>NC_089222.1:91603809-92229771 GCF_963924675.1 Phocoena phocoena | reverse complement strand
TAGACTGATTCAGACTGAAAACAGAGTCAGGGAAATTGGTTAGAATTTTATCAAATTAAGGCAGACAGGAACTATTAAGAGCCCAAACTACTGTGGAACACAAAAGGAAAGGAGAGAGTTGCAGGATAATCAGTTCAATTCACTAATATATGATTGTCTGTGATACAGAAAATACATATTGTCACTTTAGAGAAAACCAAAATTGTAGAGACTATCCTTTATCTTAAATAAATTAAAATCTGTTATGCAGAGGTACAATACCACCATAAAATTATGATAAACGGTAAAATAATTATAATAAAGGAAGCAATGAGTGTTATGGAGGTTTAAATAATTGCACGGTCACTTTTTTTTGTTTGTTTGTTTTTGTTTTTTGCGGTAAGCGGGCCTCTCACTGTTGTGGCCTCTCCCGTGCGGACCACAGCCTCCGGACGCGCAGGCTCAGCAGCCACGGCCCACGGGCCCAGCCGCTCCGCAGCATGCGGGATCCTCCCAGACCGGGGCACGAACCCGCGTCCCCTGCATCGGCAGGCAGACTCTCAACCACTGCGCCACCAGGGAAGCCCTGCAAGGTCACTTTTATATGGAGTAGCTATTTCATGGATAAAGTGTTGATTTAACCATGAGTCTTTGAGGATGACAAGTGTTATCAAGAGAGGTACAGATAAGGGCATTCTAGGTATAGGAAACAAAAGAGATTAAAAAAAGACACAGGTAGACAAGTTTTTACTGAGTTAACAGTGTAATATATTTAGAAAAGGTGGGAGATGAGCTTGAAGTCATTAGGGAAATGCAAATCAAAACCACAATGAGACACCACTTCACTCACAAAGATGACTATAAAAAAAATTATAAGTGTTGGTGAGGATGTAGAGAAAAATCAGAACCTTATACACTGCTGGGAGTGTAAAATAGTGCAACCGCTTTGGAAAACAGTTTGTTAGTTCCTTAAAAAGCTAAGCATAGATTTATCAGATGACTCAGTAATTCCACCAGATACATAATTGAGAGACTTAAAACATATACGAACACATATATGCATACAAAAACCTATACATGAATGTTTATAGCAGCAAAAAGCCAAAAAGTGGAAACCACCCAAATATCCAACTGATGAATGGATAAATAAAATATGGGGGCTTCCCTGGTGGCACAGTGGTTGAGAGTCCGCCTGCCGATGCAGGGAACACGGGTTCGTGCCCCAGTCCGGAAAGATCCCACATGCCGCGAAGCGGCTAGGCCTGTGAGCCATGGCCGCTGAGCCTGTGCATCTGGAGCCTGTGCTCTGCAACGGGAGAGGCCACAACAGTGAGAGGCCCGCATACCACACACACAAAAAAAACATGGTGCCTCTATTCCATACAATGGAATACAAAAAGGAATGAAATATGATACATGCCAGAATATGGATAAACCTTGAAAACATCATGCTAAGTGAAAGAAGCCAGACACAAAAGGCCATATATTTTATGATTCCATTATATGAACTATCCAGAATAGGCAAATCCATAGAAACAGAAAGTAGATTAGTGGTTGCTAGGGGGAGGGGAAACAGAGAGTTAATGTTAATGAATACAGGATTTCTTTCTGGGGTGATGAAAACGTTCTGGAATTAGATAATGGTGATGGTTGTACAACCTTCTGAATGTACCAAAAACCATTAACTGTTCACTTTTAAGCAGGTTAATTTTGTGGTATCTAAATTATATATCAATTAAAAACAATAAGGAAGGAAGGGAAGAAGGAAGGGAAGAAGGGAGGGAGGGAGGGGTGGAAGGAAGAAAGGAGAGAGAAACACTACTGGATGAGGCCTATGGGTGGACCTCAGAACAGATAAAAGACTCATCTATAATTAGAGCAATTTAACTGTTGGAACTGTAAAAACTAAACCATCGCCTTTTCAGTTTGTTCTGAGGTTTTAAGAACTTTAATTGACTTGTCCAAAGTCACAAAGCTAAGCTACTCAGTTGTGAAGTTAGGATGCAGTCTGATTACAAAGCCATACACTTAACTACAGCATCTACTTGCTGCCTTCTCTGGTCTGAGGGTAAGATAATTCCTCACAGGAATTAGACAGTTACTATTAGACAAGACAGTTACTATCCAGAGAAATGGAAGGAGATATAAAATAATATTAAAAATAGGGGACGTATGTTTATTTACATGGAAAATAAGGAGGAGAAATAATCTTGGGCTATAGGATTTGTCTAAAAATAAGAATGATCAGCAAAATAAGTTTCATCTGAGTAAGTTAGTCATGGATAATGAATAGCTCTTTCATGACCATGTATGAATAGGTAGAACAAAATACTGAGTATAGTACTCAAAAACTGAAATAATCTCCTATGCGTGGCAAAAGGAACTTCTTAACCAGACTGTAAAGCCCACTCAGTTGACAAAAATTCTGCATACTATAATTTAGTATCCAGCTAGCTCAATCCAGGCACTGCTTTGAGGCTCATGTCATGAGTTCAAATTTCATATGACTAGTTCCCTAGTCTAATTGTACCCCTACACCCGACAGCTATATCAAAAACATGGCCATGATTTCAAAGGAAAAGAAGGATAAAATCATATAAATGGATAAAAGCAAAATCCTTTGACACATACACACATCATTTATATGATAAAATCATATAAATGGATAAAAGCAAATTCCTTTAACACATACACACACACACACACACACACACACACACACACACACACACACACAGCTATCCAAAGAAAGGGACTCCATTCTCATGGGATAATAATACATCATTTTTATCATTGCATATGATGGACAGCACATAATGAAATGTACTGTCTACATATAATAGTATTACTTTGACAGTTGAGAAAAATTTAACCATATTTCTTATGTAATGACAGTGACCAATTTTCTTTATTTAGAAGAACTGTTAAGACTTGTAGGACCCAGAAAAAAAGAAAGTTCAGAGTGAAGATCAAAGAAAATTGATAGAGAATGTGATAAAGAACAAAACATGTATTCAGAACAAATGAAGGGCTAAGAATGGATAGGCTCCTTTTTGGAGAAAATAGTGCAATATTAACAGATAAAGACCATAGGTCTATTCAACTCCTGTGCTTCTTCCATTTTCACCAATGAAATGAATGATAATATTGAAACCCTTGTAAAACACAATCAGATGGGAGAATAGTCTGGAATGATTAAAGAAAGAGAGATAGGTAATGAAATAAGAGTATATCTAAATGACGCAAGTCCCTATATTAATATTATACCTCAAAGCAAAAGATACAGAATTCATATAGTTTTTAAGGATCTCAAATGATGGAATACAAGCAAATTTCTTAAAGAGGTATAATGATTCCAGAAACTATGAGGTTTGGCTTTATCTTAGAGAAAATTTCAAGAGTGGCTATTATACCATCGAGGAAGACAAGAAAAAAAAAAGAAGATAATCCCTGAAAACAACATTAACTACAGTCTTCCCAAATGTATGATCTTAATTTTTACTAGACTATAAATTAATATAAAAATAAAATCCTCTTAAGATGTTCAAAACATGTTGACAGCTAAAACAGCAATTACTGAAAAAACATCTTATTGGGCAGGCAGCAGCAGGGAGGCAATTATTCCTATGGCACTGGGCAGTCCCTAGCATTAAAATAAATAGTACATACTAAATAAGATGGCATGGGCTCATTTCTGTTTGCTTCTCCCCACTAAGAACAAATATAACTCTAGAAATGATGCAAGAGAAAGAGAAACCTGAAATGTGGAAAGAGGAAGATAGACTGATTACGGAACCTATGACATGACATCCAACTCAACAAAAGAAGGCAACCCAGACCTCGCATTTCCAACATACCAACAGAAGGTGATCCATACAGGTTCATTTTTTCCCCCCCAGATCAAACAGGATCCCAATGACAACACTAAGTGAGCTCAGCAATAACTGGCAGTGGAGATTGGTCAGAAACCCCACTGAAAATAAAAGGCCAGACAAAGCACTCTCCTCTGCTGGGCCTGAGACTACCCTCCCCCACCGAGAGTCACCAGACGTCACTGGCAAGGTGGAATCCCACCACATCAGGTGGCCCAGCTCAGGAAGCCTCTTAGTCTCCACAGGCTAGAGAATCTCTCTCTCCAGACAGTACCAACAGGGGCAACGACAAGTGCCTGGCCTAAGAAGTGCTTGTCACCCCCGTGAACCATGTGACTCCCTACTGCCATCTAGAGGAACCATCAAGTCTGGACTGGGGAAGCTCCCTGCAGCTTCAGGAAGCACCATTATAAGTTCAGGCAGCACCAGAAAATAAACAGATGAAAATAGCACCACAAAGGTCTTAAAATTAAACTTCCACTGGAATCACAACCCAGAAAGTAGGCCAGGACCTGCAAGCTAAATCTAAACAGGATGACCGCTTACTAAAATAAAGATTTAATTGAGACCCAGAGTCTCATAACATAATAACCAAGATTGTCAGAATACAGAAAAAAAAGAAAAAAAGAAGGAAGGAAGGAAAGAAGGAAAATCACTTCTCATACCAAGAACTAGGAAAATCACAACTTGAAGGAGAAAAAAACAATCAACTGATATAAACAACAAAGTAAATTAGATGTTAGAATTATCTGACAATAATTTTAAAGCAACCATCATAAAAATACTTCAACAAACTACAATTAAAAAAAAGATAAAAATATAGAGAAACTGAATATAAAAAACATAAAAATGCCCAAAAGTGACTGAAAAAAAATACTTCAACAAGCAATTACAAATTCTCTTAAAAACAAATGAAAAATGTAAAAGTTGCAGCAAATAACAGAATTTGTAAAATAATAATAATAAATGACCAAACCAAAAAAAACAGAACTGAGAAATACAATGGGGGGTGGTGGTATGGAGAATAGACTCTCATGAATGGGCTCAACAGTAAAGTGGAGATAACAGAGGATAAGCTCAGTGATCAATGGAATTTATACCATCCTGAACAACAGAGAGAGAGAGAGAAGGAGGGAGAGGGGAGGGAGGGAGCGAGAGGGACCTGAGGGATAAACAGCAAAAAACCCAACACCTTGTATCATTAAAGTGTCAGAAGACTAGGAGAGAGTAGGGCTAAAAAAGTGCTTGAAGAAATAATGACAGAAAACTTCCCAAATTTGGCAAAGGATATAAAGCGACAGATTCAAGAGGTGGAGCAAACCCCAAATAAAATAAATCCAAATAAATTTAATCCAAGAGACACCATAATTAAACTTCTGAAAACTAAAGACAAATAGAAAATCTTAAAATCAGCCAGAGAGAAACAACACATGTACAAGGAAAACTAATTTGAACAACAGCAGATTTTTTATATGAAGCTTTGGAGGCCAGAAGAAAGTGGCACAACTTTTTTCAAATGCTGAAAGAAAAGAATGGTCAACTATAGATTCTATGACCAGTGAAACTATCCTTCAGGTACATGGAAAAAATAAAGGAAGTCTCTGATGAAGAAAAACGAAAACAATCTGTTGATAGCAGACAGGACCATAAATACTGACTAAAAAAAATTCTTCAAACAGAAAGGAAATGATAAAAGAAAGAACCTTGGAGTATCAGTTAGAAAGAAAGAACAACTGAAAAAGCACAAATATGAGTACATGTAATAGACTATCTCCTCATGAATTTTATAAATCGTATTCAATTATTGAAACAAAAATTGTAACACTATCTGATACTCAAGACAATGACACTTAAAGGCAGGGGAGATAGACCTAAACAGCAGTAAGGTATACACTTCAATAAAAGTGGTAAAATATTGATACCACTTTGATAATAAACACATGTATATTATACTATGTTATATTATACTCTCTGTGTATATATTATAATACATAGAGACACCACTAAGAAATCTATAAAAGAAATACACTAAAAAACATTATAAATAAATCAAGATAGAATCCTAGGAAATATTTAAGTAACCCAAAGGAAAGCAAAAAGAAACATAAAAATGAGAAATGCAGGAAACAGAAAATAAACACTGAAATGACAGACTTATGCCCCAAAATATTAATAATTACCTAAAATGCAAATGGTCTAAAATCATCAATTAAATTCACAGATTGGCAGGGTTGATAGAAAAATGTTCATATTTTCAACAACTTAGATGATATGTACCAACTCCTTGAACACCACAAACCACCAAACCTCAATTAAGATGAAGGAAATATCTCAATAGTCCTATAATCATTAAATAAATTGAACCCACAACTTAAAACTTCCAAAAAAGAAATCTCCAACCAAATGATTCCACTGGAGAACTCTACTAAATGTTTAAAGAAAAAATATACAATCTCTTCCAGAAAACAAAAGAGAGAACACTTCCAAGCTCATTTTATGAGGCCAGTCTTACCGAAATATCAAAATCAGACAAATACAGGACGAAAAGCAAAAACTGCAAATCAGTATCTCTTATGAACTTAGATGCAAAAATCCTCAAAAACACTGGCAAATCAAATTGAGCGATGTATAAAATGAATTCAACACCATGGCCCAGTGGGATTTGTTCCAGGTATAAAAGGCTGTCTCAGCATTTGAAAATTAATTACTATAATCCACCATACTAACAGCTAAAGAAGAAAAAAAACTCAGCAAGTTAGTAATGGGGGAAACTACCTTAACTTGATAAAGAGCATCTACAAGAAGCCTATAGCTAATAACATACTTAATAGTAAAACACTGAATGCTTTCCTCCTAAGATTAAGGACAAGGCAAAGATAGCCACTCTCACTTCTCTTAGTCAACATAGTTCTAGCCACTGCAATAAGACAAGAAAAAGAAATAAAAGGCATACGGTTTGGAAAGTAAGAAACTTACATGCAGATCACATGATTTTCTGTGTAGGAAATCCAAAGGAATCTATAAAAATGCTTGTAGAAGTAATACGTGAATTCAGCAAGGCTGAAGGACACAAGATCAACACAAAAAAATCAATAGCATTCCTATACACTAGCAATGAATATGCCGACTAGAATTTAAAAACACAGTACCTTTTACAGTCACCTCAAAAACACTGAAATACTCAGGTATAATCTTATCAAAACATGAACAGGATCTGTATGTTTAAAATTACAAAATGCTGATGAAAGAAATCAAAGATCTAAGTAAATGGAGAGACACACCATGTTCATGTGTTGGAATATTTAACATAGCAAAGATGTCAATTCTCCCTAAATTGATTTATAGATTTAAAACATTCCTATCAAAATCTCAAAGAGGTGTTGTACATACATAGACAAGCTTATTTTTATATTTTATGGAAAGATACAGGACCTAGAATAACTAAAACAATTTTTCCAGTGTTATTGAGATATAATTGACATACAGCACTGTGTAAGCTTAAGGTGTACAGCATGATTTGAATTACATGCATCATGAAATGATTAACACAATGAGTTTAGTGAACATCCATCATCTCATTAATTTCCTTTTTTTGTAATATCCTTGTCTGGTTTTGGTATCAAGGTGATGCTGGCCCCACAGAATGAGTTCAAAAGCATTCCTTCCCCTGCAAATTTTTTGGAATAGTTTGAGAAGGATTGGTGTTAACTCTTCTCTAAATGATTGGTAGAACTCACCTGCAAAGCCATCGAGTCCTGGACTTTTGTTTCTAGGGCAAGGCTGAGTCCTGGAGCGGCTGGCTACATGGCCTCGGGACTCCCAGGACTGATGCTAGTCCATTGGTGGATGGGGCTGGGTCCTGGCATGACTGGCTGAGGGCGCCTTGGGGGGTCCCAGGGCCAGTGCCCCTTGGCAGCTGGCTGTGGGATCTGGTGAGTCCTTAGGCTGGTGCTGGCCCACTGGTGGGCAGGGCCAGAGCCTTGAACATCCTGGGACTAGTGCCAGCCTGCTAACTTCAGGCCTATGGGGTCCTGGGGCAGCTGGATGCCTGGACCAGGGCTTCCCAGGGCTGGTGCTGGCCCACCCTCAGATAGGGCCAGGTCCCAGTGGGCTGGCTACGGGCCCAGGGTCCCAAAGCAGCTGGCTGTGGGGCTGGGGGATTCCAGAGCTGGTGCCAGTCCACTGGTGGCTGAAGCTGGGTCCCATGGTGGCTGGTTGTGAGGCCAGGGGACCTGGGGCTGGTGCCAGTCTGCTGGTGGGAGGGGTCACAACCCGGTACAACTGGCTGCTCAGGATGGGGTGGATTGGTGCCCACTGTCTGGTGGCCACGGCTGTGTCCCAGCACTAACATTCGAGAGGGAGGACTCCAAAATGGCATTTGCCAGCACTAGTGTTCTCGTGGTAGAACGAGCTCCCAAAAATGGCTGCTGCCAGTATCTTTGTCTCTGGGGGGAATCCCAGTGGCCTTCTGCTGGTTACATGGCCTTCTCACTTCTGGGAGGCTTCTCCAAGATAAGCAAGTGAGTCTGACCCAGGCTACTTTCAAAGTACTCTGTTGGCGCAGGGTGCCAAAGGGTGTGAGATTTTGCATGTGACCTTTAAGAGTGGAGTCTCTGAATCCCACAGCCCTCTGGGTCTCACACACACAAGCCCCAATGCCATTCAAAGCCAGAAATTTTGGGGGCTCATTTTCCTGATGCAGGACCCCTGGACTGGGGAGCCCAGTGTGGGGCTTGGACCCCTTGATCCTTGGAAAGAACCTCAGAAATTGTGATTATCCTCCCACTTGTGGGTCACCTACCCTGGGGTATGGGTCTTGACTGTACCACGTCTCCGCCCCTCCTACCCATCTCACTGTGGCTCATTCTTTATATCTTTAGTTCTGAAATTTTTTTCTGCTAGTCTTCAGGTCATTCTCATCAATAATTGCTCTGTAAAGAGTTGTAATTCCAAGATGAACTCGGAGTCTTCTTACTCTGTCATCTTGGCCACTCTTGTCTAACTAAAACAATTTTGAATAGAAAAATAAAGTGAGAATAATCACTCTACCTAATTATATACAGTGCGTCTACATAATCAAGAGAGTGTGGTACTGGTGAACTGACAGAAAATAGATATATGGAATGAACAGAGAACCCACAAATAGACCCACATAAATACATTCAATTGATTTTTCCAATGGTGCAAAAGCAACTCAGTGAAGGAAGAATAAATAGCCTTTTAAACAAATGGTCTGGAGCAAGTGGACGTCCCTAGGTGGAAGAAAAAAAACTGAATCTCAACCTAAACCACACACCTTATCCAAAATCAACTAAAATATATCATGTATTTAAACATAAAATAGAAAGCTATAAAACTTTCCAGGGGAAAAAAAGCAGAGAAAAATCATATGGAACTACAGCCAGGCAAAGAGTTCTTAGACTGAGCACCAAAAGCATAACCTATAAAAGGAAAAATTGAACTTCATCAAAATTAAGAATTCTTGCTCTGCAAAAGACCCTGTTAAAAAACTGAAAAGACAAAATATAGACTGAGAGGAAATTTTCCAAACCAACAAAGGACTAGTAGAATATATAAAGAATTCTCAAACAATCCATTTAGAAAATAGGCAAAAGACACGCACAGACGTTTCACTGAAAAGGATACACAAATCGCAAAACACTCGAGAAAAGATATTCAAATCATTAGCCATTTAAAAAAATGCATGTTAATACTTCTCATCAATAATTGCTCTGTAAAGAGTTGTAATTCTGGTGTGCCTGTAGGAGATGAACTCGGAGTCTTCTTACTCTGTCATCTTGGCAGTGAGATAGTACACACCTATCAGAATGGCTAAAATGTTTTAAAAAGTACCTCAACACCAAATACAGGCAAGGATATGGAGAAACCAGATCACTCATACATTGCTGGTACGAAACTCTGAAAAAACTGTTTGGCAGTTTCTTTGAAAACTAAACATACAATTACTACACAATAGCAATTGCATTCTTGGGCATTTATCGCAGAGAAAATGCATGCTCACACAAAAAAACCTGTACATGATTGTTCATGTTCTAATAGCCTAAAACTGGAAGCTATCCAGATGTCTTTTAACAGGTTAATGGATAAACAAATTGTGGTACATCCATACTATATAATACTCCTTAGCAATAAAAAAGAACAAACCCTTTATACATACAATAGTTTGAATGTTTATCCAGATAACTTTACTTGGTAAAAAAAAAACACAAAAAGAGCCAGTCTCCAAAAGTTTGCATACCTGTTAGGATTACATTTATACAACGTTCATGAAATGACAAAATTAGAGAAACGGAGAACACATTAGTGGTTGCCAGGAGTTAAGGATGGGGTTGGGGAGGAGAAGCAGGAAGGAAGGGGATGTGTCTGCATAAGGGACAACACAAGGGATCTTTCAGGTGATGGATATCCCATCTCTGGACTGTGGTGGACATACGCCATTGATACAACTGTATAGAGCTCAATACACCAACACAAAGAATAAATAAAACTGGGGAAATCTGAAAAGACAGATTAATCGCATCAATGTCAACTTCCTGGTTATGATAATATATTATAATTCTGGAATATACTACCATTGGGAAAAATGGAGTAAAGGATACATGTGATCTCTCTGCATCATTTTTTACAACTATTTGTGATAAAATCTATAATTACCTTAAAATAAAATGCTTAACTTTTTAAAATACGTAATGCATATAAACTACTTAGTACAATGCCTACTTTAGGAAAAAAAAAAAAAGGTTAGCTATTACAGTTTTTCACCAGCATGTGCAATTCTGGCAACTACAATTTAAGACAACTGTGGATATCAGGAGAAAATACGGATGAGAGTGATCTGCAAGACCTCCAGAAACCATGTCATTATTTTGGGATTGAAGAAATTAGAAATAGAAATATTTACCACAGACTATGGAAAAGTAAAGAACGTATCAGTCATTAAAAGTGTCAAAATAGTAGAAGCTACATACTCTATTAATTCCTAAGGTCACTGCAAAAGAAGTTTTACCTCGGTATAAAAATAAAACTATAATCACTCAAGCTGTCTCTTAACTGAAAAGCTGATCTCAAAAAATTTGCAATAACCCCACCAGGTTCATTAGGTAGAGACTCAAATCAGGGCTTTCTTGCTACAAACTCCAGGGAAAACACTTATGATCCTGGCCCAACGCCCATCTTTCAGAGACGCCCAGAGTGGATTGAGGCTTGGAGTCAGAACCTGAAACTTTAAAGGTCAGTTCCAATCACAATTCTGATTCTTCATGACAGAATCCAGAAAACCTTATCAAAGCTACAGAGTTAAATTTAATATAAAAAAGTAAGGAGAGACTGCATGGAGGTAGGAATAAAACTTTTGAAAAAATTAGCTATCTTTTAAAGTGAAACATAAATGAGTTTCTAAACATAATAGTTCAATTCAGTATCATATATTCAAATTTTGAAGTTACTGGAACCAAAAGAGACTGATTAAAATGTTAGCCTCTTGAAAAGTGACCAGATACTGAAGGAACAATAAATACCAGCCATTTCACTCATAAAGGGATTGTGGTGATCAGTTAGTGAATGACTGCATAGCCTTTCACGATCTTGTAATAAAAGTAGCTACACAGGCATAAGTCAACCATTATGATCAGGCCTTAAAGCCCACAATATCTCCTAAGACTATCTAATGGGCATATTTATTAGCTTCCTAAAGGAGCTGATAGCAGTCATGAATGTTTTAGTCATATTTCAGCACCCAGGCCTACGTAATCATATCCCGATAATTCACCACAATTAAGCAAATAGATATTCTCTCACTTACAAGTTGGTCTATTAGTAGCTCCTAATATTACACAAGTATATGTATTACTAGATCCTAGAACTAATGAAGATGGCTTTAATGTTTCCAACTGAGATTTTCAACATTCACCAAAGTAATCAATTTGTCCAATGTTAAGCAGCACAGCTCCATAAACGAGATGCGTGACATGGAACCTGATTTAAAGTGCATTCATTTCTCAAGTGATTGAATAGTTGTAATGAAAATTTATAATTTGTAGTATACTATAGAGGGAAGTGAGTTGAATTTCTTTATTGAAATTATTCATGGATCAAAATCTTTTGTGCCCTAACACATAGAAACGGGCAGACAAATGCAATCACATTAGATATGCTGTCATCCAGAACATCTGAAGAATGCTATTTATCCAATCTTATCAATTTAAACTTACTCTACTACCACAGCTGAGTACAAATACCGGGCCATGACAAGCACATTAATTCCATGAGGCTACCCCAAATGCCACTTCTGGAAATCAATGGAGAGAATTTTATTGGGTCCAGGCTATTTCACTTGAAGGCAAGTGGAATCAAAATCAAAATCAATCTGTGTCTAAACTTAGATTTCTGACTTAATTTGTAACCTGATTTATACCTACAATGCTTGCAGATTAGACAACTGATTAAGAAGCATTGATTTATTCTCAGAAAAAACAGAACTTTCAAATAAATCACATTATTACTTTTCATAAAAATTAACACACGCCATTTCCAAAACATATAAATTATTCAGTAGAACTAATAAACGAGAGCTTTTGTGAAAAGCAATTTCGATGATGATATTTCTTATGACAATTTTGTGACATTTAGAAAATCTTCAACTTATCAGAATATACAGGTTGTAAATTTATACCAGAAGATTTCACTATTGTATGTGGGGTTCAGTTTATATAAAGAAAGACAATATTCATGAAATTTCATGCTAGTTTATCTTTGAAATTCTCTCTAATGTAAATGCAGTTGTTTTCTAAAAGACAAATCTATGGCTCATTTCACCTACCAAGACTGTATATAGTCATTATAAACTTGATTACAAGCTGAACTTCCTTGAACTAAAGACTTTCATGTGTTCTATCTCAGAATATGGAAACCAATTTCTGTTCTCAACTTAAAAGCTGGAAGCCTGGGCCTGGAACCTACGGAATAAAAAAATCTGGAAGACCTCAGATCATGGGTTTCTTATCAACTTTGATTTACCACTGTACATTTGAAATGAATATAAATTTTGTAATTAGCTACAAATTGATTTTATTTGCTTTTATCATGCAAAAGATATCACTATAATTAGAATTTTTAAAATTATAGTCAAAGTGGCATTCTACATTAGTCTGAAATTATAAACAAAGAATAGCTACAACCCTTTAAAAATACTATTTTGAAGTCTCTCAACTTGGTCAGGTGACCTCTGTCCCCTCCCCACCACAAATACTCACAGCAGCAGATTAAAGGCAGGCATCCTTCCAGCCCTGTGCCTGTTAAGTGTCTGCTTTATACTCACATCATTTCTCACTTGGGATGTTTATCCCATCCTCTTGTTTAACACCCCTCCTATGGGTTCAGTTTCCTCCCTAGAACCGGAGCCCAGAGTGCTTCATATCATCCACACCCTGCCATTATCCTCACTGCCATGGTTCCTTTTTCCATACTCACTCTACATATTTATCAGTCCAACCATCTAGCGCTCCTAGAATAAACCAAACATGTTGTCTCTGAATTATGGGCTAGACCCTCAGCACTACTGCCCTGTGACACTGGTTAATTCCCCACAGCAGACATTCCAAACATCTCTTCAAGGCCCCATCTCACTGTAACCCACCCTGCTCTCAAAAGAAAACATTTTCTGCGACTGCACAGAGACACTGAGGGTGGCAAACATGAAGTCCCTCCGATGTCTGGCCCATCTAAGCTCCTTTCTACAAATCTCTGAGAGAAAGCTGGCCCTTACACTGTTCAAAGCTAACGGCACTGCACAATTCCCAAAGAGAGATTGCTAAAATGCCACTAACCAGGACTGGCTCTGGTATGATTTCATAACCTTCTGAGGTACGTGATATGTGGGGACAGCTCTCGTTTGGCACAAATAGGGGAAGGACATTATTTAAATGAGCCTCATTAATTTATATTTACATCTCATAAAGCAGGTAATAATTTTGGCAGGCAGTCTTCGCAGATGGTAACAGGACAGGTAAGGAGACTTCCACATATACATTTATACACTTACCAAGGTAAGTGTGAAGCAACCTTGGGGGCAGTATACTCAAGTGAAAGAACACTGACTTTGGCATCAAACCCACCAGGATTTGAAATTATTTCTACCACTTACTAGATACGTATGTATCCTAGAATATGATATTTAACCCTCTGAGCCTCAGTTTCCCCATTTTTAAAATAGGAGTAAACTAACTAGATGAAAGGGCTTTTGCCAGGATTAAATGGGAAAATGCTTATAAAGATCTAAACATGGCTCCTGGGGGAGACAAATGTCAGTTGTCTTCCAATCCCCCTTTCTCTCCTTTCCTTCAGTGCTGCTATTCAAAAACATCAGAATCAATTACTTTAGACTCTTTAATGAGATTTCATTTGGACCAACTGAAATATTTGTCACATCCATTGTTCTACTAAAGTAAATAGTACCTAACCAATCTGGACCACTACATTTAGGTACCAGAGCCAGCAGGAAATTGAGGGGATCATTTGAATAAACAGGGTAAATCTTTTATGAAAAGCTGCCAGAATTAAATATCACAACTGATCTACTTATGATCCATTAATAACTGCATTGACACAGAGGAAGGCGATCCTGCTTAATAGAAGCATTTAAGTTAACCCAGATACCCTTTTAGCAAGAAACAACAGAGGGGACTAGAAAGACATTGGTGAGTGATATTTACGCCATTCATGAAGTGTTCTTCACAGAGCCCTGTGGAGGTTGCATACAAGCAAAGGTAACAGAGCTGCTCTCCATGAATATATGGCATGTAAATAAGAAAAAGCCAGAACATGATCTAGAGCACAAGAGGACAGACAGAGAGAGACAGACTGACCCCCACCCCACTGCTTTGCCTCTGAACTTGAAAGCAATCAGGGTGGTAACAACTGGGAGGACATCTGGCAGAAGTGGTGGAACCTTCAGGAGCTTGGAAACACCAAACTGAGACTAGTATGACTGTGGCAGCTGCAAGCCCCACACAATTAGAATGTTGGCAAGCCGACTGGAAAAGAGAGCCAGGAATAATACCAAGTGGCAACAGAGCCTCTCAACCTGACCATTCCTCCACATGTTTTAAACATATGTTTAGTCCAGCAGGGGTCATGGTGACAGCTGAAAAGCCCCTTCAGAAACTAACAGAGACAGCATTTGTGAAAGCCTCTTTGTGCCTTAATGCGCCAGTGAGGGTGTTTTCCTCTCACGTGAGCATGAAATGTGCCTGAGCGAATGCAGCATATAAACCCAGAGGGTTAGAGAGCCGTGACCCAGAGGCCAGGGTATCTCCCTTGGGCCAGGCCACCAGTCCAACTCCTGTGGCCTCTGGGAACCATCAGCTTATCACCACACTATCCTACCTCCCCACACGCCCCCCTAGGAATGCCCACTGCCCCTAGAACATCTCAGCTTTCTGGTCTCCAAACAGAACATCACACCATTTATCTCACATAGTATACCTCAATAAAGAGTTTGTGGAATGCGTAATTTGTTATTTCCAAACCACAGGATCCAAAAAACTCAATTCTTGTTATTGGCAAATAGAGCAGGAAAGACACAGGAGTAACTGCATTGAGAGTTAACCATGTCTCTACAAGTCAACTAAATGATCGCATTCCTTCTTTGCAAAAATTTAGCAATTTTTTGCTAAAATATTTTACAAAATAATAATACATCATAGCTCTGGCTCTGCAAATATATTTTTAAATCTTAAGTTTCTTTAAAACATTTAGGGACTTCCCTGGTGGTCCAATGGTTAAGACTCCGTGCTCCCAATGCAGGGGGCCGAGGTTCGATCCCTGGTCAGAGAACTAGATCCCTCATGCTGCAACTAAAAGAGCTTGCATGCTGCAAATAAAAGATCCCGCATGCTACAACTAAAAGATCCCACATGCCGCAACGAAAGATCCTGCATGCTGCAATGAAGATCCCTCGTGCCACAATTAAAAAACAAAAAAATCCCTCATGCCGCAACTGAGACCCGGTGCAGCCAAATAAATAAATATTAAAAAAAAAAATTAGAGAAAATAAATTGAAATAACTTTTAAAAACTAAAAGTTAAAAAAATAGAAGTAATCACTCCATTTAACAATTTGAAATGAAAATCTCATAAAAATTCACAAGTGCAAATAACACCCAAGACAGTACACATATTTTTGAATGAAAGATTCAAGGGCTACATTTCAACAAATTAGAACAGGATAATTTTTTCAAAGACAGATTTAAGGATCTGAAAATCTACCTTGTTAATTTCATAATAAAAAGTTCCTCTTTAGAGTATTTCATAAATTACATAAATTCAGTTATTATACAAACTATTGGAAACCTGAGCCTCTTGCCTCTTGCCAGCCACCATGTCATTGTTCCATTCATTGTTGTCAGGCTGATGTTGAAAAACTGTAAGACAGTTCCCCGTGGAGACAAAGACATGAGAAAAAAGTCAAACCCACAGAAGGAAGTTAAGTTCTCATAAGTCAGAACACAAAACGTTTCCCACAGCCCAGTACTACGGTTCTGTAAACAGCACCATGAGAATAAAAGGCAAAGAGCCTAATGTTTTCCCTGAAATAAGCCTAAAAATTAGAGGATGTATGCCCTAAAAGATACTCAAATGTACATCTATTTCATCAGAGGTTTTTTAAAGGGAGGAGGTTTTCAGTATAAATCGTTTCTTGGGTTACTAAATTGCATAAATTTATGAAACACATTTCCAATTATTGTGCTAAATTTACCTCTCACATTTCAAAAAGTGCTCTTATTCCTCACATTCTAAAATTTGATAACCAACTATAATCCTTTCCAGGCCTTTGATGGATGGATTGATTGACTGATTTTTTTCCATTTTAACACTTCTTCTCTAAGTCTTTCAAACCTGAAAAGATGATGCATCCTAGTGCTTAAAGCTATACTATCAGGTTTACAGTCCCAACTCTGCCACTGCTTAAATGGAGTCCTTGAGCAGGTGACTTTATTCTCCTCCTTCAATTCCCTCACCTTTAAAATCGGGTAGTAATAACAAGCTCAGCGTGTCGCGATGAGGATTTTTAACTGGTTAAAAGATGCATTCACAACATGTTAGCCATTATTATTATGAATGTTAATTAACCTCTTTCATCTGGTCTTAAATGGGTGGCATTTGCTGAGGAATCAATTCCTTATACTTACTCACTTTTACCTATTGTTACCATAGTTTAAACTGGCTAGCTCTTAAATATTTTAGATCCAACCAATCATTTGGACGCCAAATGAAACACAAAGCTGAGTCCGATGAGCAGAACCTGCTCCATCCAGACAACAGACAGGCAGGGGGGAGGAAGAATACGTGATAGAGATGGCTGATCGGTTAAAGGGAAGGGTCACACAAGTCTGGATAGAAATATTAGTGGGCAAGAAATCCTCACTTTCTGATAGTCTTCCAAATAAACAATGGAAGTTTTTTTTTTTCCTTTTAAGGATCCAAGAATGGCTTGGAGAAATGTCACATTTCATTGTATTACAGTATTGATTACTAAGCAAAACATTTTCTAATGACTGACGACAACTCTAGAAGCTACCAAGCATGATCACGCCTACATTTTTCAACATTTACATGCTACAACATTTTTCTGTCTTTTCCCTATCATATGATTCACAAATGTTTCAATTACACTGAGGAGAAATTTTTTTTTTTTACTCTTGGTTTAATCTCCTGTGGAGGGTATTTTCTCCATTTTCTCTAGGTCTTGTAAGGATGGTGGGGACAGCAGCCACTGGAAATTCTGTCCACAAAAATTCATAAACAACAAAACCTTTCAGATACACACCACTCACAGCTGTCAACGCACTTATCTCGTCATCTTCACAACAACCAAACAGAAAGAAGGGAAGTCTATATTCTCAGTAAATGAAGAAACTGAAACCCAGACAGATGGTTTCTCTGATTTCTGAGGCAAGTGTTTCTTCTAGGTCTGCATCCATGATCACTACACATATGGCAGTGCTGTTAATGTGGTCCTCGTGTGTTCTACCTCCTTATCTCATCTCATCAAAATTGCCTGGCCTAGGGCTCATTAAACTTTGACCCACTGCCAGAGTTCCCAAATAAGACTGTCAGGGGTTAGTTAACCTCAGTCTTCCTACCAGCTGATGGTTCTGTGCATGTCATCTGCCCCAACCAATCAGATTAGACACCAAAATAATAACAACAACAACAATAATGATGATGATGATAGCAACTGCAAGGCCACACAATGATAGAACTTTTATTTACAATTTATTTTATCCTCACAACAATGCTGCAAGATAAGTTATCAATATCTTTATTTTACAGAAGAGGAAACAAAGTCTCAGGTAAGCTAAGAACTCCACAGGGCCACAGAGATAGTGGTGATGGTGTCAGATTTGAAAGCCAACTGAGGCTAGCTTCAAAATCCACCCTCTTCATGATGACACACTGTTTTAAATCTCTGAATTCCCAACATCCAGCATGATGTCTATCACATGGTTGTAACTCATTAAGAGTGTGTTAATAATTAAAGCCAAAGCCAAAAACAGATGTACTTTCTCCTAACCTGATTGGAAATCTCAATTTTTCTGTCTGATGCTCACCCCCAGGTTTCTCTCCAGTAGATGTTGCTCTCTTCCGTGCCTCTGGATTCAGTGGGCTGGAGGAGCTAGCATTACATAATCTCCACTGCGGCTTCCCCACAATTGCCCATCACCAGCTCTCAGCACATTTTCTGAGGCATACTTGAGCATTTGTGTACCTTCCTATATCTTTACCACTATCATCTGGTGACCTCCAGGGCATTCCCAAGTTATTTAAAAACTTTAGCACCCAAGAGAAAATCTTCTACAGCCCCACATCTGTCATCCCATCTTCCATGACCTTCTCAATGTCAAACAACTACAACTGTGATCCACTTCAGCCACTCTGCATCCTATCATCTTTTAGAACCACCCCCCTTCAAGGTTATGATCTTTGCATTTCCTTTCTCTGGCTATATTACTCTTACTTCCATCGCCAATCTCTCCATTACTAAATCTGATCTTTTTCCTTCCACTCTTTAGTTAACATCTTCATAAACAATCTCCTGCCTCTTTCATACCTTTACTCCTTCCTTCCCTCTCCTCTCTCTTCCCTCTAACACAAATATACTCATTCTTCCATAACCTACAAAGTCTTTCCCACAAGTCTACTTAAATTCAAATTATTCCTCTATGTCCGCATTTACTACTTGTCCATTTACTTGAAACTTACAAGTTGAGTAAATCCACACTAGTAATTAGCCTTCCGGAGTAACAGAGCTATCTATACTAGAAGGCATGTATAAGAATGCAATTACAAGTATGAGTTCTGCACGTTTCTATAATGCCTCAAGTACCAGGAATAAAATGACGATATAACAGAATATATCCTTGCTTTAGCAACTGGTTATCCAAATACAAAGCAATCACATTTAAATTCACTCTATTCTGTCTTCTTAACTATCATGAAGAAAACCTGCTTTTAATGTTTCCCAAGGAGCAATCCCATGTTTTCATCATTTCTGATAAAAGAAGGTATATGCTCTCTCTCAGATACAACTCACCATAAAAATAAAAATATATACATTTATGCCAATAAAAATATCTGGATTACTGCTATTTTCTTACTCATATTTAGGCAAGAATTCTTTTCAAACGCAGACAATCGTGATCTTAGTACATTTTCTAAAGATGTACTTCTAAAGATAAGAGGAAAAAATACTCAAAATTCTTGTTTTAGGGTAAAATATGGCTTTTGTTAACTAAATAAAGAAAACAAAGATTTTTGATGTGAGATACAAAATTTGTAAATTCTGATTTGAATAATCTACATTTATGTGGATTTTATACTTATTTTATTTGCTTATATTATGAGGGAAACACAGAGCTAAGAATTCCATAAATAAGGAATGCTTTATTAATCAAGTTATGATGAAACACCAGTTTCTTTAGGATAATATCAAATTCAAAAAAGGACGTAATTTATATCAGTAAACATAAAACTCTCTTGCCTGACTCGTCTACCACCAAATAAATGCCACCCATCCTAGGTGAACATCTAAGAACAGAGAATAGCAAACTAGAGATCTCTCTTCTCTGAGACTTGGACCCCTTTTCCTCTTCTCTCTGATTTACCTCCAGGGGGCAGTACAGTTCTGATGAAGTCGGACTGCCCTGAATCTGAAATCCCTGCTCTGTCAGTTTCAGTTATATAAACTAGAACAAGTTAGTTAACCTGAGCCTTGGTCTCTCATGCATAAAATGAAGAAAAGAATAGAAACTATTTCACAGGACTGTTATAAGGATGAAATGAGAGAACGGTCAGTATATAACAAGTGCTTCATTAGTACTTGTTTGCTATTATTATTTCATATGTTTTCATTGTATTAGCCTTCCCTGTAATACAACTAAACATAATTTATTCAACTAATATATTTTAAGTTCCTAATACTTGTTAGGCACTCTAGATGATGAGGCTAAAAACATAACTCAATCCTTCTCCATAAATTAGGTCTAGTAAGGGAAAGCAGACGTGTCAATTATAAATAAAACAATGCAGTAAAGCCGATATACGAAGTACTGCAAGAAAGGTGGATATCTTCACCTCCAACAGGGTAAGTAAGGGGAGGGGACTTCTTGTCATTGTTGGGAGATGAATAGATAGATAAAATTGAGTTGAAAATGAAAAGGTCCACCTCCTCATCTCCTGCTCGCCCCCACACACACACCCCTGCATCAGGCACCATCCCTAGGTGTTTGGAAAAACACACATGACCTGAACTCAGCCAATTAGGTGCTCTTGACTGGCCCTTTGATTCTTTTTATTATTATTATATTTTATTTTATTTTTTAAAATTCATTTATTTTTGTCTGCATTGGGTCTTCGTTGCTGTGCGCGGGCTTTAGTTGAGGAGAGCGGGGGCTACTCTTCATTGAGGTGCGCAGGCTTCTCATCGTGGTGGCTTCTCTTGTTGCTGAGCACCGGCTCTAGGTGCATGGGCTTCAGTAGTTGTGGCTCGCGGGCTCTAAAGAGCAGGCTCAGTAGCCATGGTGCACGGGCTTAGCTGCTCCACAGCATGTGGTATCTTCCCGGACCAGGGCTTGAAGCCGTGTCCCCTGTATTGGCAGGCGGATTCCCAACCACTGCGCCACCTGGCTCTTTGATTCTTGAGAGAGAGATGTCAAGTTGCTCGAGTTGCCAGGAAATATTCCTGACCCCCAGAGCAGAGGGCAGTGGCCAGTGGTGTGGTGGTAAATGCCAAGGGGCATCAATGTCAATGGTAACAGGAATAGTGACATATTCTAAGCAGTGGAGGGATCTCAGCTATGTCCTCAGCTGTTCATCCTCCCTTGGTTCCCAGTCTCTTTCTGAATTTGATCTCTAGCCCTCTAGCCAATTTGTGAGAAACCCAATATCCTTCCAACAAATTATTTTTCTGCCTATGTTAGACAGAGGTTCTCTGTTATTTGAAACCAAGAACCCCAACTGGTACCTTGGGTCATCGAGTAAAACTTTGCAGCCTCATTGAGACTGTGGCTTTGGCTTTCCAACTGGCCTCTAATCATCACTTTCTTCTATGTTAACTAAGATACTATTCTGTTGCCTTTTTCAGTGTAAACAGACTTTATTGTGAAACTTCATCTTAGCAAAATGCATATCAAGGAAAGTATTGTCTGAATTTTCACTTAGCAAAAGAACCAATTGTTCCTACTCGCCACAAAGAAAAAAATCTTCCATGATTCATCCCTTTTACACAAGATCCTCTTATTGTTTTCATTTTATGATAAACAATGAAGAAGAAAGCAAAAGATACAGGAAGTACAATGTAAAGAAAGAGAGAAAGAAATCATTTACTGGTTTCTTGTAGGAATCAACAACCCACTCCTATCTTTATTTTCTTCTTAATATTAAGTTGATCAAACTGGCAGTTTTGTTTTTAATCAAATATAAGCAATTAGCAAAGTAGAAGCTTCACTCACAGGAACATCTTAGTCTGTGGACCACTGTCATTGTCAGAGGATAAACAGGTGAAAAAGATTGAGCTGAAAATGCACACCCCTCCAGGAGGCCTTCAAGGATAACCAGATCGGAAACCACACTTTGAGAATCACTTATGTGAACACAGTAAAGAGAAATATCTTGGTACTCTGAACTACTGAAAAAGGAAAGATTAGCTTTGATTCGCTATTTGGAGTATAGGGTACATGGCAACAAAACCTAATGAGAACATTTAATAAGACCTTTTCAAATTCATATCCCCAAATTTCATCCCCCCACCACCACCACCGCCCTATCACTTCCCAGCTGTCTTCAGATTTTAGCTGAGGTCAGAGTTAAGCCTTCAGGAATGTCTCTCTCTATAGGCAGAAACCTGATTCCCTCTGAAAAAACTCTTGGTAGAGCTTGGGAAAGCTGCAGTTGCTATCACATGTACAGAGAGAGCTTTTGCAGTCATTGGACTTTAAATGTGTGTCTGTTGGACTGCCAAAAGGTTACTGCTCCCTGGAGAACTGAGCCAGCTCCTCTAAACCCCTCCCACTGACTCATATGTTTGTCTGGCTGCAGTGCAGCTGCTAAAGAAGATGGGAATTTAAAAGCTGCTACACAAGTGCAAAAGCAATAACCAAAACAGTGGCAATATCCTCAGGTCTCGAAAAGAAAATATCCTTACTGAGAAAGGCAAAGGGTGGGAGAAGGGACATAAAATAGTGGAATACAAAACAGATAAAGATGAAAAGAAACAGGAAGGAAATCACGGGTTCTCAGGGCTGGAAAGTATCTTGCTCTGTGACCTTGCTAAAGGCAGTCTCATGGATTTATTTTCTTCCCCCTGTGGTTAAATTTTCTTTGACCCAGGTTTGCATGAAAGTTGACTACTGATAACTTACCCACTATCACAATATTATATTCATATTCTTCAGCAATGCTCAGAGAATTTTAAAAGTTGTTTATTATTTCATTATTACTTCTATCCTAATATACCAGTGAGATAGCACAGAAGGTTATTTCCTACATAAAGATCCCTTAACTCTCAAGTCATTGTACACAAATCCATGTTTCATTCAGTAGAGCCCAGAAACCGTTGGTAAACCAACACGATTGTCTTCCAGGACTCTGACTCTGATTCGGTGGCCTCTGCTCTCCCCGCCCCCTTCCATACCCACTTCCTTTCATTCTCAAGTTTTCCCATCTCTCTCATCAAACAGGAAAGTGACCTAACAAGTATTGATCTGAAGTGTGAAGGAAAGAAAGTGCTGCCATTCCTGGCAATTCTTCCACCTTCAAAAAGAGACAAGGAAAGGATGATGTTCACCACAGAGAAACTGCTAATAATGGAACTTTTTATTCCTAAGTGTGAGAGTTAATTGGAGATGGGAAGCTTTCCCTGAAAGCCCTCGATCACACTGTTGAGACACACTGAAGGTACAGTTCTCTAAAAATATCCAAACCTTTTCCCTTGATGCCTATTATGCCACAAATCCTGCACAACATATTTGATCAAAAAACAGCTGTAACACTGCAAATAAAGCCCATGCCCATATATTAGAAATGTCATCTTTATTGTGTTTGTTACAGAAATCTCTGCCTTACCAGAATCTGTCTCCTCCATAGCCTTTCTTCATCTGTTATCAAAAATGGGGGTGTTCTTTCTTAAGGTTGACTCAGCCTAAGAGAGCACTTTAGAATTTCACTAACTGTATCTCACTTTCTTGTTGTGGTTGTAATCCTGTCACTGCCTAACCTAAAGTTTTGCATGAATGTCTCTGATAAGAGGTACATAATCCTTGGACAACTCCATTCACTTTTATTTTTAGATCTTGCTTAGGTGGGTCTTGCTTAGGTGTCAAATCTCCATGGATTCATTTTCTGTCAGTTTCTCTGTATATTTCCCCAAAGATCTGAAACTATTTATAAACTGCTTCACTTCCTGGAAAGTTTCTGCTACTCCAAGGAAACTTCTGAAGTTTTAGAACATCACTTTCAAACTGGCCACTCTGGCACTGATCCTATTTTTTTAACTTTGGGGGAAAACATTTCAAAAACTCATATTTAAACAATCCTAACTAAACTGCTTATTTTATTTTGTGAAATTGTGCCTCCCCAGCAAAACTGTTAACTCTTAGAAGGCAAGAAATATGCCTACTGTTTGTTTGTTTGCTAGTGAGTTGACTTATCATCACTCCTCCCAGAACCTAGCACAGTTCCCATGCACACAGTGGGTATACAACTGCAGAACTAGGTAATTCAATATTTAAGGCTATGTTTTTGGCAGCCAACATTTTTGTCTATACAGAAAAATGAAAATGGAGACACTTAAAATAGCTTGGGCTTATGAAATACACACTGACACTTGTCTCTTAGCTAAGAAATGTATAAATGTAGAGCTGAGGGGAGGAATTATATTATTCACTATCTAGAACAGGCTAATAACACTCTGACTTGTTACTGAATAGTTATACATCTCAAGGAGCTGGGCCCGCTTGCCCTTAAAGTCACCAGTGAACATGTATAACAAACCTTTGAGTTTTTACAGTTTTTTTTTTCAGATGCATTATGACATCAGGCTTTTTTTTCCTTTATGTGTGCCTTATTTTTTCTTTAGGCCATTACTTCCCACAGTAGTTTTTCTAATATATGCATACTAGAATAAATTAAAAGCTATTATCACTTATCAGTCATCATTTATGGTATATATTTAAGAATTCTGACTTTAAATATTTCTTTTAAATTTAAAATTATCCTTGTGAGAGTAACCTATGCATCAGCATTCAATAGGCATTGCCTGTAGAATTGTAGCTTTCTTTTTTGCTATTAAAATTCAAATAAATAATTAAACTTAATGGATATTGAACAAGTAAAATCACTGCATTAAAACAGTTAGTTTCAACAGTTAAATGGGGTTTGTAAGACTCAATGACCTAGGTTGGATCCTAATTTTCAGTAGTAACACTTAGAACATGCTTTGGCTTTCTTGGGCAACATTAATGGAAAATATATATTTAAGTATACATCTATGTATGTATTCATATGTATATACACATCTGTATATTTAAGTATACATATATACGTATTCATATGTATACACACACACGTATATATTTATACACGCAATTATTTTAGGGTAAGCTCCTGTAAAAAGCATCTTTCTCAGTTTTTTTTTTTTTTTTTGTCCTAATTTGGATCCAGTTCCCATTAATTTAAAAACAATAGAAAGCAAACTGTTTAGGAAAACAAAACAAACATCTGCTGAGCACTTACTACTTACGAATATACTCTGTGATTCTCCTAAAAACCTTGCAAGGTAGCTGTTATTATTCATATATTAAAAATGAAGAAACTACATCACAAAAGAGTTTTCATCAGTTCTCATGGCTAGTAAACAAGAGCAAAAACTGCCTGACTACAAAGCCAGTTTGTATACACCAGACCCCTAGAGGACTCAACTGAGAATCACAACCAAGGCAGCGGCTTGCAGAAAACTCTGCCTCTACAAAGTGTTTGCAGATACTTATTTGTGAGATATTTTCTCAGAAGAATAAAACCCATCTCCCCATAAATATCATAAAACCCATTTTCCCATAAACGGTAGTATTGTTAATGTACATACAGCATTTCAACCTAAGCATCTTAACATTTGGTCATATCATAAACTTTGGCAAATATTCTTTCTCACTTTGCCAAATATTCTTTCTCAATACACCATCTGTTAAAAACAGGACAACAGGCCCAATATGGAGTTGCTTATGTTAAGCCCCACGTCACCAAACCAGGACTTAACTACAGCTTTGGCTCT
Organism: Phocoena phocoena; assembly: GCF_963924675.1. Taxonomy (NCBI): domain Eukaryota; kingdom Metazoa; phylum Chordata; class Mammalia; order Artiodactyla; family Phocoenidae; genus Phocoena; species Phocoena phocoena. Next base: position 92,204,077 of record NC_089222.1, on the reverse strand, counting down.
CCCAGAAATGGAATCTTAAACCAGTCAATCAGGAATCATCTGATCAGCACTAGCTAGGTCAGCTGCCTGAGACCCCTACCATCCCCTCAAGAAACATATCCTCGGGATAACCTACCTACTTTTGTGCCTAGTATAACTTCCTTGTTCCTGCTCCCTTCTGTCTATAAAGTCTTTCCTTTTGTACAGCTTCTCAGAGCTCCTTTCTATCTGCTAGAATTGGAATGCTGCCCAATTCATGAATCACTTAATAAAACCAATAAGATCTTTAAAATTGACTCAGTTGAATTTTGTTTTTTTAACAAATCATAAACATGAAAATTAGAAGGAACCCTATAAATAGATTGACCGACTCTCTGCCCAGGACTTTGAGCCTGCTAAGACAAGGGACTTTGAGTTTTAAAATTGGGACTAAGGAGTTCCTGGGACCTGGGACTTTCAGTCTGGAAAAAGTCCCAGGCAGATCAGAACAAGTTACTCACTCTACATATCATCTGGTCCAGACCCTTCATTTCACAGGGAAAGAAGCCAAGGCGCGGAGAACACATCAAGTCAACCAGTTAGTGACCCATGCCACTTGTGCTCTTCTTCTCTTATTTATACAGACTCATTGAGCCTCCAGTTATATTGTAACAAGCTTCATCAATTAGTTTAATTGTTCATCATTTACACTACTCATTAGGATCTGTGTGTAAGGAACCAAATCTCTGTTGCCTTTGTATTTTCAGCAGTAGTCCAGTTCCTGATTCGGTGGTTGCAATTTGATATATGTTTGTTGACTGCCATTGAAGAACTATATTTTGTTGTCTGGGGGAATTGAGGTCTTTATTCAAGTCATATTGGACCAGAACAATGACATATTAAAGATAGAAAGCTGGCAGCTGCACAAAGCAACATCTTCACCAATTTTTCCTTTACTTCCTATATTTTATATACTGAACATGTACAACTTTATAATGAAAAATAAAAAGCATTTTTAAAAGAATAATTATCAGTGCCTTGTGTCCCCCTGATTAACCACAGGGCTTCTGATTCAGGAGGTGAAGATCATGCCATAGGATAAATTACTATCCCAGCTGTCCCTGTTGCCACGCTTCCTGCCAATCCAGCAACAACAGAGCACCTCATTCTCCTCCCTCATTGCCCCTCACCCACTGTCCTCACAAATTACTTGTAGAGACAGAAGAGGGCAACCAGTGAACAGATACTGATGTTTCCTTGACTGTATCAATAAACATCTCCCAGTTCCTGCTCGTATTAAAATCTGAACTGGCAGCGGAAAAAGCTTAAAAATTGATGTAGCACTTGAGATATGAGATTTCAAAGAAGGGAGTTCTTCTCCAGCTGTGCTGCATCTCCACATCTGCCAAAATGCTCATGGTTTGACTCTGTGCATTCCGAGTTACATTCCTCCCTCTTAAAAAGATGAGAACCATGAGCCAGAGCTCATTAAGAAATAGTAAACACTCTGGCTCCCAAGTTGCTGTCTGACACCAAGTAACTTTCTTTGATCAGTAGAAATAGTATATTATATTCACTATAAACCTTTAAGTGGGAGTCACTGCCAAGAAATTCCAACAGAGATGAAAATACCAGAATTCTGAAGTTGACCCACAACTGCTTCCTGATCCCACAGTACACTGTGACTTGAAGAGTTTAATTCATTACTATTTAATTTTGGAAATGTTTCTACACCCACTTAGAAATATCCTTTTTCATTTTTTTTTTCCCTCCTTGAAACTCAGAGTATCATTGTCCTATAACTTGAAACTATACCCTGGGATTATTTTATTATAGTGCAAAAGTAGATTTCCAGAGATCAGTAGGCGACCACTTGTTATTTATTTATTTTCTATATCTATTTTTTTGGCTGTGTCGGGTCTTAGTCGTGGCATCTTTCGTTGCGGTACACAGGCTTCTCATCTAGTTGTGACGTGCAGGTTTTTCTCTCTCTAGTTGTGGCGTGCAGGCTCCAGAGCGCGTGGGCTCTGTAGTTTGCGGCACACGGGCTCTCTCATTGAGGCACGTGAGCTCAGTAGTTGTGGCGCCCGGGCTTAGCTGTCCCGCGGCATGTGCCACAGGCATGTGCACAGCCCGTGATCCAGTGAGTCTACTTGTAGAAATTTATCCAACTGACACTTGAGGAGAAGGCAAAAATATGCAAATCACAATGTGACATTTACCACTGCTTGCAATAATAAAAAAGAAGAGAAAAAAACTAAATAATAAACTGATTAAAGTGTGATATCAAAGCATTGAAATTCTGTTAAAAAGAAACAGGTAAATCTATATCTGCTGATATGATAGAGAAAAATAAATCCGTTTCTCACTGATTTTGACTGCCTGTTAACTGGCTTTAAGCCATCGTCATTACATAAGAAAGGGCATAGGACCGAGGCTGAGAAAAGGGCTCTTGGGGCTGGATCCACATGGCACATTCATAAGAATACTTGGAAGTTTTTGTTACATCAAAGCTGGAAGACTTGCAGGAGAACTTCCTGGCCCACCTGGCACAGCACACTGGGATGGTGTACATTTGATACAGCTGTGCCAAGATCTTGTTCCCCTCTAAGTGGCCAGGCAAGGACCTGCTGCCACCAGCAGTGAGCAGCCTCTTCTATCACTCCAGAGTGCTGCACAAATAACCACTGTTCCAAATGTACACAGAAGTTTGGGAAGCTGTGGATTTTAGGAACTGCAGAAGTTACCTGGTACTTGTATCACTGCATGTCTCAAAGACTAATTTCCAAAGAAAAGAAAGCAAAATACTGACTGTAGCTAAAGCAACCTATGCAAAAGAATGAAGATTCCTGGGGCTATTTGAACAATTCCTTCATCTTTTACCTTAAAATCACTTTGAAATGCTAAGTGAAAGAAGCCAGACACAAAAGATCATGTAATATATGATTCCATTTATGTAAAATATCCAGAAAAGACATATCTATATAAACAGAAAGCAGATTAGTGGTTGCCTGGGGCTGGGGGTAGGAACAGACTGACTGCAAATGGGCGTGAAGAATCTTTTGGGGATGATGAAAATGTTCTAAAATTGGACTGTGCTGATGGCTGCACAACTCTGCAAATTTATTAAAAATCATTGAATGGTGCACTTAAAATGAGTGAATTTCACAATATGTAAACTATATATCAACAAAGCTCTTAAGAAACACTCTGAAGTAATATTAAACAATTTATAATTCTAGCCATATTACTTAAATTTCTAAACAGAAATATATCTAAGTTATAAAAAGCTTGCAATATTGATATCATATTTTTTCATTAAAAAAAAGAAGCTATATTTTAAAGAAAGAAAAAAAGTCTTTAGGGGCTTTCCTGGTGGCGCAGTCGTTGAGAGTCCGCCTGCCGATGCAGGGGACACGGGTTCGTGCCCCGGTCCGGGAAGATCCCACATGCCGCGGAGCGGCTGGGCCCGTGAGCCATGGCCACTGAGCCTGCACGTCCGGAGCCTGTGCTCCGCAACGGGAGAGGCCACAACAGCGAGAGGCCTGCGTACCGCAAAAAAAAGTCTTTAATCTTGAATATGCAAAGAAAATGACTAGGAGGAAATATAACAAATGTTGTTCTTAGTGGGTAAGATTAGAGTTTCCTTGCAGGGAAATTTTTACTTCTCACTTTATGCACTTTTGTACTATCAGGTATTTTTATAGGCAAATATTCCCTTTTAAAAATATACAAATTATCCTTAATGGCTATGTTTTTTTCTTTGGGTCTCAAACAGACTTGTCACCAAGAGTCTCAGAACATAAGTTATTTATAATTAAATATTTCAGTTCCAGAATAAAAAGGTAAAGTATTTGCTGGTTCTGGAAAAAAATGTGATTAAAGATTTAACGCACACTCTCTCGGCAAAACCGCACTACAGTAATGTTTTACAGAGTGTGCTATGTGTTGTATTGATGGTATGCAGACAATTTTAGGTCAGAGGTTGGCAAAGTTTTCTTAAAGAGCTAAATAATAAATATGCTAGTCATCGTGGGCCATTCTGTCTCTGTCTCAACTGCTCTGCTGTTATAGGTCAAAAGCAGCCATAGACGATTCATAAATGAATAGACTTGACTGTGTTTGTTGATTCCTGTATTAGATGGTAGATTAGATCATTTTTTATTTTAACACTTGTCTGACTATGTATTGGAAAACTGTAACTAGCATACCAAGTCCATGAATTCATAAGTATTATTGCTTAGAATGAGGCTAAATTCATGTAAGTTTTTTAAAGTTTGGAAATTTAAAGAAAATATTGAGTAAATATATAGAACAGAAGGTATCTGGGTATGACAAAAATCATGAAAGATATTTGCAAATGACAAACATTTGGGAAAACTACATTTGAGTATAAACATCCATTTCTTATTAACAATAAATGGTAGAATAAAATCTCTCCAGACTAAGGTAACTCTTATCAGAATCCAACCCAGTACTTGAGGCAAAGCTCCTTGAAAGAAATATCAAACTGTAGACCAAAAATCCTCAAAAGCAGTGATCCTTAACATTTACTGGATCACAGAAATTATGGACCTGTTACCCAGAAAAAAATGCATACTTAAAAACCGAGCTCCCTGCAACACATCCAGAGACTTCAAAATGGTGAAAGAAAAGAGAACATACGCAACAACATCATTCCCAGGTTTTTTCCAGGCACTCCAGCGCACATGACCTGTGCTCAGTGCTGAACTCAGCAAATCAAACAGACAGACCAAGAATACAGTGCCCTTTAGGAACCAGTGCCCTCCTCACATACCAATTGTGATGACACAGGAAACTGTGCAGTGCCAGAATAAAGTACTGTTGCTGCCAAGGACTGCCCCCATTCAATTCAACATTCTGCAGTCCAGGTCAGAAAAAGAACAGAGTTCTAAAGCTCTTGACTCTTCCTCCACTTTCCAAATGCAGCCATAATTTCCAAACTGATAACCTAACCATCATTAAGGGTTTTTTTCCACTTAGCAACATCATAAGTGAGGAAGGGCAGGGGAGGGTATATGGTGGAGAAAAAAGGAGTTAAGATTTTTAAGCACCTACGTTCTAGGTACTCTACATACACTGCTTTACTGAGTGCTCACAACAACTCCACGAGGTAGACATAGTTATTTTCATTTTAGAGAAAAGGAAATGTAAACATTTGTTTAAATTTATCTCCTTTGTCTCCTCAAGATGAAACTTTCATATCAGTAATATTGAACAGTTAATACTGATCTGTAAATATATCTTATTTCGTGCTTCCCTGTTAGCTTTGCTCAGGCTGCTAGAATGTTCTTTCTATATCTGTATTCAACTAAATTGTACTTGGCTTTAAGACTCAGCTTAAGTATGGCTTTCCCTGAGAAAACTTCCCTAACGCCCTCCCCCATTCTCAGTTCACACTCGCCTTGGTTTCAGTTCCACACAACACTACAATTCTACATACTTCCATGGTACACTCATGAAATCGCTGGTTTACTTGCCAGTCTCCCCCAGTAGACTAAAATCTCTGTAAATACAGAGATCATTTCTATTTGACTTCTCTCTTCAGAGCTTTAATACTGTGTCTGACACAAAGTAAGAAATCCATAATCTGCTATATAAAAAAATGAACGAATGAACTGCATTGCCCAATGTCCTATAGCATGTAAATTGTAAAACCAGGATTTGAAACTAGTCTCTCTTTCCATGATACCATAATGTGAGTACAAAAATAAAAAATCAATTAATTATTTACTACTTTACCCTTAGGATATTAAAGGATAGTCCATCAATGACTCAGTTGCTCTAAATTGCCTTGGGAATCCTTCAGGAAGTACCATAAACTAGTTTATAAGGGACAAAAAAAAAATTTTTAATGCCTCAAATCCAATGAAAATTAAAATTCTGTTACATAGAAAAGCTGAGTTTTTCTCAGAATTAAGTTGCCAAAGAACTGGGAAGTGGCAGTGTGGTACTCAAAAACCCATCAAAGTCAGATAACTTTATCCTTGTGAGGTCCCTCTAACCTCACAGCAGGACATTCTGTCGTTCCATTTTTAGCAAACCCTCAGTAAGGTCCCGAGGTGGAAGCTGCTTCATCTCAAGTTGCCTCTTCGAGATTTCCCGAGAGTAGTTCACAATCCCTGAGCACCCAAGAATCTATATATACCCGCTGTCTGACTAGGAAACAAGCTGAGCTCACACCGAATACCAAGTTGTTATTCCTGCTTCTCTTCAGTTATTTTTCAGATAGTTCTATGGTCTGGAATGTGGTTGGGGCCTGGTGGCCTTTGCCAAAGTGAATCTGCACCCTACCGGGGCACAAGCGCTCAGCTGCAGCTGATACCACCACCATGCTAAGCCCTGTGTCCCAAACAAAAGTTTAGGGGCTGACACTGGGCAACGAGAAGCTACTGCAAGGTTATAAACAAAACAGTGATCAGATTGATGCTTGAAATATTCTACTTGTATCATCATCATCATCACTATTACTGTTATTACCTCTACAATAATGTATTCTCATGCACATTCTATATGCTTCACGAGAGAGAAAGTGCAGTTACAGCTGGTATACATGAAACAAACTTCAGGAGACATATAGAGATGCATTAGAAGGCTGAAGCAACATCTATCATGTGTGTCAGGAAGGAAAAATGATAGACAAATGTTGCTTTAGATTACTGTAGTCTACTGAACTGACAAAATTAAAAAGTATGTGTTGCAGGTCTACTGTGTGCAAAGCATTGTGCCAGATGCCGCTCTACCTATCTGTAGAGAGAAATGAAGAGTTTAGTTGGCTTCTCAGGCAAGAACTCTGGGGAAATTTTTTTAGTAACATCACCATTGTCTAACGTCTTATGCTTTTCTGCTTCAATTTTTTTAAGACACCGTTAGCAGACTCGTAAATAATTAAATATAAAAAATCTTCTGCTATTTTTGTGGGGAATATACTTTTTTTCAGTGACCAAAATATTAATATCTACTCTCTATGGATTTGGTTTTGAGTATCAAGGTATTTGAGAAATCCAATTATTAATCAGAAGGTTATGTGTACAGCATATATCCAGAAATAACTGGCTAATTTTAAAGAATATTATACAAAACATTAAACTATATCTGCTCCCAAATTACCTACAGACCAAATACACCCATGCCTTTAAAACTCAGGATCTCTCTTCTTTTAATATAGATGTCAACTCCTTCCAATCAATCAGCCTTTGTTAAAAGTGACCACAAACACCATTATACCACGTAATGTTAAGTTGCAGTACAATTAAATAAATTACAGTTTTCATTTATATTCCCATTATGCCTCCTTGAGGATATACCCTGTTCAACTTCACTGGACTTAGGCATTACTCAACTCTATAACAGCAACACATTTAGAAACCAACTCCTTGTATGGATCATGGTCACAAATGCAGTTAATTCATTTAATAAGCATTTACTGCACATACGTGCTGGATATTGTTCTAGGTACTAGAAATTCAAGCAAAGATGCTGTTGAGACAAACATGTAGAAGATAAATACAGTTAGTGTGGCATGTACTCTGATAGAAGGAAGTGCCTCAGAAGGATACCTAATCAGACGTGAGCAGTCAGGAAGCCTTCCTGGTCTTAAAGAAACAGTAGAAAGTAACCAGTTGAAAAATCATGCCAAGCTCATCCACAGTGAGCTAGTTAAAAAGAAAAAAAAGTTTCCACTCAATGGGCAGTCTTTTTTTGACTTTGACCTCCACGGGCAGTCCCTATGGAAGACACCATTAGCAGCAAATACCCTATTCACCTACAGGTCTATAATCTAATTAAGATAGTACGTTTAAAATGATGCTTTTAGCAGCAGAAAACCTGTGATCAAGCCCTAGATTTGCCACTTACTATTTGTGTGATTTGGGACAAGTTAGTGTCTCAAAGCCTCAAGTTTATCATCTGCGTAATGGATAATAATAGTATATACTTCACATGTTGCTATAAAGGTGAAATGAAATAATGCAACTAAAGCCCTTAGGCCAAGCCGGAGAACTCAAAAAATGTTAGCTACCACAAAAACATTAATATGATTAATCTTATGGTGAGTGTACAAGTATTCAAAAGAGCAAGCAATCATTTTCAAATGTGTCTATTTTAAAAAGATTTAGCAGTGACACTGAGGTTTGACTTAACACGTGAAGGCAGCATGAAAAAGTTTCTACATGGTGGAATCAACAGCAAAAGTCAAAATAATGATGATTTGTCCAGGGGGGAATGAGAAGACAATTTTGACTCTGAGTAGAGTTTGTATAAGAAAATAGAAGTAAGACTTGAAAGGTAAGCTGGTAGCAGGTTACAAAAGTCCTTCAAACAAGTTCGAGCTTTGTCCTGTACAATGACGGGGACTGAAAGTTTTTGTTCAATAAAGTAAAATGACCAAAGCAGTACTTTATAAGAAAAACTGGAAAGGGGAGAAAAGTTAGACAAACTGGTTAGGATGTGACTGCAGTACACCTACTTCATGGCAATGAAGACATACCTTGGAGCAGTGACAAGTAGAAAGATGGAGACAAAAAGCATTTTGAAGGATAAATAAACAAGACATACTCACTGAATGCAAGTACTGGTCACAGTCCTAATCTAAAAAATATTGTCAGGCCACATTTTCCTATGAGTACTTAAGTCTCTGAATTCAAGTTATGAAATTCCAGAGACATGTTGATTCTTCCAGATAGTTTAATGGGTGATAAGGATATTTTGCTCACCATGAGCATTCAATCAGTATTGGTGCTCATAATAATGATCTATATTTGTACACCCATGTTCATAGGAGCATTATTCACACTAGCCAGAAGGTGGAAGCAACCCAAATGTCCACCAATGGATGAATGGACAAACAAATGTTATATATACATACAATAGAATATTATTCAACCCTAAAAAGGAATGGAATTCTGATTCATGCTACTATATGGATGAACCTTAAAGATTATTATGTTAAGTGAAACAAGCCAAACACAAAAGGACAAATAACATTATGATTCCACCTGTAAGAGGTACCTAGTTATCAAATTCATAGAGACAGAAAGTAGAATGGTAGTTGCCAGGGGCTTGGGGAAAGGAAAATGGGCAGTAACTGTTTAATGGGTACAGAGTTTCAATTTTAGATGATAAAGTTCTGGAGATAGATATTGGTGATGGCTGCACAACAATGTGAATATATTTATTGCTACTTAACTGTCTACTTAAGAATGGTTAAAATGTTTAAAATGAGTATTACTCAGCCATAAAAAGGAATGAAATAATGCCATTTGCAGCAACATGGATGGACCTAGAGATTATCATACTAAGCGAAGTCAGACAGAGAAAGACAAATATCACATGACACCGCTTACAAGTGGAATCTAAAAAAAAATGATACAAATGAACTTACTTATATAACAGAAATAGACTCACAGACATAGAAAGCAAATTTATGGTTACCGAAGGGGAAGACCGGGGAGGGATAAATCAGGAGTTTGGGATTAAAATATACACACTACTATATATGAAATAGATAATCAACAAGGACCTACCTTGAAGTATAGGGAACTATACTCAATATCTTATAATAACCTATAATGGAAAAGAATCTAAAAAAGGATACATATATATGTGTATATATATACATAAATATGTAAAAACTGAATCACCTGAAACTAACACATTGCAAATCAACTATATTTCAATAAAAAATTTAAAAAAGAATGATTAACATGGTAAATTTGGGGTTACCTACATTTTACCACAATAAAAAAAAAATAATGTAGATCTAATGCCCTGAGAAACAGCATGCTCACTCAAAACAAGAGAAAGGTAAAGGCTGCCAACCCACTTAGCCTATAGCTGCTCAGCCAAAAAAGATACCCATCCCTCCCCAGGTCAGACACCATTCGCTGGCTTGTCCAACTGAAGAAAGGAAGAGGAAAAAATATCAACCATCATCTATATCAAAATGATAATGGTAGCACAATGGCGCATGCCTCTCTGCTTTTCAACTGCCCTGGTCTGACACTAAAGGAAAAAAGGAGAAGTCACTTCATCAGTCAAAGCAATCCTTCACCTTGGTACTTCCACTTGATGACAAATTTCCTGGAGAAAGGAAAAGTAACTTGCCTATCTCGGTGCCCTTAAGTCCAGAGCCACGACAAATGCTCCACAGACACATTCACTGAGCTTTGAGGGACTAAAATTACTTAATATACTTCTATCAATTAAATTCTCCCAAGTGGATACCATGACCAGCACTATACTAGATGTAATACAAATATAGCAGTATAAGATATGGTCTCTGCCTTTTAAGATCATATAACCTACTTGAGGGAACAAGAATCATACAATGATATAATAATGAACAATACAACACAGAATATAATTAGGTGCTAAATTGTGTAGTACAGACTATAAAGTACTCTAGGAGGTCATAAAAATGTCTAACACCTTGTTGAAATGAATAATGGGTCAGGAAATCTTTACTCACTGCCCTCTTGTAGGAGCAAGCAGAGAAACCTATAAAATGAACTGAAGGGTTATAAAAATATCCATCAGGGACTTCCCTGGTGGCACAGTCCTTAAGAGTCCGCCTGCCAAGGCAGGGGACACGGGTTCAGTCCCTGGTCCAGGAAGATCCCACATGCCGCAGAGCCACTAAGCCCGTGCGCCACAACTACTGAGCCTGCACTCTAGAGCCCGCGAGCCACAGCTACTGGGCCCGTGAGCCACAACTACTGAGCCCACGTGCCACAACTACTGAAGCCCGCACGCCCTAGAGCACGTGCTCCACAACAAGAGAAGCCACCACAATGAGAAGCCCGTGCACCGCAACAGAGTAGATGCTGCTCGCTGCAACTAGAGAAAGCCGTGTGCAGCAACAAAGACCCAACAACCCAACACAGCCATAAATAAATAAATAAATAAATAAAATATTAAAATATATATCCATCATATTTAATTTTATGTGTAATACAACTCCTCTGCCAAACAGTCCCTTACTTAATTTTTTTCCAAATTTGCTTTTTCTCTCAGCTTTGTTTACAAGTAACTAGAAAATACTTCAAAGGAAAATAAATAAACGTGCCAACAACCATTTGAAAGAATGTGTAAATTACCATGAAACAGAGGTACTCAATAAAAAAATTAGTAAATTCAGCCTTTGTAAAAACTAAACCTTTCATTTCAAAGCTTGATTTGTTCAGACAAAGCCAAGAAGAAATAACTATACAGAGTTCCCTCCATCCCATATGAGGGTTAATGAGATCCAAGGACAATTGTATTCATTTAGCATCAGAATCCAGACCATCTGCTTTAAAAATGAGAATTTCACAACTCTCTACATGTCAGATCAAAACAGACTTTGTTTCTATAAAGACTCAAACTGTGAGTGTGTATATCTTTTTGTTCTGGCCAACTTCAAACATTAAAAGTTGTACGGGTATGTAGTTTAAGCAGAGCGTTGAAGAAGCAAAGCTTTAAATTCTATTTCCTAGGCTGCCAGTGACTATAATCTCTCTATATCACCTTCTTCATCCCTTCTCCCTAAGCACCAATCAAACATATTTTGCTCCATCAGAATTGAGTAAATATACGGCTACCTGGTATTTCTCAGTCAACTCTCAGTCCTACATAATATTGGCAAGAGTGCTTTGGGTAATATATTGCTGTATAAAAAACTCACTCACGATTCTGTGGATCAGGAATTAAGAAGGGCTCAGCTGAGTGGTTCATCTCATCTACCTGATCCAGCTGGTAGCTAAGGCCAGAAGATCAATATTCAAGATGGTCTCCTCACTTAAATGTCTTGCACCACTCTTGCTTTATTCTTTCTCTCTCTCCCTCTCAAGCTCCTTACCGGCCCATTCTTCTCTCCTCTCTCTCCTCTCTCTCCCCTCTCTCTCCTCTCTCTCCCCTCTCTCCTCTCTCCTCTCTCTCTCCATTTGGTATGTCATCCTCCAGGAAGGGCGAGGACTAGGGTAAGGCAAGAAGAGGTGTCTTGGCCACAAAATTTAAGGGGGCACTAATTCTCAAGTGCTGCCCCAGTACTTACTGACCCCTGAGAATGAGTGCCTTCTTAAGAGTGAATCTCCCAGAGTGCAAAATTTAAGGAGGTGCTCACTCTCAGTATTATGCAAGTATACCTGAGAGCGAGTGTCTCCTTAAATTTTGCACCCTAGAAAACCCACTTGCCTCACCCCAGCCCTGGCTCTACCTCTAGGGCCTCTCCATATGGCTTGGAAGCACCAAATGGAGACACACCACAGCACAGTGGTCTCAGGGGAGTCACACCTCCTACATCATGACTATCTTCCAAGAGGTAAGGGAGTTAAAGCTGCTGGGCCAAGAAAAGTCTTTGCATATAACTGGTACGTGGTGTCACTTTCACCCTATTCTATTGGTCAAAGTAGTCACTGGCTCTGCCCAAGTTCATGGATAGAGAAACAGACATCAACTATTGATGAGGGTGTAAGGAGGTCTCGTTGCAGAAGAGCAAGTGGTATGAGAGACACTGTTGGAGCCACCTTTGGAAAATACACTCTTCCCCATCTTCCTCTATAAATTTTTGTTCATGTTATTCCTGGAACATTGCAACATACTCCTCATTAATATCCTAGCCTCTAAACTTCATCTTCAGTTCAGTATACTGAAGCATAATGCTTGCTGCCAGACCTTCCTGTAATAAGTATCTTATCAGTACCCTTGCTTAAATTGTCCAGTGATTCCACTGGCTTATAAATAAAACCCCAACTATTCTACCCGTCATTTAAAGTGTTCCATGATTTAGTACCGTCTCACCTGTTGTTGGTTAAATTGTGTTACCCAGAAAGATATGTTCAAATCCAAACCCCCAGTACCTGTAAATATGACTTTATTTGGAAATAGCATCTTTACAGGTCATCAAGTTAAGATGAGGTTCTGCTGGATTAGGTTGGGCCCTAATGCAATGACTGGTGCCTTTATAAGAAAAAGAGATCTGGACAAAGAGACAAGAGGAGACACAGGAAAGAAAGTCATGTGAAAACACAGACAGACTGCAGTGATGCATCTACAGGCCAAAGAACGCCAAGGATTGCCAGGAGCCACCAAAGCTCGGAGGAAGCAAGGAAGGATTCTTCTGTGGAGCCTTCAGAGGGAGCATGGCCTTGCCAACACTTTGATTTTGGACTTCTGACCTCCTAAGAGAGAACAAATTTCTGTTGTTTTAAGCTACAAAGTTTGTGGTAATTTGTCATGGTAGCCCTAAGAAACTAACACACTACCCATCTAATTCTAACCCACACTACTGCCAAACACTCCGCATTTATTTAAGCATAGTTCTCTTCCCTGTTCCCATCTTCCGATTAATTACTGCATCTCTCTTTGTCCTTTCCTTCTACTAAAAGGAACAAAGCAAAGCAGTGCACATACCTATAAATTGTGGCTGAGTTATAACTGGCATCTTCTGGCACTCTGCTAGGCGGGGCTACTTGTCCCAAACACTGAGTCAGAGTACACCTGGTATAAAGAGAGTTCCACACATTTGTTAACTTAAATAAAAATGTTAAGAAGATATTAAGGTTTTTTAGTAAGTGCTTAGAGTTATAAGTAGAACAATTCTTTCCCTGTCATATTCTTTGTTCATCAAAAAGAAACATAATGTTTAAGTGAGATAATAATTTATAAAAATGGATTGTGCAAAACTATAGAAGTCCTTCCTCTGCCTGTCAGTCACCTCTTAGCTGTCAGAAAATGTATGAATTACAGTGGCTTTAACCAACTGGACCAAACATGACTTCCAAATCGTAATTCAATAACCCAGAACTCTAGCAAGGTAGCCTCATTATAGTTCCCATTTGGAATGTCCGATACAGTATATGAAGAGCTCCTCAAGAAATCAAGGAGGTCACTTATCCTTTTCCCAAAAATACTTTACATGGTAACTTGTGCAAAATAAATACAATACTTTTTAATACAGTACAAAATGAACGCTCAGAGAGATTTGAGGGACAGAATCTGGAATGCAGGAAGTGATCATACTACTGTATCCTGCAGTGGTCGGTATACATCTGGAGCCCTGAATACCCAGTGGCTACCACACCTTTAAAGGTAAGTAGATGACCTGGAAGGCACTAATGGGAGCAAGAGGGAGAAGAGGCTTGAGAAACAGCAGATTTATACAGTGATGTTTCACTTGAAGAACAGACGTTTCTGAAAAACCTTAATTACCTTAATAAGTAAGAAGGACCTTTCTATCACAGAATCAGACTTATTTTTTGTGCCCCAAAGAGTAAAGCTAACACCAATAAATGAAAGTTACAGGAAGACAAATTTTGATTTGTCTTAAAAGAGATTCCTAAAAATCAAGTTAGTAATTGTGAATTGTCCCTGGAAATGTTCATGCAAAGACTTGCAACTACTTGACAATAGTATCTTGGTTATCTTTACAGCCCTAGTGCATAGCAGAGATACTCCCATGTAATAACTGACTAATATGTATTTGATAAATCAAGGGAAATTCAAACAGACCCTTCTAAACCTAGGATACCAGTATTTTGGGATTCCAAAAGAAACTCAACTACGAGACACTATTTTCCTTTCAATGGGTCACATTATCATAATTTTCTTTATGCTGGATGCATATCCCTCAGGAAAATAAAGAAGGACCCCAAACATCTCAGTATGGATATCCAAGGTAATACCACATAGTAATAAGTGTAAAATGTTAAACACTTAAGTTCAAAAGTTCAAATACATATATTTACACATATACTTAATCCCTCTAAAATTCCCCTTATTCAAGGCAAAAGTGAGCTGCAACTTATCAAACCTTTACCACACACATTAATCTCAGTGCTTTCATATTCATTTAAAAGCATTTCTTGAATGCTGACCATATGCCAGACATGTCTAACACTGTCAGCCAATTTAGTGAGGTAGGGATTAATATCTTCACTTGAAGGCCAAAGGAGTTATGCAACTTGTCCAAGTTCAGGCCACCATTAGCCCATACAGAGCATTTGTGCAAACAAAAAAAACAAGGTACCTCTTCCTCAAGACATTTTACTTCCATTTGCCAGAAAATGTATCATAATATACTAATTTTATCTGAACAAGAAACTTGACTGCCCTCTGCCATAAAATTGTCTCAGTAAATATTCAAATTGATAAGTCTATGATATAAACAGTGTGCACCTTAGGTCAGTTTCTCTGTACAGTGCACAATTTACTCAATGGTAAGTGACAATCCCATCAGTCCCATATGAGATCTAATAAACGTAGCATCAGGGATTTTACTCTGAAGTACTACCATTAACTCCCTCCCTAAATGGGAATCATCAAGAATTTCATGTGAATTACATAATCCTCTGGCTGCATATGATTGCTGTCTCCTTTCTGCACTGTTTCATACTCAAAGCACTTCTGAAATGTATTTAGGTGGACATAAACCCACTGAAAACACAGAAAGCAACAAATGCTAGATGAACGAGAAGGGTTCCTCAGAAAGCTCATCATCAGCATCTCCCAAATAAGAACTGCTTCTCTAAAGCCTGATTTTTACCTACCAGGCAAATTGAAAAATATTATTGATTAATATAAAGTAACTGTTCTCATAAATGTCAAGCAAATACTCACTTGGAACCTGAAGACCTTAATTATAACAAAAATGATTTTAATCAGATTCCACTAAGAGGGAATCTTAGTGCTTCAGATCAAAGTCAAGCCAAAGTGCTTCAGATCAATGTTCAGTCTAATTCTGGAAGAAAGATATTTAGATAACAAGGGTTTTTACGAAAAGATGTTGCCTCTTCCTAGAGGAAGATATTCCAGTGTGAAACGGCCTTGACACCCAGTGAAAATAAAAATGTCTTCAGAAAGAACAATGTTATGTTTGTGTATGTGGTGCTTTAAATTCATCCAAACCTCCCCTGTTGGGTCTCTATTATGTTTCAAGTTTTGTGTCAGATGCTGAGAACACACTGATGATCAAATCCAGACCATGCTCTGCTCTCATTCCAGCAGGCAAAATTAATGTAAAAAAGGAAAGTGTGACAACTGCTACAATAGAGATCTAGACAAAATGTAACAGACCCACTTGCTCTTGCCTTGATTTGTTCTCTGAACATGATTTCTTGGAATTTAGGTAAATAGAGCTCACAAAATTTTAAGTATGCTTTATAATTAACGTAAAGACCAATCACTATCATCATATCTGGCACACAGTAAATACATAATAGATGTGGAATGAATAAATAAATGAACTTTCCAGCTTACAAATTAGAGTTGGGCCATAAGCAAACATCCCCATCAATTATAAAAGAAGTGTTCATGAATACAAAATATTTTTAAAAAGCCAGAAGCCTAAGGCAATTTGAATTGAGAGAAGAGACCATTTAAAATACAAACCTCATACTGACCAGCCTAGAACATACATAAATTATTTCCTATACCTCTTAGGCTATTTAATGATATATTTTCAGCATCTCAGCAGCACATTTATTTTCATTTTCCAAGTCATGTGGGCTATTGTTTTTGTCCTAAATCCCAACCATATCTATCAATATGGCTTTGGCAAGAGTGATCAATTATGAGGAGCTCTAATAATTTCCATTGTTTTCAGCCATCCAGACAGAGATCTGGGTTTCAAAGCAAAACAGAGACAGGGACAGAGACAGGCAGATTGCTTCCTGTACAGAGGGGGATCTATATTCATGAATTCCAACTTTTTGGTGGATAATTTGAGAAGGTCTGTACCTTCAACAGTTTCAACCACTCCACCCTATACTAACCAAGCTTCCCCAAAGACACGTCACTGAAATAGAAGCAAGACGCTATCTACCTTACTTTTTCTTCTAATTCTGTGCTTTCGGACTTTTTATTCCTCTCACATTCTATTATAAATAACTCGCGGATGGAACACAGTCTGTGCTGTTCTCCCTCATCAGCACCTAGCCCAGCACCATATGCAATGAAGCACTTATAAAATGCCTTGTGACGACTGACTAGACATGAAGCCACCGCACATATGAAACTCAGAAGCTTTTTTTTAAACATGCTTTTAGGCAATGCCTGATGTGAAGAAGAGTCACAAAACACTAAAATTAAAAGAAGCCTTTACGCTATTTAAACTACAGTTCCTGTCAACTATTTGTTGAACCCTGTGAGCTTCTTCCATACTAATTTCCACACGACCACTTACCAGAAAACAGTTCCAAACTTTCTAGGCGGAGTCCATGGGACTTGAGACGGGAAAGAAAGGAGAACATAAACCTACTCTACAGCTTGCACCCTCCGGCCCGGTACGAAGGCGGTGCGCCTGCACACCAGCGGGTGACTTCCTGGCCTTTCCCTCAATTTCTCCTCCTGCAGGGCACTCGGCACTCAGGAGGCCGAGCTGCCAGCAAGACGGGCCCAAGATTGTCTACAGCCACAGAAAAAATGGTGGAAAAGTCACCCTTGTCATTTCCAGAAACAGCGATCTATGGCTTTCTTTGCTGTTAAGCTCCCAATTTTGGTGCACACTATATCTCATGTGGCCTTTTATTCCTGAATCTTGGTTGAACACCTTAGGCTTAACCTATCGGCCTCACAAATATCAGGCAGTTGCATTGCCTGTCTACCTCATTATTACTATAGCAATCCGTTACATAGTCTTATTTGGAATAAACATGATGAGTACCTCCCCACTCAACTCCATTCATGTAATCACAGATAACAATGCTAAACATCAACAGAAGAAATACCAAGAGGCCATCTAGCATTAGAAGATATTTCTATTAGTGAAATAAACTAAATATTCCTTCTTGCAACCAAAGAACTTTACACCAAAAACTGAATTGTATGTAGACTAACACCAAGCATTTATTATTTTTGACATAATATTGATAATTATTTTGACTATCTTTCTTATTAATATCCAGTATTGAAATGTAAAAAAAAAAAAAGTTAGTTGAATGTCTCTTAGATTAAGTTCCATTCATATTGTAAATGTTCTCAAATATTAGACACTAATGGAATACTGCATTACTAGATATAGATAACTTCATAGTACAACTACATATAGATACTATATATGAAAACTACATATATAGAATACTCTATAGTATACTTGCAGAGAAGATCCACTTCTCAGTAACCCAATGAAATTCTGGAACCACTTATGCTGACAGTTTTCTTAGATATTGGCATTCAATACAACTTAAGTAGAACAATTAAACAGGAGCAGACAATTTGGGTTACACCATTAACGTGGCAAAAAGCATGTTCCAATATACTATGAATTTTGTACAGTGAAACACTGATAAGTTAGTTCTTGATTCAAAAAGAAAATAAGATTCAGCTTCCTTTTGAAAAACAGGCATCATCATTGCTCGCTACCTATCTTCAGGTTTCTACCAAATCTTCAATAGGTTGCATGTACTCAGATCTGATAAGAATTGCACAGGCAGAAATGTTGAAAATTCATATGTTTTGGCAACTTACGATAATCATTAAAAAGAGATTCAGGAGCGGCAGAGTCAAGATGGAGGAGTACACGGCACAAGCCTTGCCCCTGGCGCAATGTGGACGACTGTGGTGGGGTCTTTACGATGGGAGCCATAGGTGGTGGGATCTTTCAAGCAAAGGTTTTCTCAATTCTCGGGTGGGAGTAAACCACAGACTATGAGGGAATCTGACAGCTATTAGAACCAGGGCTCTGCAGTTGGGAGGTAGCTTTGCAGTTTGGGGAGGTCTGTTTTCCATGATTGACTGCAGTATGGTTCATGTCAGAGGGAAAGAAGACCCCTGGAACTGCACCACGAGTGGTGCCTTAACAGGAGCCATCCTGGTAGCAAGAAATGGACCAGTGGCCATGGTTGGGTCAGCCACGATGGGTGGCATTCTGCTAGCTCTCATCAAAGGGGCTGGTATCTTGTTAACCAGATTTGCCTCTGCCCAGTTTCCCAACAGCCCTCCGTTTGCTTAAGACCCCTCCCAGCTGCCTTCATCCCAGTTACCATCCTCACCTTTTAGGGACTATCAACAATACCAATAGGACCTCTCTCCCAGGACTTCTTAAACAGAATGAGCTGCGGTTCAAGGAAGGATTTCAGAAGATCAAGTTCAGTCTGTTTTTAAAACTGTAGGTGGGACAACTATGGCCAAATAGGCTATGAAGAGACATTTAGCACCTTTTTCTATTTAAGGGAACGTGGGAGATCAGTGGAACAGGATAGAAAGCCCAGAGATAAACCCATGCACATATGGTCACCTTATTTTTGATAAAAGAGGCAAGAATATACCATGGAGAAAAGACAGCCTCTTCAGTAAGTGGTGCTGGGAAAACTGGACAGCTACATGTAAAAGAATGAAATTAGAACACTCCCTAACACCATACACAAAAATAAACTCAAAATGGATTAAAGACCTAAATGTAAGGCCAGACACTATAAAACTCTTAGAGGAAAACAGAGGCAGAACACTCTATGACATAAATCACAGCAAGATCCTTTTTGACCCACCTCCTAGAGTAATGGAAATAAAAACAAAAATAAACAAATGGGACCTAATGAAACTTAAAAGCTTTTGCTCAGCAAAGGAAAATACGAAAACAAGATGAAAAGACAACCCTCAGAATGGGAGAAAATACTTGCAAATGAAGCAACTGACAAAGGATTAATCTCCAAAATTTACAAGCAGCTCATTCAGCTCAATATCAAAAAAACAAACAACCCAATCCAAAAATGGGCAGAAGACCTAAAGAGACATTTATCAAAAGAAGATACACAGATTGCCAATAAACACATGAAAGGATGCTCAACATCACTAATCATTAGAGAAATGCAAATCAAAACTACAATGAGGTATCACCTCACACCAGTCAGAATGGCCATCATCAAAAAATCTACAGACAATAAATGCTGGAGAGGGCGTGGAGAGAAGGGGACCCTCTTGCACTGTTGGTGGGAACTTAAATTGATACGGCCACTATGGAGAACAGTAGGGAGGTTCCTTAAAAAACTAAAAATAGAACTACCATACAACCCAGCAATCCCACTACTGGGCATATACCCTGAGAAAACCATAATTCAACAAGAGTCATGTACCACAATGTTCATTGCAGCTCTATTTACAATAGCCAGGACATGGAAGCAACCTAAGTGTCCATCAACAGATGAATGGATAAAGAAGATGTGGCACATATATACAATGGAATATTACTCAGCCATAAGAAGAAATGAAATTGAATTATTTGTAGTGACCTAGAGTCTGTCATACAGAGTGAAGTAAGTCAGAAAGAGAAAAACAAATACCGTATGCTCACACATATATATGGAATTTTTTTTAAAACAATGGTTCTGATGAACCTAGTGGCAGGACAGGAATAAAGACGCAGACGTAGAGAATGGACTTGAGGACACGGAAGGGGCAAGGGTAAGCTGGGACGAAGTGAGAGAGTGGCATGGACATATATACACTACCAAATGTAAAACAGATAGCTAGTGGGAAGCAGCCACATAGCACAGGGAGATCAGCTCGGTGCTTTGTGACCACCTAGAGGGGTGGGATAGGGAGGGTGGGACGGAGGCTCAAGAGGGAGGGGATATGGGGATATATGTATATGTATAGCTGATTCACTTTGTTATAAAGCAGAAACTAACACACCATTGTAAAGCAATTATACTCCAATAAAGATGTTTAAAAAAAAAAAAGATTCAAGTACTTACATGGTGGAATTTTTGTGTTCTAGTTTTTCTCATTTAAAAAGTTTCTTATTATCCCTTAGAGTTTGAATACAAAAAATATATTTCTAATACTTCCATCTAGGTCTATATAAATTCCCCTTAATTTCACTCTTTTCCTCTGTTGAAATCAAATGTGCATCTAGTTTACATAAGGCACAGGATAGTACTAAGGCAACTAGTAAGTGCTCATATTTCATTCAGTGCTGGAGTACTAGGGGTTGTGCAAAGATAAATAAAAAGGACAATCAGCTTTCCTGATTTGTAATTTAAACAAAATGAACAAATAAAATAAAATAGTAAAGAGAAGAAATGGAATGACACGGAACGGAATGAAAGGGAATAAAATGATAAAGTGAAAAGGAAGGGGAAATTATTTTTCTACTCTTGGCTCCTTCTTATGTGATTATCATACTGTTGTTCTACATTTTGCTAAACTACTATAAAAAGCTTAAAGGCAGAGTCTATCATATTTTTCACCATATCTTTAACATCTGCCATAGTGGAAAATACACATTTAAGTGAGTAAGTAAACAGTAAAATATCACACAGGAGAAACAAAATTCTATAAGCACTAAAACCAACACTGTGAACGTAACTACCTCAAGTATTAAGGAATCAGCTTATTGTTATCTGAGATAAATGATGTAAATATTTTCTCAAATTTTTATCTTAGAATTCATCATTTGTGCCTTTGAGGTGGGGACTTCAGAAGTTAGAAACGACATTCTTAGTGGTATTTACAGCCAAAACTAAATCTTTCAACAGTAGTTCAGGCTGGATTTCTAGGTTTATCATAACAGGATGTAATTTTGTATATAAATATGCATGTGATTTTCTAAATATTAAAAGATTCTTCTCTAGTCATGTTCCTCATGGAGAAAGAGTCTAAGCAAAAACAAAATGCTAAAACAAGGCCCCTAGTTTTTAAATTGCTTTTACTGAGTGGAGGGGATCCTGGCACCTAATTACCTAATCCCACTGGAAGAACTGGCATGCAGGAACTAGCAGCCCATGGTTGCTAGAGTTATGAAACCTGGAAAAAATAACATGAAACTGCTATGCTCAAACACACATATTTGCACATGGGCTGACTTTCATCCAGTAGACAGCCCAGACCTCTTTAGAAATTGCAGAGTAAATCAGGAAATTAGCTCCAAGTATTATATGCTTCTACTCTGCTTCAGGGGCCCCAATTCACATCATAATGGTTCTGAGAAGTTTTCATGACCAAACCCAAGAACAAGGAGGCAGAAGACCTGAAGGTTCGCAAATGACTCATCCACCCTCTTCTGTGGAGACAAAACAGTTTCTATCCAACACCCTCAGAGGAATGCGAACGATCTGTTCAGGACTGAACTGCTTTACCCTCGCTGTATGTAAATTACTCATTACCCTCTCCTTTTGCACATTTTGCCCTCCATTTTCCCTGCTTACTTCACCACTTTTTCTCCGAGCTACCTCAATTGCCTTGTGCTTTGCTCTCTTCAGAAACTTAAAAAGGAAACTAGATTCATTAGCCAAATAACAGAATCATACATTTCTTTTTGATATATTGGGGAGTAGGGAAGATGCTTTGGGATTTCTCTGATATTCAGCTTTTTAGAAAACAATTCCTTAAATTATTGTTTTAAATACTTGAACTGCTTCGTCTAACTTTCTCTGATAGCACGCTAAATTAGACTAAAACATGGAACGTTTTGAAAACCTATTTCTGTTGTCAGTGCTTCCATACGAACAGCAGGGGGCAATAGCACACCAAGAATTGTGGAAACTGTCTCAGGCTCTAAGAAACACTGTTGAATTGCTGCACTGGGTCTGTGTACCCCAACGCGATGATCTCAGCTCTCAGATGAAGTCTTTTGTTTTGTGTCCTATTTTACAATGCACCGTTCAGTTTTCTATGAGTTGTGACTTATTCAGACAGCATTTCACTGACAGTTTAGCTTAAGAAAAAAAAAAAGGTGAAGGAGAAAAAAAAAGAGGAAAGAGAAAATTAAGTGCCGCAAAATGAAAGACAAGGAAGAAGTAATCCTGCATGTATTGAAAGTTTGTCCCTTCTCTGTTCCCATCCACTGGAATCTTAAACATTGTTTTCCTGGATTACAGACTTAATTCACCATTAACCCTTCCCTCATAGATACACTCATTTCATTCTACCTTCTCTGTCATACAGTTTTCTGTTAAAACAACATATTTCTTTATAAAAAGAACAAACTGTTTTAAGCTGAATACTTTTTAAAAGAATTCAAAAAACTGTGTGCTGGCCTTTGGTCAAGCGTCTCTGTATAGAATTTTAATGTTTTTCTGCTTTTTAAATATTTATTAGTCAAGATACATTTCATTGCTATGTTTCAATAAAGTTATTCCCCTGTAAATTCACGCCTTCAGCTAAACAGCAAAAAGCTGCAGTTGTGAAGCTGTATCTGATGAGTTTGGGGGTAGAATATTAAGTAGAAACTGTGACATCAGAGATTTGAGGAATATATTCAAGGATCATTTCCACTGCATTGGAAGGTGTTTCATAATCCAACCTGCAAAATCAGCAGAGATTAAACTATTTCATGCATAATTTGAGTTGCACCCCAAAATATAAAACCTGTAAGACTGGCTTCTTTCTCCCACCTAGGCTGGAATTCCCAGAGTTACTAATGCAGCATTCTCACAGAGTTATTAATTTATGACTGTGGAATGGCAGAAGTAATATTATTTCAACATCTGGCACTAAAATTCCTCGTCAAGGGATAGTCCTTTCCCTCCCTGAGACTGAGGGCTCTATCTGATACCCTCAACTTTATCCCCTCTGGCCTGTCTCCTACTATTCTCCTGCACACAGCGCTCCAGTCACACCAGCCTCCTTGCCGTTCTCTGAAAACACACCAAGTAATCTTGTGCTTCAGGGCCTTGCTGTTCTCTCAGTCAGAGTAAGTCTTAGCCCACTTATCCAAACGACTCATCCCTTCACCTACTTCAAGAGTTTGTGCGAAAGTCACTTTCTCGTGGAGGCTCTCCCTGACCACTTACTTAAAATAGAAAACTCCCCCCCAGCATTTCCTACTCTCCTCCCCCTCCTTTATCTTCCTCAATAGCACTTATCATCATCAAATATTATATGCTACCTCTTACTTATAATAAAAATGAGCTACTGAAACCAAACATATCTACCAACAGAGGGCTTAACCCCCCATTAAAAGGACAAAAGAGTTGATTCCAAAGCAGAACCCAACTCTTTGCCGCACATAAAAGACAAAGACACACGTAAAACAACTCAGAAATGCTAACAATGAAAGGATGCACAAAGGTATACCAAGAAAATACAAAGAAAGAATTGAGATTTTGAAATCCAACTAAGTAGAATTTACACCCAAACCTATTAACAAGTCAAAGAGCACTTTACAAATGCTAAATGCTACAATTCACAGTGAAAAGAAAATATTTATAAAATATGCAGCAAATAACACAGTAGCTTCTTTCATTTAGCAGAAACTACGAGAGACTCAAAGAGACTAGAAATACATAAATAATAGCAGACTTTAGTATACTTCCCTTGGTCCAAGACCAAAAATGGTACCAAAAAACATTTACAATAATTGATTCCACAATTACAGAGACATCTATACTTCAATAAATTACATAAAGAAAAGTACAAATAATATTCTCCATCAACAAGATGATAAAAGTATGAATCCATAACAATCAAAACATAAGAAAATCTTCCCACTGTGAAATTTAAAATGTTTCTATTAAACTTAGCTTGACTCAAGGAAAAAATAACAACTGATAATGAAATTTTCTAGAAACAAATAATGAAAACATAATATCAGAGTTTACAGGATACTGCTAAAGAGTGTTTAGAAAAAGATCCATAGATTTAAGTATTTGTATCAATAAAAATGAGAGAAAATGAGATAGACATTATCCTCAAAAAGTTAGAGATATTTAAGACTTGTTTTTTTTTTTCTCCCTACTTTGGACTTAATTTTCTTTTTAATTAAGCAAACTAGATTTGAAAACAACCTGAAACAAATAAACCTAGTTGTATCAAACTGCATTCAGCACTTTTATAAATTCATTATAACTTTGGTTCTGTTAATTTGAAACTAACATATATTATGGGAAAAAGTAAATAAGCAATTATTTTAACATTATTAGGAACCATGCTTTTCAGCAGAAAAGAGATTCTATAAAATTAAATAAGTAAAAAATTCTATAACCTTTCATTAGAATTGGAGTATCAGCACAAATTTATGATTTATTTTTCTTTGAAAAACCACATATTTCCTAGATCTGTATTAAAATGTCTGAGAAGTAACAACAGGCCTTTTAGCCATGAACATCCTACATGCACAGATTGTGGTCAACAAATACCATTTTCACTGAAAGCAATGAAGTCTCCTTTGAGAAATGGCTGATTCTAGGACTGGAGCGGTAAATGAGACTGTCCCAATACGAGACTGGGACTCTTTAAAGTATCCAAAAGCAAGGAGGCTATCAAGACATTTGCAGTTATCAAATGAACACAGAAGCCAAAGATGGGCAATTTGAGCTTTAAAATGAATAATCACTGCAATTATATAAAAGCGTATATAGAGATGCCAATAGAATCAATGCAAAACTAGAAGCAATAGGAAATTCAATATGAGAGCGAGATACAAAATTACATGTAGAAATCGATGTCTTCATATGTTTAAGCAATAAGTGATTATAGGGGAAAATAGAAGAGATGATCCCATTTACATTACCAACAAAAATGAAAAAATATCCTAGGAGTAAATGTTATAAGAACTGTGCAAAACATATATGAGAAAAACTTTAAAGCTTTCCTGAAAGAAAACTGTGACTTGAATAAAAGGAAAAATAAACCTTGCTCCTCAATTGAATAATGCAAAATCATAAATTAATGCCAATTTTCAAAGTGTTTTTTACACAGTTTCTGTAGTTTACATGGAAAAAATAAATAAGCAAGATTATTTCCCCCAAAAACAGGAAATCAAAATAAGGAAACAGCAATAAGGCAGGCCTAGCTCTACCAGATATTAGAACATATTATACAGTTTCTATAATTAAAACAGTATAATATTAGCACTTGAGTAGACAATCAGATCAATAGAAAAAAATAGTAAATATAGATGTAGAGCCACATACAATGTGGAAATTTATGTATGTGATAAAAGTGGTATCTCAAATCACTGCGAAATAAATGGGCTTTTGAAAATTAAATGTTGTTAGAACAGCTAAATAGGTCTGTGAAACAGAAAACATCGGATATAACATCACCTAAGTGGAATTCCAGCCAGAAAAGCCAAAAAATTCAACGTCAATCTTTCAATGAGGACCAATTTGAGTATCCAAATTGAAGGGCATTCTGTTAAACCACTGGTCTGAACTTTCCCAAAAAAGTCAATGCCAGAAAAAAAAAAAACAATAAGCAAAAAAGGCTGAGGAAGTAGTCTAAACTGAAGGAAGCTCAAGAGACTTTATGACTAAAATCGATACGTGAGCCTTGTTATATCCTGGATTTTTATTCTACAGACAACAACAGGGTAAGCAAGGATTTGGGGTGGCGTGGGGGGACAATGGAGGAAATTCTAATATGGACTATATATTAACTTAGAGTAATGTAACAACGTTTAGTGCATTCCACCTCCCCAGGTCTGAAAAGCCTAGGGATACATTTCCTAAAGACACAGCACTGATCCTATAGGCCAGTAGTCCGCAGTTGGGGCGATTTTGCCCTGCCCCGCCCTCCCCACACCCACGTGATAATGTCTGAAAACATTTTGGGTTGTCACAAGTTGGGGAGGGGAGGGCCGGGTGCTACTGGCATCCAGCAGCGTGTGAAGGCCAGGAGTGCTACTGAACACGGTACAATGCCCACGACAGCCCCACTCCCCTCACTACAAAGAGACTTCACGCCAAAATCAACAGCGCCACAGTTGATAAACCTTGATGTAGGAGAATCCCTTATTCTCAGGGGACAGTACTGCGATATTAGGCTTTATTAAATGAAATGGTCTGCCGCGCAGGTCAAATATTGGTAACATTTAAGGGTGAAGGGTTATGACGTCCACAACTCACTCTCAAACTGTTCAGCAAAACACACTGTACGTGTCCTTCCGCCCTGCTTTCCTCCTCCCTCGAGTACCGAAGCAGGGTCGTACTCCTCCTAGCGCGGACGGACCCGCCGAGCCTGCGCGGTGGGAGAACACTCCGAGCGACCATTGCGCAGGCGCTAGGTGGCAGCCACGCCCACGCGGCGCTTCTCCAAAAGTTAACAGAGGTGGGGCAGACCTCGCAGTCACCTCGGCTGCCTGGAGCAGAGGAGAGAAGAGAAAGCTCCCGAGGGGGCTCCGCTGTCTTCTCCAGGAGTGACGACGCTGCTTTCCCAGTTGAACCCCGCCCCCTCCTCTGCGATCCGCTGCGGGCTGCAGGGAGCATCGCTTAGCCTTTGGAGCCCTCTGCCAGGCTAAGAGCCCGTTGCGTGCGGCCGCTGGTGCCTGGCCATTCCCGTGCAGGCTGGATTCTCCAGAGGTGAGCTTTCACACTCTGCTTAGTGGATTCTGAGTTACTTTCTGACGAGCCTGGGCAGTACTACAGCTCGTGACCACTGACCGAAAATGCCCGGGCAGGCTCATTCCACACCGGGCTTCTCGCCAACAACAGCTTACCCAGGTAACATTTTTAAATACCTTAAAATTTTTCAGCCTAGAGTTTCTTAATCAAGGAGTTGACAGACTTTTTCTGTAAAAAGCCAGATAGCAAATATTTTAGGATTTGCAGGGCAGGAACAGTCGCTTATTTTTCTTTAACAACCTCATAAAAATGTAAGGAAAAAAACCCCGCTGGTAGCTTCAGGCTTTACAAAAACATGGGGATTACTATGATTAGATTACAGTCTTTCAGTTTACCCAGCACGGAGGCTAGAGCTTAAGTCTCTGGTCCAACCACAGTTCTGCAGCAAAGACTCAGGTTCCAGGAGGACCACGACCCAACCGGGCTTACTGGGCGCCACCTACTGAGGCTTAGTTTACCATCTTTTGGGCCCCTACACCTGCACCTCTGCTCTTCTCTTCTGAGTGGCCGTTGAGTTCCTGGCGGTCAGGAGGGCTGCCAGGATATCCCCAGACAAGCAGCCACACCCTCCTTCGCTCTAAAATGACAATCCCTTCCTATCTGGGAGCAAAAACCAAAGTCCTCACACTGTGATTAAATGAGTATAAACAATACAAGATCTCAGACAATTGTATTTATATAGCATTTTTTCTATTGATAGATGTAATATATTTATGTCCACTCTGGTAATTTGGAAAATATGGAAAAGCATATGGACAAAAATTAAAATTCAGCATACTCCCAACCCACAAAAATGAACTATCAAAATGTTTCTGTATTCTTCTAGTCCAGCTTTTCAATGCATATTAATAGGACAACTTACTGAACTGGATTTCTAAAAAATTTTTCTTAATAAACTTTTGTTGAATTACAAAATCCAAAAATGTGGTGAAACTGTAAATATACAGTTCAATAAACTTTCAAAGACTAACACAAACATACCCTTGCAGCTGCCACCCAGATCAAGAAATAGAGCGTGCTCAGTCAAGGGCAACTTCTCCCCAAATATAACCATAATCAAAAGATTAGTTTTGTCTTTTCTTTAATTTCACATGAAATGAATTATTCAGTAAATACTCTGTAGTATTTTATTTCTTTCCATATTACATTTGAGATTCATCCACTGTTGCATGTAACAGGTCTGTATTTTATTATATGCGGTATGGCATTTAATTGTGTGAATATGCTGCAGTTTTTTAAATTTCAGCTATATTAAGGTATAATTCCTATACCATACAATTTTCATCCATTTAAAATGCACAGTTTAATGTTTCTTTAGTATATTCACAGGTTAAGTGCAACCATTGACAGGCACAGTCTGTTTTAGAACATTTTCATCACCTCAGGACAACTCCATATTCTTTAGCTGTCACTCCCCTACCCTGCATCCTCTCCAGCCCTAAGCAACCACTAATCTATTTTTTGTCTCTATAGATTTGCCTATTCTAGATAGTTCATAAAAATGGAGTCATATATCTTTTGTGGCTGGTCCCTTACACTGATCCTGAATATTCATGTTATTTCCAGGTTTGGAGCGATTGCAAATAATACTGCTGTGAACATTACTATACTAATCAGCATATTATGTGTATCTAAAGCTATATATGTATCACATAGATACATATTTCTCTTGGGATATATACCTAAAAGTAGAATAGCTCCAACATAGGTTACGTTTATGGTTAGCTGTAGTTGATAGTGCCAAACAATTGTCCAAATTTACACTCCCACCCGCAGCGTGTGAGACTTTTCATTGCTCCACACCCTCACCAACATTTGGTGGTTGTGTGGTTTCAGTTTACACTTCTTGATGACTAATGAAAAAAAGCACCTTTTCATGTAATTATTAGTCGTTTGAATATCCCCTTTAGTAAAATGCCTTTTGGTTCTTTATTCCATTTTTGGTGAGGCTGTCTTTTTCTGTTTGATTTACAGTGAGTCCATTTTCATTTATGAGTACTGCAAACAAACAAACTTTTGCTAATCTGTGACTTGCATTTTAACCATCTCATTGTTAAATTTTAATGACTGTAAATTTTAAATTTTTATTGAAGTCTAACTTTTCAATCTTCTTTTATGGTTAGTACCTTTGCTATCCTAAGAAACCACTGCCTACAAGGACCTTCTCCTGTTTTACCATCTAAAAACATAATGTTTGGGGGACTTCCCTGGTGGTCCAGTGGTTAGGACTCCACACTTCCACTGCAGAGGGCAAGGGTTCGACTCCTAGTCAGGTAATTAAGATCCCACATGCCATAAATTAAAAAAAATAAATTAATTAAAAATAAAACATAATGTTTTTCTTTGAATCTTTAAATCTACTAACCATGTAGGATTGATTTTGGAGTATGGAGTGCAGTTAAGTTTTAATTTTTTTTCATATAGCTATCCCGCTGACCCAGGTGCTCTTCTTGAAAGACTATTCTTTTCCCACTGCCCTGCAGTGTCACCTTTCTCATAAATCAATAGAAACATAAATGAGTACAGATCCCGCAATTAATAGACAAGGTCTTTAGCCATGATAAACATGTTAAGGAATCTTACTAAAACAAGATGTAATATGTGAAGAAGTAGAGAATTTCGAGAGAGATATGGGTAATATTTTTTTATGAGATGGAAATCCTACAACTGAAAAATATAATATCTGAAATTATTTGATAGGTTATCAGTAGGTTGGACACAGTCATGAAAGCATCATTAAACTTGAAGACAGGTTGCTAGAAATCATCCAAATATAAGTGCACTGAGAAAAAAATATTTTAAATAAACAAAGCATCAGTGACTGATGGAACAGCATCAAATGGCCTAACATACATGAAACTGAACTCCTGAAAAGCAAGGAGAGAGAGCCTGGGGCAGAAAAATATTTGAAAAAATATTAGCAAAACCTTTCCAAAATTGATCAACTATATCTTATCCAGGACATTTACTTGTTTTCAATGGGGAGTGGATCCCAATAACCTAGCTTACCATGAATGGAATTTAGAAGTTACCATACATCTACACGAATGAGCAGCAGGGCATTTTAAAGACACACAAAATGTGGAAAAATACTCTGTGGGGTGGAACTGTCCCGAACATTACTGTACTTTGAGCATAAATGTTGCCTACCCATTAAAGCCCATAGTACCACCCCAATCATAGTAATACCAAAATGTCCTCCCAGTTTTTCAAAATATCCCCTCAGTGCATAGTATGGCCCTACATCCATCGAGAACCCCTCTCTCACATGATCTGCCACTGCCTCCTTTCCTCCTTGCCCCATGCCCTTTCTAACCTCATCTCTAATGCTCACATCTCACAAACCACACTGGCATCTTTCCATCTCAGGGCTTTTGGGATGGCTTTTCTCACTTCCTGAATGGTTCTCCCCCAGACATCCACATGACTGACTCTTTTCTCCTCCTCAGGTCTTTGTTCAAACGTCATTTTCTCAGTAAGACCTATAAATTAAACAAAACAAAACAAAAAACTTGCGAGTTCATTCCCCCATCCCCAATTTATTTTTATATGTAGCCTTTATTTGAAATGCTATGGGGTTTTTGTTTTTGTTTTGTTTGTTTTTTTTTTTTGTGGTACGCGGGCCTCACACTGCCGTGGCCTCTCCCGTTGCGGAGCACAGGCTCCGGACGCGCAGGCTCAGCGGCCATGGCTCACGGGCCCAGCCACTCCGCGGCATGTGGGATCCTCCCGGACCGGGGCACGAACCCGCGTCCCCTGCATCGGCAGGCAGACTCTCAACCACTGCACCACCAGGGAAGCCCAATGCTATGTATTTTAATTATTTAATTTCCTTACTGTCTCACTTTCCCCACCAGTAGAATATAAGTTCTGGTGAAGACGGAGGGGGATTTAACCAATCTTTTTCTCTGTAGTGTCTTCAGTACCTTAAATGAGTAAAAAATTATAACTGATAACATTTTTCTCAGGGCTGGCATGTGGGCAACCTTAATTTATTCCTAATAACCTCTAAATCTTTCAAGATACTTCTTCAGTTTTTCATGAATAAGAAAGTCCTGACAGTATTCCAGTAATTTTTAAATGTTTAAGGTATGTCTGAGTGTCTTAGCAAAAAGGATTACAGCAGTAAAAGCTCCAGCTTTTTACCAAAGAGAATAAGAAATGTGATATGGTTGTTTCCAAAGCAACGAAAAGCTTTACCTCATTAAGTAGACTGAGGGTTTCTCCTTATTAGATTGAAATATCCAATCAAATAGCTGAGGGCTGCCTCACAAAGAAAAAACACTTAGAGCTGTCATCACAAAGAAATTTGCCTATTCAATTATAAGCTAATTTGTACCAACTTCTTTCTTCAGGCGTCAGGCATCAGGATCGATGATGAACTTTCAAAAAGGAAAAGGATGGAAAATCATCGAACTTACCATGAACTGTGCTCCCTTAAGTGTTTCCTTATAGCATGTGCAGAGTCAAGGGAAATTATATTCCTGTATTATTTAGTCTACCAACAACCTATTTACCTACGGTCTTAATCTGGGTTATTCTTCAAAGTAGAGCCTGAAACAAAGGTAGACACATTCTATTTGGGAATGTGATCCCAGGGAACAGGAATGAGACAGAAGGGAG
Organism: Phocoena phocoena; assembly: GCF_963924675.1. Taxonomy (NCBI): domain Eukaryota; kingdom Metazoa; phylum Chordata; class Mammalia; order Artiodactyla; family Phocoenidae; genus Phocoena; species Phocoena phocoena. The sequence continues at coordinate 92,172,221 of NC_089222.1, read as the reverse complement.
TGAACAGGCAGAAAAGGGAAAGTCCAGACAAAACAAGGTAGTGTTATTGAGTGGTCCACTAGCATTCATGGCTACTTAGTGCAGAGCCTTCCCAGGATTCTTAACAAACTTTGGCTCAGAACAGTCTGCCTGAGGGACGAAAAGAAGAAGGATTTATCTCTCAGCAGCTATCACCTGTGTGCTGAGGGCTGCTCCCATGGGGCATTAACTCCCCCCTGAGGAGACCCTCACTGGTACTACAGCATCACATGTGCTGCAACAGAGAAGCTTTGGGACAGGAAGCTAGATTCTTGACGCAACCCTGAGATGAGGCACTGACAACACAGAGCGGGATGAAACCTGCCCAGAGCTGTTAACCAAAGCTGCGGCTGGAATCAGAGGTGGAAGAGATGGGAGACAGTGCACAGGAGGCATCTCATAAGCCTGGAGAATGTGTTGTTAGCCTTGTCTAAATCCATATTCTCTCTACTTTCTATCATCAAAATTTCATCGTCCAGATCAAGGTTGGCAGAAGGGTTAAATAGGAAGGTTAAATGTATTTCCTAGAAGCTGTATGTTAACAGTTTTAACCTTGAGTGACACAAGAAATAGAAAGTGACCCTAGAACTTGGAAAATTTTTAAATTATTCTACTTGAGACATTTTACCATTGGATAGCAATATTAGAGATCTTCTAAACTCATGTAATCTCAGAAGTAATCATGAATTGTTTGGAGAAATAAAGTTAATCATTTCTTATATTTCTATTACCTTTATAAATCAGTGTCCTTAATTTTTCCTAAGATATTGTTTTCTACTGTCACATAGACTAGTGATACAGAGCTTACAACCAACAAAGGAAAAACTGGTAGAAACACAGGAAGGAAAAATGTTGGAATAATTTCCATAACCTAAAGGGTTGGCATTAATATTGGCTGGAATCGGGGAGGCAGGGGGGAAACTGCACATTTTGACTTGGGGTTCCTCTTTTGAAGTTCCATTTTACCAGAAATAATTTTCTCTCTGCCTACATCCATATGATGTCATTATCATCCTCACTTGTTTGGTCTGGAACTGCCACCAGTAGGAATAAACTTTTGAGTTATTTAATATGGATCGAGGGCTTCCCTGGTGATGCAGTAGCTAAGAATCCACCTGCCAATGCAGGGGACATGGGTTCGAGCCCTGGTCCGGGAAGATCCCACATGCCGCAGAGCAACTAAGCCCATGGGCCACAACTACTGAGCCTGTGCTCTAGAGCCCGCGAGCCACAACTACTGAAGCCCGCGCACCTAGAGCCCGTGCTCCGCAACAAGAGAAGCCACCGCAATGAGAAGCCCACGCGCCGGAAAAAAGACCCAACACAGCCAAAAATAAATAAATTTATAAAAAGGTATATATATATGGATCGAGCTCCTACTATTTGCTATGTATTGGCACACTGCATATGAGTAAGACATAATATAAAACATTACATCCAAACATTTCAGAATACATAATCTTTTAAGGTATACCCAGGACATTTACCAAAACTGACCATATGATTGATCACAAATGGTCAGAACAAATTTCAAAAGATTAAAATCCTGTAAGAGTATGAAATCAGAAATCAATTATATAAAGATAAAAAATTTCCCAAATGGTCGTAATGTAAGGAACATACCCCTAATGACCCGAGTCAACCTATAAATCACAGTGGAATTTAGAAAATATTTTTAAATGAATTCTAATGAAAATACAACATATCAAAACTTTGTGGCATGCTGTGAAAGCAAATGCTTATGGGAAATGTATACCTCCAAATACATATATTAGAAACTTTACAAAAAGGTTAGCTATCAGTGTTTCAAGAAGCTAGGAAAATAGTTGTGTGAAGCAGCTTTTCAGACATGGGACAACTGGCAGCAAAGGACTGATCACAAAGCAGGTGGAACAAGGTGACCCTACCATTGTCCTGCCTTTCTGGGTTTAAGCACTCTGGACCTCGTTGCAGGAGGAGGAGCTTAAACGGAGCAGAGCAGTCCTGCTGACTTGAGGAGACAAGGGTTAGTATCGAGTGGGACAAGTGTCTTGAATTTCAGGGCAGAGTATCAGCAAGAAAGAAGGTATGCAGAGAAAAAATTTCCAGAAATTTGCATACGGATCCCTCTGTGCCCACTGCTGCACACCGAACAATTCCCAAAACAAGCACAAGAGTGGGAAACATTTAACTTCTATCCAGCCATAGTGGGGTGTCCTCACAGAGAACTCCACACCAGGAAGGCTACATCTTACATAAGTAGGGCTAAACTAGCGTGACAATAAAATCCAGACTTGCTCAAAAAACAAGCCTCAGTAACATGAAGCTGATCCTCAAGTAACTACCTGCCAGAACCAAGTCCAAATTTGTTAGTTCAGGTCCTCCAAGAAGCACATGCAAATATGGAATTAGATTTACAAGAGATATACTTGGGGAAATGCCTGTAAGGGTTGAAACAGAGAGGAAGCCAGAGGAGTAGAGTCTTCAGACTACCTAACATGTCTGACCCCTTTGAAAGAAAGAGAGAAGGAAGGAGGGTTGAGTAGCAAGGGTCCCAGACTGCAGCATAATTCCAGGAAGGTTTAAGGTCAGAACTTGCCTCCCAAAGGAGTTCCTACCTCACAGGAATAGGCGTGCATTAGGATACCTGCTCAGTGGTTGTTCCAATGGAAACGACCCATGGGAAATGTAGCCTAAGCATGAAAATAATGGATCCAGAGAGCAGCTGGGGCCCTCAGGTATGCTACTGTCTGCAATAGATCTGGGTAATGTACTTCCATGGCTCTGTAGTCCATGCCTTGTGCTGCCGAGCTCAGGGAGCGAGGCCTCCGTGGTCCCTGTGGGCCTATCTTCCTGGGGGAAACTTAGAAGAAGGAGGTAGTAACATTAGCGAGATGAACTACATCCCCTCTCTTGGCAGTTGATCTCAGGGCTTCAAGTGGTCCTCATCCTCTCCTTCCTCCACTATCCATTTACCAATCGTCTCAGCAGTTCTTGGCAGTTTACCTGATGATGTAATGCAAATGTTCATCACATCTAAGGGTCTGAACTTTTAGTGACCATGCCCTTCTTAGGTTGGGTTTGCCACGTGTGTCTGTCCACAGTTACAGCAGGGCAAGGCAGGAACAGGAGGCACCAAGTGCCTCACCTGGAATCCACACACATGCCTCCCTGTGCCATTCTGTAAAAGCAGCCCGACCTGCTCATCACGTGAATATGGTGACTCCTCACCTGCATACCCCTGGGCACAAGGAGTACAAAGTGCCCTAATGGCAATTATTTCTTGTAGCTCAATGGGACCCTAACCACAGCCCCTGGCAAGAGTATCCCCACTTTGGGAACCAGGGCCTCAGCTTAGAGAGGGTAGAGTTGCAGGGCAGGAAGCATGCATGCTTCTGATAAGAAGTCATTGGGAGTGTTGTAAATGAGGCCACTCCTCTGCCATCCCATTTGACTCTCACAATCCTCCTACTGGGGACGCAGCACCATAGAGGTCTCTGGTTTAATGAATACACTGTATCCTGAAGGATAACATCCCAACCTTTCAGAATGTTGCCTCGAAGCTCATACTTTAGCTGTGCCTTTAGAAGACTGTTCCAGCATTCCACGAGGCTGGCTGCATGTATCAGGCTGTAGGTGGTGGAGTATGTGATAAGACCAGGGGATCTCATGGTCATGGGCCTACTCTTGCACCTTCATCACCATCAAGTGGTCTGATACTATGTAAGTCCTTTATAGTGGTGCTGGCTGAGGCTCTGTGGGTAGGAAAGACAAACCCCTACCTGCACTAGGTTCTATCTCTGTGAGGGCTTACATAGTATCAATACTATGTACAATAGTATTAATAGCTATGCCCAGATGGGAGAGGCCTGTTAGAGTTAACTTGTCACCAGGTGACCAGTTAGTCTCCTTGAGGAACAGTGCCATGTTGAGGACTTATTGACGGTCTCTGTGGCTGACAGGCTGGACATTCAGAGGCCACAGTAGCTAGATCAGCCTTGGTAAGTGAGAGTCCATGTATTGAGCCCAAACATAACTTCCAGCTCTGCCACTGTAGCTACTCCGTTCATGTACCTATCATGCCGGTTCGGGGTGTCTGATGACAAGGCCTGACTGTCAAAACATTTTGTTTATTTGGTTGCTAAGTGCCCCTTTCATAATGGCTGCTTTCTGGTGGATGTTAGTGTGTGAAACAAAAATCTTCACACTCTGTGTCCACTCCCATAGGCCCATCCACATACCTCTACACCAGACTTCCTTGGCTCCAATTATCCAGTACTTTTTCCGTCCAAGTCCCTGAACGGATGCCTCAGCCATTAGCCACTGGCCAGTAAAGTACACATTCTCACCTAGAACCAGTTCTCTACACAAAGTAGATGATCAGGTACACCACTCACAGCTCTGCTTATTAGAAAGAGTTGCCCTCTCACTGACCTTCAAGTACATTCCTGGTCATAGCTATAATGTAGCCAACTCTTTCTGATCCTCTTTCCTGATTGGGATTGAAAAGTATACATTCACCAGATCAATGGACACATACTAGGTACCTGAGCTTTTCTTAATCTCTGTCACCAATGATAACCACATCTGCCCAGCAGCTGCAATCAGGGCTAATACAAGGTTATACCTGCAGTAGTCTATAGCCATTCTCTCCAGTTTCTTCAAAGCCCAAACTGGCAAAGTAAATGGAGAAATGATGGGGACCACCAATGATCTCCACCTCCCCCCATCCCCACCCTGGCCAAATGTTTTTGATTTCCTATTTTGGCTGGGATGAGGAGGAATTTCAGAGGTTTCCAAAAGACTTTATGTGTATGTTGCAATCGTTTCTAAGAACACATTAAGGTACTGTGGGCGTGACCACTTGTGGGTCCACAGACTCAGTGTGTCCTTTGTGAACCAGATTTTAGCCAGTATGACAGCCAGGACCAAGTAGTCCCCGGGAGCCCGCACTTTAACAGGGGGCCGTGATGCTGCTTTGGATTTCCAGGTATCAATGTCACCCTAGTAACTGGTCACATGTCCGTTTAGGGAAGAACTTGGTGATTCATCACAGTATATTCATACCACTGTATAGCAGGGTTCTTCCTCCTAGGGACCCAGCCCCCTCTTCCATCTGTGGGTTCCAAATCTGAAAATTGCCTCAGATCTGGAGAGTGAACAAGGGAGCAGGAGGTTTCACTGAGAACAATGTCCTCGGCCTCATCCTTTTCCATTTTTGCCTTACCGGTTATAGATATTAAGCAGCATTCTTGTCACTTGCTCTTTTATTTTGGCTGTAGGGGTGTTATGTTCAATTAATCGTCTCCCAAACACCCTAAGGGTCAAGCCCCCTTGACTGTCCCTCCCACTTCTCCAGTTGTTACAGTAATTATGGCAGCCTGACTTTCGGTAGTTAAGCACCAGTCCGCTATTACTTCAGCGCCCCTCACCCCCAATGACATTAACAAGCCCACCTCTGTTACCGCCTCACCTGCAATCAGCCCTGTTCTAAAGAGGAGAGCCACCACTGGACCCATGATGCTCGTACCCTTTTACAAGCACATCCCTGGCAACCTTTTGAATCATGTGTCTTCTGGGCTCTGCTTTGGAACAAAATCATGTGCTGGGTTTTCTAGGTTCCTAATATATCCAGTCCAGTATAACCACTTCCCTCAGCCTTTTCACTGAATGTCCTACCATTATCCAGGACAAATTGGGCATTTCCATTTCGCTGTGTTGGCCATAACTATATCAGACTTCTAAGGGTTAGCCTATCAGTGAATTTGTCCCATCTCCTGGGGTTCTTGCTAGGATGATAAATCCTGTGTCCCAATAAAGTGTCCCTTAATAAACGTGTTCTTATTTTTCTAGTCTTATATCCTGGCCCCTGGATAAAGCACCCTCAAAAATCCAAACCTGGTACATACTACTTCTTGTAGCACCTTCAGTATATAATCTTTTTCTTCCCTTATCAGGCCCAGCACTTCTCAAATGAGGTTGTGCTGGATTTAATTCTAGTCATCTGCCCAGCAGACTGGAACGAAGATGGAGGCATCTCATAAGGGGTCACCTACCTACTGTCTTGTCAAGAAGGGGGCTTTGTGATATCTTCCACCACAGGAAAAGTCCATAGCTTTCCATAAAATACTATGCTGTCCCATATGACTTCACTGGTAAATTCTTGCAAACATTTAAGGAAAAAAAACAAGCATAACTTTGATACTAAAACCTAACATGGAATTACAAAAAGGGAAAATTATAGATGGAGCCAACATAAAAGATAGGATTGTCAAATCAGACTCAAAGACACAGGAATAAAAGATTTTATCCATGATACAGTTTTGCTAATAATCTCAAGAGTACAAGCAATCAAGAGGCACAGGCAAAGTAGAGAGAAGTCGTGAATAATGTCTATGTATTCCTATTTCCTTCCTTCTCGCATTGGATGAGCTATTTGGCAAAGCTGGAAAGATACATTCTCTAAATGAGGTCACTTCACACAACATGGAGGATTTTAGGTGATGACACTTCTTCATTTTATATCCAGGTAATTGTATAACTTACATGATACTTTCCTGAGAGCCATGCCCCACAAATGCAGAGATTGTGATTTTGTTTACCATAATCAATTCTAAGTCAGGGAAATCCTGCTAAGAATGTTTCAAAGATAAGGATTCATGTCCTACTAATTAATATTACTTTCTTTACATGAAGTCTGTTATCACTATGTTTACAAGATTAATTAACCTGTCTTCTTTTTTCTTCTCTCTTTCCTGGAAACATCTTTCTTTCCTGGAAACATTTCCAGGAAATATTCTTTGGAATCTAGCTACTTAACTCTTTCCTGCTCAGAAGCCAATAAACCTCACACATGTAGGTGCTAGAACACTAAATGAAATATTATCAAACAGAATCTGCAATATGTAAAGAGGTTAATTAGTACATCAGGATGTTGGCTTAACATTTGAACATTAATAACAGAAAAATGAGAAAAAAGTATGATCATAGATGCAGAATAAGCGATTGACAAATCAACACTCATTAACATTATAAATTATCAGCAAACTAGAAATGAAGGGAACTTTCCTAACCTGATAAGAGTATCTGCTAAAAACCTACAGCTAACATAATACATAATGGTAAAACATGGAATCTTTCCCCTCGTGGTCGAGATGAAGGCAAGGATGCTCACCCTCATCACCTCTATTCAACACTGCACTTGATGTCCTAGCCAGGACAGTGACGAAGAGAAAAGAACAGGAATATATATATTGGAGAGGAAAAAATAAAATTGTTACCCCATGATCTACCATATGTAGAACATCTGAAATAAGCTACAAATAAACAATTAGAATGACTGTGAGGTCAACATTGTGATACAGGGTAACTCTATCAAAATCAATTGTACTACATATTATTGTACTGGATCAATTGGACAAATTAAAATATTTTAAATTTACAACAGTATCAAAAACATCAAATACTTAGAAGTAAACTAATTGTAATACAATTTTTCTACATTAAAAACTATAAAATATTGCTAAGTGAAATTAAAGAACATTTAAATAGAGATATGAACAATGTTAATGGAAGGAAGACTCAAAATTTTAAAGATCAATATTTTTAATTTTTTCCAAATTTATTTATAGAGTCATTGCAATACCAATAAAAATTCTAGTGGGGTTTTTTTTTTGAGGAAATTAATAAACTGAATCTAAAATGTATACAGAAATAGAAAGGACCTGGAATAGCCAAAACAGTCTTGAAGAATAAGTTGGAAGGTTTACACTGCCAGATATCAAAACCCACCAGAAAGCTACAGAAATAAAGACAGGTAATATTTGCACAACGATAAATTAATAGGCTAATAGAATAGAATAGTGAAGTAAAACTATGGTTATGTTTTTTCCAGAAGCAAACGCTTTGTTCTTACCCCAGCACCCATTCCCCACCCAAGCTCATTCCCCCACTCAAATTATACTTGTAGGCTTCACGCCTTGGGGAAGAGAGGCCATAGATGATTCATCAAAATAAAAGTTAGTTATTGGCTTTGGGATTGCAAGGACCAAAATCATGGCCTAAAATGTAGGCTTGGAGGGATACTTGTCTAGCCAATCTCTTCCATGCCTACCTCCTCCAAACTCATTCAAGGAAGAAAAAAAAATCTCAACACTAAGTAAGAAGAAAGTAAATCACAGTTGAAGAGAAAGCAAGAGTTAACTGCTGCTGAGGGTTCTGAAGAGAGTTTCATTATTCTAACTTAGAGCATGAAAGAACCCCCCAGAAAAAATGTATGTGAACTAAAAATAGACCAGTGCCCTACTTCTTGTCTGGTTATCCTGAGAAAGTCCCACAGTGTTGTTTTGACACTGTGGCATTAAACTTGGAGTAGAAATAGCTACATTGAAAATCAAAACTACCTCACACTGTTCAGAATAGCCATCATTAAAAAGTCCACAAACAATAAATGCTGGAGAGGGTGTGGAGAAAAAGGAACCCTCCTACACTGTTGGTGGGAATGTAAATTGGTGCACCCACTATGGAAAACAGTATGGAGGTTCCTCAAAAAACTAAAAATAGAGTTGCCATATGATCCAGCAATCCCACTCCTGGGCACGTATCCAGACAAAACTCTAATTCGAAAAGATACATGTACCCCAATGTTCATAGCAAACTAAATGTCCATTGACAGATGAATAAAGAAGATGTGATATAGATATATATATATGGAATGGAATACTACTTAGCCATAAAAAAGAATGAAATAATGCCATTTGCAGCAACATGGATGGACCTAGAGATTATCATACTAAGTGAAGTAAGACAGAGAAAGACAAATATATAATACCACTTATATGTGGGATCTAAAATATCATGTTATTTACAAAACATCTAAAATATGATACAAATGAACTTATTTACAAAATGTAAACAGACATAGAAAACATACTTATGGTTACCAAAGGGGAAAGGGGTGGGGAGGGATAAATTAGGAGTTTGGTCTTATACAAACTACTATATATGAAATAGATAAACAGCAAGGTCCTACTGTATAGCATAGAGAACTATATTCAGTATCTTGTAATAACCTATAATGAAAAAGAATATATATATATAACTGAATCACTTTGCTGTACACCAGAAACTAACACAACATTGTAAATCAACTATACTTCAATTAAAAAAAAAATCGGCATTGAGTAACTAGGCAGATGGATCCTAAACTATGTCACAGACATTATGGGACCATAGAATTACAGAATGGAGCTAATGCTTTTCTTGGTGTGATTGAAAACATGACCTCAAGAGCTGACAGACTAAAGGGACCTCTTGGCCAGAGATGGAGTGTGAACTCTTTGAAGCAGTACTGGATGGAAATGCAGACATCCCATCAGATGTCAGCATGGAAGGTGATGTCAGTGAAGACCAGAAAGGACAGTGTTCATCTCAGCTGATGCCAGCTGTGGACAGGTGCCAATAAAGAATCAGATGTACCCCCAAGACCAAGATATGACTGAAGTCCCCTGGAGCTTAGCTGCAACCCTGGGTGGAAGAGGAGATGTTGTATTAACTTACCTTAAGATATGATGTCTGTATACCTGGAAAATGACTAAAGTTAAGGATCTGGGGTGTGTGACTGTATGTTTGCCACTAGGCAGAAGGACAGCTTAAAAAATAAATTAAGGTCAATTATGGAAAAGCAAAGTCCTTTTTCCACAACCTGACTGTGTGACTTGCAAGCCCATAATTACTATGGCAACACCAAAGTTTTCAATCAGGACTTATAGGCAGCGGAGCCTGGAGAAAATCATCTGTACTCAGTTCCTTTAACATAGCCTGCAAGGCACTGTAAGATTAGTGAGACATTTATCATATTATGTTCTGTGACACACTAGTTCCATAGGATATGAATTGATGTTAGAAGAAAAACAAAGTTGGAAGGTTTCTTCAGTGTCAGCTTCTCAAAGCCATTCATATGTGGAAGTTTAGTACAGCTCTTCAAAAGATATTATTTGACCTGGGTCCTGTGGCAGCATTATGATCTATTTACTGCCCAGATCCCCCTTCAAGGAAGGACTTGCTCCTCATTTGCTGGGAGTACTGTTAGTAGGCAGCCTGCAGCCGTCAACCCTCTTTGGGAATTGCCTCAGCTGCAGGGAACCACTCAACCAAGGTCACACCCCGTCATGGGTTGCCCATATCCAATGACCCACCAGTGCAAGATTACAAAGTTGTTCTCTTGCCCATCTCAGGGAAACTCTGAAGGTCATTCCGACTCCAGAGCTCTCCATGATGTCGGCCAAGGCTGTTGTTGGACCTGCATTACATCTCAGCTTTTCCTTCTACCCATTCCTGTTTCTTCCCCTCTTTCTACAAATATTGGTCCCAAGCACTCTTCTAAATAAACATCCTGCAGGTTAAGCTACATCTCAGAGTCTGCATCCTGGAGAAACCAGTCTGAGATGCCCCACTTCCCAATTCTGTTTGCCCACCAAAACCTTTCTTCACAGAGTACCTAACAAGCACAGGGTTAGGAAACACATCTTGGATGTTGGTAAGTACAAGTGTGAGAACTGGGTAAGTGTCTGTGTGGGAAGTGAGGGAAGGGTGCCTGAGCCTGATCACCAGCCCATGAGTCTTTTACAATTTGAAACCAGACCAATTTTGAGATACGCCTAATTCTTAAAGTGCTACAGAATCTATTAGCTATTGAGGCAGAGGGAGAAACTCTAAATATTATATGACCTACACAAATACATTTTTATTTTCCTGTAAAAAACGCTAAAAGTGATCAGTGGGTTCGGATAAAACACATTTAATTTTGTCTGACAAACACAAATATTTTGCATTCACAGCTGCCTTGGGATACTTAGTGGGAGAAGAAAAAAGAAAAGTATATTGAAAGCCTTTGAAAATCATTTTCCATGAAAACTAGGCAGTAGGATTTCCTCAAAACTGAAAAAAACTTCAGAACTGGAAAGTCTAACCAAAAAAAGCCCAATGAATTATAATATACTTAACTTATTAAAATATTTGTGTTTGGCAAGCCACTGACTAATATCATCCCAAGATGTAACTGTATTACCAAAAAAAAAAAAATCCATATCTTTGAAATAATCATTTTTGTATTTTAATACCACTTTGAAACAAGGAGCTGGCTTGAAAGACTAACGCCTAAATGATCAGAGATGGTGAGCTATCAGACTGTATAATCAGCATAGAGCAATTCCCAAAGAAGATGAGATGCGCACAGCTTCTACAAATGTGGCCCGGGGAGGAGTCTGCCTCAGCTCACTTGAATAAGCTACTGTCTATAGCTCACAAGGGTCCCGTTCTTAATGAGGTGGTGCGTAGCCGCAGCACACTGTGAATCCAAATAGCAGATGGCAACACTGTTGAGTAGGCTGGCAGTCTGATGTCTAGCCACCAACTGGCAGCAATCATTATTAAACTGATTCATGTGCCCAGGGAAAATCTTTATAAGAGTCTTAGTAAATGTGAGCAGTGAGAAGCAAATGATCTGCTATTCCTATTTTCTATGGATACCTATAATTTAAAAAATATTATTCCCCAAGGCAATCTACATAAAGAATTGGCATGATGTGTGAACTGGAGGCCCTATTCCTTTTCTATATACTCATGTACCTTTAAACATGATGGCTATGATTTCTCTATTTAGTGAATCACTTTAACTCAAAGGAAATAGCTTCAAAGCATTCACCTTATGGACTTATGGCAAATACTCAATGATTTGCAAGCACTTACAGATTCTCTGAATAAATCTTCCATGTAAATGGTATTGCAAATATAATAACAGCATATTCTATCTCACATTATGAAGCAGTGGCCTAAATTGCTCATGATCCATCTACCTGTAGCAGGTAACTCATCCCTGGGTGAAGAGCTTGTTATGTACACTTTAATGAGGGCAGGGACTGTGTGTGTCTGGTTTACAACACAGTGTCTAATACACAGCAGACGCTCAAATATTTGTTAAGGGAACGTACGAACACCGGAACAACATATCCAGTTTGAATAGATGAGTGTTAAGTGTAATGATGATGACCTGGAATTAAATGGTTCCTAATGTTATTTTATTGAGTTGGGTATAACTATCATAATCCTTATCTTTTTAGAATACAAAATTGAGGTTTAGGTAGGTCAAGTAACTTGCCCAATAACATGCAGCTTCTAAGTATCATAATTGAGACTTGTACTCCTGCTGTCTTAATCCAAAGGCTATGCTCTTAACTCAGTGTTCCAGGTGCTGGTAAGTTCAAGAGAAAACAAGGAAGAGGAACCCTAGTTCAGCTTGCTTATCTCCTGGTCCTCTGTTACAACAATATAGTCTTGAAGTTGATGGCTCTGATGACAGCAGAACTACAAATGCTATTTTTTCTCACATTCAAAAAAAGGACCTGTCCCCTTAGCTGTAAAATGGAAATGAAAATACTATCAATCTACCTTCCATAGATTGTTATTTTTAGGCTAAAATAAGATAATGGATATGCAAAATAGAAATCACCATACAAAAAACATGGATGATTTCCATTCATTAATTATTACTACTGGGAGATACTAAAAGAAGTGCTGAAGTGGGGAGGCAGAAAACCTTACTAACAGGGATAGACTAGAGGAGCAGGAAGAAGACAATCAAGAAGGAGCTATATTTAGACAATAATATTACATTAACTCTGTAAAGTGACAGATGGTAATTAAACTTACTGTGCTGACCATTTCACAAATGTTGAATTGCTATGTTGTACATCTGAAACTAATATAATACTATATATCAATTCTACCTCAATAATAAAAAAAATTAATTTAGAAACTAAAAAAAAAGCTAGAACATTCCTCACTTACCTAACTCTTATCAGTTAGGGAAATGGAAGGAAAGAGAGTTAATGTTCTCTAGTTCCCATGTAAAAGATAATGAACACCCACTACAGAGTTACAGAATTAAAGGTTCATTGACTTAGCCATACTATAATCTTTTAAACAACCAGAAAAGAAAATCATAAGGACAAAAGTCTGAGGCTGTGAAATAAAACTGGAAATTCTGCAGTTTATTTGCTTTGTGCCTGTGTGGTTTCTACCTTCCACTGACTCCAGAGCCATTACAATTAGCATCTCCCAGGGATGACTGGAGATAGAGTAGGCAGGGGGAGTTAGGTTAATGAGGCAGTGTAGAGGAAGGCAATCCTGTGGACTCCTGGTCATCAGGATACACAGGTCTTTAACCTGTAATCAGGTAGCCACAGTTAGGAGCACTCTCAAAATTCCCTTTCACCCCTGGATTCCAGGTTGTAATATTCAGTTATTATAGAAAATGGTGACCAAGTTCAACTTAAATTCTGGGACTTCCCTTGAAAGTTTACTAACAGTACCTTCTTCCTTTGGTAGCAGTATAGTCAGCAGCTCTCTATTAAGGAGACTAAGGGCTGTCACTGCAAATAGCCAGGTTTCCTGGTCATGTTTGTGTCTCCACTGTGGACATCACACAAGACATTTAACTTAGTTAACCAAAAGTATTTCTTAACCCCAAAAGTGCAGAGGTATGGTCGAGTGGGTAGAGCTTTGAAGTCAGTCAGACCAATATGTAAATCTTAGTCATGTAAGCTTTAAATGTGTAAGACTCAGCCTCAGCCTTAATATGCTCATTATTTAAATGGATATAGTCCCTGACAAGGTAGCTTTGAAGATTCACAATAATATACTTAAAGTGATTAGACTGTCTGGCACAGAGTCAGTTTTCAATAAAGCATAGCTGCTACTATTATCAAAGTTGTTAATCATTGGAATGGTAATACCAAAATTGGCTGTAATTTTATTTTCACTAGGTTTTCTTTTTTTAATGAAAAGAGAGCTCCAAATGTGTGTTTACACGAACTTATTCTAGAGATTCAGGCATTCATGCAACAATCACCTCTCAGTTCTCTTTTCATAATTAATGGACTCAAGGAACATTAACTAAGTTCCTACTATGTGCCAAGCCCCATGAGTCTAGGGTCTAGGGAAGATACAAAAATAAATATAATATAGACTCCACTCTAGAGAATATGTAAAGAATAATTTCAAGAAGAGAATAAGCATCATAAAAGAGGCATAAACAAAATATTATAGACTCCAGAGTACATGGCTCTTCTGTGTGAAGGAATTGGGAAACCATCATGGAAGAGGTGGTATTTGATCTGGGCCTTATGGTAAGCACAGAATTTAGATATGCAGAGATTGAGGAGGAGGGAGACAAATGAGTGGATGATTCATGAATGATTCATTCATTTCAAAATCTTCCCCTTGTTCAAATTCCTGGAGATTAGCCTTTGTGGTGCCTACACTCTAGTGATGGCAGGCAAAGCCATATGAAAGTGAGGTGACATGAGCAAGTTCACGATGGCCTAAGGGAAGAGTGGCTGTTAATAAATTTACAACAAAATCTTGGAAAGTTTCAAATGCTGAGGTAAAATATTTGGACTTTATTCAAGCCTTTTGGAAAGAAATTTCAAAAACATTAACCCCGTATTAAACTTAAAAGCTAGAGATCTTGCTGAAAAGTACAAACTGACTGAAAAATCACTGTTAAAAGATAAACCAAGGCATACTGAAAATTTTGAGTTTATTTGAGCAAAAACTGATGTGAATCAGGCAGCCCCAAACTGAAAGTGGTCATGAGAACTCCACCAAGAGAAGCCGGGAAAAAGACATACAGAGAAAGTGTGGAAGCAAAGAAAGGAAATTATTGATTGGTTAAAGCTAATGCCTAGTTGGCTCTTTGTGATTGGTTATCCTCAGAGTTTTGATTTCCTAACCATGACGCATTGACAGACTTAGAGGTCAGTTTGCTTACAGGCCACCAGGGCATTAGAGCCATAGTCTGTGGACTCCTTGCTTAATTAATTTAGCAACATGCATATTGTTAAGACTTGTTGAATGGCATCTAAAATTCTTTCTAGCTGTGTTTGAAATGCATCAGAAGGAAGGAGGTCTAGAGATAGGAACATAACAGAGAGAGGGCTATTTCAGTAGGTCAGGAGGAGATAATGAGCACATAAACTGAGTCAGAAGAGACAAATGGGAGACATTGTGATGGTGCTTCATGACTCTCTGTAACTCTGTCCTACCTCCTACCAATATGGAGAACTTGGGCAAATAAAAAAATTCAAATCCATATCTCTCTCAATATTTTCACTTACAGATATGTAAACATTTCAATTTTAAAATATTTTTCTTTCTTTCTTACTTTAGTTTTGGCTGCATTGGGTCTTCGTTGCTGTGCGCGGGCTTTCTCTAGTTGTGGTGGGCAGGGGCTACTCTTTGTTGCGGTGCGAGGGCTTCTCATTGCGGTGGCTTCTCTTGTTGCAGAGCTTGGGCTCCAGGTGTACGGGCTTCAGTAGTTGTGGCACGTGGGCTCAGTAGTTGTGGCGCACAAGCTTAGTTGCTCCGTGGCATGTGGGATCTTCCCGGACCAGGGCTCGAGCCCGTGTCCCCTGCATTGGCAAGCAGATTCTTAACCACTGTGACACAAGGGAACTCCAACATTTCAATTTTTAAATCATACAAGAAATAAATAGCAAGGTGACTGAAAACTCAATTAATGTGGCAGACTCTAATGCAAGCCAAACGTGTATCAAAGAGCTGCCTCCCAAACTATGCATTCTTTTCCATTCCAACATCGTCCTGTCTGTCTGCCTCTATGCTACCTGTGTCTTCTTCAAGAATTTTCAGTTAATTCCTCCCTTAAAGTCTAAATCTGTTGTCAAGTACCGAACCCCCTTCATGGCTGCAACCAGCAAGGCATATCTAGCTAACTTTCAATCTGGCCCATTTTTGTGTGATGACAGTTTCTTGAAGTGACTAATATTATCTCTATGTGTGGTAGAGCCCTATGTGTGACTTTTCATTATAAAAATATCCACTGGGTACATAACATTATTCAAGAAAACATGAAAGCTTACAGAACAAGTAAACAGCTGAAAGGGCAGCACAAGATAAATCTTTCCTGATAAAAACAAGGGAATATATTTCATTATCTATGAAGAGCAGAGAGGTTAGCCTAAGAGATATATAAGGTTAAAAAATACCATGAGAGGGCTTCCCGGGTGGCGCAGTGGTTGAGAGTGCGCCTGCCAATGCAGGGGACACGGGTTCGTGCCCCGATCCGGGAAGATCCCACATGCTGCGGAGTGGCTGGGCCCGTGAGCCATGGCCGCTGAGCCTGCGCATCTGGAGCCTGTGCTCCGTGACAGGAGAGGCCACAACAGTGAGAGGCCCACGTACCGCAAAAAAAAAAAAAAAAAAAAAAAAAAATACCATGAGAGGGACTTCCCTGGTTGCACAGCCATTAAGAATATGCCTGCCAATGCAGGGGATGCGGGTCTGAGCCCTGGTCCGGAAAGATCCCACATGGCGCAGAGCAACTAAGCCTGTGTGCCACAACTACTGAGCCTGCGCTCTAGAGCCCACGAGCCACCACTACTGAGCCCATGTGCCACAACTACTGAAGCCCGTATGCCTAGAGCCCGTGCTTCGCAACAAGAGAAGCCACCGCAATGAGAAGCCCGTGCACTGCAACAAAGAGTAGCCCCCGCTCGCCACAACTAGAGAAAGCCTGCGTGCAGCAACGAAGACCCAACGCAGCCAAAAATAAATAAATTTATTAAAAAAAAAAAACCATGAGAGACATACACACAACTGTAAATATATTAATAGAGATATATAAAATTTATCATAGTCCCATTCCCCCAATGACTGCTTATTTCCACCCCACTCCCACTCTATCATTATCCAGTTATAAAATCAGGGATGTGGGAAGCCCACTTAACCTTTCTTTGTCCATAATCTCCCATACCTAATTATTAAAAATGTTCTGGCTCTATTCTACTAACTAAATTTCTCTTGCCTGTATCTAATTTCAACTAATGGTTATTTTCCCCTTTTCATATAGGATAAAAGTGCAAACTCCTTATGATGGAATAAAGGCCATTCGATTTAGCTACATTACATATAGAATAATACATTATTATAGCCTTATCTCCTATCCTTCTTCCTTATGCACCCTTGCACAAGTTGTTCCCTCTGTTTGGAAAGGCTCCTTCCACTGCGGGTGAACACCAACTAGAAGGTTCAAGGATCATCTCCTCGGTGAAGCCTCCGATGCTCCCTACTGCCCAGGCATAAAGCACTTATTACTAACCCTACATCCCTGCTGCCCAAGCATAAAGCATTTATTACTTACCTTAAATATTTTCTATAGCTTACCTGTCCCTACCACTAGACTTAATGAAATTCTTGAAATCAGAGAGGTCTGTCTCATCCATCGCAGTGAAAAATCAAAATCATGTACCGCACACGCATACACAAACACACACAGTTTAGAGTCAACACTAACATGACTTTACTATTCAACTATCTCCATTAGCATAACTACAATTTCAAGAGACTCCTGCCCAGGAAGATAACTTTGCAAGTAATGATACTGTTCCTACCAGGAATTTCTCTAAAATCTATCAACTCAACAGAAAATATCAACCAACAGTTTATGCACTAAGACTCTTTCAATAATATATGTAGATGAAATAAATATCTTTACATGTGTTATGTACGGAGCAGAGTTATTACTGAATAAAATGTACGAATGAATTACAGTCCTACTCATTCTTTCTCTACAGTGTCTGGTGATTCTTCCCACTTCTCAAAGGGGACCACTTTACTAAGCTAATGAAAAGGAGGAAATATTCACATTTTCTGAGCTCTGTACAGAGATATTTTCCAGATAAATCTGACAGAAACAAAGGCATGGCCAACGGATATCATCAGTCAAGTCCTACACTTGAGTCTACGCAGCTATTAGCAACATGGGAATTGTTTGATGGTGACTTTTAATATAAATGAAATTTGTTAGCACAAGACATAAGTATATACATACTAAGTGGTTTAATATACATGTTAGTACTCACCAGGCTTCTATTTTCCATCTCCTTTTTTCCTTTAACTCATTCATTTTACCTAATCTCGCACCCTTTACCTACCTCTAACAATCTCTCTGCCCTCTAGACATCATGAACCACCATCAGCAAAATCACCTAATATGTCTTCAACTTTGTGTCTAGGTAGGCTCTTTACCTTCTTGCTTTAACCGAAACTTGGCAGTGCCCTGAGAACACCACTGACCCTTGATCCTCCTCTCATACTCTATCTTGGGTTCCTTAGACAAATGGCTGATTCCAGGTCTAGGAAGAAAAAAAACGCACAAGATGATCCTGGAATATCTGTCAAACATATAACAATGAAAGTATAAAAGCCCACCAGGGTCATTTCCAAAGAACTCAAGAGCTAACTTAAAGAGGTTCCCAGTGGTCAAAGGTGGGAAAATTTGGGCATCACTAAGAATAATTCCTACAACAAATATGTTTTAATCATGAACTCATAATTACACTAAAAATAATAATAGTTGGTCAACATTGAAGGATGCTAAGGAATTATCTCACTATTTTAAATACTGATAAGAAATAATCATGCTTTTACATGAACTATACCACTGGTGTACCAAATATTACATGAGGAGAAATTTCTGTTTATAAAAACATTCTAAGGGATTTCCAGTCTCAGTCATGCATGATAAAGTAGCTGGTATTGAACGAAGCCTTCTGCCAAGAACAACTATAAAAGCTGGATGACATACGTAAATCGACTGTTTGAAGGCACAGGCAAAAAAAAAAAACAAAACAAAAAAAAACAGAATAGGCAGGACTCAGTCTCTGAAAGAAAGGAAGCACACGTGGTGAGGTCTATATTCACGCTATGGCCTTTTTCTGAGGACATTTTTCTAATTGTAATGTAGGGAATATAGCTAGAACAGAAAGGCACAGTCTTACTGGACTGAGGGGAAAGAGGTCTGAGCTCAGCACTGCCATTGTGTCTTGGAATTGAGCATCACAATCCCAGACAGGAAAGGAATTGAGAGAAGGATCCAAAAATCTGCATTCAACTTCCCTTCAACTCATGTTAATGCCTCATGTGGTAAATATATGTGTGTGTATATATATATATATATATATATATAAACAAACAGATAGATAGATAGATGGCAACACTGGAACAAATGGTGGCCGGTAGGTAGATGGAATTAAACTGTTGAAGTGTTCTTATATTGGTCAGTAACTGGTAAAGTTACTAATTTAAAGTGGATATACAATAAGATATTGTATATTGTAAGTACATGGAAAACATCAAAAAGAATAATTTTTACAGTGTACAACAAAAAAATCCTATAGAGGGCAAATAGAGTAATGAACAATACCTGATTAATCTAAAGTAATTCAAGAAAGGAAAAATGAAGAATCAAAGAACAGATGGGATATATAGAAAACAAACAATATGTTAATAGATGTAAACCAAACTGTTTTTCAGTCAGTTTGGGCTGCTATAAGAAAATACCATAGGCTGGATGGCTTATAAACAGCAGAAACTTATTTTTCACAGTTCTAAAGGCTAGATGCCCAAGATTAGGGTGCTAGCATGCTTGAGTTCTGGTGAGAGCCTTCTTCCAGGTTGCAGACTACTGATTTCTTGTTGCATCCTCACATGGCAGAGCGCAGAAAGGGGAAGCAAGCTCCCCTTCTAAAGGCATTAATCCCATTCATGAAGGCTCCACTATCACGACATCATCTAATCCTAATTACCTCCCAAAGGCTCCACCTCCTAATATCATCACATTAAGAGGTGGGGTTTCAACGTATGATTTTTAGGGAGAAACATTCACTCCATAACACCAACTATATCAGTAGTTATACAAGATGTAAATAGAACAAAGACTTCAATTAAAAGACAAAGACTGTTGGACTGAATTTAAAACAAACAAACAAATAATATCCAGCTATATGATGTTTACAAAAACAAACTTTAAGTATAAGAACACAGAAGCCTTAAAAATAAAAAAAATGGAAAAATATATCGTATGCAAAAACTAAACAAAAAAAAGATGGTACAGCTTTAATAATACCAAGCAAAGTAGACTTTAAGCATTACTAGAAATAGAGTGACATTTCAAAATGATAAAGGAGTCCATTAAACAAGAAAATAAAATATTCCTAAATTCGTGTCACCAATATTTAAAGGCAAAAGAGACAAATCCACAATCATTCCTGGAAATGTTATAATAGCTGACAGAATAATCAGCAATAATATAGTCACTACAGCCAACAACTGCAAAGTACACATTTTTTTTTTCAAATGCAGTTAGACGTTTGCCAAAATAGACCAAAGCAAATGTTAATAAATTTTAAAGAATTGAAATCAGGGTACGTTTTCTGACTGGAGTGGAATTAAACTAAAGAATAGTGACATAAAGATAACTAGAAAAATTCCTAAATGTTTGAAAATTAAACAATGCACTTCTAAATAATGTATGAATAAGAGAAAAAAATTGCAATAGAAATAACACAAGTTCTTACAAAGTCACTTTCATAAGTTGATTTGCTTTTGAATTATTCATTTCATAAAACAGCTTTTGGAAAACATTAGAGGAAGCTTATGGGCTTACTCCACTTCTCCAATCTAAAATAGACATTTTTCCAACTACAGTTCCAGCAGTCACTGGACTTATGTTTGTAAAGAACTGTGAAGGGTCAGAGATTTTACTGTACTTGCTACCTAACAATTTAGGCTACCACAGTTTTAAGGGTGCTAGTCAAAGACATGAGACTCCTGGGTCAGAGCCAAAGGACTTTATTACTCAGAGCACAGTGACAGCATGAGCTTCAAACTTACATTGGTTCCTTGCCTCCCAAATCCCATGGGGGTGATAAGGAGCATCTCAGGTGCATGCAGCTCACTAAAGCGACCAACTCCCTGGTGTGTTCCAAACGGAAGGGTTCCTGGTATTCAGGACTTTATGCTACAATTAGGAAAGTATCAGGCAAACTGAGATAAGTTTATCACCTGGTGCACACACAGTTTGTATCACAGCCTAGATGCCCTGACCTTAGGCAACACCAAACTTTTAAAGGAAACTGCCAGCAAATTTGCCCAACCTTTGCTCCAGAAAGAGACATTATCTTTATTATCTTGGACAACAAACAAATCTGCCCTTTACCTCAGAGAGAGACACTATCTTTATCTTTTAAAACTGTTTGCCATACAAACATACTTAAAAAGATATTCTAGAACAGAAGCTGCCAATGTATCTGCTCAGATGTGCAGAAATGCAAGAGATCTGAAGGAAATTGTCTCCCAATAATATTCCTATAAAATTACAGTGCAATTATACTATAATCATCTCTGTACTAATCTATATCTTGGCTTTGAAAATGGAAAGTCCATGCTCTTGCATACTATGGTCAAGTTTCCTTTGTTAAGAACCCAATATAAAATGTTTGCTCACTATTTTTTTGATTGGAAGTTTGTGATAAAGGCACCTAAGTATACTGAAAAAGATGACCTATTTCTTAAGTTGCTATTTTATCTCAGTAGCAAGGATTTAATAATAAAGAAAAAGAGATACTTGTTTCTACTGTTTCCATTATCCAAGGATATACTTACTACATCCACTTCTTGGCATCTACCAAAAGACATCAGGGCCAAGAAAAAGGCCACAGAATTTAGGAGTAGGGAGAAGTAAATCAGAAAAAACAACAACAACAAACAAAGAACAAAACGAAACAATTAAAAAACGAAACAAAACTGCGTCTCTTTTGGTGAATGAAGTTATGCTAGCAGATTTAACTGGACTCTATTGAGATACGTGCAGTCAATTTCCCTGAACTTCATGAGCCTATAGGTTCTAGTGACTCATATTAACTGTAACAATCTAAATTTCTGGTTGCTTCCCCAAACAGGAGAATTTCTGGGAGTTCCTAGGGGATGTTTCGCAAGCACTCACCAAGTCTTTTCTCACTCCACCATTTACCACTAGCACCCACTGTATACCACCAGGTTTGTGGGACACTAGGGCCTCCCACCACCACTAAGACCTGAGTCCCACAAGATACAAAGCTTCATTGATTCTATTACTGCATTAGTTTTCTCTCACTGCATAGCAAATCACCGTAAATGCAGTGACTTAAAATAACACAAATAAATTCTCTCACACTTCTGTTTCAGGAGTCTGGGCAGGCTCAACTGGGTTCTCTGATGAGAGTCTCACAAGGCTGAAATCAAGGTGTCCCCTGGGCTGGGCTTTTATCTAGAGGCCCTAGGAAATAATCTGCTTCCAAACTCATTCAGATCGTTGGCCAAATATGGACTGAGGTCCGTGTGTCTTTGCCAGCTGTCAGAAAGGGGCCACGCTTACGCTCCTTAAGGCTACCTGCGTTCCTTAATACAAGGCCCCCTTCATCGTCAATCAAGCAACAGTGCGTCAAATCTCCTCATGCTTTGAATCTCTGACTTCTTTGTGTGCTCCTACCTACAAGAGGGCTTACCTGATAAGATCAGTCCCAGCTGGGTAATCTTCATACTTTAAGGTCAACTAACTTGGAACTTCAGTTACATCTGCAAAATCCCTTCAAAGATGTACCTAAATAACTGTTTGAATAGGTAACCATGAGTCAGAAGCCCTGGGGTGGGGTTGGGGGAAAGCATCTTTAGACTCATGTCCACCACACTTAACCGCGTGGAGAAGAGCTTCTCTCACATCTGCGTCTGTTTTAGAGACTTCCAGTGAAGCACTGTTTGTGCATCTATACTTGAGAGTTTTTAGAAAATCAGATCTTTCAGGGTTTAAGTACAGACCCATTGCTCGCCACAGGATTTAAACCTCCATCCAATAGCGTCTTGCCTACTAGCCAAATGAAAGTGAAAATTTTGATGCTGTATTCAGAATTACCCATCCATCCAGACAACTAAGGCTTTGTTACAGGGTCAAAGTCTCCTGTTTTAGGACACATACTTTCTTAGATATCTCCTCAGTTCATCAGAAAAACAAGTCTTTTGGGGAGATGGCCCTACCAGTACACCAGGCATGTTCAGACATGTCTGAATTCCACTCGAGTCTGCAGCCTGTTCACCTGCTACATTTACATACTATTGATATGGGATCTCCGAGCTTTGTGTCAGTCAGAACACTGAGCATGCTGAGCTGCTGCTCTCTGTGGAACCGAGATAGAATGTTTCTTGATGAGCAACTAAATGCATGACCTGTTTGAGACAAACAGGGATTTATGCTTTGCTAGTAGCTTACATGCTTCCTCAAAGGACAAGCCTCAGAGTTTTTGTGCTTGGAAAGGGTAAGGGCAAAGCAACAATTAACCAGACACAGTTCCAGAAAGGATAGGTAGAAAATCATCAGTGTTGTTTCTGCAAAAAGATCTGCTGGTCCAGAATCAAGTACTCTTAGAACAGAGAACAGCAGAATCAAAGCAAGGCCGGAGTTAGCATTAAGGGAAGAAATGAATGTGTCCTCTACTTTCACTTTTTTTCTGTCCACTTTGCTCTCAACACACAGACAGCCCAAATGTGAACTCTGGCTGAAGGAAGCAGACAGAAATGTAAGGGGGTGGAGTTAAAGGCCACCAACAAATCTTTCACTTTTTTCAACTTTGCTTAACAGGTGTCAGGTAGAATCATCCTTGACAGAAAGTAACTCCAAAAAGCAGGACAGAGCAAAAGTGCCCAAGCTATACATAATGTTTGTCATTTTCTTTCAAAGTTTTAGATTCATATAATTCTGTTAATCGTCTATTTAACAGCAACAACAAAAAATCTTGTGTTTTGACTTCGGAAAAAATATGGGAAAAGAGCAAAAGTGGATTGGTCAATTTGTTACATGTTTTTAGGAAGTTGTTCTTTTAAACCAACCAGTCAACACAATTGATAAAATGAACCAACAAAGGCAATGGGGAATTTAATCTCAGAATTTTATTTTCCTTTTATGAATCTCAAGATTATTTATGTGGGAGAAAATGCAGATAAAGAGAGACACCTTCCAGGTTTATAGTATACTCACCCCCAAAAGTAATAAAGAGCTCTGAGCAAGAACCAGGTTGTGTGTTTATGCCCAATCCAGAAAAAAATGATAAAATCTCCTGAGATTTTGCTTCTAACTCCATGGCTTCAAATGAGAAAAAAGATAAAATAAAATAGATGGATAGACTGGCAAAAGGAAAGGCTATTTATTGTCTGTGTATAATTAGGTAATAAATGGACTTTCACAACAAGAAAGTTCAAATCAAATCTAAATTATTGATAGACAAGTATACATAAATCCTTTCAGTATTTATACTTATAGTTCCAAAAATGTATGCAAGTATTATAATTCAGGTAAAATTAGAAATAATAACCTAAATCACTTAAATCTTAACTTCTGTTAAACACAGATAAAGATATAAATGGTACTATAAAGTATGATTTCTGGAAACTACAACGAGATCTTTGGAATGTGATGGTAAATGTTGGGCCTTGAAGTCAAGTAGACTCAAGTCTGATGGTTAATTCTGCCCCTTTTTGCCTGTGTGGCTATAAGCAATTTTCTCAGTTCTTCTGAGCCTCAGTTTCTTTATCTATAAAGTGTAAATAACACCTTTCTTGTTTTTGTACTACATATATTTTTCATGCCCTCTCTTCATTCATTTGTTCTAACATAATATGACAGAGACCGAGTATATGTTTCTCAAACCCATTTCTTATTTTTTAAGCCAACAGCTAAACTCCATTTCCCAGCAGCTATGCAACTCGGTGGCCCGTGTGACTTGTCTTTCCAATGAAACATAAGTAGAAGTAATGTGTTTCATCTAGTCCAAGGCAGTTTCTTTTCCCCTCACAATTCATGTACTTTCGTTTTTTTGTTTATAATATGTCAGGTATTTTTCTAAAGAATGTATTTTTTAATGTAAAATTTAAATCTTTTTAAATTTAAAATTGCCTCCTGTGTTCTTCAAGTTGCATGTTTTGACTTATGAAATTGAAATTGCTAACATTTTCACTGAAAAAAAGAAAGAAAGAGAAAGGAACAAATCCTAAGCTAAGTGGGACACAGAGACAGCAGTGTAAACAAGGACTTTTCAGGGCAAACCAGAACAATATATACAACCTAACCAGAGAACCAGAAAGAAAGAGAGATCAAGAGATAAATAGATATCGATTTCCTACACAGATGTCCACCCTCCTCAGAAGTGCAGGATATCATGTTTCTAATGATGAAACATTAGAGTTAAAAAACAGAAGGCAACAGTTATGAGAAAATAAATGATAATTTCACATCAAACCACTGCTGACGTTGGATATGTGTTGTCTTACGATTGCAACGCCATCCCTACTTTACTTCTTAAGAAATTAGTAAATTTACTATTTCCAGTGTTTTGCAGCCAACCATCCCCTGAGAAAAACAAAGCTGCTAAATAAGTTTCCAAATAGAATAAAGGGAAAAAACATATATCCAAGAAATACATTTACACCCGCCCCACAAAATAATGATTGATGTATTTGAGAGGAAACAGTGCCCTAACACAAATTTACTCTTCTTAAATCAAAGCTTCCCCAAAAGCTAGTACAAGGCGACACTGGGGAACCAGCTGCAAGTTAAAGAAAGAATAAATTGAGTGACAATTACTACTTCTTAACGTTTCAGGAAAAAAAAAAAAAAAAACTTCAAGTGGAAGTAGACTTTTTCCAGTTCAGGATGAAGAAGCCTTTCCTCACATTCCCAGTTTCTCCCTGAGGTTAAGAGTATAAATTCATAAACACCCTCAAGAAGATCAACAGCCTAAAATGGTTATTCAGCTTCAGAGAACCAGGTCAGAGAGAAAAGGGTAAACTGTAATTATCCATTGAAATTGCCTTTGAATCCAGAATTTCTGTTTTCTCAATACACTCTCATAGGAGGGAATATTTTTCTCAAGAACCACAAGAGGGAGTATTCTTACTTCTTTGTCACAGTCCATCTCTGACACCAAATAGATATTATCCTCATGTTTGTCTAAAAATGATGACATATTATTAAACACTAGGGAAGCTTCTTTTTTACTCATCTAAAATCCAAGTGATTATCTTCTTGTCTTCCATTGATTCATATTTATTATATCCAGGATATTTTCTTGGCCATTCATGATAAAAGAGAAAAGCAGACAGTGTTTCATGCTGGTTCTTTCTCTTATTTATTATCTTGGGAATGTGAAGGAGGATTTCTCTCTCAAGTTGTGTTCAGCAAGTGCAAGGTGACAATGGGTGATTCTCCCTTACTAGGAGGAAAGCAATCAGTGATCTAAAAATAATTATACTATTGCTTACAGCTGAGCTGCTGCCGAGCCCCTAGGAGACTAAAAGCAAAGCACAAAAATGATTCTGTCAATTATCATCACATGCCTGCCAATAAGATAAAGAGGTGATAACTAATACTTTCTTCAATGACCCAAGTGTAGTAAGAATCAAGAAACTACCAGTCTTATGTAAGATACCAGTATTACTTTGTAAGATACTTTGACTGTATTAGCCAAAGTAATTAAAACCAGCTGCTAAAAAAACAAACTCAGAACATCTGTGGATTCAAACACACACACACACACACACACACGGCTTATTTCTCACTCAAGTCACTCACTCAAGTCTGATGGGAGTTGGGTGACTAGCCTGGGCTGCTCTCTTCCAAGTGACAATTCAGGGATTCAAGTTCCTTCCATCATGTGACTCCATCATCTTCCCACTGAATCCTCTCTTTGTTGATGAGCAAATTTAGGGGACAAGGCTGGAAACAGTATACTTTACTTCTGTCCCCTAGCCATTGTCTCTAACTCAGTCACATGATCAACCTAACTGCAAGGGAGGCTGGAGAGTGAGGCTTCCTGTGTGCCTGGAAAGAGGATATATACAAAATTACTGAGCTTCTAGACCAAGAGTTCTTAACATGGGACTCATGGGCTGCCGAAAGATCTTTTAGCTTCATGAAAAATGAATTCCATCCTACCCTCTAACTGAAATTTTACATATTCTTCAAATATATATGTAGGTGTAATAGACATTTGTGAGGCCCAAAACCACATCCCACTCAGTCCATCTGATTTCAGTGCAGCTGAGGTGAACAATTCCATGCATATTGTCAGTATCTCTCCTCAAACATGACACCTCTCTGCTTTTCTGCCTCAGAGTTTCTCTGAGGTCTTGGAAGTCACTCAGTAGAGGTTCAGTAGACACAAAAGTGAAGAAGTGTTAATAATCATGGGGACAACCCTTAAACAATGTTGAACAGGAGTTTTTATGGAAATGGACTAGCCTCCAGTTCTTTAGCAAGACATCGGAGGCATATTCTACAAGGTTCTTCAGAGTTCACATGTGGGATTGAATCCCAGTTGTTCTCGGCAACAACCTGCACAATAATGTACCATTTGTTGACTTTTCTCCCTTTCCTACATCATTCTCTCCATTCTCTCACTTGTCTCCTGGGATTATGTCCCAAATAAAGCACCTTCACTGCATCACTGAGTCAGACTCTGCTTCCATGAAAACCCAATTTAAGAGTTAGAATGGAAAATGGCTCCAGAAAACAGTCCCTTAGGATAGGATTTTGAAACTGAATTACCCAACAGTCAGATAGCAGCCGTTGCGTGGGGCAAGTGTAGGAGGGAGGTTAACTCCTAACCATGCTGTGGCATCACCATGACTAAGGTTCTCATCTACAGTATATAGGAATGAGGTACAAGCAAAAGGCAAAGCCTTGGCATATGCAGTAGCTCCAGTACTTGAATGGTATGGGGGCAGATGTAACTAAAAGAATGGAAAGCATTGGTAGACGGATTTTGCTAAAGCCTGTTTTCTATTAACAGTCTCTTCAAGGTGTTAGACTTTCATTAACGCTCTCCTTGAGGTTCCAAAACACTTCCTACATGTTTTAAGTTTCTTGTTAAAGCAGTACCCCCAGCAGCATTTCCAGGTACCAAACACCAAAATCTATTCCATTTATCTATTGCTAGGTAACAAATTACCCTAAATATAGAAGCTTACAACAATAATCTGAACCAATTATTAAAACCAATAATCTGAACAGGGCTCAGTTGGGACAAATCATCTATGCTCCACTCAGCTTTGGCTGAGGTAGATTGAAGCCTGGCTGGCAACTGGAATCATCTGAAGTCTTGCTCACTCTGAGGTCTGGTGGTCGATGTTGGAGTTCTCCGGGAGCCTTGGCTGTGGGTGTCAGTTAAAACACCGACATGTGCTCTCTGCATGTGCCTTCACAACATGGTGGCTGATTTCCAAGAGTGAGTTTTTCAAGAAAGAGGGTCATAAGGAAGCTGTATTGCCTTTTCTAGCTTGACCTTGGTAGTAACACAGCATCACTTTTCAATGCATTCTCTTTGTTAGATGCAAGTCACTAGTATAGTACTGAATACTATTCAAGGGGAGGGTAAGTAAAGTGAATCTTTTGATGAAGAGCGTTAAAAAGTTTGTGGACATGTTTAAAAACCACAACATACACACACATACTTTACATGAAACTAATAATTTCTCCTATGTCCCATTGATCTGACTGGCAGTTTATATTAATGCAACCTATGAATAATAATACTTTGTTAAAAATATAAATTCTGGACAAATATAAGACTCAACAGAATATAAGGGATTTTCCATGAAACTTTCAACAACATAATGTTTTTTGACCTTTACATCTCTAATAAAAACTCACCAGGGACTTCCCTGGTGGCACAGTGTTTAAGAATCCGCCTGCCAACGCAGGGGACATGGGTTTAATCCCTGGTCAAGGAAGATCCCAAATGCCACGGGGCAACTAAGTGCATGTGCCACAACTACTGAGCCTGCACTCTAGAGCCCTCAAGCCACAACTACTGAGCCCACACACCACAACTACTGAGCCCATACACCACAACTACTGAGCCCATGTGCTGCAATTACTGAAGCCCATGTGCCTAGAGCTCGTGCACTGCAACAAGAGAAGCCACCTCAATGAGAAGCCTGAGCACCACAACAAAGAGTACCCCCTGCTCCCTGCAACTAGAGAAAGCCCACGTGCAGCGACAAAGACCCAATGGAGCCAAAACTAAATAAAATTTTAAAAAATAAAAATAAAGAGACCTTGTTTTCACTCTGTTTAAAAAAAAAAAAAAAAAACAAACCTTACCAGATAGGCTCAATAGTAGAATGGAGATGACAGGAAAGAGGACCTGTGATACAGTACCCAAAGGTCTAATATTCATGAAATTGGAGTTCCAGAAGGAAAGAAAAAACAGAGTGGTACAGAAAAAGATCTGAAGAACTAATGGCTGAAATGTCCTACTTTTGGTGAAAGTCAAGAATTGATACATGTTAAAAGTTCAGTGAACTTCAAACAGGATAAACACAAAGAAGAGTTCATGCCAAGACATTTTATAATCAAACTTCTGAAAATTAGACAAAACAATATTAAAAAGTAAAACAAAAGAATAATACATTAACTATAGGAGAACAACAATTCAAATGTTGTTTCTCATCTGAAATCCCAGAGGCCAGAAGGAATTGGCTCAATATTTTCAAGAGCAAAACTTTCCTTTGGGGATAAAGATAAAATAAATGTTTTCTCAAATGAAGAAAATTTGTTGCTGGAAAACCTGCTCTAAAACAATTGCTAAAGGAAGTTTTTCAGACCAAAGGGAAATGATACAAAAGGAAAACTTGTACCAACAGGACTGAAGGGAAATCCACCGACATGGTAGATACTTGGGTAAATATGATTTCTCTTGAGCTCTTTAAAATACATTTGATATGTGAAAACAAAAATTATTACATTGATAATTTTTCAATGCACATTAAAGTAATACATGGGACAGCTACAACATAAATGGGGGAGAATAAAAGGAGCTACACAGTGTTAAGTTTTCCACATTCTAACTTAAGTAGTAAAATATTGATTTTGTATAAGCTGTGAAAAATTAAGTATAACATTTGAGCACAACACAAACTATGAAAAAGAGAGTCAAACACACAATAAATAAAGTGAAATAATTAAAAAATTCATATAGTCCAAAGGAAGGCAGTAAAGCAGAAACAGAAAAGCAAATAATGAAGGGGGAAAACAGAAAACAAATAATAAAATGATAGACTTAAATCCAAATATATCAATAATTATATTAAATGTAAATAGTTTAAACACACAAATTAAAAGATTGCCAGAAAGGATTTAAAAATAAAAATTAGGTAGGTTAAAGGTAAAATAATGGAAAAAAAGTATACCATACAGACACTAATCAAAAGAAAGCCAAAGTGATTAAAAGGGCTATTACATAATAATAAAAGGGTCAATCCACCAAGATGACAAAATAATCCTAAATGAACAACAAAGCTTCAAAATACATGAAGCAAAAATTGACAAAATGGAAAGAGAAATCCATAATTATATCTGACAACTTCAACTTCTCTCAGTATTTGATAGAACAAGCAAACAAAAGTCAGAAAGGATATAGAAGAACTGAATAACAGCATCAACTAACTGGATTCACATTTACAGAATACCCAATAACAGCCAAGTACACCTTCCTTTCAAGTGCACATGGAACAATCACCAATGCAGACTCTATCCTAGATTACCAAAGAAAACTCAACAAATTTTTTAAAATTGAAATTACATAAAATGTGTTCTCCATAATACAATTGAACTAAAAATAACATAAAGATAACAGAAAATTTTCTAAACACTTAGATATTAAACAACACACTAATAAATAAGCAACAGATCAAGGAAGAAATCTCATGAAAAGTTAAAAACTATATTATACTGGAAAAAATTAAAGTCCAACATATTAAAATTTGAGGGATGCCTCTAAAGCCCTCCATTGAGATAAATTTATAGTATTAAATGCTTAGGTTAGAAAAAAGAAAGGTCGCAAATCAGTAGTCCAAACTTTTACATTAAGAAACTAGAGGGAAAAAAAACTAAACCCCAAAGTAAGCATAAGGAGGAAATGACAATGACAAAGTTAAGAGCAGAAATTGAATAAAAACAATAGAGAAGCAAAATTGGGTTTTATTAACCTTAGGAAGGCTAATAAAATTGACAAAGTTCTATCAAAACTGAAAAAGAAAAACAGAGAAGACATACATTATTAATATCAGGAGTAAAACAGGGGACATCATTATAGATCCAATAAGAATTAAAAGGAAAATAAGGGAATACTATGGACAATTACTTTTACATCAATCCAATAACCTTATGAAATGGACCAACACCTCAAAAATCATAAACTACCAACACTCACCCAAAATGAAATTGATATTCTGAATAGTCTTTTAACTGTTAAAAATTGAAATTGTTTAATTAAGGAAAAACCCTTCCAAAAAATCTCCTGGCTCAGATGGTTTCAGTGGTATATTTAAAGAAGAAGGCGCATCAGATCTACAGTCTCTTCCTGAAAATAAAAGAATAGGGAACACTTCTCAAACCTGTTTATGAAGCCAGCATTCTTCAGCATACAAAGAGGACAAGAAAGTAAAGAAAGTTACAGACCAAAGAGGACAAGAAAATTACAGACTAATATCACTCCTGAACATTGACACAAAAATCCTCTACAGAATAGCAGCAAATAGTATGCAGTAATATATAAAATAATGACCACTGGACACTGTGACCAATTAATATATCTACCATATTGGCCATCTAAAGAAATCAGTAGATATCACAAAAAATTTTGTTTCTTTTTTTTTTTTTTACAGTGTTGTGTTAGTTTCTGGTGTACAGCAAAGTGATCCAGTTATAAAATTTTATTACAGGATGTTGAATATAGTTCCCTGTGCTATACAATAGGACCCTGTTGTTCATCCATACTATATATAATACTTTGCATCTGCTAATCCCAAAACTCCCAATCCATCCCTTCCCCACCCCACCCCTTGGCAAACCCAAGTCCGCTTTCTACGTCTGTGAGTCTGTTTCGTAGATAAGTTCATTTATTATTTTTTTTTTTTTAATTTTTTGGCTGCACTGTGTGGCTTGTAGGATCTTAGTTCCCTGACCAGGGATCGAACCTCGGCCCATGGCAGTGGAAGCATGGAGTCTTAATCACTGGACCACCAGGGAGTTGTGTCATATTTTATTTTATTACTATTATTATTCTTTAATGTTTATTTATTTATTTTCTTATTAGTCATCCATTTTATACACATCAGTGTATACATGTCAATCCCAATCTCCCAATTCATTCCACCACCACAACCACCCCCGCCACTTCCCCCCTTGGTGTCCATACGTTTGTTCTCTACTTCTGTGTCTCAATTTCTGCCCTGCAAACCGGTTCATCTGTACCATTTTCTAGGTTCCACATACATGTGTTAATATATGATATTTGTTTTTCTCTTTATGACTTACTTCACTCTGTATGACAGTCTCTGGATGCATCCACCTCTCTACAAATGAGCCAATTTCATTCCTTTTTATGGCTAATATCCCATTGTATATATGTACCATATCTTCTTTATCCATTCGTCTGTCCACGGGCATTTAGGCTGCTTCCATGACCTGGCTATTGTAAATAGTGCTGCAATGAACATTGAGGTGTATGTGTCTTTTTGAATTATGGTTTTCTCTGGGTATATGCCCACTAGTGGGATTGCTGGATCATGTGGTAATTCTATTTTTAGTTCTTTAAGGAACCTCCATACTGTTCTCCATACTAGCTGTGTCAATTTACATTCCCATCAACAGTGCAAGAGGCTTCCCTTTTCTCCACACCCTCTCCAGCATTTGTTGTTTGTAGATTTTCTGACGATGCCCATTCTAACTGGTGTGAGGTGATACCTCATTGTAGTTTTGATTTGCATTTCTCTAATAATGAGTGAGGTTGAGCAGCTTTTCATGTGCTTCTTGGCCATCTGTATGTCTTCTTTGGAGAAATGTCTATTTAGGTCTTCTACCCATTTTTGGATTGGGCTGTTTGTTTTTTTAATATTGAGCTGCATGAGCTGTTTATATATTTTGGACATTAATCCTTCGTCTGATGATTCATTTGCAAATATTTTCTCCCATTCTGAGGGTTGTCTTTTTGTCTTCTTTATGATTTCCTTTGCTGTGCAAAAGCTTTTAAGTTTCATTAGGTCCCACTTGTTTATTTTTGTTTTTATTTTCATTACTCTAGGAGGTGGATCAAAAAATACCGTGCTGTGAATTATGTCAAAGACTGTTCTTCCTACGTTTTCTTCTAGGAGTTTTATAGTGCCCAGTCATACATTTAGGTCCCTAATCCATTTTGAGTTTATTTTTGTGTATAGTGTTAGGGAGTGTTCTAATTTCATTCTTTTACATGTAGCTGTCAGTTTTCCCAGCACCACTCATTGAAGAGACTGCCTTTTCTCCATTGTATATCCTTGCCTCCTTTGTCATAGATTAGTTGACCATAGGTGCATGGGTTTATCTCTGGGCTTTCTAACCTGTTCCATTCATTTATATTTCTATTTTTGTGCCAGTATCATATTGTCTTGATTACTGTAGCTTTGTAGTATAGTCTGAAGTCAGGGACTCTGAATCCTCCAGCTCTGTTTTTTTCCCTGAAGACTGCTTTGGCTATTCAGGGTCTTTTGTGTCTCCATACAAATTTTAAGATTTTTTGTGCTAGTGCTGTAAAAAATACCACTGGTAATTTGATAGGGATTGAATTGAATCTGTAGATTGCTTTGGGTAGTATAGTCATTTTAACAATATTGATTCTTCCCATCCAAGAACATGGTATATCTCTCCATCTGCTGGTATCATGTTTGTTTCATCAATGTCTTATAGTTTTCTGCATGCAGGTCTTTTGTCTCCCTAGGTAGGTTTATTCCTAGGTATTTTATTCTTTTTGTTGCAGTGGTTAATGGGACTGTTTCTTTAATTTATCTTTCAGATTTTTCATCATTAGTGTACAGGAATGCAAGAGATTTCTGTGCATTAATTTTGTATCCTGCAACTTTACCAAATTTATTGATTAGCTCTAGTAGTTTTCTGTGGCATCTTTAGGATTCTCTATGTATACTATCATGTCATCTGCACACAGTGACAGTTTTATTTCTTCTTTTCCAATTTGTATTCCTTTTATTTCTTTTTCTTCTCTGATTGCTGTGGCTAGGACTTCCAAAACTATATTGAATAATAGTGGTGAGAGTGGACATCCTTGTCTTGTTCCTGATCTTAGAGGAAATGCTTTCAGTTTTTCACCACTGAGAATGATATTTGCTGTGGGTTTGTCATATATGGCCTTTATTATGTTGAAGGAGGTTCCCTCTATGTCCACTTTCTGGAGAGATTTTTATCATAAATCGGTGTTGAATTTTGTCAAAAGCTTTTTCTGCATCTTTTGAGATGATCATATGGTTTTTATTCTTCAACTTGTTAATATGGTATATCACATTGGTTGATTTGCATATATTGAAGAATCCTTGCATCTCTGGGTTAAATCCCACTTGATCCTGGTGTATGATCCTTTTAATGTGTTGTTGGATTCTGTTTGCTAGTATTTTGTTGAGGATTTTTGCATCTATATTCATCAGTGATATTGGTCTGTAATTTTCTTTTTTTGTAGAATCTTTGTCTGGTTTTGGTATCAGGGTGACGGTGGCCTCGTAGAATGAGTTT
Organism: Phocoena phocoena; assembly: GCF_963924675.1. Classification (NCBI taxonomy): domain Eukaryota; kingdom Metazoa; phylum Chordata; class Mammalia; order Artiodactyla; family Phocoenidae; genus Phocoena; species Phocoena phocoena. The sequence goes on along the minus strand of NC_089222.1, from coordinate 92,137,723 downwards.
GGGAGTGTTCCTTCTTCTGCAAGTTTTGGAAGCGTTTGAGAAGGATGGGTGTTAGCTCTTCTCATTTAGATAAGATAGATAGTTTGATAGAATTCACCTGTGAAGCCATCTGGTCCTGGACTTCTGTTGGTTGGAAGATTTTAAATCACAGTTTCAATTTCATTACTTGTGATTGGTCTGTTCATATTTTCTATTTCTTCCTGGTTCAGTCTTGGAAGGTTATACCTTTCTAAGAATTTGTCCATTTCTTCCAGGTTGCCCATTTTATTGGCATAGAGTCTCTTAGGATGCTTTGTATTTCTGTGGTGTCCATTGTAACTTCTTGTGTTTCATTTCTAATTTTATTGATTTGAGTCCTCTCCCTCTTGTTCTTGATGAGTCTGGCTAATAGTTTCTCAATTTTGTTTATCTTCTCAAAGAACCAGCTTTTAGTTTTATTGATCTTTGCTATTGTTTTCTTTGTTTCTATTTCATTTATTTCTGCTCTGATCTTTATGATTTCTTTCCTTCTGCTAACTCTGGGTTTTGTTTTTTCTTCTTAGTTCCTTTAGGTGTAATGTTACATTGTTTATTTGAGATTTTTCTTGTTTCTTGAGGTAGGCTTGTATAGCTATAAACTTCCCTCATAGAACTACTTTTGCTGCATCCCATAGGTTTTGGATTGTTGTGTTTTCATTGTCTTTTGTCTCTAGGTATTTTTTTATTTGCTCTTTGATTTCTTTAGTGATCTCTTGGTTATTTAGCCTCCATGTGTTTGTGTTTTTTACATTTTCTTCCCTGTAACTGATTTCTAATCTCATAGTGTTGTGGTCAGAAAAGATGCTTGATATGATTTCAATTTTCTTAAATTTACTGAGTCTTGATTTGTGACCCAGGATGTGATCTAACCTGGAGAGTGTTCCATGCGCACTTGAGAAGAAAGTGTATCTGGTGTTTTTGGATGGAACGTCCTATAAATATCAATTAAATCTATCTGGTCTATTGAGTCATTTAAAGCTTGTGTTTCCTTATTAATTTTCTGTTTGATGATCTGTCCATTGGTGTAAGTGAGGTTTTAGAGACCACCATTATTATTGTGCTACTGTCGATTTCCTCTTTTAGAGCTGTTAGCAGTTGCCTTATGTATTGAGGTGCTCCTATGTTGGGTGCATATATATTTATAATTGTTATGTCTTCTTCTTGGATTGATCCCTTGATCATTAGGTAGTGTCCTTCCTTGTCTCTTGTAACATTCTTTATTTTAAAGTCTATTTTATCTGATATGAGTATTGCTACTCCAGCTTTCTTTTGATTTCCTTTGCATGGAGTATCTTTTTCCATCCCCTCACTTTCGGTCTGTATGTGTCCCTAGGTCTGAAGTGGGTCTCTGGTAGACAGCATATATATGGGTCTTGTTTTTGTATCCGTTCAGCAAGCCTGTGTCTTTTGGTTGGAGCTTTTAATCCATTCACATTTAAGGTAATTATCAATATGTATGTTCCTATTACCATTTTATTAATTTTGGGGGGTTTGTTTTTGTAGGTCCTTTTCTTCTCTTGTGTTTCTCACTTAGAGAAGTTCCTTTAGCATTTGTTGTAGAGCTGGTTTTGTGGTGCTGAATTCTCTTAGCTTTTGCTTGTCTGTAAAGCTTTTGATTTCTCCATCAAATCTGAATGAGATCCTTGCTGGGTAGGGTAATCTTGGTTATAGGTTCTTCCCTTTCATCACTTAAAGTATATCACGCCACTCCCTTCTGGCTTGTAGATTTTCTGCTGAGAAATCAGCTGTTAACCTTATGGGAGTTTCCTTGTATGTTATTTGTCATTTTTCCCTTGCTGCTTTCAATAGTTTTTCTTTGTCTTTAATTTTTGCCAATTTGATTACTATGTGTGTTGGCGTGTTTCTCCTTGGGTTTTTCCTGTATGGGACTCTGCACTTCCTGGACTTGGGTGGCTATTTCCTTTCCCATGTTAGGGAAATTTTCGACTATAATCTCTTCAAATATTTTCTTGGGTCCTTGCTCTCTCTCTTCTCCTTCTGGGACCCCGATAATGCGAATGTTGTTGCATTTAATGTTGTCCCAGAGGTCTCTTAGGCTATCCTCATTTCTTTTCATTCTTTTTCTTTATTCTGTTCCGCAGTGAATTCTACCATTCTGTCTTCCAGGTCACTTATCCGTTCTTCTGCTTCAGTTATTCAGCTATTGATTCCTTCTAGTGTATTTTCATTTCAGTTATTGTATTGTTCATCTCTGTTTGTTTTTTCTTTAATTCTTCTAGATCTTTGTTAAACATTTCTTGCATCTTCTTGATCTTTCCCTCCATTCTTTTTCTGAGGTCCTGGATCATCTTCACTATCATTATTTTGAATTCTTTTTCTGGATGCTTGCCTATCTCCATTTCATTTAGTTGTTTTTCTGGGGTTTTATCTTGTTGCTTCATTTGGTACATAGCCCTCTGCCTTTTCATCTTGTCTACCTTTCTGGGAATGTGGTTTTTGTTCCACATGCTGCAGTTCTTGTTGTAGTTCTTGTTTCTGCTGTCTGCCCTCTGGTTAATGAGGCTCTCTAAGAGGCTTGTGGAAGTTTCCTGATGGGAGGGACTGGTGGTGGGTAGAGCTGGGTGTTGCTCTGGTGGGCAGAGCTCAATAAAACTTTGATCTGCTTGTTTGCTGATGCATGGGACTGGGTTCCCTCCCTGTTGGTTGTTTGGCCTGAGGCAGCCCAGCACTGGAGCCTACCTGGCTCCTTGGTGGGGCTAATGGCAGACTCTGGGAGGGCTCACGCCAAGGAATACTTCCCAGAACTTCTACTGCCAGTGTCCTTGTCCCCACGGTGAGCCACAGCCACCCCCCGCCTCTGCAGGAGACCCTCCAACACTAGCAGGTAGGTCTGGTTCAGTCTCCTATGGCGTCACTGCTCCTTCACCTGGGTCCCGATGTGCACACTACTTGTGTTTGCCCTCCAAGAGTGGAGTCTCTGTTTCCCCCAGTCCTGTCAAAGTCCTGCAATCAAATCCTGCTAGCCTTCAAAGTCTGATTCTCTATGAATTCCTCCTCCTGTTGTCAGACCCCCAGGTTGGGAAGCTTGACATAGTGCTCAGAACCTTCACTCCAGTGGACTTCTGTGGTATACATGTTCTCCAGTATGTGAGTCACCCACCCAGCTGTTATGGGATTTGATTTGATTGTGATTGCGCCCCTCATACCATCTCATTGCAGCTTCTCCTTTGTCTTTGGATGTGGGGTATCTTTTTTGGTGAGTTCCAGTGCCTTCCTGTCGATGACTGTCCAGCAGCTAGTTGTGATTCTGGTGTTCTCGCAAGAGGGAGTGAGAGCACGTCCTTCTACTCTGCCATCTTGAACCAAGCTGTCACAAAAATTTTTTGATCAAGTTTGACATCACTTCATGACCAAAAAAAAGGACTCAACAAACTAGGAATAGAAGGTAACTTTCTTAACTTGTTAAAGAGCAGGAGCATCTAACAAAAAAAAGAAAAGAAATTCACTAACAACATGTTTGTTTATGAAAAGCTGATAGCTTTCCCCCTTAAATGAGGAACAAAGAAAAAATATCCTCTTTTACCACTCCTATTCAACATTAAGAAGATTGGAAAGGAGAAATAAAATAGTTCCTATTTGCAAGAGACAAAATTGTCTTTGCAGAAAATCCATAGTAGTTTAAAACAAACAAACAAAAACAAAAAAACTAAGAATTAATAAATGAGTTTTGCAAGGTATCAGGTTACATAATCAACACACAAAAATCAATCATTTCTCGATGCTAATGATGAACAACCGGAAACCAAAAATAATTTTTAAAAACACAATAGCAGGGGGGCTTCCCTGGTGGCGCAGCGGTTGGGAGTCCGCCTGCTGGTGCGAGGGACGCGGGTTCGTGCCCCGGTCCGGGAGAATCCCACGTGCAGTGGAGCGGCTGGGCCCGTGGGCCATGGCCGCTGGGCCTGCGCGTCTGGAGCCTGTGCTCCGCAGCAGGAGAGGCCACAGCGGTGAGAGGCCCGCGTACCGCAAAAAAAAAAAAAAAAATGTAAAAAAAAAAAAAAACACAATAGCAGGGCTTCCCTGGTGGCGCAGTGGTTGAGAGTCCGCCTGCAGATGCAGGGGACACGGGTTCGTGCCCCAGTCCGGGAAGATCCCACATGCCGCGGAGCGGCTGGGTCCGTGAGCCATGGCCGCTGAGCCTGCGCGTCCGGAGCCTGTGCTCCGCGGCGGGAGAGGCCACAGCAGTGAGAGGCCCGCATATCACAAAAAAAAAAAAAACACAATAGCTCCGGACTTCCCTGGTGGCACAGTGGTTAAGAATCTGTCTGCCAATGCAGGGGACACAGGTTTGAGCCCTGGTCCAGAAAGATCCCACATGCCACAGAGCAACTAAGCCCATAAGCCACAACTACTGAGCTGGCGTGCCACAACTACTGAAGCCCGCGCACGTAGAGACCACGTTCCACAACAAGAGAAGCCACCGCAATGAGAAGCCTGCGGACCGCCACAACGAGCAGCTCCCACTCATCACAACTAGAGAAAGCCCACATGCAGCAACGAAGACCAAACACAGCCAAAAATTTTAAAACATAAAAATAAAGAAAACAAACAAAAAAACACAATAGCTCCAAAATAATGAAACGCTTAGGAATAAATCTAATAAAATATGTGCAAGACCTGTATGCAGAAAATTACACAACACCGATGAAAGAAGTCAATGCAGCTCCAAATAAATGGAGAGACGTACTGTGTTTGTGGATTAAAGATTTAACATAATAAAGATATCAATTCTCCCCAAATTAATCTATAGGTTTAATGTAATTCCAATTAAAATCTAACACGATTTTGTAAATATATACAAACTGATTCTAAAATTCATAGGGAAAAGGAAAAAGAAAATGAGAATAGCCAAAACAATTTTGAGAGAGCAGAATAAAGTTGGAGGTAATTTTTAAATTACTATAAAGATAATAATCAAAGCAGTGTGCTATTGGTGAAGAGATATATATAAAGGTCAATGGAATAAAAGAGAAAATCCAGAGAGAGACCCACACAAATATGACCATTGATTAAAAAAAAAAAATCCTCACACCTTATATAAAATTAACACAAAATTAATCCTAGATCTAAATGTAAAACATAAAATTATAGGAGCTTCCCTGGTGGTGCAGTGGTTGACAGTCTGCCTGCCGATGCAGGGGACACGGGTTCGTGCCCCGGTCTGGGAAAATCCCACATGCCGTGGGGCAACTAAGCCCGTGAGCCATGGCCACTGAGCCTGCGCGTCCGGAGCCTGTGCTCTGCAATGGGAGAGGCCACAACAGTGAGAGGACCACATACCACAAAAATAAAAAAAACAAATAAAACACATAAAATTATAAAACTTTTGAAGAAAATATAGGAGAAAAGTTTCATGATATGTGGTTAGGCAAAGAGTTCTTAGAAATGTCTAAGAAAAGTACACCAAAAGTACAATTCATAAAAGAAAAAAATGATAAATTAGACTTCAAACTAAAACCTTGGTGGTCCAGTGGCTAAGACTCCACGCTCCCAATGCAGGGGGCCTGCGTTTGATCTATGGTCAGGGAACTAGATCCTGCATGCTGCAGCTAAGAGTTTGCATGCCACAACTAAAGATCCCGTGTGCCACAACTAAGACCCGGAGCAGCCAAATAAATAAATAAATATTTAAAAAATAATAATAATAATCTTCACACTCTTTAAAAAAAAAAAAACTAAAACCTTCATTTTGTGAGAGACTGTTAAGAGAATGAAAAGACCAGTCACAAACTGGGAGAAAATATATGCAAGTCACATATCTGACAAAAGATTTCTATCCAAAATATACAAAGAATATTCAAAGAACTCTCAAAAACTCACTAATAAGAAAACAACTCAATTTAAAAATGGACAAAATATTCATATAGACTTTGCACCAAACAAAATACATGGTTTTCAAATAGTGTATGAAAATATGCTCAACGTTATTATAAAACAAACAACAAACAAAGAAACAGGGAATTCCCTGGAGGTCTAGTGGTTAGGACTCCAGGCTTTCACTGCCGAGGGCCCGGGTTCATCCCTGGTCAGGGAACTAAGATTCCTCCAAGCCTCGCAGTGCAGCCAAAAACAAAAATCAAAAAATCAGTGAGCTACCATGTCACACCTATCAGAAAGGCTAAAATTTTTTTAAAATAGAGGATAATACCAAGTGTCAGTGAGGATGCAGAGCAACTGGGACTCTTGCATTCCTGGAATGCAAAATGATATAGCCACTCTGGAAAACAACTGTGACAGTTTCCTATAAAGTTAAACACATCTTGCCATATGACCCAAAAATTCCACTCCTAAATATTTACCCAAGAGAAATGAAAGCATATGTCACACAACATACGTTCACACAATAGCTCTACTCAAAATTGTAAAAGACTGGAACCAACCCAAATGTCCTTAAATGGGTGAATGGATAAACAAACTGTGATACATCCATACGATGGAATACTATTCAGCAATAAAAGGAACAAACTATTCACACACAGGAAAACTTGGGTGAATCCCAAATGCATCATGTTGGATGAAGAAAGTAGTCTCAAAATGTTACACTGTATGACTCCATTTATAGGACATTCTAGAAAAGGAAAAATTATAGTGACGAAAATTAGATCAGTGGTTGTCATGGGTTAGGGATTGGGGGGAGAGTGTGACTTCAAAGGGACAGCATGAGGGACTTTTGAGGTGACAGAACTGTTCTATATCCCAACTGTGATGACGGTTACATGAATCCATACACATGTTAAAACTCATGGAACTGTTCACCCAAAAAATGAATTTTACTGGATGTTAATTTAAAAATTAAAAAGTAAATAATTTTTAATAACTTGAACTCTGAGAAAAATAGTTACCATTTTCAAATCTCTATGTGCCAGAAACTTGCTAACCACAGACTTTATATTCATTGTTTTTAATCCCTACCATAACCCTGTTAAGTTTCCTTATTCCACAGATGAGGAAATTGAAACATGGAGAGATTAAATAAATTGTCCATGATCACACAAATAATAAGTGGCTGAGACAGGATTAACGCTCATCTCTCTCTATCTAGGCCCATAACAATCATCACTTTGGACATTGAGACAGAAAACCAATTTTGGAAGAAGACTGATAGAAGAATATTTGCTTCTGCTGTTTAAAATGGGTACAAACTAATACTTATTACTGACATCAAAACTGAAAGGAAAAGTATTTTAGAACCCTGCCAACTCTCATGGTATTTAAAAACTGTAAAACTTTCCTTTGTCTACAATGTAAATAGCCTAGAAACTCAAATAACTGAAAGGTTTTTTTTTTTAACTGCAATTTACTTTTATGTGAAAAATTTAAATGACAAGTAAACAAGCTGATATCAGGAATTTTTGAAGCAATTTTCAAAATATACCATAGAGTCAGCATCTTTTCAGCCCAATTTCTCAGACTGTCTACTTTGAAGTGTAGAATGCAAATCAATAAGTATTTGACCACCTACTATTTATGTCCATTATAACTGTTACTTCAAAATTCTGAAGTGCCTTTTGAATCAAGTTTACAATCAAAGGAAGTTTAGAATTTGTCCAGATGGTTTTATCACTGTTGATTTCATCATTTTCCCCCTAAAAATTGAAAACTTATAACTGCATAGTAACTAGCCAGATTATTAGATTAACTAAAAAATCCCATTCCCTCATCATTTCAGTGAATAGGATTTCATAGTGTTTTAACTATTTTAAAAGAAAAATTAAAATCAAAAGCAAAAACTAAATCTCCATCTTTGTTAAACATGCTTCCTGGTTACTGATTTTGAGCTATATGATCAAGATGTATCAGAGGCTTTCAATTCCTGTTCTTCCATATAATCCTAGGATTAGAGTTCATGTTATTTTAAAAATAATTTTAAATGCTCTGAGGGAGAATGCATTCTTTGCGTCTTTTGCACCCACCATAAAATGCTTCTGCTTTAGGTTGCTGGGAAATTCTGCCCAATTTAATTCAACTCCTTAAAATTTTTAGTATTATAACAAGTATTGTGTTAGATTTTAAAATAAAAAATTAAGTCAAGCGCAGGCCTTACTCTCAAGTTACTCGATATCAAATAGGAAAGACAAGTATTTAAACCAATGACTGCAAAAAGAGACTTATCTCTAGAGTCTAAAGAGACACAAAGGGAGTAAGAAGCAACTCTGCTTGGATGGGTAAACAAAGGCAGCACACAGTATAAAACTACTGAATAGATCTTTGCTCAGCTGCGCCTACATACTTTCCTCTCTCTACCAGGACCCACTATGCAGGAAACCACAAAGAAAATCCATGAGGGTTTTATGAAAATATGTATTAATCCAGAGATCAGCAAACTGTTTCTGTAATGGACCAAACATAAATTATTTTACATTCTGAACATAGTCTCTGAGTGAAAGCTGCTGTAGACAATATCTAAATGAATGAGTGTGGCTGAGTTCCAACAAATATTTATAGAAATAGGTGAAGGCTAGATTGGGTCTGCAGGCCATAGCTTGCCACCTTCTGCATTAAGCAAATCAGTACAACTATATGCCTAAGCTTCAAATATAAATTACTTGGTCCTTCACTGATGAAACAATAAAGGATTTATGCCTATGAAAAAGCTGACTTCTTACTGGTTAAGTTAATAAAGACTCAAATTCTGTTGCTACAGATACTTGAAATGCAGGAGCCTTCTTACACACAAAAAAAACACCTCAACTCCTAAAAACTTTGTTCCTTGTTTAACAAATTGTTCTTTGTTACCTGAAGTTATGGGGTGTATTAGGAAGCCCTGGAATTTAAGAGGAAGAGTTTCATTGATCATGTTCTTCTTATTCTTAGCCTTCTGTTTTGAAGGGTCTGAGCATTTGAACAGATGGAAATGCATGTGAGCTGTGGGTGAAAGTGCTCCTAGGTTCTCATGTGGCTAATCAGGTCTTTACCCCTTAGCAACTAACTCCTTTATAACATAGCCATGCAGACAGCTTTTCAGCAAGTTTTAATGGAGACAGGTCTACTCCATGGGTAAATGCTTTGAGCCTGACCCTTTGATTTTGTGGGAGACAGGAGCTACCTGTCGATACATAATCTCAAACTTCTTTCATCACAGTGTCTGAAGAATAAGAACTGGAACTCAGACTGTCCTAACTAGGTGACAGAAGTGATGTCAGAGAAGTGTGAATGCCATGACCAGCTTACCCTAATTCATGGCTAAACCTGGGATGTTATCTTTGAAAAAAATCAATCTGGCGTCATCTAGAGGCACTAAAATTCAGGTGAGTCAGCAGGTCAGTAATAAGCAGTACAAGCTTTTTTTTCAACTGCTGTTTTTAAAAACATAGTAATTACCACTGAATGCAAAGTGCATGTTACTAAAAAAAATTATTATTCTGATGCTTTAGCAAAGGTAATGCTTTTATTTTATGAGCTGCCCACGTGCACTTCCTAGGCTGTGATTCATCTGAACAGTTTTCCAGTTTTCCAGAACATTTTATTCTGGAATGAAAAAAAAAATACTGAATGCCCCACACTGTTGGGGTTAGCATAAGCGTGGAATGACAGGCAGTTAAAGTTAAAACCAGAATAATGACATAATCTTACAGTATATCAAAGCTGCTGTATGATTTCTTACGTACAGCATTTTGATTTTCATGACCATAATTTCAGAGGCCATATGATGATGAGTCATGGTCCTGTTTACAGTGCTAACATTTTGTTCTCCCTTGTAACTATCACGGGAGTCTGAAGAGATTTTCAGCTCATTCTAATTTTCCTCCCTGAGGCTGCTACTTACTGTCCACGGCTGATGCTCTTTGCAGAAAATATCCTGGGTAGTTCCGGGTTTCAGAATCTTAAGGGTATCTCCTAACCAGAGCGCAGGGACCTAAAAGTCCTTAATTAAGTTTCTAATCACAAGCAAGATGGTCTTGCATTAAAGGCCCTTTGAGAGTAGCAGCATTCGTGTCATTGTGTCTTCGTCACCATATCAAATAGGATTTTTATTTTAGCACTGAAAGTAATTCTTTCCTTGTAGAGAGTGAAGAGGAACTCTCTCAACAGTCAGTTTGAAGAACAGAACACAGTAGAACAACACATTTCCTTTTCTCTCCCACATGGCTGGGGAGCTGATTTTATTTTATTTAACAATTGCATAGTGAAAGCTATTTTACAAATGTTGGGCGATTTAATCTTCATAGCAACTTTGTGACATAGTTGCTACTGTTATCTCCAATTTACAGAGGAGAAAAAGGAGACACTGAGTGCTCAAGACCAGTAGGTAGTGAACCCAGATTCAAGTGCAGGTCGCTCAGTTCCATCACTCAGTAGCAGCCGGCTACAATCTTCCCTTCTCAGAGGTCTCCAATGTCTCCAGGCTCCGACAGGGATGGAGGAAAACTTTTGATGAATAACGTACCAAACAAAGAGCGCTAGAGACAGGACATTTTAGACATACTTAAAAACCCCATGAATTTTTATTTTGAATTCCTTCTGCCTGCACAGAATTTATGCTTAATAAAAGAGAAAACAACTCTGCATGTCTGAGATCTTCACAGCTGGTTTGCCAAGGATGGTCTCTTCTTATGCCATCATATTTTTGGCCTGTTCAATTTAGCATTTGCCCTGGGTTCTTCATTTTTAACCTAGTATTATTAGTAATAGTTCAATGAAAATGCTAAGATGGGTCTGGTCGACTTTCACTTTTCCAGCTTCAGCTCTGACTCAGCTGAGACCAATTGAGATTTTGTGCAGGGAGTGGAGTCCCCACTCTAGTGCATGGTTAAATCTGATAGATGCCCAAACCTTTCTATGAACAAAGCAACTAACACCAATCTCCCAAGGAGATCATGCAGGACACTCAGTAATAAAAGGAAATGCTTACAAATACCATCTGGATGCTTCCTGCCCTGCTAGCTTAGTGATGGTCCAGCCAGTGGGGTGTGGCTGAGGCAGCGATTCTTGTCACGGCCTCACCCCAGCCCACAGGGTACCCCAAGATGTCAGCCTGCCAGTCAGTGGATTCTTGAGGAAATAGGGGAATTATAGGGCTGATATATGTGAAATATGTAAAGGAAATAAAGACAAAGATGCCCTAACCTGTAAAGTACTGATTGAAGTATTCAAACAAGTACAAAAAAAAGTTTTAAAATAAGAAAGTATTCAAATAAGACAAAAAACTCTGCTTATATAATTTGAATATATGGATAATTCATAAGTCATTTTTATATTTTGCTTTAATATACGTAGATTTCTCTTCTTTACTTATTAAGAATTTCATTTTTAAAGTTTTTGAATAGAATTTTTATTATACAAGGCCACCAATAAAACAAAACCAGTTTATCAATCAGAAAATACTTACTTTTAAAATTATGAAACTATAATTATTTTACTCTCAAATTTCATACGGTCACCCTATATGAGGAGGAAATTCACTACACTGTGAGGCAGTCCCCCCCTTCATAGACAGAAGCTCCAATTCCTAGAAAGTTCTTCCTCATGCTTATTAATATCTGCTTCCCGGTAAACTTGTGTTAGTTTAGTTCTGCCTTCTGTACCTACCCAAATTAAATTCCAGGACCTCTTCTCTAAGAGAAATATTTGAGAATATTATCTTCTGGTTCCTGTCTACCCAAGCAGGTTTTATAATGTTTACAATTTCAGTATATCTACTTTTTCCTAGCTTCGTCTTGTGAGAGCTTTTAGAATGTTCACTCCAGTCATTTAACAAGTAAACATTTGCTCCTAAACAAAACAGACAGCAAGAGGTATTTCTTTTTAAAAATTTTCTATCTTTTCCTTTGCAGTATTGTTCTTGACCCCATTTCTTCTCTCTAGTGTTTATTTCTTACAGAGACAGTGAAATACTTAAGCTAAAAAAAGACAAAAGAAAAAAAAGGAATAGAAGTGTTCCTTCAGGAAAAAGAAATAATGACAAGATACAAAATCAGATGTCAATATGCCAGGTATAGAAAATTGGCATAGGGTCTCTAAAAGGGCATAAGCTTTCAGTTTAGATCTACTTCATAGGGTTTCATGAGGGTTATATAAAATAATACAAGAAAAACAGAACAGACTGGAAGTACGATGTAAGCATGAGTGATTATTATAATAATGCATCTTTTTAGATCTTCTTTTATATACCACTTCCTGACCAAGAAATAAAAAGAAAAAAAAACATAAACTATTAGAAATATAAAGGGAGATATACTCATTGTATATGCTATGGCAATAAATTTGAAAATCCAGATGAAACATATCATACACTAGGAAAGCAGCCAAACTGCTTCAAGAGGAGGTAGGCAATCTGAATAGATCCTGAAGACCCACACAGGCAGAAGGCAGGAGTCGTGACTGCTCTGCTCAGCATAGTAAATGCCCCTACCCAGAGCACCTCACAGAGGCACTGGATGAGAGACATTCAGTACATACTTGTGGAGGCATTGGATAAATCAAACAGGTAAGAAAAAAATGAAAAGATTTTCACCCCCAAAAGGCAAGAGGACTAGAGGTTTTGGAGAAAGAGTCTATCAAAAACTTCTGAAACAAGGAATTCCTATTCACTCTTAAAATCAACTTGTAGCTCTAGTTAAGCTAGCCTAGTGAAATTTGAAAGTGTTTATGAATACAGATGCCAATATCCTAAATACAGTGTTAAAAATTATTCCAAAAGTGTAATAAAGAAGTATAAAAGCAAGTGTGTTTCATACTAGAAACAAAAGAGCAGTTCAACAGTAAGACATTTATTAAAGAAGAAAATCACATGATCACATCAAGGGATGCAGAAAAGACAACCATATTCCTGATAAAAATCTCTTAGAAAACGGGAACTGAAAAACATTTCCACAATGTGATTTTTTTTAAGTATTTATCATAAACTAGTAGTAAACATAATTTTAAACATTGGAACCACATTTTCCTAAAGACAGGAACAACACACGGATGCCCTCTTATTACTTTAAATGATTATCTACTAGACTAAAAACCCCTTGAAGTTTGGGACAAGATCGAATTCATGTTTACATACCACAAGTTTATCACCACTTCTAAAGTATTTCATAAATGGCATTCTTATGCCCCAGTACCTTTTAGTGAAATCAAACCTCAAACTACTCAGTAGGTAAATAAACTGAAATGAATAAGTAAAAATTATAATCTTCACATGACTTTATGAGCAAGAAATTCTCAGCAAGCTCAGCACCTGATAAACTGAGAACCATGTATTACATGATTTCTATGATCAGGTGAAACTTTTAGTCTGTCATTCATTCTACCTTCTGTAGATAGTACCACTTGATCATTTATCAGAAGGTTCAGAGCAGTTCCCCAGATACAATCACTGATTGGCTCTTCCCTATTGAAATCCCTTATACATGGTGGAACACACTTCTGTTTGTTTCCCTGTCTTCTCCTGTCACTTTCTGTTTGAGTCTGTACAACAAAAGTTAAAGAAGAGGACAGACATGAACATGAGAAGCATGTCCTCAAGTCAGCCCTATGAACTGCCAAGTCCAGGAGTTCTTGCCAGATCAAATTCCTTGGACACTCTTTGACTTGTGACACTTTTTCAACATCTTATTAGGATCTTCCACAGTCTTATCTTTGTATCCCTGAGAACTGCTTCATTTGGTTTTGTCTACCCAGAGATGGAGGGGTCACTGGACCCCAGCTGGTGACAAATAATCTTTGGTCAGTTTCTAGAGATTAGAGGTTTGCACAAGCATCATTTTTGGTAATCACTGTAATTTTAATGGGATCCTCTCTATCTGTCTGCCTGCCTCGCTGAGTGCCTCCTTGATTTCTATTTTCTTTCATGTGCATTTTTCTGTACCTAGCATAATTCTGCCACTAATATTCAGTGGCCACTTTGGGGAAATTTTAACAAGAATAAGATTATTCATTTGAGACATACATTCAAAGGAGAAGGGATGAAACCCTTACAAGATTCTGTTTTGTCAATATAAAAGAGAGAACACTTTGATAACAAAGGAGGAATCTTCCTTTTTAGCTTTGTGCTTCAGGGATCAAAAGATATTGGAGTTTTAAATTGTACACTTGATAGAACTATCAAAGGCCTGAGTTACTATTTTTTTTTACTGAAATATAGTCGATTTACAAAGCCGTGTTAGTTTCAGGTGTGCAGCAAAGTGATTCAGCTATATAAACATATATATATAAACATAAACATATATAAACACATACATATAAACACATACATATAAACATATACATATATAAACATATACATATATAAACATATACATATAAACACATACATATAAACATATATATATATAAACATATACATATAAACATAAACATATATATAAACATATACATATAAACATACATATAAACATAAACATATACATATAAACATATACATATAAACATACATATAAACATATACATATAAACATATACATATATAAACATATACACATAAACATATACACATAAACATATACATATATAAACATATACACATAAACATATACACATAAACATATACATATAAACATATACATATATAAACATATACATATAAACATATACATATAAACATATAAACATAAACATATAAACATAAACATAAACATACATAAACATATACATATAAACATATACATATATAAACATATACATATAAACATATACATATAAACATATATATATAAACATAAACATATATAAACATATACATATAAACATACATATAAACATATACATATAAACATATACATATAAACATATACATATATAAACATATACATATAAACATATACATATAAACATATATATAAACATATACATATAAACATATACACATATAAACATATACATATAAACATATACATATAAACATATACATATATAAACATATACATATAAACATATACATATAAACATATACATATAAACATAAACATATATAAACACATACATATAAACACATACATATAAACACATACATATAAACACATACATATAAACACATACATATAAACATAAACATATACATATATATACATATAAACATATATATATAAACATATACATATAAACATATACATATATAAACATATACATATAAACACATACATATAAACATACATATAAACATATATACATATATAAACATATACATATAAACATATACATATATAAACATATACATATAAACATATACATATATATAAACATATACATATAAACATATACATATAAACATATACATATAAACATAAACATACATATAAACATATACATATATATAAACATATATATATAAACATATATATAAACATATACATATAAACATAAACATATATAAACATATACATATAAACATATACATATAAACATATACATATAAACATATATAAACATATACATATATAAACATATATATAAACATATACATATATAAACATATACATATATAAACATATATATAAAGAAACATACATATATAAACATATACATATATAAACATATATATAAACATAAACATATATAAACATATACACATAAACATATACATATAAACATATACATATATAAACATATACACATAAACATATACATATATAAACATACACATAAACATATACACATAAACATATACACATAAACATATACATATATAAACATATACATATAAACATATACATATAAACATATACACATAAACATATACATATATAAACATATACACATAAACATATACACATAAACATATACACATAAACATATACATATATAAACATATACATATAAACATACATATAAACATATACATATAAACATATACATATATAAACATATACATATAAACATATACATATAAACATATACATATATAAACATATACATATAAACATATACATATAAACATATACATATATAAACATATACATATAAACATATACATATAAACATAAACATATATATAAACATAAACATATATATATATAAACATATACATATAAACATACATATAAACATATACATATAAACATATACATATACAAACATATACAAACATATACATATAAACATATACATATAAACATATATACATATAAACATATACATATAAACATATACATATAAACATATACATATAAACATATACATATATAAACATATACAAACATATACATATAAACATATAAACATATATATAAACATATACATATAAACATACATATAAACATATACATATAAACATATACATATATAAACATATACAAACATATACATATAAACATATATATAAACATATACATATAAACATATACATATAAACATATACATATAAACATATATATAAACATATACATATAAACATATACATATAAACATATACATATAAACATATACATATATAAACATACATATAAACATATACATATAAACATATACATATATAAACATACATATAAACATACATATAAACATATACATATATAAACATACATATATAAACATATACATATATAAACATATACACATATAAACATATACATATAAACATATACATATATAAACATATACATATAAAAACATACATATAAACATATACATATAAACATATACATATATAAACATATACATATATAAACATATACATATATAAACATATACATATAAACATATACATATAAACATATACATATATAAACATATACGTATAAACATATACGTATAAACATATACGTATAAACATATACGTATATAAACATATACGTATATAAACATATACGTATAAACATATACGTATAAACATATACGTATAAACATATATATATAAACATATACATATATACATATAAACATAAACATATATATATAAACATATACATATAAACATATACATATAAACATATACATATAAACATACATATATAAACATATACATATAAACATATACATATATAAACATATACATATAAACATATATAAACATATACAAACAAACATATACATATAAACATACATATATAAACATATACATATAAACATATACATATATAAACATATACATATAAACATATACATATATAAACATAAACATATACATATATATACATATAAACATACATATATAAACATATACATATAAACATATACATATATAAACATATATAAACATATACATATATAAACATATACATAAACATATATATAAACATATATATATAAACATATACATATAAACATATACATATAAACATATACATATAAACATATACATATAAACATACACATATAAACATACATATATAAACATAAACATATATAAACATATACATATATAAACATATATATATAAACATATACATATAAACATATACATATAAACATATACATATAAACATATACATATAAACATATATATATATACATATAAACATATATATAAACATATATATAAACATATACATATATAAACATATACATATAAACATATATATATAAATATATACATATAAACACATATATATAAACATATACATATAAACATATATATATAAACATATACATATATAAACATATACATATATAAACATATATATATAAACATATACATATATTATTTTTTTAGATTATTTTCTAGATATTGAGTCTAGTTCTCTGTGCTATACAGTAGGTCCTTGTTGGTTATCTATTTTATATATAGTAGTTTGTATCTGCTAATCCCAAACTCCCAGTTTATCCCTCTCAACTCCTTTCCCCTTTGGTAACCATAAATTTGTTTTCTATGTCTGTGAGTCTATTTCTGTTTTGTAAATAAGTTCTTTTGTATCATTTTTTTAGATTCCACATGTAAGCAATATTATCTTTGTCTGACTTATTTCAACTTAGTATGATAATCTCTAGGTCCATCCATGTTGCTGCAACTGGCATTATTTCATTCTTTTTTATGGCTGAGTAATATTCCATTGTGTATATATATATATATATATATATATATATATATATATATATATATATACAACTTCTTTATCCATTCATACGTCAATGGACATTTAGGTTGTTTCCATGTCTTGGCTATTGTAAATAGTGCTGCTATGAACAATGGGGTGCAAGTATCTTTCAGAATTATAGTTTTCTCCGGATACATGCTTAGGAGTGGGTTCTCTGGATCACATGGTACTGTTTAAACTGGCTTAATTGGTCTGTCTGTCTGTCTCTGCCTGTGTCTGCCTCTCTGTCTCCTTGTCTGACCCTGTGTGTGTGGGTGTATGTGTGTGCTCACATTCATGCTAGCCCGAGAGTGCTTAAGTGTAAAGATGGATTTTCTCACATCTAAGCCTACTCCCTCCTTGTAGAGAGGAGATACTTAGACTCTTTCAATAATAATTTTATACTTGCCTGAAGCCAGCTAGTTCTTTTTTCCTTTTCCTTTCTTTCTCTCTCCTTTTCCCTACTCTTGGGAAACTTTAGAGATTAATTGATCATAAAAATATTGTTTTGTACTAATTTACACACTCTAGAAATATCTACTCTAGGTAGTCAAGAATTTTTTTTAAAAAAAAGAGAGAGAGAAAATGTTAACTGTACTTCATTTGTATGTTTTCCCAGCTAAAACAGTAACCCAGAAGAAAAGGTTTAACTGTGAATTTGGATAATCACCTTTGATTCCAGATAAGAAGAAAAGCTAGACACTCAGACCTTTTGAAGTTAATTCAACGGTCTTAAAACATGCCTGATAAATAGATGAACTTTGAACAAATTAGAGTGATTTAATTTTTTTCCTTTTGCTTTTGGCTGCGATGCATGCTTTGTGGGATCTTAGTTTCCTGACCAGCGATGGAACCCGTGCCCCATGCAGTGGAAGTGCGGAGTCCTAACCACTGGACGGCCAGAGAATTCCCTAAACAACTCCATGTCTTTTCCCTGGTTTTATCACCACATAAAAGATAATGTTTCCACAATATTTTAAGTAGTACAAGATTTGGGCCTAATTTGTAATGATTACTATTTTTAAAATTTCTTCCATTAGTTCCATGTGTCTTGGGAGGTATAATTTTTTTCTAGAGAATTGTTTAAAATTGGAAAAAATATTTAAATATTTTTAATAAATGAAATTGAACTGACAGATTTTTTAAAGTGTTTAACCTTGTGAACTTTTCTAATGCTAATCTAAATCACAGGAGATTCTGATTTAAATTGTTTTTTCCAGACCTTTAGTCTAAGATTTTAGACTAATGTTAAATTGTGTTATTTAATAAATAATCTTCGGATACGTGGATAATCTCTAGATAAGAAAAATATAACACTTTGGTCATTAAACATAGTTTTAAATTTCCTTTATCATTTACTTTTATATAGGGAATTACTAAAAATTAAGGAGATAGGCAAATATATTCAAATGATAGTAAATACATTTAGTTTGCCATCTTAAAATTTGTTTAAGTAAAATAAAATATATGCTCATAAAAAATTAGCTATACTGGGCTTCCCTGGTGGCGCAGTGGTTGAGAGTTCGCCTGCCGATGCAGGGGACACGGGTTCGTGCCCCGGTACGGGAAGATCCCACGTGCCGCGGAGTGGCTGGGCCCGTGAGCCATGGCCGCTGAGCCTGCGCGTCCGGAGCCTGTGCTCCGCAACGGGCGAGGCCACAGCGGTGAGAGGCCTGTGTACCGCAAAAAAAAAAAAAAAATTAGCTATACTTATTTTGGTTTATCTTCTAGTTTCCTCATATAGCTTAAAAAGTAAAAGTTGGTTAATTTAGTTAAAAGTAAAAATTTTGTTAAAATTAATAAAATTGACTATGGAGAAATCATAATATGTATACAAGACAATAAATATGGTTTGTTTTGTTTATTTTTAAATTTATATATTTATTTACATATTAAAAATCTGTAGGTAAATAAATATATTTTAATAAATATATATAATCTCTATATTAGCCTTTTTAAATTTACATAGAGTGAACTTCATGTTTTTGTATACACTTTTAACACATGCACAGATTCTTTCTTTTTTTTTTTTAGTTCCCCGACCAGGGATCAAACCCAGGCCCTCCACAGTGAAAGTGGGGAGTCCTAACCATTGGACTGCCAGGGAATTCCCCACACATGCACAGATTCTCGTAAGCTCCACACAAACAGGATATAGAACAATCCCCAAACTCCCGCCAAATTCCTCCTTACTGCCCAGGAGGTAGTCACTCTCCTCTCACACGTAAGCCTGGTAAGCACCATTTCTCTGTCCCTATAGTTTTGCCCTTTTCAGAATGTCATATAAATTTAAAGATTGACTTCTTTAGCTTAGTATAAAACATACAACCACATTGTTGTGTGTGTCAATAGTTCATTCCTTTTTATAGCTGAGAAGTATTCCAAGGTTTGTTTATCCCTTCACCCATTGAAGAACATTTGGTTTGTTTCTCCTTTGAGGCAATTATGAATAATACTATTATAAACATTCACATCCAAGTTTTTGTGTGAACATAAGTTTTTATTTTTCTAGAGTAAGAACCTAGGAACCAGATGTGATAGGTTTATGTTTAACTGCCAAACGTTTCCAGATGAGCTGTTCCAGTCTGCATTACCACCAGATATAATGTTCGAGGTAGGTTATTATTTTTTGTTTTTGCAGATGCCCATTGTTGTATTGCAAAAGTTCCATCTTCCTTTTAGTTTGTGAGGAGGTTTTATCATAAATGGACATGAATTTCATCAAATAACTTCTCTGCATCAATTGATATGACCATGTGGTTTTTCTTACGTCTGTTAGTATGGTGAGTTAACGTGGATTGATTTTTGAATGTTGAACCAGCCTTGCATTCCCAAGATAAACCCCATTTGATCATGATGTATTGTTCTTTTCATATAATGCTGAATTTAATTTACTACATTTTGTTGAGGATTTTTGCATCTGTGTTTATGAGAGATATTGGTCTACAGTTTTCTTATACTCTTTGTCTGTGTTTGGTATTAGTGTAATGTTAACTACATAAAATAAATTGGGAGATGATCCTTCTATTTTATGGAGAGATCATGCAAAACTGGTGTTATTTCTTCCAAAAGTGTTTGGTATAATTTACTAGTGAAATCATCTGAGCCTGGAGTTTTCTTTTTTGGACTATCTTTAACAGTGAATTCAATTTCTTAAATAGATATGGGACTCTTCAGGCTCTCTATCTTTTTGTTTTATCTTTCAAGAAATCAGTCTATTTCATCTAAGCTGTCAAATTTATGTGCTTAAGAGTTATTCATAGTAATCCCTTATTATCATTTTAATGTCTGTGAGACTGCAGTGATATCTTTTCTCTCCTCACTAATATTGGTATTTTGTGCCTTTTTTCTTTTGCTCTTCATTGGTCTGGCTAGAGGTATATCAATTTATTAATCTTTTCAAGGAAATTTTTTTTAGCATTTATTGGTTTTCCTCTTTTTTTTGTTTCCAGTTTCTTGATCTCCGTTCCTCTATTATTTCCTTCTTTCTGCTTGTTTTTGGTGTAGTTTGCACTGATTCTCTAGTTTATTAATGTAAATCTTACCTTACTGGTTTGAGACAACTTTGTTTTCCAGTATGTGCTCTGAGTATTATAACTTTCACTCTAAGGACTGCTTTAACTGCATCCCACAAATTTTAATATGTTCTATTTCCTATTTCTTCAAAATATTTTGATTTTCCTTGAGACTTCCTTTTTGACCCATATTTTCTATAGAATTATGTTAATTAATTTACAAATATTTAGGGACTTTCCAGGTTTCCTGGTGTTGATTTCTATTTTATTTCCTTTGTAGTCAGAGAATATAATTTGTATTATTTCATTTGTTTTAATATAATAAGTTTTTTAGTGACTCATAACATCGGCTATCTTGGTGAATATTCCATGTGCACTTGAAAAAAATATGTACTCTGTTTTTGTTGAATACAGTGCTTTAAAAATGACAATCAGATTAATTGGTTGATAGCATTGTTCAAGGCTTTGAAATCCTTGGTGATTTTCTATCTACTTTTTATATAATTATTGAGAGAAGAATGTTAAAGTCTATAAGTATAATTCTGGACTTGTCTGTTTCCTTTAAATTCTATCAGCATTTACATCATTTTAAACAAAGTTTTTAAAGTTCTGTTGCTAATGTGTATACATTTAGAATCTTAATGTCTCATTGGTAAATTGAGTGCTTTATAATTGTGTAAAGTCCCTCTTTATTCCTAGTAATTTTCCATGTTCTGAAGTCTTTTTTGTCTGATATTAATATAGGCACTCCAGCTTCTTTTTATTCATGAGTATTTGCATGGTATATCATTTTTCAGGCTTTTGTTTTTAACCTATCTATTATATATCATTATAATTTAAGTGGGTTCCTTATAGACAGCATATAGTTGGGTCTTGTTTTTCTAACTGATCTGACAATATGTTCTTTTTAATTTAAAAATAGTACTTTTAATGTAATTTTTAATATGGTTGGATTTAAGTCTAGCATATTATTATTAGTTGTCTGTTAGTCCCTCTGTTTTTTATTCTGTTTCCCCTTTTTTCTCCTTTTGAATTACTTAAGTAGTTTTTAGTAAACCATTTCATTATTGGCTCTTTTTACTATGCTTTCTCATATATTTTTTTTCAGTGCTTGCTCTAGGGATTACAATATACATGCCTAACTTTCTGTAATTAATTAACTTAAAATATAAACTTAAAGTTAATATTTTGCCACTTCAGACAAAATATAGAAACCTTACAGCAAACACATGTCCCTTTATCCACCATGTTGTACTTGTGAAATATAGTACAACTGACACATAGAAAGAAGTGCACAGAAAATCTAATCTCAAAATGTTATAATTTTTAATTTCAAAAGCCATATATATACTAAAGCACATAAGAGGTCATTGTGACCTTATTTGGAAAAAGGGTCTTTGCAAATGTAATTAAGTATCTCAAGATGAGATCATCCTGGGTTACCCAAGTGGGCCCTAAATCCAATGAGAAGTGTACACATGAGACAGAAGAGAAGATACAAACATGAAGAGGAGGAGGTAATGTGACAACGAGGCAGATATTGAAGTGATGCAGTCACGGAAACTAAGGAATGCTTACAGCAACCAGAAGCTGAGAGAGGCAAGGAAGGATTCTCCCCTTGAGTCTTTGGAGAGTGTCCAGTCGTGACAATACCTTTATTTTGGACTTCTATGAGGGAATAACGTTCTGTTGTTTCAAGACACCAAGTTTATAGTAATTTGTTATGGCCGTCCTAGGAAACTAATGCAGATATTTACCATTCCAATTTCTCTTCCTTGATTTGTAAAGTTCCAGGTTTCACTCTGTTATCATTTTCCTTCTACTTGAAAAAAAATTAGCAGTTATTTTAAAGGCAGTAACTTCTCTTCGTTCTCCTTCACCTAAGAATGCGTTTGCCTTTATTCCTGAAGGATATTTTCACTGGCTATAGAATTTTGGGGTGATAGTTCTTTTCTTTCAGCACTTGAAAAATGTTGTTCCACTATCTATTGATCTCTTGATTTCTGGGTTTTCTCATCTGAAGATGAGAAATCTTCAGTCATTCAAAATGTCGGCACTTTGATTACAATGTGTTTTCAAGATTTTTTTTTTTTAAGTTTCTCCTGTTTAGAATTTGCTGAGCTTCTTGGATGTCGACTTATCTTCTTTCACGAAATTTGCGAGTTTTTCAGCCGTTCTTTGTTCGGTAACAAAGTTTCCTTTTTATCACTAAGATATTTCTCTGCATTTTAACCAAAGGTTTCTTACTTTTGAGAAAAGATAGGTTACTAATAATCATTTTTACTTACTATTGTATATTTTTAAAGTATTGCCTGAAACTAGATTATATTAAGTCTAATTTTTTTTTGCATAGTTACATACTTCTTGGCATGATTCCAATACCTGCCTATAATTTGGTTGTGACTTGGTTAAAGCATACAATCAAACATAATGTTTGGTTTGTACCCATTTTACTTTGGGAGCTACCCAGCTTCATTTGGTACCATTTCTTTGTCACAAATCAGACAAAACGCATTCCTTGTTATAATCCTTGCTAATTGGACTCAACCACCAAGCAACTTATTTAGATGGCAAAAAACTACAACAGACCAAACAGAAATCTAAAGTCTCTTGTATGTCAAACCTAGAAAGGAGTGTTCCTTTTTCTGTAGAAAAAAGAAATACACAGAAGAGCTAGCCTTTGCAATCAAGCTTTCACAGAAATAGAGCATAGAAAAATCTAAGGAACAGATGGCGTATATTGAGAGGTCGCCTCACTTTTACAGACCTTGTAAGAAAGGTGCATTAGTTAAGCTAAATGTTCAGCCCTGTCCAATTTACAGATTGCAGTCAGTAGTCTTTTGTGATTTAAATCCAATACTAGTAGTTAGGAGCCACACCATGATCTGCTTTCAGTGGAAATACTCATATGTGGATGTCAAATAGAATTGCCCTGGCACCAGGTAATGGAATTTGTGCCATGCCTGTTCTATCTGACATCCATATATGAGTATTTGAAGCACAAAAGACTATTGACTGTAATCGGAAATCTGTAAGTTGAACAGGGATCAATAATGTCAGTAAACTGATGATGGCCTTCAGAATGGTTCTTAATATCACCCTGGGTCCATTTTGATCCACCCATTTCCCTTCTAAGAAAAACAGATATTTAGAAAATTTAATTCAAAAAGGAAAAAATTCTGAGCTTCAATTTACATTTAAAAAATAACCGCCAAAGGAATATTTTCGACTGTTTTTTCCTTATTTCACACTTTACATGGGGCTTGAAAAGTAGAATTCTACAGGCAATGAATGGTACAGAGAATAGCAGAAGAATGACAACATTACTGAGGCAATAGAATTCCTCACCCAAGAGGTTCATAAATTTGGACAGGTGGTTCAAAATAGAGGTCTTTCAAGGTGGTACATGTGTACAACATTCTTTTCAGATGGGACTTAGGGAAAGAATGTTGTACTTACATTGCTACAGACCTCTGGATATTTACTAGTACCATACTAAAATTATCTGGGAAGCAAACATAAAAATCATAAAATTATGTAATTTGCTAATATCCTCATATTTGGTTGTGTGGCCTTTTCAGATTGAGAATGGTATTAGTTCTTTTTAATTTGTTTATTCTTGGCTCCTGCCTTAAAAGTGATTACACATATCACAATCGTATCACAATCTCTCTCTTAGTAATTGTCCATGTTGCAACTCTCAAATATATGTTCTCTGGAGTCTCAAATTCTGCTGTGCAGATGCTGTTCCATAAAAGGATCCAAACATGATCCTCCAACAAAATGAACAAGAAAATCTGTCACTAATAGAGGTTGAATGACAACCCTCAGAAACTCTTCACATGACCAAAACATATCAAACAATGATATACATCCTGATTTGTCACATCCCTAGGTGATGATGGTCTATCCTGCAGCTTAGGCTAGAGAAAGACCAACAGGATTCCTGAGAACTGAAAGCAACATAATTCCTACATTTTATGTTAAACAATACTGGGACCAGGCAAACTTTCCTGTCCCTATTTTACACAATACTGGGTCAGAGCAAAAATAGGTACTTGCTTGCTTTAGGAATTACTTGCTCCCAAGAAGATAAGCCCGTGAACCAACTTAACAGCTTACTTATCAAAACTAGAAATGTATTTATCAAGACTCTCTTTAAGTCCCTCATCTTGCTGTGCCCATCAATCCAAAGTTATTATATCATAAACTCTGCCAAATCCTGAGAAGTTACCCACCTTGCAGGACTCAGCTTGAAATCTCCCAAATTAGTTGGCTCTAAAACCCTATAAGTACTCTTCCATAATTTCCCTATTTTGAGAAACAACCATTATTTTTTCAAGTTGGTGTTCTTCCTCACTGCTGTAAGTCAAATAAACTTAGTCTTCGTTGATCAATGGGCTTCTCTGGTTGTCTATTGAGGAGCAGAGAGTTGACACTACTAAACTTTTCATCAAATTTCTTTTTTCTTATCCTGAGTGGCAAAATGGGCCTTTAGTCCTCTGAATATCTTACCTGGCTAGCTTTCTATAAATTAAATAATTATCTCTTGAGCTTCCTCAGAAGTTTATAGCAGACTTCCATCCCAACCTTGGGTGAGCCTCACCCATATGGCTCATCCCCTAGCTATGAACACTACAGTGGAATGCAGATAAATCTTGGGGATGGCAGAAGAATGAGAAGATTAATCATTGTCCTAGTCCTCTGCCAAACCTACAAAGTGCTACTTTGTTGAATTACGTTCACACACAAACATATAGGGAGTATTCCCTGACTATACAACAAAGAGAAATCCACCAACCACTTTCGTGCTTGCAATATGCAGCAAACTGTGCTCTCTAGGAGTCAGATACTCTCTGCTCCTCAACCAACTTCAGAGTCTCAGAATTCCATTCCAAACACTTGATGATGTCTTTCTCTTCTAGGATTCATCGCCACCCTTATTAAAGCAAGTGTCTTTGGTCCTAAATTTTTGAGTTTTGGCTTCTTGTCTTTCAATTAACTCTCCATGACATTGTATGAGAGAGCATGAAGTGTTTGGCCTCCTCACTCATGTATTTACAAACTTTCCTGAAGCTCAAATTGCCCACACTTTTCAACCAAGTCAAAATTTATCTCCAGAAAGTTTATGATAAGGGAGATTTGCATATGATAATGCCCTTCTTCCCTCCCTGTAGGACTGCTTTACAGCCTTAGGGCCCAAGTCTGTGGAGCTGCTGAGCTAATTAACAATATAACTTTATAATCAACTGCAACAAAGCACTTCTGTGCTCTTAAAAAGACTATGAACTGACCTCATTTTAATTTGTTTATTTCATCTAGAAGGGACCATTCAATGCCCAGCTCCTTTCTTCTAGGGATGAAAATGGGAAAGAAGAGGTGGGAGGTCGCTGCTCTTTCTGAGGGTTCCTGTTAAGCCCAGGTGGCTATACAAGTCAAAGTCTATTATTATTGGTGATCTGGTACCACCAAGCACAGTCACATATTTAACTTTTAAGGAGAGGAAAGTGGCTTCCTTTTATTGAGAGAAGCAACTCTGAGAATAATTTTCTGGGCCTTTCTATCAAGGTAGCAGTTTTCACTGAGAAGTTACTGAGAAGCAGCTCGGCACACTATTAAATGTATGCTTTTTCCTTATAATATTTAGCACAATTTCAATTATATTGGAGGGATTATTTAATGCATCTTTCTCCACTAGAATATATTTCCCCCAATGTCAGAAACTTTGTTTGTATATAGAAGATGCCTCCCTGACATGTAATTGATGCTCTTTTGCCACATAGCAGGCTCCTGTTAGGACACAGAAAGCCCTAAGTGAAGACTTTAAATGAGTGAATAAAAGAGACTGCACAAGTAGGAAGGAAACCAGTCATCTGTAGGCAGTGCCTCCTAAATTATGCTTGTTTTCACCAATATACTGTACAGTGAGAAGAATAAATAGAATGGGGCAAATTTTCATAATGTTACATAGTTTATACTACATTTTATTCTATTCTCTTGGTGTAAAAAAGCCATGCACTGCCTTTTATGAAATGGTGGTATTAATAGATTATTTCTGTGTCTGTAATTTTAAAATTGACATTACTTGGAAAATTAAAATTGGCAACCCTATCTCAGTCAGCCAACTTCATTTTATTTTAATAATTTTTCTTCTTCATGAACTCTGAAAGTTTGGGAACTACTCTTCTAAGGCATGTCAAGTATAATTTTCAAAAAATTAAAATCATGACTCATACAAATATATAGTGTACAGATGTCAAAGATTTTTTTGAACTCATTAATGAGAGAATTAGCAAGATGGTAAACCTGTTTCAAAGGAGGATATGAGAGTTTGAAAGAGAGTTACCAAAAGAAAGAAAGCTGAAATAAGATTGCTAATTTAGATACAGAGCAATGAAACGGTAATCTTTGGGGGTTATCTTTTCTATAGGACAGAAATCATTTGAGTCTCTACCAGAAAAAAAGTAATGTATGCCTTACTGATCTTCTCCAGCTAATAAATAGAGACTGGGCATTAATCAATGGTAAATAGTAAGTCCAAATTACCTCCCTTTAGAGTGGCTCAGACCAGCTTGTTAGACAGTCTCCAGCTGGAGTTTGGAAGGCCACCCAATAATCTTTCTGCCTTGATTTCCAAGTTTTGGATAATTTTATTAAGAGGAACCTGCCTCTGATAATCTGGATGGAGGTTACATGTGTATATCTGTGCATAAAGTAAATGTGGATCTACAGTTTTATAGAGATGAAACTGAAAAGAGATAAACCAAAAAATTAACCGTTGTTATGGCTCAGAAATAGCATTGTGGGTGTATCAGTTTGTGAGGGCTGCCGTAACAAAGTACTCACAAACTGAGTGGCTTAAACAACAGAAACATATTATCTCACAGTTCTGGAGTTTAGGAGGCCGTAATCAGGGTGTCATGTTCCCTCTAAAGGGACTGGGGAAGGATCAGTTCCAGGTCTCTTCTCTAGCTTCTGCTTGCTTGTGGTAGTATAACTCCAGTTTTCACATGGTGTTATCTCCGTATTCAAGTCTGTGTCCACGTTTTCCCTTTTTTAAGGATACCAGTCATATTGGATTGGACTAGGCCCACCCTAGTTCCACATAACCTCATCTTAATGTAACTGATTACATCTGCAATGACCCTATTTCCAAGTAAGGTCACATTCTGAGGTATTGGGGGTTAGAATTCAAACACATGGGGGACACAACTCAATCCATAACAATGCATTTTTTTTCTGAGACATTACTTTCTAAATTTTTAGAAAAACTCGTATGCCAACATCCATTTCCAAAAACATTCAACAACAGTTCTAGATGTCTATATTAGCTTCCTAGGGCTGCTATCACAAATTGGGTGGCTTAAAACAACAGAAATTTATTCTCTTATAGTTTGGGAGGCTGGAAGTCCAAAATCAAGGTGTTGGCAGGCCCACAGTCCCTCTGAAGTCAGAAGCCTTTTCTTGCCTCTTCCTAGCTTCTGTGGTTGCTGGCAATCCTTGGCATTCCATGGTGCGTAGCTTTACCACTCCAATCTCTGCGTCCATCTTCACATGGCTGTCTTTAATTATCTTTTTCACTTTTTAAAAAATTTATTTCTTAGTGGTTGCTCTAGGGCTTATCATATACATCGTAATCAGAATCGACTTCAGATTTATACTAATTTAATTGCAGTGTGATACAGAAATGTTATTCTTATACACATCTATTCTCTCTTCCCCAATTTTGGTGCTATTATTATAACTAGTACATATATGTGTTTTGAATCCAACAATATACATTGTTATAATTATTACATTACATTAATTAATGTTTAATTACTCATTTTATGTCTATTAAAGGAGCTGAGAAAAGAAAAAAGTACATATTTATAGAATTTGCTATATTAACCTTCTTATTTACCATTTCTGGTTCTTTTCATTTGTTCCTGTGGATCTAAGTTACCATCTGTTGTCTCTTCTTTACTCCAATACAGCTTTGCTCCCACCCACCTTCTCTGTGCTGTTACTGGCAAATATATGGCATTTCTATGTGTTACAGGTCCAACAGTACAATTATGTACATATTTTATTTCATAATTGCTTTTGGATCAGTTAAGTAAAGATAGGAAAAGAACTATGCATTTTGTCTTTTAAATTTACATAATTACCTTTACCAGCCCTCTGCTTTTTCATGTGGATTCAAATTACTATCTTGGGCCACAGGCAGTTTCTGTTGCCTGTTTTTTCTTCCTTTGTGTGGGTCACACTTTCCTGTTTCTTTGCATGTCTCCTAATTTTGTCTTGAAACTGGACATTTTAAGTAATATATTATAGCAACACTGGATACGGATCCCCTCCCATCTCTGGAGCTTGTGTTTTTGTTATTGTTGTTTGATTGTTTATTTGTTTAATGACTTGGATAGACAGTTTTAGTAAAGTCTACTATCCTGTATAAAACCTCTGATGTTTCTCCTCAGAAGGAACAGCTTTGGGCATGCACAGAGTTACCCTGGGATGACAGTGGTTTCAGCAGAGCTCTTCTCTTTCTCTGATTTTCCTGTTTAGCTGTATTCCCCCTTTGGCATCACACCAAGCTCTTAGACTCCATTAATTGCTGACTGATAGTTCTACTATTTTTGACCATGTTCTGGGGCATAAATTGTTCTACAGTCTGATCTAATTGAATTGGAGCCCCTTTTCAGGAGTATTTTTGGAGGACAGTTTTTGACGTTTGTTCTGGCCCCAGGAGGGCTCTTCTTAACTGTCTTTTGCTGGTTCTCTCTGCTGAACCAGATGGCTTCTGGTTTAGGTCTCTTACAGACATGCCAACCTCCTTTTAATTGCTTGTCACCAAAATCTCCATTGTTTTTGAGCACATGCCTTTTGAGGCTTGAAATTCCCCATACTCTGTTTCAAATAAAATCAATTCCTCTGGGGAAAGCTATGTAGATGTCTGTTCTTACCGACAGCCTATCCCCTGGGGAAAAAAATGAGTCAATACTCTGGGCACTGGACAGGAGTGGTAGCCTCTGGTCTTCTCAATTTGCCCCTCCTGGCATGGAATTTCCACCCCAGTAGTGAGTTGGAGTGAAAGTGATCAGGGCCCCTGGACACTCAGCCTGCCGTGCTTGGGTAGAGTCTCCTCCCTCTGAGTGGAGTCTGGGTGAAGGAATGGCACTCCTGACCTCTCAGCCACTCACCAGGAATTTAGCCTTTGCAGCTCAGAGTGGGAGGGTATGAGAAATACTGGCAGCCTGTCCCTCCATGTGAGGTATGGTATTCCTTGACTAAGAGTTTAGGAAAGAGGAAGTCCCATTTTCTTGCCCATACTCACTTGAAGCAGAGTTTCAATCAAGCTGTGTTGGGGGTGAGAATGAGGGAAAGGGTCATGGATCAAGTGCTGCAGAGCCTTACTGTTAATGAGTTTTAGTAGATTTTCTTTAATAACTGTTTCTTCATTTGCTGTATATCCTTAGCACAAGTTCCAAAGATTTTAAATTGTTGTAAAAATAATTATCACCATTTATGCTTCTTTTGTTGGGCAATAGGTCCACAGAACTCCTTGTTGCTGCTATTCTTGATATTTGCTCTTCATAATTAGGTGTTCATTTGTTTTCAATTGTAAACCTGAACCCACACATGGTAGTTGTCAAAATGGGGAAAAGTAAATGTTTTATTAATGTTGAGTTTTTGTGACATTTTGCATTAGAAATATTTAAAGAGTGGACAAGATGACATTTCAGTCTTACTTTTTTTCTCACTCCATATGGGACAGTGCCAAAATTTAATACAATATGGTTAGGAAAAAAGTTTCAGAAGATTCTATATGTTTATAGTATCATAAAAATGTTTGGGAAAATCTACGTTTAAAGTCAAAACAGACATCTGTTGGAAGGCAGTTGAAAGTGAATATTAATGAGATCTAGGTGCAAAACCAAATTTGCCTTTGTGAGTCAATCCAACTACAAGAGCTGATCCAATTATAATCTCTCTCTCAATACTCTTTTAACACCAGTTACAACCAAGTCAGTTCATTAATCCACATCAGAGTAAAAGGTCATGGCTGAAAATGAGTATATTGCCCATGCCATTCATCAATGCATTTAATGCATTAAAAGTGGTTTCAATTTCAGAAGACTAAAAAACTCATGTTGGAGATTTGTACTGGAATGTGAGAGTAGAAATGTACTTTGGGATGCTTTCCTATTTAAATTTTCATTTATTTGTATCCCCTGTTATGTGCCAAGTGATTGTCATTTTACAAAATGTGGCACCTATAAATATGCTTTAATTACTCATTTAGTTCAATCATTTAGTCAACAAATACTTATTGAGTAAATACTAAGCCAGGCTGTTCTAATTCTGCGTATATAGCAATTTATGAGACAGAAAAGGTCCCTGTTCTCTTGCAGTTTATATTCTAATTATTGTCTTAAAATAAACAGATAAATGCAGGTATGTGTTACGTATTATACTAGAGTGCTGTTTGGATGCCCTTATCAGGACCAAGGTGCTTATTTGTGAGTTGCTGGAAGTGTTAGCTGCTGATATCTCATAACCACATCTCTCCCCTCGAATTGCCCTCTATCAAAGGGACCCACCTCATCCAAGGTTACAATCACTGCCCTAGGGCAGACTACATCAAATGCCTGGTTAATGCAAAGTATAAAAACCTGTTCCCCCTGCATCAATGTGTGGATAACTCTAAAGATGTGTCTCAGGTCCAGAGATTCCCCGAAGGATCATCTGAAACTTCTGTTATAATTTCATCACAGTGGAATTTCTACCTCTATCGAGTTCTGCTTCCTGTACTTCCTTAAAGGTGTTGTTCCTGAGGGAATGCCC
Organism: Phocoena phocoena; assembly: GCF_963924675.1. Taxonomy (NCBI): domain Eukaryota; kingdom Metazoa; phylum Chordata; class Mammalia; order Artiodactyla; family Phocoenidae; genus Phocoena; species Phocoena phocoena. The sequence goes on along the minus strand of NC_089222.1, from coordinate 92,105,403 downwards.
CACACAAATCTTCATCTCAGATATGCTTCCATGAAACTCACTCTAAGATGGTGGGTACCAGAAATGGTCCTAAGGAAGTAGACTCTTTGATCTGAATTACCTGCTAAAAGGTGGGGAAAAGCTAAGGTCAGTCTAATAACGTTGTAAGGGTAATGAAGCTTCAGAGGTGGTTGAACTCCAACACCAGCAGCTCTGCTACACCAAATAGAAGGCTTTAATTAAAAAGAAGTAGGACCCTAGGACTAGGGATAGGGACATCTGGGTCAATACACTTTAGAACCTGGACACCAAAATCTAGATGAAACCTATGGGCCAGTAAATGTTTTTACCTCTTCATGTTAAAGGCTAACCTGCCCCCTTGTTTGCAGATGAGATCTATTTTCAAAAGATAGCACATTATCTCTTAGGATCTATCCCTACCTACCTCTTAGCCACAAAACCCTAGTTAGGGTCAATCTCAGCATAACTCCCACCTGAGAAACTGTTGGGCCTGCTAAGAGAGGGAAAGGGACTATACACATTGAAAGAGTACAGGGCAACACAATATGAGCTCGTAGGATCCAGGAGAGCACACATGGGACAGAAAAGTGAGGCTGCTGGATTAAGGGACGTAAACTATAAAGATGGATAAGAGGGGGTTTATCAACAGGAGAGTACTCTCTTCTAATACTGAATTTAACACCTTAGCAAAGACCAGAGCAGGTCTTACTAATATCTGCTAAGATGGCTCTTGGCAACTGTAAGGAACTTACAGCACACACTACGTAAAGTATACATACTAGATCTGCTGGAGCAGACAGTGGAAGAAGAAAAGCTCAGAAAACAAAGCATGCAAAAGTGAATATACTGTACTTTTCAAGACCTAACAATCCATGAGCGAACTGTGTCCCATGGGAGGACCTAAAGAGCATTCCATTTACCAAAGAACGAGAAATGTGCTGGTGAGAAGGGCACCAGCATCACTGAAAAGCTCAGTTGTGGCTGCTCTCTTTGGGCTGTGACTAACACCAGGAGATGTTACTACAGAACCAAGCCCTTAGTGCCAAAGAAGATGATAGGATCATGAAATAGCGGGGGCCAGATGGTAGCACCTTACTGACAAAAGCAAGGTGGGAAATTGCCATAACGATCAGCAACGTTGGAAGGGCAGTCAGAAGGACCAGACTTGTAGGGTTCTATGAAAATGGCTTATAAAATATTTTATTTACAGGTATAAGTGGGAAACCAACAAAAACTTTGCTAAATATATATAATCAAAAGTAATCAGGAGTGGATAAACAGAAGGATGGAGTCAATCATCCCAATGAAAATTCATAACCCTTTACCTAGTTTCTAAACCTGAGCCAATTCTCAGGCCTAAAAACCATTGATTGAAAGATGAGCTGGATCCCTATGAAGAAGAATCCTGCAACAGCACCACAAATGTTTATGACAGTGATCTGTCCACATCAGTGAAGATTTTAAGGGGCAAGTGGTCTGAGACCTAAATGAACATCCATTTGAAAGTAAAGGACAGATTACTGCCTCTTGATTCTCCCAGCAATAAAAAGGAAGCATAAAACTTGCTAGGCTTCTGAGTTAATAGAGACAGCATACTCCATGCTCTAAGCTGAATTCTGTCAGATCCATCCATATGGTCAGGCAGCCCAGCTACAATCACTTGTAAGATGAAAGTGGAATCAGTTATGATCAGTTACAAGGAGGGCCAGAGGGCACTAAAAATATACCAACAGGTGGCCCAGAACTACAAAATTTACCACTATAGTAAGGGCAACTCTTTCTCAGCTCATACCTATGTCACATTGTAGGTAGTGGGGGTCTTTTATGATCAACACTATAGGAGAAAAACAGCTGAGCTTGGCTGATGGATGGATGCAAGCTGAAAATGGACTGTAACCGCACCACAGTGCCACTCAGGAGTGATCTGTGTATTAGTTTGCTAGGGCTGCCATAACAAAGTACCACAAACTGGGTAGTTTAAAACAACAGAAATATATTCTCTCACAGTTCTAGAGGCTAGAAGTCCAAAATCAAGGTGTGCTCAGGGCCATCCACCCTCCTAAGGATATAGGAAAGAATCCTTCCTTGCCTCCTCTAGCTTCTGGTGGCTGCTGGCAATTCCAGGCATTCCTTAACTTGTGGCATCATAACTCCAGTCTCTGCCTGTGTCTTCACATGGCTTTCCTCCCTGTGTGTCTGCCTCCAAATCTCCCTCTCCTTGAAAGAACACTTGTCACTGGAATTGGGGTCTACCCTAGTCCAGTATGAGCTCATCTGAATGATTATATCTGCAAAGACCCTATTTCAAAATAAGGTCACATTTACAGGTACCAGGGGTTAGGACTTCAATATACCATTTGGTAGACACAACTCAATTCCACTCACAGAACCCTGAGAGATAGAAACAAGAATAAATCTTCCCATTGGGCATAGCTTCAGACAGTGCACTTCATCACTGTATTACTCAGGGTTCTCCAGAGAAACAGAACCAATAAGATATACATATAAGAAGAGACTTATTATTATAGGAATTGGCTCACATGGTTATGGAGCTGAGAAGTCCCACAATCTGCCATTTACAAGCTGAAGAACCAGAAAAACTGATGGCATAATTCAGTCCAAGTCCTAAGGCCTGAGAATTTGCAAGGTGTGGGGGGGCAGGTGGTGTGATAGTGAAAGTCCCAGTCTAAGTCCAAAAGTCCATGGATCAGGAGTACCAAACATCCAAGGGTCAGTGGAGATGAATGTCTTAGCTAAAATCGAGAGAGCAAATTGGCACTTCCTCCACCTCTTTGTTTTATTCAGGCCCTCAGTGGATTGGATGATGCCTTCCCACACTGGGGAGGGTGACCTTCTTTACTCAGTATACAGATTCAAATGCTAATCTCTTCCAGAAACACCCTCACAGACAAACTCAGAAACTGTGTTTTACCAGATATCTGGGCACTCCTTAGCCCAGTCAAGCTGACACATAAAATTAACCATGGCAATCATCTACTTAGGGTGCAGAGAGAGAAGCGGCTGAAACTAGGAATGTACATAGACTCATGTGGAGAGAGAAGTGGCCGAAACTAGGAATATACGTAGACTCACGTGCAGCAGTGAATTATTTGGCTGGCTGGACAGGTATATGAAAAAAGCAAAATTGGAAAATCAGGAACAAAAATGTGGGGGGGAAAGGCATGGGAATGGACTGTGGTAGTGGCACAATGAAGGGCTACAAAGATTCAGCACTTTGTCTCAATTTGGCAACAATTTTAAATGGCCACCATGCTCCATACTACTGATAGAGAAATGGATTTGGAGAGAAGAGGACTGCTTTGGGATGTTTCTGGAGTAGAACATGTATGATGTGCTAGCACTCAGCACCTGGATGAGTACCAGGCACAGGGTAAGTGCTCAATAAATGTTATAGTTGAGTAAATGACTCTAAGTTCTGGCTCTTCCAATTAAACTAAGGAACTTTAGTGAGGTGAAAAAGGAATTAAGACAGTTTTCTGCATTCTGAAGCCCTCTTTCTGAAGGTTTTCTCTGGTACCTCAAGAGCTATCTGAACTATAAGCAGGTACATACTAAAATATTAAACATACAACCCTCAATCAATGGGGAGTGTGAGACCTGGTGGATAAATGCCTTAGTTTTCCTGGCCCCTGGTGGAACAGTTCTGAAGCACGTTCCATACATTTTCTCAGAGAATCCCCAATGGACTGAGCTCCATTTGACTGTGGTAACAGGCTCATTAACATACTCCTTACTGGCTCTCCTCATTACCCTATCTCACTTTCGCCCACTTCCTCACTATGCTTCGTGGAATCAACTTCAAAATAAGTGGTTGCCTCAGGCTTTGGCTCTAGAGGATACACAAACTAAGACAAATAATAATGATGGTAGTAGAATTTAAATTTACGGATCACCTTTGCTTAAAATTCTCTCCATCTTCTCTCCATCAATCAAAGTTCTTCATTCTTTAAAACCCAGTTCAAATTTCATCTCCATCAAAAAACTTTCTCTGATCACATCACCCAAAGGGATCATCCCTTCTCTGCTATTTTCCTCTAGAAATGTTATTTGTTGAGCAATTGGAGTTTATTTTCCACATTCTAACGTCATCATGGGCTCAGGACTTATCCTGCCCCCAGAATTCTTGCATTTTGCACCCCTAGGCCTCAAAACAAACACATCCTTTCTCTGGATTTATTTCCCTTAGGACTGGCATGTGTGGCTTTTTATTTCTTTGGAGTAATGAATCTGGAGATTTGGGTTTGAATGAATGTGGGGAAGGAGGCCATTTAGGCCTGTAATTTGTACAAGAAAGCTACGTAGCTCAGCATACTTGAACTTTTCCAAAAGGAGCCAAAAACTACAAATGATGATGACATACTACATGGTGGCTTTTATCCTATGTATATATCTTCAAGGTTTTGAGGGCAGAAATATTTGTTTAATATTCCTCTTCTCCCTGTGAAGCCCTAAGGGATGTATACAGCAAGAGACAGAGCCAAACAAAAAAGGCACCTATTTCTCGTTAGATGGACCTGTTCCTAAAATCCCAGCATAGAGAGTTCTGGGCTTGCCTCCCTGTGCCCTAACCTCCAAACCCAAATTTCATGATATAACCACTGTCTTAAAAGCCACATGGAACAGAGACTGAATGAAAAAGTGAAATCTATAAAGTGTACACAAAAGAAAAAGAAAGAGAGCTCAGGTGAACAGATCTTGTCGTGTAGAAGTCACCCTGTGGAAAAAGGAAGTTGATGCCAGTTGTGCGAGCAGGGCTCACCCCAATAGTCCACTTACTACTTCTGAAGCAGGGGCAGAATAGGGAGAGTACATGTGTGGGACACACGCATGGGACCTTGTAATGCACACTGACCACAGTTTACCAATAAACATGACCCAATCAGAGTCCTCAAATCTATCTATCCAGATTAGTAACTTCTCCACTTGGGAGAAATTAAGTAAGAGAGGTGAAAAAAACCAGAGAAATTGAGTATCTTCCCTCTCCCAGAGGACTACACATCTCACCTTATATCCACCACCCGTATAAATGTAATCCAATCTGTTACATCTTTTTCTTTTATTTTTGGTTCAGGAAATAAATCTCCATACATTTGTCTTCTCTTCCCAAGCACATTACAAAAGTCTAAAGAGAAAGAACTGTCAATGCAAATCAAAACTACAATGAGGTATATCTCCTCACACTGGTTAGAATAGCCATCATCAAAACGTCTACAAATAATAAATGCTGGAGAGGGGTGGAGAAAGAGAACTCTCCTACACTGTTGGTGGGAATGTAAACTAGTGTAGCTGCTGTGGAAAACAGTATGGAAGTTCCTTAAAAAACTAAAAATAGAGTTACCATATGATCCAGCAATCCCATTCCTGAACATATATCCAGAAAAAATGAAAACTCTAATTCAAAAAGATACATGCCCCCCAGTGTTCATAGCAGCACTATTTACAACACATGAAAGCAACCTAAGTGTCCATCAACAGATGAATGGATAAAGAATAGGATATTACAATGGAATATTACTCAGCCATAAAAAAACAATGAACTATTGACATTTGCAGCAACATGGATGGACCTAGAGATTATCATACTAAGTAAGTAATGCAGAGAAAGATAAATATTATATATCACTTACATGTGGAATCTAAAAAGTAATACAAATTAGTTTCTTTACAAAACAGAAACAGACTCACAGACATAAAAACAAACGTATGCTTACCATAAAGGAAAGGCTGAGGAATAAATTAGGAGTATGGGATTAACAGATACACACTACTATATATAAAATAGATAACAACAAGGATTTACTATGTAGCACAGGAAACTATGTTCAATATCTTGTAATAACCTATAATGGAAAAGAACTATCTTCAGCTTCCCCTATGTTCTCCACAGTACTGGGGATGTGAAAGGAATAAATAAAATTCTTTAGATAATAATAATTTTAGCAATTATATTTATTGATGGTTTCAATATGCTGGCTACTGTTTTAAGTGCTTTACACACATTAACCAATTTAATCCTCACAACAATTCTATAAGGTATGTACTAGTAACATTCTCATTTTATAGATGAAGGAATTAAGACTCAGGAAGTTCAAGTAACTTCCCTAAACTTGTACATCTAGAAAATGAAAGAGTCAGGGTTTGAATATTTATCCTATACTGTAGGAAAAAGGTGAAATATTTACAGAGGAAGAGAAGATGATAGGGAGGGGCAATCTGCAACATGGGAAGTATATCAATCAGGGTCCAACCAGAGGAGTAAAACCAGTAGCAGATATATACATATATATTAAGAGTTTGGTTTTTTTTAAACAAGAAATTGACTCATGCAATTATGGAGGCTGGCTAAGCAAGTCTGAAGTCAGTAGAACAGACAAGCAGAAAAGGAAGATCCCAAGCAGTTAGAGCTCATGGGCACAGTGTGAAGCTTGTTGTCTATAGGTAGAAACCAGAAAGGAAGATCCAGGAGAAAGGGAGGACAATTACAGACTTAGTAGCTGTTCCGGATCTCTCCCTCAGGGAAGACCTAGGCCCTCTTCTGAAGGACTTCCAACTGATTAAGTCAGGTATACCTAGAATAATCTTCATTTTGATTAATTGAAAGTCAACTGATTAAAGACTTGAATCACATCTGCACAATCCCTTCACAGCAGAACCTAGATTAGTGTTTGAATGAGTAACTGGGACGTGTGTAAGCTACAAAGTTGTACTCCAAATATCCTACGAGAATACTTCCTGTAGCCCATGCTAACCAGAAACATACTAGAAAGGGAATTCTGGATACTATTGTTCATCCTAGACAAGTTGACATATCCCAAAGCCACTAAGGGAGGCAAGTGGATTCTACAAGTCACAGGGCAGGGACAGGGGAAGGGACAGCCAAGACAAGCCCAAGGGCAAGAACACAGAAGAGACAAAACACTCATGACTTCTTTTAAAAAGGTAATTAAGAAGAGAGTACAGTCATAAAACCCCTATGGGGACTCCAGTACTAGATGGCAGTGCAAATATTCAATGTTTATGGGAGAAGGAAGAAACCTACTGAGGCAGGAAGGTACCTACAAGACTAGGCACATAGGAAACCTACAAGGATAAAGGACAGGGAGAAGGTGAGTGAGTCCCATGGGGAAAATGAGATAGACCAAGAGCGCAGTATTTCTGAAAATTTTAATATGATTAACTGAATGACCTAGCAGATACAACTCATTCTCATTGTTCTTGGTAGTTACGTGTTATAAAATCACAAAAGCACACTGCATTAGCAAATATTGAACCATTGCTCCTAGGAGAAATACAGTGTTAAGTTCCTGTAAGACTCTGGTCATAACATTTTCACCAACTGATCAATACTTAACGACGTTTTATGTGTGTTTCTGTTTAAAGCCACCTTATTTAACATTATTGATTCATTAGCATTGAATTCTTGGCCAACAGTGTTATAACTCACACCTAAACAAAGTTTATACAACAGACGTATTTTCCCTATAAGGCACATACCAGCCTTCTGTATTTGGGAACACTACCATACTTGTGGGCCACATTAAATAGTGAAATCACCATCAAAAAGCACAAATATGCAAAAAACATGGCACTAAATAGACCAACGAAAGGTCTAATTAATTTACAGTATGAGAGTTGAAAAAAGAAGGCAGTGTGTCACTTTGTTTGACCTCAGCTGGGAATGTGCATGTCAGAGGACTCAAATTTTTTACCATTCTGTGCATGTGTACAAATGATTGTGAAAACACCACAAGTGTTAATTTTGGGGTCACAAATAAATTCTAGTGAGCAGGTAAATTCACAAATATGAAATCTGTGAATAATGAGGATTGACTATACACATGAAGATTCACTCTTGGATTAATGCTAATGGTTAGAAAGTCCCAGTACCTGACAATGACTCCATCCTAGACATATTTCTGATTAAGTCTACAGTATGCCAAACAGGAGATAAAAAATGAGCAAGCAATCCATCATCCATGCTCTTCTGGATTCAGGGCATCCCCACATTGAAACTCCTTGGCTTAAAGTCAGCTGATCTAGTTTGTTTGCGGTTTTCAATCAACCACAGACACTGCTCTGCTACTGAGTTTGGGGCTATGGTTCGCTGCTTCTTATGTTTATCTACCTCTGTGTTTCCACTGTGCCTGGACATGTAAGAGCTGCTTAGTTGTCTTACTCTCATCAACCCTTACTATGTGAGCAATAAAAGATAATTATCTGTGACTCCACAGCTACACAGAGAAAGGAGGTGGTGAAAAACACTCTCAGGATGGCAGATCTCACTGAAATATATCAATTCCAATCTCAAGCGGGCCCTTAGTGCTAACTAGCAATTCTAATTTCTCTAATCCATTCCTTTTGCCCTCTCCTATGCAACTATTTCATACATTTACCTGTCTTAGTTTTCTTGGAGTGACATAACAAATACCACAGACTGGGTTGTTTAAACAACAGAAACTTATTTTTCACAGTTCTGGAGGCTGGGAAATCCAAGATCAGGGTGACAGCATGGTCAGGTTCTGGTGAGGGCTCTCTTCATGGCTTGCAGATGGCCACCTTCTCCCTGTGTCCTCACTTGGTGGAGAGAGTTAGAGAACAAGTTCTCTGGTGCATCTTCTTATAAGGGCACTAATCCCATCATGAGGGCCCCACCCTCACTTCCTCATCTAAATCAAATTACCTCCCAAAATACTATACGTCAAATACTATCACATTGGGTGTTAGGGCTTCATTTGTTTTGTTTTTTAGGTTCTACATATCAGTGAGATCACATAGTATTTGTCTTTCTCTGACTTATTTCATTTAGCATAATACCCTCAAGGTCCATCCATGTTGTTGCAAATGTCAAGATTTCCTTTTTTTTATAGCTGTGTGTGTGTGTGTGTGTGTGTGTGTGTGTGTGTGTGTATAAAATAGAATACTACTATTATATATACTGTATAATATATATTTATATATCTGTATATTATATATATTTGTGTGTATATATATATATATCTATCTATCACATCTTTATCCATTCATCCACCAATGGACACTTAGGTTGTTATCCTGTTTTACTTTATTTATTTTATTAATTTTTTTATTTTTGGCTGTGTTGGGTCTTCATTGCTGCATGTGAGCTTTCTCTAGTTGCAGCGAGCAGGGGCTACTCTTAGTTGCAGTGCACGGCCTTCTCACTGAAATGGCTTCTCTTGTTGCAGAGCACGGGCTCTAGGCAGACAGGCTTCAGTAGTTGTGGCACATGGGCTCAGTAGTTGTGGCACGTGGGCTCAGTAGTTGTGGCTTGCGGGCTCTAGAGTGCAGGCTGAGTAGTTGTGGCACATGAGCTTAGTTGCTCCGCAGCATGTGGGATCTTCCCAGACTAGGGCTCAAACCTGTGTCCCCTGCATTGGCAGGCAGATTCTTAACCACTGAGCCACCAGGGAAGCCGTATTTTATTTTTTACCATAGAACTTATCACAAACTGACATCCATGTTTACTTAATTATTAATAATATAGTCTGTCTGCTTCCCCGTGACAAAGACTCTCTTCTTGACCTAACTTTAATCAGACTCCTCTGAGCTTTCTGCTCAACTAGGTCCAAATTTGGACTTCCCTCTCAGTCCTTGGAGAATACAGTTTAAGCAATCAAATACAAGGTTCATTTGGCTCACTAACTGTTCCAGAAGAGTGACCACATTCTTTTATTATTATTTTTTGGACCACATTCTTTTGTATTACTACTATTCATTAATACCTATAGGAAACAATGGTCTTTACATGGTGTTAAGCTTTTTCATTGGCTTCTTATATTCCTAACATTTTAAGGTCAAAGTCCTTTGCTCTGGGCTTATCCTATAATATTTGTAATGAGTGAAAAAGCACATAAGCAGGTCAAGGGGGAATGGATTTAGAAAAATCACTCATGGTTCCAGGTAGCTTGTCTCTCAGGAAAAGAAAAATCACCAAACAAAACCATATGCTATAGAAACCATTCCTGAATTCCTACACAAATAAATTCTGACTCTTTTTTCTTAGAGACAAAAATAACAAGAATAACAATATTTTAAATGAAATATCATTTTAGCTTTGTACATTCTATGTTGTCTTTTGTTTAAATATTAATTTGTCCAAACAACTTTCATTATTTCCTCTTAAAATTATTTAATTCTAGGTTCACCAATTAGGGAATACAATACTGTATTTTCATAATTGGGATCATAATTTTGTATAGTGTGATTCAAGTTTACCAATACATTTAGAGATTTTTGTACATATTCTTAGGGATAATGGGATAGGAAGGCTGAACTACATGCCTTGATTCTATAATTTTAAAAAATTTGTTTGGCACAGCATAGTAATATTCACAGTAATGATACCTTATTTCCGCAGTGCCTTTCATCTGAAAACCCAAAACATTCAATATTTAGAGTACATTATTAGGCTGTACTATATTTTAGAAATTTTTTTTTTATCATCTTTATTGGGGTATAATTGCTTTACAATGGTGTGTTAGTCTCTGCCTTATAACAAAGTGAATCAGCCATACATATACATATGTTCCCATATGTCTTCCCTCTTGCGTCTCCCTCCCTCCCACTCTCCCCATCCCACCCCTCCAGGCTGCCACAAAGCACCGAGCTAATATCCCTGTGCCTTGCGGCTGCTTCCCCCTAGCTATCTACCTTACTACGTTTGTTAGTGTGTATACGTCCATGACTCTCTCTCGCCCTGTCAAAACTCACCTTTCCCCCTCCCCATATCCTCAAGTCCGTTCTCCAGTAGGTCTGCATCTTTATTCCTGTCTTACCCCTAGGTTCTTCTTGACATTTTTTTCCCTTAAATTCCATATATATGTGTTAGCATACGGTATTTGTCTTTTTCTTTCTGACTTACTTCACTCTGTATGACAGACTCTAGGTCTATCCATCTCATTACAAATAACTCAATTTCATTTCTTTTTAAGGCTGAATAATATTCCATTGTGTATATGTGCCACATCTTCTTTATCCATTCGTCCAATGATGGGCACTTAGGTTCTTTCCATCTCCGGGCTATTGTAAATAGAGCTGCAATGAACATTTTGGTACATGACTCTTTTTGAATTTTGGTTTTCTCAGGGTATATGCCCAGTAGTGGGATTGCTGGGTCATATGGTAATTCTATTTGTAGTTTTTTAAGGAACCTCCATACTGTTCTCCATAGTGGCTGAACCAATTCATATTCCCACCAGCAATGCAAGAGTGTCCCCTTTTCTCCACACCCTCTCCAGCATTTATTGTTTCTAGATTTTTTGATGATGGCCATTCTGACTGGTGTGAGATGATATCTCATTGTAGTTTTGATTTGCATTTCTCTAATGATTAATGATGTTGAGCATTCTTTCATGTGTTTGTTGGCATTCTGTATATCTTCTTTGGAGAAATGTCTGTTTAGGTCTTCTGCCCATTTTTGGATGGGGTTGTTTGTTTTTTTGTTATTGAGCTGCATGAGCTGCTTGTAAATTTTGGAGATTAATCCTTTGTCAGTTGCTTCATTTGCAAATGTTTTCTCCCATTCTGAGGGTTGTCTTTTGCTCTTGATTATGGTTTCCTTTGCTGTGCAAAAGCTTTGAAGTTTCATTAGGTCCCATTTGTTTATTTTTGTTTTTATTTCCATTACTCTAGGAGGTGGGTCAGAAAGGATCTTGCTGTGATTTATGTCATAGAGTGTTCTGCCTATGTTTTCCTCTAAGAGTTTGATAGTTTCTGGCCTTACATTTAGGTCTTTAATCCATTTTGAGCTTATTTTTGTGTATGGTGTTAGGGAGTGATCTAATCTCATACTTTTACATGTAGCTGTCCAGTTTTCCCAGCACCATTTATTGAAGAGGCTGTCCTTTCTGCACTGTACATTCCTGCCTCCTTTATCAAAGATAAGGTGTCCATATGTGCGTGCGTTTATCTCTGGGCTTTCTATCCTGTTTCACTGATCTATCTTTCTGTTTTTGTGCCAGTACCATACTGTCTTGATTACTGTTGCTTTGTAGTATAGTCTGAAGTCAGGGAGCCTGATTCCTCCAGCTCCTTTTTTCGTTCTCAAGATTGCTTTGGCTATTCGGGGTCTTTTGTGTTTCCATACAAATTGCGAAATTTTTTGTTCTAGTTCTGTGAAAAATGCCAGTGGTAGTTTGATAGGGATTGCATTGAATCTGTAGATTGCTTTGGGTAGTAGAGTCATTTTCACAATGTTGATTCTTCCCATCCAAGAACATGGTATATCTCTCCATCTATTTGTATCATCTTTAATTTCTTTCATCAGTGTCTTATAATTTTCTGCATACAGGTCTTTCGTATCCTTAGGTAGGTTTATTCCTAGATATTTTATTCTTTTTGTTGCAATGGTAAATGGGAGTGTTTTCTTGATTTCACTTTTAGAAATTTTTAATTTTTCCATTATTTGTCTTACTTCTTAGATTTGTTGGTGCCTTTGGAATTTTCAAAGAAAGTCTTGTTAACTCTTGATAGACAGCTCAAAGAATTTTTACAAACAATGTAATTTAGTTTCTACAGTAGCATAAAAAGAGTATAAAGGTTATTCGTAGCCCAGACGAATAAACTGATTAAAAGTATTTTTAATACTTTGAACATCTACTATGCATTAAGCCCTGTGCCAGTCACACTACATTTGAAATCTTATTTAAACCTCACAAGAATTCTCCAAGATAGATATAATTATTTTTAATATACACGGAAGAAACCATATGTAGCATGGTTTAAACTACCTAAGAGTTCTCAGTTAAAAATCTGGATTGGAATCCAGATTTCTCCAGCTACATTTTTTAACACTCTGGTTGCTTCACAATTAGAATGATGTAGAGAAGAGAGTGGAAGATGTTTTTATTATCCAAATTTTTCTTTGCCTCTTTCATCTATTAACAATCTCAACTGTTCATTAAAAAGTTAGATTCAGAAGCAGGAATCAAAAATACTGACAGATATTCTTCATATGGGTTTATATCTTTGAATGGCACAGTGTGGATGGTCAGATGACTTAAAGTTAGTGGGTTTGTTTACGTGACTTGAGATCCTGATGTTACAGGATAAGGCAATGTTTCCCAAAGCATGCCACATATACCACCACTGATCCACAAGATAATATTGTTAACATTTGAATATTTTACTAGTTGTATATTTTTAACATCAGGAAAGAAATTAACTAGCAGAACAAACCCTTACTCTTATGGATGTTATTACTTACAGCAAAGCCAAAATAGGTAGTCTACTTTGCATATAGTTTGTTTACTCAAGCAGATCCATGAATGGGTCAAACCTTCAATAATTAAAACTTCTGCTTTGGATGTAAGGGTAGTATGAATGAACAGATAGCTGGTACAGATTCTTGTATATCAAATTTCCATTCCCATCATCATGTATTTCTTACTAATGTATCAATCTATCACATCAGGAAGTCAATCATAGTTTACTATATGAGTATATAACATTGTGAATTATAATCTGGGTTGAGTTCTTCGTGTTTTAATTGAAACCATCATAGGTTTAAAGAGATTTTTAGGCCTAATAAAAGAAATTTATAACAAATATGAACACTAATGGTGAAAACAATAAAGTCACAATAATGACTGAATCACTTGTTAGTGTTAAAAGACATACCAGCTTCAACAAAAAACAAAATATTGCACAAATATGACAAATACTGTTTGAAATTTGGAATTTGATTGCCAGCTGAGAGCTAACCTATTTTATTACATGTTGTGTTTGGAAACACTAGAGTCATTTTGACACATACAAAGAACACTATGAGAAACTTACCAAAATTACTGAAGCAAAACAGAGGACATTCAAGCACCCTAGAAACTAACATGCTGTATAATAAGGATAAGAGTACAAAAGCTTTATGGTGTTGTGAGGTAACTGGTGAAACACATAGAATCCTCATAGCAAAAATGTCAAAGCAATGATTGGGGACAAAACAAGAAATGTGATTGATAAGGTGCCTCTGTCAAATAACAGGGTTCATTTTAGAATTACAGTTATGAACAGAAAGTAAAGCATCAATTATTATTCAGAGAATGACAAAGTCAATACAATTTTCTGCAGACTGATGAATCCACTAACAATGTATAGTCAGAAAATCTTTGACTAAATCTGGAAAAATGTGAATAAAAGTAGTCTATAAAAACTTCTTCACTGTCAAATTGTACAACTGAAGAAGTGATTTAATATTTATTGATGAATTCAGATAATCAATTACAATGACAAGCGATACTGGGCTAAACACAGGTGTCAAAGACAATTCGTGCAACAAGAAGACTTGATTAATACAGCTGAGCTATTGCACATATACCTACAGTTGTATTCACAGAGAAATCCTAGTCAATAGAGATACACATAAAGATTTAAGAAAAGTATTTATTAAAACTGTCAATCATACGCAGGACTCTGAGTTCTCAAAATTTTCTCAGGCTCTGCAAAAATATAGCATAAGTTAAAAATCAGAAGTTACTGTCATATATCATTTGTTAGATTCCCTGCTGCTGACAGGAGCCCTTACATATTCATTCAAGTTGATATATCTACAAAATATTGCATAACCAGTCGTAATATGGTTGTATCACAGATTTAACCTTTCTTCCAGAATGATATGAAGTTCTACTGCAACATGAATAGCTAAAATAACTTTGAAAAAGAACAAAATTGGAGGTCTTACACCTACCTAATTTCAAAACTTACTATAAAGTTACAGTAATCAAGACAGTGTGGTGTTAGCATAAATGGAGGCATACAGATAAACGCAACAGAACTGAAAATCCAAAAAGAACCCTTACTTTTATATTCAATTGGTTTTTTTTTTTTGACAAAGTGCCAGGACAATTCAATGGGATAAAGATATTCTCTTCAACAAATGGTGCTGGGACAATTGAATATATTTACAAATATGAACCTTTTACTAATACCATTAATTGAGTCAATTAGCTAGCTCACATATAAATAACTCGATAATGGATCACAGACATAAAGAGCTAAGACCATAAATCTTCTAGGAAAAAATTTTCTGTGACCCATTAGGCAAAAAGTTCTTAAATATGTTACAACAATCACAAATTACAACTGAAAAAAACTGATTAATTGATATTCAGTAAAAAATATTCAGTAAAACCTTTTGTGCTTAAAACACACCATTAAGAAAATGGGTTGTCCCACAGACCAAGAGAAAATATCTGCAAATAATATATCTGATAAAGGATTGTACCGAGAATATATTAAAAATTCTTACAATTCAATAAGAAGAATATATACAACCAAATATAAAAATAAGCTTGAAGAGACATTTCATCAAAGAAAACATATAAATGGGTATAATCAAATAAAAAAAGCTCAAGATCCTTAGTTATTAGTGAAGTACAAATTAAAAACATAGTAAGATACCACTACACATTCACTAGAAAAGATATAATCAAAAATACAGGCAATACCAAGTACCGGTGAGGATGTAGGAAAATTCAAACCCTCATACACTGCTGGTGGGAATGTAAAATAGTACAGCCACTTTGGAAATAAGTTGGGTTATGTAATTAAAAATTTAAATATCATCTTATCATATGAACAAGCAATTCCAGTCCTAAGTATATACCCACAAGAAATGAAAATATGCCTCCAACAATAGATGAATGGGTAAAGAAGATGTGGTATATATATACAATGGAATACTACTCAGTCATAGAAAATAATGAAATTTTTCCATTTGCAACATTAATGGACTTGGAGGATATTATGCTAAGTGAATAAGTCAGACAGAAAAAGACAAACACTGTATGATATCACTTATATGTGGAATCTAAACAAAAAAGAAACAGACTCACAGATATAGAGAACAAACGAGTGGTTACCAGTGGGGAGAGGGAAGAGGGGAGGGGCAAGATAGTGGCAGGAGATTAAGAGGTACAAACTACTATGTCTAAAATAAATAAGCTACATGGCTATATTGTACAGCAGAGGGAATATAGCCAATATTTTATAATAACTATAAATGGAGTATAACCGTTAAAAATTGTGAATCACTATGTTGTACACCTGAAACATATAATACTGTACATCAACTATACCTCAATATAAAAACTAATCAACCTGAAAAAAAAAAGAAATGAAAACATGTCCACACAAAGATTTGCTCATGAACGTTCATAGTACTGTTATCCATAATATACGTCATTTGGTGATGGATAAACAAAATGTGGTATCCATACAATGGGATACTACTCAGCAATAAAAAGGAACAAATATTTATATATTCTACAAGCTGGACAAACCTCAAACACATTATGCAAACTGAAAGAAGACAGGCACAAAAGAATACATATTGTATGATTCCACTTACATAAAATATCCAAAAAACACAAATTTATAGAGCTAAAGAGCAGGTCAGAGGTTGTCTGGGACTAGAAGTGGGAGTGAGGATTGACTCAAATGATTGACTTTAAATGGATTCAAAGGAATATTGAGGGGTGATGGAAATGTTCTAAAACTGGATCATAGTAATGGTTACACAACTTTATAAATTTCCAAAATAAATAAATAAACAAATAAATAGGGATGAGAATTAAGCTGATGTCAGTTGCACCAATGCAGTGTCACAAATCCTTGCCAATTTCTAGAATTTAGCCAGGTCTTTGACTCATGACCCATCGACTAAAGGAATGACTAGGTGCCCATGAGAAAGTACTCTGAACACAGAGATAGTAACTGAGTCACTTGTTCCCTAAAGTAATCTGATTATTTATTTGGGTAAGTGTCCATGGTAGAAAGGGGAAACCTCAGCTCTTATAATGGCTCTTGAATAGAAAGTCTGAATCAACACTGATACCTGAGGAACTGAAATGCTATAATGTCTACATCAGTGGTTTTCCACCTTTAGTGTACACTGAATCACCAAGAGAGCTTGTTAAAGCATAGATCCCTGAGCTCCTTGCCAACAGAGACATTCTGTTTAGTGAGGTTCTGAGTTTCTAACAAGCTCCCAGGTTATGAAGAGGATGCAGGTCCACAGACCACACTTTCGGTGGCACTTGTTTACACGATACCATGATGAAAAACTTACATTTAATCCACCCGTGGTCTGGGTCTGAGACAACTACTCTCTTAGGAAAGTTGCTTACAGGGCATGCACATGAATCACAAAATTATATAAACATGAAAATATAACTCAGTAATGACGTTTACATCAATGTGCATGGAAACTACATCACTACCTGCGCTTCATCAAGAATAACTGTTTCACTCCTTAAATTTGACTCAATCTTTTAGTTCAATCGTTGGAACTCATTCTGTCTTGTAATTAAGAAATATGATCCATTGTTTCCAATGAAATATATGAGTAAACACAATGTATTAATATTTTATTAAAATACTATGCTCCATTGGTAAAAGCATATGTTATTACATGGAAGACAGCTTGTTAAAATGGAACTGAGCCCTGCAAAAGAAAACATACTACTATATATAAATTCAATTAATCACTGGCCTATTACAATGATGACTAAAAACAAAAATACTCAGGCAATGTTCTTCAGCTACTGAATTAAACTCTAATCTAAACAAACAACACAGAGCCAGATTTCACCTAAAAGGTACAAGAGAATATCTCCACACCTGGCCATTGCTATAAATGTTGTCAAACAATGATGTGCTGCCTTTGTTCCTTGCCCTCACTTTTATTGTATGAAACTTCATGTTGATATCATCAAATAAAATGAAACATTTCCTTCCAAGCATTGCTACCCGATAGAGTCAGGAACATGACACAAGAAGTTGGATCACATCATGGGTAACTGCTAGATTGTTGCCTTTAAAATAACGTGTGTGTGTGTGTGTGTGTGTGTGTGTGTGTGTGTGTACTTTGAGCTGAAATATGTCAGCCCCATTGCCAGAAGCTGATTATTATTACAGAAGTTTAACAGCTTTCAGAAGAATTTCTTAAAGCATTTTACTTTTATCACAGAAAAGACTTCAGAACATTCACATGAATTCGAGAAAAAGCTATGCCTCTCAATGCCATGTAATTTCTCAATACACCATTCTTGCTCTTACATTTATACCACTCAAATGACTAGGGGCACATATCTATTCCTCTGCCCTTTTTGTCCCTCTCTCTAATAAACAGGATATTACCTGCCTCCTCACTAAAATATGGTGGGGCTACAGGAGCCACCACTGTTATGCAATTGCTTTAAATTTCTGTTCAGAAACCTTGTCAAATTTTCTGTTTAAAATTTTGTTCATAAATGTGCTAGAAAGAATAAAGCTTTGAGGAATACATCAGTGCTGTGGATTTCTGTGAAAGCACATTTTGGTACAATTCTAATTTGGCCAAGAGGGTAATGAGACACTCCTGGGTGGCTTCAGGACAGTGGTCTAGACCAGAAGTACTGCAGCCAAGAGAGAGCAGGCTACTCAGACCCTTCATCCCTCAGTACCTGACCTGACTTCCAAGAGGCCCTCATGGGAGGTGAAGACCCTAAGGAGAGGCCATAGAAAGATATTTTCTCTGATTTGAAAGCCTGCTGACACTCCATAAATTAATCTAGCAAGGATGAAACTTCCCAGTAATGTTGCTGTTCAACCACCATCCATGTCAGATATAAATGCATTACTTGTCTCTTAAAAAGTGCCTCCTTTACATATGGACGTCAAGGGCAGAAAGAGGAGGTGGGATGAATTGGGGTACTGGGACTGACATATATACACTACTATGTATAAAATAGATAACTAATGAGAACCTACAGGGAACTCTACTCAATGCTCTATGGTGACCAAAATAGGAAGGAAATCCAAAAAGGAAGGGATGTATGTATACATCTGATTCACTTTGCTGTACAGCAGAAACTAACACAACTTTGTAAAGTAACTATACTCCAATTAAAAAAAAAGTACCTCCTTTTGGCAGTCTTCTTTCCTTATTTTTGTCATTAAAAAAAAAGAGGAAGAATAGTTAGATAGCTAATTGTATTATCAGGAAAACACAACTCAAATATGTTTGCATGAAAAGAATATTTCTTGAAGAGACTGGATTATGCCCCAGAATCAAAGGAAGAATGGCAGGAACATGGCCCCCTTGGGAACAGGGCCAGGACCAGGCCAGGGACTCGAATGTTGTCAGCCCTGTCCCTGCTTTCTTTGTCTGCCCTATTATATTCATCACTGAATGATGCTGTTTTTCTCTCAGATTTTTCACACAGCAGGTGACATGACCACATTTTCACAGCTTCTGAACACAGAGTAGAGATAGCTTTTCTCTCCCAACTTCTGTTTAGAACATCCTACAGGACCCTGGTTAACTTGGTCTAGACCCCTTGCAGCCTCCTTAGCCAGGTCCCTGCAACATCAAGGGCTGGCCCAGTTAGGCTGGTTGTCTACCCCTGTGACCAGATACTGAGACTATAATGGTGTGATTGGCTGCCCCAGCAAAACTGCAGAGGTACTTGCCCCAAAGGAGCAGGGTGCCAGGGCAGAGTGACACAACAGCACTCATTCCTGCTTCAAAACAGTTCCCCCAGCTCTCAGCTACAGGAAAGTTATTTTCTCCATCTATGAATGAGAAAGTAGAATAAGACAGATTAAGATGCACACACACAGAGGAACAGTGGACCTGGAATGGAGTCAAATCACATACATGATATTCAAACAACATCATTTCTGAGGATCTTAATAAACATACCTCTCATAGCAATCTACTATTGATATAGTTAGGTTTTCAGAAATCTGGTTTTAGGAAAAGCTGAGAATTTTAGACTTTCAAATTGATTAATCAAATAACCTGCTTTTGGAAAGGTCAGGGAAGACAGGAGAAAATTTCCAATATATTCTCCAACAGTCTGGAGACATGTTATTCAGAATATCTCTAGTGACCCAGAAAACAGAAGTTAGATGGTGTTTTGAGTATTTTTTGTCTCTATTCTCAGACTCCCCTTTCTTCACCTTTCATCTCTGGAGAACAGGGAAAATTCTTTTGAGTTCAGCTCTCTGACAAATGATCAGTGGTTATTTAAAAGTACCTAATGGCCTAAAATCTAAAACTTTGGAATTATGTATGCTATTCAGTCAATTTTTTTTTGTTAACTAGGTGGCTTAATTAATGAATGGTACAGGTTCAAATTGAGACATCATTATAAGCCAGGAGAAATATTTTATTTGCGTGTAGTTCTTGCAATATAAATGAAACTAACTTTTTTATGAGTGAAAGAATCCTAATAGGAACTGAAGGCAAAGCTTATTCAAAAACACTTCAGCCTTTAGAAAATTAAATCAAATTAAGTGTATTATTAAACTTTATACAAAACTGTAAAAGCAAATATTAAATAACAGTGTCTCAATTGATTGGATATAACCCAGGTTGAAACAAAATTTTAAGGAGAGGTTTTGACCTGATGTAATTATAGACAATCACATAATCTAAGCATTAAAAATGCTTAATTCTATAAATTTACATACACTTGAAGTTTTTAATAAGAATAATGTTACTTGTCCAGCCCAGGGTTCACAGATATTTTTGTAACATAAATTAGAATAACTTGATGATATTTGGGTTTTACAAATAGTATAAAGACTAAACCATGGTACATAATTTAGTATTAAGTCACATAATTCAAAGGCATGTGTACCTGATTTTTCACAGGAAGAAATAAAACAACCTCTAAAGCAAGCTTAAAACTGTTATTTTGGAAGCATTAGGACATAATGGACATGTGTCATGGTCAGATAATATAAATGAGTTTTGAGATACTAAATTCTGTTCTTTTATTATAGAAAGGCCAGAACTAGATGCAATATGATATAGGGGAAATAACACTGGCCTAGGAGTCAGGATGTCTGGACTTCAGCACTTTCCATGACCAGACAGCCAGGTAACCTTGAACAAGCCACAAAACCTCTTTGGGGCTTAGTTGTTTTTGTAAAATAAGAGGATTTGATAAATGGTCTCAAAGTCCATACCAGCTCTGTAATTCCA
This sequence comes from Phocoena phocoena, assembly GCF_963924675.1. Classification (NCBI taxonomy): domain Eukaryota; kingdom Metazoa; phylum Chordata; class Mammalia; order Artiodactyla; family Phocoenidae; genus Phocoena; species Phocoena phocoena. Next base: position 92,084,396 of record NC_089222.1, on the reverse strand, counting down.
TGACTCTACCCATATATGTTAATGTGATAAGCACAGTGTTAAATAATTCAAAATATGTTACTACCTTCCCATTGTTTCCTCTTTTCTTTCCTTTTTCTCTCAATCCTTTTCATGACTCCAAGCACATTCTCAATACATATTTATTCCTGTATCTTCAATACCCAGCGTACAGACTGGCCAAAATTGTGGTCTATAAAAAGGGCTGTCTATCTTCAAGAAACTCAATCTAATACAGCAAACATATAAATAAATTGCATTACTGTGATTCAAGTCCAAAAATACATTAGTAATGTATATTCTTCACAAAGACAGTACAACAAAGAGACCAATGAACTGTTCTTGAAGCTAACCCAGAGAAACTTAATTAAGCAGGGAACATCTCAATATCTGATATGGATTTTTTTTAATGATAAGGAACTAGTCAGGCAATAGAGGGAACAGAATGTTCGTTGAAGCCATGACATAGTAGTGTGTTCTGCTTAGGTGCAGATACAACTCTAATTGTCATGAATTTCCTGCACTTGAACATCAGATTTCTTAGGATATACCATCCTTTCTGAGTGCTTTTTTTTTTTTTTTTTTTTTGGCGGTACGCGGGCCTCTCACTCTTGTGGCCTGTCCCGTTGGCGGAGCACAGGCTTCGGACGCGCAGGCTCAGCGGCCATGGCTCACGGGCCCAGCCACTCCGCGGCATGTGGGATCTTCCTGGACCCGGGCACGAACCCGCATCCCCTGCATCGGCAGGCGGACTCTCAACCACTGCACCACCAGAGAAGCCCCTGAGTGCTTTTTTTAAAAAAACTTTTATAGTTTAGAGCTGCAGCTGAAATATCTCTTTTACATTTGGTACTTCTTGATTATTATAGATATTATACATACAATATTAAAGATTATATTCTTATATATTATTTGGAGGCTCTCTATTCAGTTCCATTGATCAGTATGCCTATTCTTTAACAAATATTAAATATAATAACCACTATAGCATTGTAACATAACATGATATCCTCCCACCTTATTTTTCTTAAGAAATAAGTTTGAGTTTTTGCTCTTTCATACAAAATTTTAGTATCAGCTTGTAAAGCTTCACTAAAGCAAAACTGTTGAAATTTTCATTGGCCATTTCATTAATTCTAAAGATTAATTTGGGGAAAACACAAATCTTTATGATATTAATCTTCCTATCCACAAAATATTATATAGGTCTACTTTATATAGGTCTACTTTAATATCATTCAACAAAGTTTTAAATTGTTTCCATATAGGTTCGCCTACCTTCTGTTAGGCTACTTACTCTGTACCTATTTTTGTTGCTGTTATAAATGGTATTTTAATGCTTTTTACTTCTTTTTCATGTACGACCATGTTATCTAGGATTTCCAGTACAATGTTAAATGCAAATGTTGATAACAGACAACCTCCTGATTTTCAATGAAATGCTAATATATTTTACCAGTAAGAATGTTTGCTGTTCAATTCTGATAGACTCCTTGTCAAAATTAAAAAATACCCCTCTAATCCTATTTTTCTGAGTGTTTATCATGAATGTATTTTGACATGTCAATGCTTTATTTGCATTAATTGAAATAAAATTATGTTTTTCTTCTTTAATTTATTAATGCAGTGAATTACATTAATGATATTTCTAATAGTAAACTCTCTTGCATGCTTGGAAAAAACCCAATTTGGTCATGGTATGTTATTTTTTTTATACTTCACTGGATTTGATTTGCAAATAGTTTCTTTAGGATTTTTGCATCTATGTTCATGCCTGATACGGAACTGCAAATGTGATCCCTCATACAATCTTTTCCAGTTATTTACTGCTGCAAAACAAGGTTCTCCCAAATATAGACGCTTAAAACAATAGCACCACTTATATTATGTCTCCTGATTTTATGGGTTGAAAATTTGGGCAGGGTTTCACTGAGAAATTTTTCAACTCCTTGTGGCCACTTATTGAGATCATCACTCAGTGATATTCAGCTAGTGACTGGACTGCGCCGAAGTTCATGACAAATTCAATCAAATGTCTGGTGCCTTAACAGGGAAGGTTGGAATGCTAAGCTCAGCTGGGTTCCTATATATAATCTCAGGGCCTCTCCACACGGTCTATGTAACAGGGTGGTCACACTTCTTACATAATGGCTCAGGGATCCAAGAGACCAAGGCAGTACCCGCCAGTCCTCTTAAAAGCTAGGGCCACAACTGGCATAGCACCATTTCTGCCATCTGCCATCACTTATTAAGACAGTCTCAAGCAGTGAATATCATAGAGGGGAAATAAACCCCACCTCTTGATGGGGTTTATCAAACCCCATCTTGAGTATCAAAGAGTGTGCATACACTTTTTTTTTTAAACTACCACAATACCTGTTTATAATTTTGTTACAAGGCCAAACTATTCTAATAACATGAGTTTGGAATATCTCCTCTTTTTCTATTGGCAAAAAAACATTTAGTAAGATTGTAATCATCTGCTCCCTAAATGCTTGGTAGAAGTTTCCTTTAAAACCACCTGTCCTTGTTTTCTTTTTTGTGAAGATAATGATCCTAAGAATGTTGAGGCTTTCTATTTCTTCTTGAATTAGTTTTGGTAAGTCATTTATATGAAATTCATTTTGTCTAAGTTTTCAATATACTGGCACAAAATTATTCATTGTATTCTCTTTTTGTTCTGTACAGAATCCAGTTATATCAATTTCATTAATAATATTATATGTAGTCACTTTATCAATCTAGCCAAAATTTGACTTTATTAATATTCCAGAAACTGAAATATTAATATTTCAGAAACTAACATGGTCATTTCTATTGAATGTTTGATTCTTTCTCCTTATTTAATGTGCTAATTTTTACTAATTCTTTGTTTATATAATTGTTTTTTTAACATCTCTTATTCTCATCCGTATCTAAGAATTTTATATCTTATATCTAAGAATTCTTTATACATTCTAAATATAAGCTTTTTGTTGATTATAAGTGTTATGAATATGTTCTTCCACTTTGTGGCCTGCCTTCTCACTCCTTTGATGAATGCAAGTTCTTAACTTTAAGGTACTCACTCTGGTGTATCAATCTTTTATGACTAATGTTTTATGTGCACTGCTTAAGAAATCTATCACTATCCTCAAGGTCAGGAAAATGTTCTATATTATTTCCAAAAAGATCTAACATCCACCTGGAATTCATATTTGCATGTGATATCAGGTATCACTTTTGCCTATGGTGATATCTGGTTGACCCAGAACCATTTATCAAAAGGATCTTCCTTTTCCTTCTGTTCTGTAGTTCCTTCTTTAACAGAAATCAAGTAGACATATATGTGTGTGTTTGTTTCTGGGCACTGATCTGTTATCTTTGGCTATTTATCCATCCTTGTGCCAGCACCACACTGAAATTACTATAACTTCCTAATAAGCTTTATATCAGAGAGAGCAAGTTCTCTAATCTTTTTCTTCTTCAAGATAATTGATTATTCTTGACTCTTGGTTCTTTGCATTAATTTTAGAATCTACTTGTTGATTTCCACATAAAAATTGCACTGAATTGCATTGGGATTGCACTGAATTCAGTGGCTCATATTGGGGAGAATGGACATCTTTAAAATATTGACTCAAGCCATGAATATGGCATATTTTTCTACTACTTTAGGCCTTAAATTTTTTTCTCTCTTTATTTTTTACTGTTTTTTTGCATAGTGGTCTTGTACAACTTTTGTCATATTTATTCCTAGGTATTTGTTGTGTTTTTTTGTTTTTTTGTGGTTTTTTTTTTGACTACGTTGGGTCTTCATTGCTGCGCACGGGCTTTCTCTAGCTGTGGCGAGCGGGGGCTGCTCTTCGTTGTGGTGCACAGGCTTCTCATTGCAGTGGCTTCTCTTGGGGAACACAGGCTCTAGGCATGCAGGCTTCAGTAATTGTGGCACGTGGGCTCAGTAGTTGTGGCTCACGGGCTCTAGAGCACAGGCTCAGTAGTTGTGGCACATGGGCTTAGTTGCTCTGAGGCATGTGGGATCTTCCCGGACCAGGGCTCAAACCTGTGTCCCCTGTATTGGCAGGCAGATTCTTAACCACTACACCACCAGGGACATCACTGTTGTGTTCTTTTTAAAGCTACTGCAATTGTTATTTTCTTTTATTTTCTAACTCATTGCTGATACATAAAAATATAAGTGATGTTTTCATGCAGCAAATCTTCTAAAATCATTTATTAATTCTAATAATTTATCAGTGATTCTTTTGGATATTCTAAGTACAAAATTATATTGTGTATGAATAATGATGTTTTCTTTCCTTTCCAATTTTTTTTTTTTTTTTGCGGTACGCGGGCCTCTCACTGTTGTGGCCTCTCCCGTTGAGGAGCACAGGCTCCGGACACGCAGGCTCAGCGGCCATGGCTCACGGGCCCAGCCGCTCTGCGGCATGTGGGATCTTCCCGGACCGGGGCACGAACCCGTGTCCCCTGCATCAGCAGGCGGACTCTCAACCACTGCGCCACCAGGGCAGCCCAAATTATAGTATTTTTATTTCTTTTCCTGATTTACTGCACTGGCTAGGACCTATAGCAAAATGTTGACTTAAGTGATGACAACTAGTATCCTTCCTATCTCAGAGGGAAACATTATACCATTGAATATGATGCTTGCTGTAGTTTGTTTTGTTTGATTTGTTTGTTTTGGAATATGCTGTATATATCCTGTATCAAACTAGGTCAATATTTTACACTTTTTATATATTGCTTGATTCAATTTCCTAATTGAACGTTTAGGACTTTCACAATTGAGTCAGTTTGGCCTATAGTTTTCATTTTGTAAATCCTTTTAAAATTTTATTATGAAAATTATACTTCCCTCATAAAGTAAGCTGGGAAGTGTTTCCTCCTGTTTTATTCTCCAGAAAAAATTATAGAATTAGCACTTTTTTCCTAAGTATTTTAAAAAATTCACTGGCAAATACCTTTATTCAAGAATGTTCAAATTTTCTATTTTTTCTTATGTCAGTTTTAATATTATGTTTTTCTAGGACTTTGTTAATTTCATGTAAATTTTCAAATTTATTGGCATGAAGCTGGATACACAGGATCTGTGGAAACATCACCTTTTCATTTCTAGTGTTAAGTATCTCTGCTTTCTCGCTCTCTTTGCATTTTTATTCCTTGATCAATCTCATAATGGGTTTGTCAATTTTATTATTCTTCCCAAAGTACCATTTCTTGGTTTTGTTGATCTTTATCATTTTTTTTTAAATCTACCACTGATTTCTTTTCTTCTCTTTAAGATTTCTATCCTCGCTGTACTCTCTTCAGAATTCATTTGCTATTTTTTTCTAACTTCTTGAGATAGATGCTTAACTCATTTAACCTTTCTTCTCTTCTAATATATGTATCTAAAACCAAAAATTTGTCTTTCAGTATGGCTACATGCCATGAGCTTGACAGGTAGTATTTTTTTTTAACATGTAAAAATGTTTCCTAATTTTCATTGCAATTTCTTCTTTGACTCACAGATTACTTAGAGGCATACTGTTTGTTTACCAAACGTTTTAGGGGATTTTCTACTTACCTTATTGACTTTTATCTTAATTCCACTATGGTCAGTGAGCATACTCTATTTTATTCTAATCCCTTTAAATGTGTTGAGACATGCTTTCTGGTGTAGCACATATTAACTTTTAGTAAATTTTCTCTCAGCACAGAGAATCAAGCTAAAAGTGTCACTATTTGGTGTTGATTTTTCTTACTTTCTTTGAATAGTTGACTATTTGAGTTATACCCTCTTTACTGTTCTTTTTTTATTGGGATAGGGATTATCCTGAGATTAAAACATAGATTCTTGATTTAACAGAGTCTAACATAATTTAGTACTTTTACTTCTTCCAAGACAATACAGGACCTCATATCTACCGCTCCAGATTTTTATGACACTGTTACCACATTTTAACTCTACATATTTTAAAATCCAAAGATAATAATATTGTTATTATTATTATTTTGACAGTAACCATTTCTTTAGGTTTACCTACATATTTACTCTTTCTAGTGCTCTTTACTTTTTCTTGCATTTCCAATCATCTGTCTGGAATCATTCCCCCTTTCCTACTGAGGGACATGCTTTAGTATTTCTCTTAGCGTGAAGCTGCTAATGATGAATATTCTCAGTTTTGGGTTGTATGGAAAATGCTTTTACTTCACTTTCATTCATAAAGAAAATTTTCACTGGAAATAGGATTCTAGATTAGCAGTCATTTTCTTTCAGCACTTACTTCACTGTCCTCTAGCTTCCATGCTTCTACTTAACTCATTAACTTTAATCTTTCTTCTTTTCTAGTATATGTATCTATAACCAAAAATTTCTCTCAACATGGCTTTAGCTACATACCACGAGTTTAGAGAGTTAATCCTATTTTTATTCCTTTGGGGGTTACACAAAGCTTTTTTCTGGCTGCTTTTAAGTATTCCTCTGTCTTTGTAGTTCACCAGTTTTACTATGACGTGCCTATGTGTGATTTTGCTCTTATTTACCCTACCTGGGTTTCATAAAGTACCTTGAATCTGTGGCTTGATGTATTTAATCATTTTTGAAAAATTGAAAGTCCATTATCACTTCAAATGTACTTCTGTTTTATTTTCTTTCTCCTGTCCTCCAGGAACTCTAATTATCCATGTGTTAAATATTTCTCAGACTATCCCCTCAGCATCCCCAAATATTTTATCTATTTCTATCTTTAAAAAAATATTTTCGGGCTTCCCTGGTGGCGCAGTGGTTGAGAGTCCGCCTGCTGATGCAGGGGACACGGGTTCGTGCCCCAGTCCAGGAAGATCCCACACGCCGCGGAGCAGCTGGGCCCGTGAGCCATGGCTGCTGAGCCTGAGCATCCGGAGCCTGTGCTCTGCAACGGGAGAGGCCACAACAGTGAGAGGCCCGTGTACTGAAAAAAAAAAAAATTTTTCTTCCAACTATCTTCTGATTCATTAATTCTCTCTTCTGCTGGATTTAATCTGATGTCCAGAGTATGTTTAATACTCCTTGTTGAATTCTTATTTTCAGGGATTTTTTAAAAATGTGTTTAGTTCTAGAGTTTCCATTTCATTCTCTGTTAAAATTCTCTTGAACATAGCACAGATACTTTAAAATCTGTATCTGGTATCTCCATTTTCTGGATCCATTGTGGATCTATTCCATTATTTATTGTTTCTCTTAAATTTTGATATCTTCTTATAAACTTATGTGCCCTTTAATTAGTTATTTTCTTGAGTGCCAGATATTATATATAAAATTTTTTAGAATTAAATTTAGGCCTATATTATCTTCCCAAAGAGAGATTTGATATCTCTTTTGGCAAGTGGTTAAGAGCTTTAACAGTCTGGGGTCACTTTAATGCAATTTTAGAAACTGAAATTATTTCAAGCTAGGTTTCAGTCCCTTCAAGGGTTTGCTTCATTTCTCACTCACTACTACTTCTAGAGTGTAGCTATGGTACTATAAAAAAAAAAAAGAAAAGAAGGTAAGAAAGAGAAAAGGGAACACTAAATCAAAAGGGTCTCAACTCAGAGCGGGAGGATTCTACCACTTCTCACCTTACTTAATAGGCCCTGCTCGCCAATATTTTGGAAAAACACAGGAGCCTAAATTGAATATACTATCATCCAGAAAAGAATTAAATTTGTTTCTTCTGAGACCCAGTTAGCACTACTGACTTGAGAACACACTAGCCCGTTCCAAGATCCACAGCTTAATCTGGGAGTCTTGGTATCACCCACTCAACTTTGTTACATACCTAAGTCTTAGTCTCCTTATCTTAGCTCTCGCATTACAACCAGTGTAACCCTGCTTTTTCACAGATGCTTACTCATTCCTCCAATTTTACGTCATAGATTATTTTTTCTGCTTTCTTCTTCATGTGTTTGTATGTTTGGGGCTCTTACAGATTTTCCTTTCTTCCTGCAAGCTCAGTGATGCAAGAAAATTTTCTTAACAAGATTTATGCAGACTCTTCTTATCGTATGGTGGAAAGTCCAGAGCAAAAGCCTCTGCGTTCTTTCTTCCAAGTTATCATTTTGTGAGCTTTTTGAGGACAATAACATTCTCAGAAAACTTACCAGATGGATGCCAAGTTTAAGCTTAGAGCTCTCATGGAAAAAACTAATAGTGAATAAAAGTACACACTTTTGATAATGACAAATACATGTTTTTGAAATACTTTATAGCATAAACAAAATAATTCTTCCTCTTCTTCATTATGTTCTAGTTGTTTTAAAGATGACTAATAAGACACAGATGAGTCAAAGATATACTTTCTCTCACAGGGGGATCAGTAGGTAATCAAGACAGCCATTTATTTAAACCTCAAATTCTGGCTTTAAAAGAAAGATTTATACCGTGGTAGTCGTCCCAATTTTCTTATTCATAAGCTTTAGAATTATCTCTGCACCTTATTAGCTGACTCAGCATGAATGGAAGTTCTCAGTAGGTGTTGAGTGAACGTGAAAACAGGAGAACTAGACTCAAGTCTGTAGAACAAATTATAGCTTTTATAAAGTTACGGTGAAACATTTTTGTTTCTTTTTAAGATTAAACATACTTGAGAGTTGGAGTATGTATGAAGAAAAGTGGGAGGTATTCCAATGTCCTGGTAGTTTGAGCAGTTCAAAATGGCCTACTGTTGCTTATTCATTCATATTTTAACTATAAAGATAATACTACAGACCTTCCTCGACTTACTATGGGGTTACACCCCTATAAACCCATCATAAGCTGAAAATATTGTAAGTCAAAAAAATTGTAAGTTGAAAATGCATTAATACACCTACCCTGCTAAACATTACAGCTGAGCCTAGCCTGCCTTAAACATGCTCAGAACACTTACATTAGCTTACAGTTGGGCAAAATCATCCAACATAAAGCCTATTTGATAATAAAGTGTTGAATATCTCAATCAATATTCTACTCAATACAATGAATACTCTACTGAAAGTGAAAAACAGAATCATTGTAATATAATGGTTGTCTATCCTCGTGATGGCGTGGCTGACTGGGAGCGGCAAAGGCATCATGAGAGTATCTGGCTGCATATTACTAGCCCAGAAGAAGATCAAAATTCAGATTTCTACTGAATGCGTTATCACCTTTGCATCATTGTAAAATCAAAAATTTTAAGTCCAAGCACAACACTGTAAGTTGGGGACCGTCTGTACCATGTCAAAAGTTACGGGTAAAAGATGGCATAGAGCCGGGACTTCCCCAGTGGTCCAGTGGTTAAGACTCTGCCTTCCAATGCAGGGGCCGTGGGTTCGATTCCTGGTCACAGAACTAAGGTCCCACATGCCGCAGGGTGCAGCCAAAAATTAAAAGAAAAAAAAAAAGTGGCATAGAGTAGTGTTAAGACTTGGATAAGAGTGACCTTTAGGCTTAAATCCCAGTACAACTAGTTACCAGCCATTTAACTTTGGTTGAATTTCTTAACTTCCCTAGGCTTCCACTTCCTCAGCAAAATAATGTTAGTACTTGCCTCATAAGATTGCTATGAGGTTTACAGATATAACAAGTTCCTAAATCACAGTAAAGATCCAGGAGGTTTATCAAGTTATTTCTTCCTAGCTATGTTTTTCTTGTCCAGGAAGAATAACAGTGTTGTGAGGAACAGTCCTCCAGCCGAGCTCCAAAATAGACCTCATGGCTTATGAGGGAAGATGAAAAAACTTCAGTGGTGCTCAATCCATGCTTTGTCTAAGTTGAGTAAAGCCTAAATAGCCAACAGAAGTAATGAGAAACAAATGCGATGTTTAAGAATCTTTGTTACAATCATCTGTGATATTTTTCTAACACAATTGGGGAATTGTCTTAAAATACGTAATTCTAAACCTGACAGTATTAAACTTGAAAGAATTTTGGTACTGTTGAAGGAAATAAATAATGAATTTTAAATAGAAAAAAGAGAAAAATGGCTATTTATATATGCAATTAATTGCTTGGGAGTTGGAAAACAGAAGCAACTCTAAAAGTAGGCTCCAAGAAATTTATACTGAAATAGTTAATATCTAAAATAACAGAAGCTTTAAGAAAGTATGCCTATAAGAAAATATACAAAGCAGCAATTCAGCTATCTAGCCAGCTAACATATCTTGTCATACTTAAAAGAACCAGTTACCTCTTAATTCACAATCATGTTTGGAAGTTATTTATTTTTAATGTTGGATATATTTTTGAAACATTTCAATGTAATGTTTAATAATCATTTATTGAGCATATAACTATTAGGAAGTACTGTGCTGGCTCAGCAAGTGATACAAAAAAGTGTAGGATATGGTTTTTGCCCTGAAGTAAAATCATACATTACAATCTGACTTTAATTTATTGTAGAAATCTGACTGATCATACTGCTACACAAGACATAGCATATAACAAGAGTGTAAAAATTGAGAGAAAAGAGACATCTGAAAACATCAAGGAAAAAAGACTTATACTACATTGCTATTCAGAAGTTCAAAGAGCTTTCTGTGGTTTTTTTTTAATCTACCCTAGCAAGAATAATAGATTATTAGTATTTATTTCTGCTCAATACATGCAACAGACACTGTGAAAATGCTTTAAATATCCTATTTAATGTTCACAATACCCTACAAGGTAGGCCTTCTTTTTATTCCATTTTCTAGATAGGCACTGGAGATTAACTTGAGGTTAATCTAGCAAGCTAGCAAGTAGCAGAGCTAGGTCTTAAGCTTAGGCAGTCTAACCAGGAAAATGCACTTCACCACTTGCTATACTGCTTCATAAGCATTCAAGCAAACTGCTAGTTCGGTCCGGATGGGATTCCCCTCTCAGATACCCAGTTCCAGGGGAGCCAAACTCACTGTCAGGTTCTTCTCTGTATTCTTACGTCATTCTCTTCTGCTGCAACATGAGCCCTCTACCTTTATTTAAAAGTTGGCCCAACATTATGCTGAGTGAAATAAGTAAGACAGAAGAAGACAGATACCATATGATCTTACTTACACATGGAATCTAAAAACACCAACCACACAGAAATAGAGAGTAGAATGGTAGTTGTCAAGGGCAGAAAAGTGGGGAAAACAAGGAGATGCTGGACAATGGGTACAAGCTTTCAGTTTTAAGATAAGTAAGTTTCAGGGATCTAAGGTACTGCATGGTGACCACAGTTAACAACACTGGATCGTATACCTGAAAGTTGACACGAGAGTACAGCTTTAATGCTCTCACCACAACTACAGCAGTAACAACAAAATGGAAATTAAGTGAGGTGAAGGATGTTTTTTTTTTTTTTGGATGTTTTAATTAACCTTATTATGATAAATATTTCACAATATATGTGTATCAAATCACCACATTTTACACCTTAAACTTACACAGTGTTACATGTCAATTATATCTCAATAAGATTGGAAAAAAATTTAAATAAATAAAAATTTTTAATTGCCTCAAAAACTTCAAGGCTCCTTTATTTCAAGAACTGATTTATCTTAGCATCTTCACCTGCCTTAGCACACAATTCTAACCTGCAATACATTTTAATTCAGTTCTAACAACATGCTAAGCACTGGAAATACACCAGTGAATCGGTGAAGTATCTATAACCATCATTATTACCATGGTGAACTTATATAAGACATCAAAAAGATACATGTTGAACTCTAACTACGTACATGGCATTGATTTAAAGTCTGTGACGCATTCAAGAATTTTAGGACATAATCTCTGTTCTCAACAGGTTTATAGTTCAGCCGTAGCGAGAAACAAACACACAAAAAGGTAAATAATTCAAGAATTATATTTCTACACAAGAGAATTAAAAAAACTTATCACAGAGTGTTATATAATGACTAGTTTGTTAGGATATTATGGAGTAAAAAAATTTTTTGAAGATTCTAGATTACATATATTCAAGCAGCTTTCTTTAATGCTCAATTTCTTTTAGTCTTTGTTATGGCAATGGTCATTGTGAATTCTCAAGAGTTTCATACTTTGCAACATTTTCAAAACTTGTTTGGAAAAAGAAAACTTGTTTCATGACATTTCATTGCTCTGTGTAAAAAAATAACCAAAACCCAACTGTCTTCTGTGGAAAAGCTTTGAAAAAACTAGTTGGGCGGGTGTCATTAAATATATACCATGCATCTGCAACCCCTCTGTGCCAAAGTCATGAACCACGTTGCTCGCGGCTGCCTTTCCCAGGAGTTGGGACATGATCTCACAGTTCTCAACAAAGTACTCCTGCTACTCACTCCCAGTTGAGTGATTAAGTATATGTGATGAAACAGTTTTGCCATTCCTACAATTAGTTATATGAGTTGAAGGAGGAAGAGACCACAGTGATCTGGAATAAACCAGCTTCAAGGAAGAGATAAATATCAAAAATATTTCAATATTGAAATACTGATAAATATTGAAATTGAGCTTTGAAAATGAATGAGAAATTCCTTCATTAATTCTAAATCTTTATTTTTTTTTAACCCAGATGAAATTATTTGCTTATTCAGTCTTTCCTTAGGCATTCTGGAGAAAGGAGGGTTAAGGACCAAAAATGGAAATAGACACACTGCCAACTATAATTAGGCTGAAAAGAGTTACTAAATATAGTCATTCATATATCAAAGAGCTCATGAGAACTACTGAATAAGCATGACTGGTATGACCTGACTTTCTTTAAACAGGTCTCCCCAGCATTTGGGTACTAGCAGGATAATAGTAATGATCACATCTCAGATTTCTGTCTCTTATTCTCACCTGCAGAGGCAACAGAAATCAGTCTCATGAAAGTCAGCCCTTGTAACCCTGCCCAACTATCTCTAAAGGTCCTGAAAGAGTATCTCCACAATTTTCACAGTCTTATTGTTTTCAGGCTGTGGCCTGACTCACTACAGGCAAACACTGAGAGAGGAAGTCAGTGAGAGAGCTGATATTCATGTCGATAATGCTGTTTCTTGGTGCTCCTCTAACTGCAAACCCTCCAGGTGCCTACATGGCATGGCCTCCCCTATAATTCTCTCTGAGCTGAAGTTGCTTTTGTTGCAAGAAGTAGGAAGAATGTCCTTCTCCCTACTATGTGCCAACACATCACTTTAGAACCAGGCAGAGCTGTCTCTACTTTGTGCCCCTTATCTTCCAGAGTCACTTATGAAAATACTCCCTTAAGCTTCTGCTTGGAGTACCTTTTTGGAGACAATTCCCCTTGGGTCTCTCACATTTCTGCACATCTTGTGAGCTGAGACAGTGGCTGCCTTTGTTCTGGATTAGCTTTTTAAGGATGTTTCCATAGCCAAAAGCTGTGGAAGATAGAGTGTCTGCCTCAGGAGCAAAGGTCAAATTTGTTTACTGTCCTTTGGGGCAAAGGCAAAAATCAGGCAGGCTCTGTGCAATTATAACAGACTCAGATTCCCTAGGCTTGAGATCTCCCTATGTAACACATCCCACTGCATGCACAGACATCATTTAGCCCTCTTTGCATCACCCTGTGGAAACATGCAACCATGAAATCTACTGTGCCACGAGTAACAATGTCCTCTGTCTCTAACCAAGGAGTCTCATGTCTTCTGTCAGTGTCCATGACACTGTGCCAGGCTAAGTTGTTCGTTTGCAAGTAGGGTAAAATCTCAGACCCTACATAGTTGTAGACACAACTCTCACTACAGGATTCAGACATGAGTCCTTGGATCAGAACTGCTACCTAAGACAGACACTGTGCTCTCCTGGGCAGTTCTCAGATTTCCCCATCAAGAAAGATCTTATATTTTACCTGCAAGGAGTACAGCTTGCTGAGTCTCCAGCTGTAGCATGTTCAGAATCCACCTCAGCTTTCAAGCAGAGACTGTGCTCTATTTGGGCAGCCCTTACCAGGACATTCTGCTCAGTAGGGGACACAATCTAATAGATAATCTTTGCTCCAGAGCTCCCTGGTGGGTTGGCCAAGACTTTGTCAGATCTGAAGGCTTTCCCTGCTCAATACAATTCTTCTTACTTTTATCTTTCATGGATGCTTCTCCAATAAACTGTACTTCCAACTCCTTCTCAGTGCTGCTTCCTAGAGAACCCAACTAATACACCTGTGTCCAGTTGCAGACACCAAAACAGAACTTTCTTCTTCCTCTGAGAGCACCCACACGAATCGATTCATATATGTCAACATCTCATATGCAGGCTCAGGTTCACTCAACATGCCCGGACATGTTAAATCCTAGCTTAGGTTCAAGTTGGAACTTTCACTGAATGAAAAATGCTCAATATAGCTTTGTGTATTTAAAATGATCATGTTAGGATATATTAGTTTCATGAAATTTGGATTTATACTTAAGGATTAATATGTGTAATGCATTTATATAAGACTAGAAAGCTAGTCTTAAATTTTGGTATTGATTTATAGTAAATTAATATTTACTGTATTTCAATAAAACTAGGATGTCATTAACTGCAAGTATTATTAAGAAAAGAAAAGCATCACCAATTAATCTATGATACAATGCTAAGATGCCATCTATTGTAAGATGAATTCCAATTTCAGTGATATTAAAATAAGAGGCAAAAAATTTGCATCTTTGATCCAATAAAATGCAGTTTAAATGACCTTGGAATTTTCCTGGTCTTAGAATACTTTTATGTTTCTAATACCTGAAGCAGACATTAATAAAGGAAGAGTCTCCAACTCTTAAATTTTTTGCATGACATGTGACTATTCTCAATTAAATAGGTAAATATTTAAGTTGTTAATAACCAAATATTGGATAATAAGTGATTTTTTAAAAAGTTTCAACCTTAATAAGCATATAAAAGCGGGTTTACATTATGAACATGGTATATAATAGAGTATTTAACATTTAATACAACAGGGAGTATTTTTTTTAATTCAGAAATCTGAAAGTTAATTAAATCCCCCTTCTGACACATAAGGTATACTTTTTCTAATATTTAAATTGGAATGGAATTAAGATATCATTGAGTCTAGGGGGCTTCCCTGGTGGCAGAGTGGCGAAGAATCCACCTGCCAATGCAGGGGACAGGGGTTCGAGCCCTGGTCCCGGAAGATCCCACATGCCACGGAGCGACTAAGCCCGTTCGCCACAACTACTGAGTCTGAGCTCTAGAGTCCTCGAGCCACAACTACCACAGCCCGCACACCTAGAGCCCGTGCTCCGCAACAAGAGAAGCCACCACGACGAAAAGCTTGCGCATGGCAACGGAAGAGTAGCCCCGCTTGTGGCAACTAGAGAAAGCCTGCGCACAGCAACGAAGACCCAACGCAGACAAAAATAAAATAAAAATAAATAAGTTTATTATAAAAAAAAAAAGATATCATTGAATTTAGTCCCTTCAGTTAAGCCCAGGGGCTCTCTTACAGATGGTTAACGACAGAGCAAAACCAGAGCCTTCTGCCCAGGGCTCCCTCCATCACCTCACCAAGCCAAACCCCAGACTGTCATACTTGTGTTGGACAAGCCTTCCTAAGGCCACACAGAGAGAAAGAAAATTTTCTTTTTTTTAGAATCGTCCTCCTTTTGCACAGAGAAGAGAGGTCTCTTAACCAATGTAAAAGCAAACAAATCCAGTAGGCCCAGATCTTTAAAAATGAGAAAGAATTCCTTCTCCTTTTTTCTTTTTCTTCTTAAACCATGACCCTTGTAGGAGATTACTGGGATCTACCAGTTCTGGAAGGGAGACAGGCCTGTGAGAGATGGTAAATTTGTGGATTGACTTTATGTGGTAGCCTTCCCTCTTCTTCAGCACATTCCCAGGAAGAACCAACTTGACAGAGCCATTGTGAAGCAGGAAGGATGATAAAGAGTCAGGGAACCAACTCCAACTCCCACCTTCTACCCCCAAAGCCTACGGCTCATGAGCACTTACAAACAGAAATTCTGGTTGCTCCACAGGAATATCAAAAAACTAAACAAGTTTGGTGAAACTTGTTTTATCTTCCAGACAGATAGGAAAGAAAACTTTGAGGTTGTCTTGAAACATTGCTACCTCTCATTCTGTGCCTCAAACTCAGTTTAGACTAGTCTGGCAACAGGAGCCAAGCCAACCTCCAGCCTTCTCACCCTGTTCCCCCTGCCCTGGGGTCAGTCTGGATGCCACCAAGAGACCTCCTTGGCAGCAGACTTCTGGATTTCTCTCTTTCTTAAGGCAATATGAACAATTTTTAAAGGAAAGTCCATTGATTAGAAACATCGAGAACTAGATTTTACAGGATCAAAATGGCATTGGTTGAATTAAAAATAAAAAGATACATTTAGGGAATAGACAGAAGGGAAAAATATGAGGTCACCAGTAACAGACTGATTTCTCATTCCCTCTTTTTAAATGGTTCTATCTTGGACAGCAAAATGGTGGGTCACTGAGTTCACTGATTCATAAAGAACAGTTTTTTATGACACAGCACCTACCATATCATAGGTGTTTATTAAATATTTATCGAATGCCTATGATGGACCAGGTACTGCCTATGATGGGCCAGGTTTCTCATATACATTTTTTTTCATTTAATTTAATCCTCTCTACAATTTTGTGAATTACTATTATCCCTATATCACAGATAAGGAAACAGGGGCAGAGAAAATTTTAAGAAACGGATTGAAGTACCTATACCTGGTAATTTCAGGTTACTACTCACAATGCTCTCTTAAAAAATCAGGTCAGTATGGTTTTTCTCATATGTGTGGTAGCAAGAAAAAACAAAGAGGTTCAATCATATCTAAATTATAAACCTTGCATCTAAAATCAGAATTTCAAATTCACAGGCTTCTCACCAAATACAGTCCACTTTCAACAGGTTTTACTCTGAGCTTCTCCAAAACAAGCAGCTGAGTAATGTCATCCAAATCTCTAATGACTAAAAATGAGCCTATTTTGTTGGGTGTATGAGAAGGTGAGCAAATTATGCTGTTTTTCCTCTCCCAGTTTCTATAGCTGAAATAGGCAGAAGAGTACAGCTATTCAGAGAAAAAAAAAAATCACCCTTATGATGGATGTGGCATGGACGTATGGCGACCGTAGTCTTCCTAATAATACTCAACCTCAGAATTGGACTGTCTCTCGGAGCTGGGCAGGGAGAGGGGAGGGGAGCAGAGTCAGCCCCTGTCCCGCTGGTGACATGGAGGGCAGAATGAAGAGTTCTCAGTTGGCAAGCAAATCCCAAGACAAAGGAAAGGAGGAAAGAGATGAGGTATGCATTCCCAGCTCCTTATCCCAAACTCAGCATTAAGCAAAGGCAATCCTCCTCTGAGGAGGTGGAGGCAGGGCAGGAGCAACATGCTGATTCTTGTCCCTCTTTGTGGAACCACGAAGTCTGAGAAAGGAGGTATCACCATCACCACACTCACATGTTCGGGCATGCACGCATGTGCACATACACGTGCGCACGCACACACACACACAGAGATACATGTCATGTGGCTGGACTGTGATACAGTCCACTCTCTTCATTATGGACATGTTGGACCTCAAGCACTTCAGTTCATGATCATTTTCTTCATAACAGTCAGGAAGGAAGAAGAAGTGAAAAGACATAGTGCTGTTGCGGGTAAAGTCAAGGATTTAAAACGGGGAAATTTCACTGGCACTTGTGTTGTATGTGTAAGACAGACTAATGTGAAATAAAATTCATAGTTCACGGCAAGACAAGAAAAATTTAAACATAAAAAACTTTTTCTTCCCTTTGGCCTCCTCTCTTCCTCGTACTGTGCACCGTGTACCTGCATTCTGCATCAACCGAACCTCTGCCATGGGCAGAAATGCCTGCCAAACCATAAGGAGCGACATTCTCCAAGCATCAACAAGACAACTCCTTAAAAGATAACATCCCTTCCTGATCTGGTAAGGGGCCACAATGACGCTTAGATCTGGATTGTGTAAACTGTCAATGTCATTTATTGTACAGCCCTCTGTCTCAAAAAACTTACATAACTCTGCCTTGACTTCTAATGGGCGGAACAGTTCTGGGAGCATTCTGAGATGCTGTTTCCAGGTTATAGTCCTCAATTTGACTCAAAGAACGTTTTCCATTTCTTTCTTAGATATACTGATTAATTTTTTCGACGTTAATATATGTATAGATATGGAAATTATACAGAAAGGAAAACAAAAATGCCCACTGGTGACTCAGGATTCAATTAAATAATAGCTAGTGCTTAATTTACATTTTGGAATAAAGGAAAGCCACAAACGGACTCACCGCCATGCCGCGAAGACTCAGCAGGTAGAGAGCCCACATGAGTACAGGTAGGAAGAGGAGGCCAGAAAAGGGGTGCAGTTGTGAACGAAGCAGGTTCTGCGTTTGATGATAACACCTCCTTTTAAAATGGTACTGAAATAAGAGGGAAAGTCAAAATGAAAAACGACTCAGTTGTCCCACAAAGCCTTTCCTTCTTTCCTCCTCACTCTGGGAAATTAGGTGCAGTGCTCAGGTGAAAACTGTACACTAGAAGAACCACGATAAATACAGAAGCTCCTCCACTGCTATGGGGGATTTAGGTCTAGGAATTAGTTTTCAGATTTGGAATCACCACTACAAGTTCTAGTCCTAAGGGCTATCAGAATTTATTTATCATAAAATATTGGATATATCACACCTGCTGATTCTTAGTTCCTTAGCAATAAAATTAAGATATTTATTTTGCAGCTTTGACCTCCCAAGAACTGTTATAAAACACTTCCATACTTCCAACTCATCACCAGAGATATCTAGACCAGCCACCAACATTTATCTCAGTCACTTTGTATCACAGGCACAGGCAGAACTTTCCCAGGGAATAAAAATAGAATCTGGGTAATAAACTCTAACCATTCTTTTTCCTTTGTGCTTAGTCTAGTTTCACCTGTTCATAGGGTGCCACATTCAGAGGCCTTGCACCCAGCACTTCAGACCAGAATTCCAGTGCAAAATGGCTGCACCCAACACTTCAGCTTAGTGGGCCATGTGCAGAGATGCTGCATGCACCCAGCGCTGCTATGTGGAGAGCAGGGAGCGGAACAGCTGCAACTGACCTGCAAGAGCTCCACCTCCCCTCCCCACTGACAAGAATCCTATAAAGCAGCCCCACCTACGGCCTTTCAGGGAAAGGGTAGGCTCCAGAACATAAGCTCACACCTCTCCATCTTTTTTTTTTTTTTTTTTTTTTTTGTGGTACGTGGGCCTCTCACTGTTGTGGCCTCTCCCGTTGCAGAGCACAGGCTCCGGACGCACAGGCTCAGCGGCCATGGCTCACGGGCCCAGCCGCTCTGCAGCATGTGGGATCTTCCCGGACCGGGTCACGAACCCACGTCCCCTGCATCGGCAGGCGGACTCTCAACCACTGCGCCACCAGGGAAGCCCCTCCATCTTTTGATCAAAGAATAAAGCTTTCCTTTGCTTCTGAACCAAAGTCAGTCTTGTTCTATTGGCTCAAATGACACTGGGCAGGAGGACCTTTGTTGGCACCCAACTCGAAAGGGTGGTAACAAACTTTTGTCGGCCACAAAGGGACAGATGGTGGCCTTTTTGCTTGTACGTATTCACCAGGCTCTGGGCTCATCCTGGCTTCAGTGGGAGGACAGGAGGGGCTTTGGGAGTTTTGTGTGAGGATGATTGACTCTGATTTTTGAGTAACACTGAGAGGGCAGAAAGGCAGCAGCCTTCAGCCAAATTCAGAGCAACTCTGCCCAGCAACCCAATACCCAGGTATGGTGTCCACATAGCCTGGCCCCCAGAGATATCTGGACTGTGCCCCCTTGAGTGAATCATACTGTGACACTGTTGGGGATCAAAGACTGAAACTCACTGTCCATTGCCTCTGGATGGCCTTCCTGCCGTACCGGATGCCTGGGAACAGTGGGGACCTGTGGACAAGAAGGAGGGAAGGCAGACTTGCCCTCTGGCTCACCAGTAGTGCTATCCTCTTGACCCCTCTACAAGGCAGTAGTAGCAGCTGCAGCAGGGCTTTATGCTCTCCTCGCCAACCTCCAGGGGTCAACAGTAGCATTCTTTTTTTTTTTTTTTTTTTTGCGCTATGCGGGCCTCTCACTGCCGTGGCCTCTCCCGCTGCGGAGCACAGGCTCCGGACGCGCAGGCTCAGCAGCCATGGCTCACGGGCCAGCCACTCCGCGGCATGTGGGATCCTCCCGGACCGGGGCACGAACCCGTGTCCCCTGCATCGGCAGGCGGACCCTCAACCACTGCGCCACCAGGGAAGCCCAACAGTAGCATTCTTGATAGTCACTTTGGGTTTGGTAAAAGAAAGTGGCCAGCTAGCTCCACGGGCCTATAGGCAAGATTGGGTAACGGCCCAGGTAATAAGGACTACCTGACAAAATGGAAGAAGGACACTTGATCCAAGTTCAGAGAAAGACACCAGGGACGCCTGAGTGTGAAAGGGTCCAAAGGTAGGTATGCAGCTGGTTGAGCTCTTCCAGTCAGCACTAGCTTCTCTGAAGTGCAGGGAAGCTCTGTGAGCTGCTCACAAGACCAGGAACCCCATTATCAGGAAGCCTTGTGAGCTGCTGGCAAGTACAGGAAACACCCACTGCCAGACCTCTCCTCCCCCACTGCTTGTGAGATGAACCTTGGGTGATTCTTTATCAACTGAGGTTCCACAGGCTCTCCTCCCCAGTAATCTGGGGAGTATCCCATGGAAATCCCTCATGTTTTAACTCTCACCTGGAGGGAAGTTTGAAAACTCCTCCTCTTCGGCCGAAAGGAGGAAAGAGAAGACCCCCTCCTCAGACAGCTGTGCCACTCCCTAATGGACCAAGCTGGTCAGGAACTAACGTGGCTAAGTTGCTCCGGCCCAGAGGCAGTCCCATCTAACCTGCCGTGGGATATTCCGACTGAGGAGGGACTCACTATCCCAAGCACAGGCCCTTACAAGTTCAAGGGAGACCCCCAGTTACAGCAGAGTCCATGCTATTTGGATGCCTCCTATTTTGGTCTTTTAAGAAATCCATTAACGTTTTGGTGCTGGTTCCAAATTTCCTGAACCAAAAATCTTATTAGGGTCAAATCTTGTGGCATTTGTATGCCAACAAATCACTCCAACCACCCTCTTCGGTAGTTGGACAGCCTGGCTCCAATCTGGCTGAGAGATGGGGAAAGTTGGCCCATTGATGGGTCTCTAAATTACAACACCATTTTAAAATTGGACCTGCTATGCCAGAGACAAAATAAATTGGATAAAATTCCCTATGTCCAGTTTTTTATAGCCTTCTATCAGAACAAAGGCCTTCAAAAGGGATGTGGCTCGGGCTTCCCTGGTGGCACAGTGGTTGAGAGTCCGCCTGCCGATGCAGGGGACACGGGTTCGTGCCCCGGTCCAGGAAGATCCCACATGCCGCGGAGTGGCTGGGCCCGTGAGCCATAGCCGCTGAGCCTGCACGGCCGGAGCCTGTGCTCCGCAACAAGAGAGGCCACAACAGTGAGAGGTCCGTGTACCACAAAAAAAAAAAAAAAAAAAAGAGATGTGGCTCTCCTCCACTGAGGTAATATACCCTGATTTGGGCCACAGGCCCGAGGAACCATCTACACTAAGCAGGACTAATTACCAGCCACAGTCCAACAGCCCATCAGGAAAAGTACTCCCTTTGAGGCAGGAGAAGGAGTGTTCAGCCAAGTATACAACAATTTACCACTTCTGATTTGTATAACTGATAGACTCATAGTAAGGGGTTGAGGGAAGATCCAGAGGAGTTCCTGAATCTGATTAGGAGAATCTTTCAGACCCATGAACCTACCTGGGCTAACGCCCAGGGCCTCCTCAATGTACTCCTAACAGGGGAAGAAAAGACCAGACAAAGAGAACAGAAACAATGCAGGTCATGCTATTTTCAGACCAGGGAAAGTGATCCCAGATAACAAACCTAACTGGGACCACCCAGACAATGGAGAAAGAGCTGAAGACAGAGGCTGACCCATTATAAAAATAAAATCCTAAAGGGAATCCAGGCAGCAGGAAAGAAACCTGTCAGTTGGAATAAGATAAAGGAAATCAATCAGGAGCCAACGAAGACCCTCCAGGATTCCTAGAGCACCTCAGGGAACGCCTCTAAATCTACTACCACAGCTCCTGAGTCACTGGAAGGGAATGCACCTGAGGTTACATCTCATTTGCCAAAGTGCCCCCGACATTAGGTGTAAACTTCAGAAACTGGAAATAGAACCAGATACCCCTACCTCTCGCCTGGTCAAGGCTGCCTACTGGGTGTTTAATAACCAAGATACAGAGGAGGAAAAGTCAGAGGATAAATAAGCCCAGAGGCAAGCCCACCTACTGGCTGTTGCCCTCCAGTGTCAACCAGTCAGCATGGGAATCTGAACTAACCACTCTAATGAGTGAGCCCCAGCCCCCTCAGGAAGGCTGAGGAAGCCAAGGAAACTGGGACCCAATCATTGCACCATATGTAAACCAGAGGGACTCTGAAAAGGAAAATGCCCTCGCTGCCCCCAAAGGGGGATGGCAATGGAAGATCCTGGCCACTACCCTCAAAGGCAGATGGTCCAAATAAATGAAGAATGATGGGGCCATGGGGTTCTAAGCTGGCGCTTCAAATGACCCCCAAGAGCCCCGGCTGACATTGGACATGGGGGAAAGCCTGTCGAATTCTCAGTTGACACCAGTGCCACTTATCTGGTTCTGAACACCAGATCCAGTCAAACTCTGTCACAAGAGTTGTAAAATAATGGGGGTATCAGGGAAGGTTCAAGAACAGGCATTCATAGAGCCGTTAGAATGCAAGTTGGATGAACATACTTTTACCTATTCCTTCCTATATGTTCCCGAATGCTCTACACCCCTGCGAGGAAGAGATATCTTACAGAAATTGGGGGTCACCTAATGGGAGACAAACTGGAGACTGGCATCCCCTCAGACAAGGGCACAAGATGATAATGTTAATGGCTGAAGACAAACCTCCTGGGACAGAGCAAGTCCACCTCCTGGGAGTAAATCCTGAAGTCTGGGCCCAGGGATGGGTGGGAATAGCTGCAGGAGCCAGTCCCATGGTACTACAAATATGGACCAATAGAAAATAGTGTCCTCTCTATCAGGAGGCCTTATTGGGCATTGCCCCCGTTATACAGGGCCTAATCGACCCAGGCCTTATTAGACCATGCCAATAAGTCTGTAATACCCTTTTCTCCCTGTAAAGAAACCCAGTGGGGAATGCCGGATGGTACAGGACCTCAGGGCAGTCAGTGAAGCCACCTGGGATATACAACTAGTCGTCCCTAATCTTACACTCTGCTGGCTACTGTACTATCCACTAGGACCTGGTATTCTGTATTAGATTTAAAACATGCTTTCTCCTGTATTCCATTAGCCCCAGAGTCACAAGAAATGTTTGCTTTTGAGTGGCAGGACCCAAACACACAACGAAAACAATTCTGCTGGACAGTCCTGCCCCAAGTGTTCAAAAATTTCGCCGTCCTCTCTGGGGAAACTTTAGCTAAAGACCTAAAAGATCTACACCTGGAGAAGGAAACCCTCCTCCAGTATGTAGATGCCATTCATCTTTCTCTGACCTGAAGCTTTCTCTTCTGAAAAACAACGAAAGTGTAACCAGGGATATATTTGAGCCACGGCAGTGAGCCTCAAAATCAGGGTACACTTTTGCCTACAGACGAAAGACGTAGACGCTTGCATTTTTTTTTTTTTTCCATTTGCTGTACGCGGGCCTCTCACTGTTGTGGCGTCTCCCGTTGCGGAGCACAGGCTCCGGACGCGCAGGCTCAGCGGCCATGGCTCACGGAACCAGCCGCTCCGCGGCACGTGGGATCTTCCCAGACCGGGGCACGAACCCACGTTCCCTGCATCGGCAGGTGGACTCTCAACCACTGCGCCACCAGGGAAGCCCGACACTTGCATTTTTATGACAAATTTGATATATGACCATTATTCTCTTGCTAATATTTGGGCCATGTATCTTAAATTGTCTGCTGTCCTTTGTCTCCAAAAGGTTAGACAAATGGTGGTGCTCGGGGATATGAACAGTTGGGCTAAAGCCTGGAGACAGCCAAACATATCTAAAGGCAGCTGGGAGAAAGTTCTACTCCTCTACCCAGGGTATGACGACCGACACCCAAAATCAGATGGACCTTCACCCCTCAGCTCCCCTCAAGAATAAGGAGCAGGACAAAAGACGGAGGAGAGATTTGTCACCAGCAAAGCTCATTAACAATTCCTGGGGAATAAAAATACAATCTGGGTAGTAAAATAAAGTCTAACCTTTTTCTTTTCCTTTGTGCTTTGTCTAGTTTCACTTGCTCTTACGGTGCTGCACGCAGACGCCCTGCGCGCAGAGTTTCCGGATCAAAGTTCCTTAGGCAAAATGGCTACGCCAGACGCCTCAGCTCAGCGGACCGTGCGCAGAAGCGCTGCACAGGACACTGCGATACAAGATGGCGGCGGTGGGCCGTGCGCAGAGACACTGCGCGGGCCCTGCGTGAGATCTGCAGCGGGAGCGTCACAGCCCGGGAGAGAATTCGGTTCCCTCCCCTGCTCCCGCTGACCAGATTCCTAGAAAGCAGCCCCGCCCCCGGCCTTTCCGTGGTTGGGGGGAGAGGGGGCGTGTACTCTAGAGCACTAGCTCACACTTCCCCATTTTTTTTTTTTTTTGTACCTGGGCCTCTCACTGTTGTGGCCTCTCCCATTGCGGAGCACAGGCTCCGGACGCGCAGGCTCAGCAGCCATGGCTTACGGGCCCAGCCGCTCCGCGGCATGTGGGATCTTCTCGGACTGCGGCATGAACCCGTGTCCCTTGCATCGGCAGGCACACTCTCAACCACTGCGCCACCAGGGAAGCCCTCCATTCTTTGATGAAAGAATAAAGCTTTCTTTTGCTTCTTTTGCTTTTGAACCAAACTTGGTCTCATTCTATTGGCTCAAATGATAGCTGGCAGGAGGATCCTTTTTCGGGACTGTCTCAGGAGGGTCGGTTACAGAACTCCACCCCTGAGTTAACGCCATTTCTCTTGACTCACGCTCTTCAGTAGAAGTGAGTCACAAAGCACTATGTAAATATTTATTGAAAGCCTAGGGGGATATAGGAGGCACCATGCTAGGCATAGTGAAGAACAAACCAGACAGAGACCCTGATTTCATGGTTCATACAACCTGGAAGACCCTTCTAACTTTCATCTACCCAGATCTCGCTCATTCTTAAAGGTTCATCCTGAAACCTCCCAAGTCACTGCATTCCACTGGCCTCTCCCTCCTTTGATCCCTAATAATTAATGGCCTTCACTTTCAGCACTTCACATAGTCAGTCTAAGGTCTGGAACCAAACTACCTCGAAGCTCCCAGACCCCTTAGAAGCAAAACACCCACAAACAGGTATTGGAGCCAGAATAATCCTTCTCTTACAGTCAGGAATTTTAACCTGAGGTACTATTTATGGTACTATTTATGTCCATACGTGCCTGAGGGGGCAGGGGAGAGGACAGAGGTCTGTGAATCACCTAAAATTATATGCAAAATTGTATGTATATGCTGTTTCCTAAGGAAGCATGCAAAGCTTTCATAGGATTATTAAAGGAATACAAAAAAAAGTTAAGATCTTTTGTTTTACTAGGTTTTAAGCAGTTATGTGACTTTCTCAATCATAACAGTGAGCCTGGGCATTCATTTGATTTCAGCTCTACTTTCTACCAACAAAGAATGTGATTTCCAGAAACATCTCTTTTCTTTTGAAATGCCATTGAAAAATTTAAATGTGAAGCCCAGTGGAGGTTATGATAAAGATTTTTTACCTATTCTAATATGTAAATTGCCCAGGAACTTCAACCAGCTTGCTATCATTTTATACTACATCATGGAGGAGAAACTTGGGGACATAAATAGAATGAATGGTAATTAATTATTACAAGTTACAGTGAGAATCATAGCCATTAGTGCCAAAGACTGAAGCTGAAAATTATTGAAATATGTGTCTAATAGAACTGCTTTATCACTCTCAGCTTCTGTCATTTGATACTTGCATTACATTCAGACCACCAGAAAAAGACCTCAAATTTCCTGAAAGAAATGGCCCAGAAAAACAAATTTTCAATCTTATAGTTAAGCATTCCTATATACCTTTTATACTCTAGTTGGCTTTTGTCATACAGAAGCAGTTGCAGCAGCAATACACATTTCTTGGTGGGGAGGGGTGGCAGGTAGAGGGAACCTTCAATAAATATTTAAAACAATGACTAAATACTTTTTCCCTTAGATCATAGTTGTCAAAGCCTAGGTAAAGAAGGAGGAGAAAAAACCTTCAGTTCTATGATTGCCTTCCAGCATTTTCCATTTTGTGTGTAATCAGAGTGTGTAAGGAGAAATGATACATTTGGAAAGTTAAATAAGATCTTTGTAATCCAAACCCATACAGGAGGAAGGAGGAAGGTAGCTTTAAACAGAGAGAGGAAATGATTCTAAAAATCAAACTCCTGAAGGAAAAACACTGCAGAAATAGTGCATAATCATAATAGTTACAGTTCTTAAATAAGAGATATTATATGAAGTTAAAAATTAGTTGTAATAAAATTTTTCATGTTAACCCTTATGACACTCCTTTAGTAACAGCACGTGGCATTATGCTGTTCTTATTGTTTCATTCTTATGAAACAGAATAGGCAGTAATAGGCCCAAGATAGGCAGAGAACAGACTAATAACAGAAGGAAAACTAAAGCCAAGGGATAAATACACATTTACTTCACAGAGACATTGTCGCAAATTCCCTCAGAAACATAAAATGCCATAAAAACAGATGTCTTTCAAGGTGAGTGCTATGAAGGAAAGCCAGTGCAATCTTTCACATTATAATCTTTAAAACTTTAAAGAAGATAGCTCCTTGGATATTGTAATCCAAAGTACTATAAAGCATCATTACAAGTGAAAAGCCAAACACTAGAACAGAAGTTTTCTTAAATAAGGCTCTACTAATATATTAACAGACCCAAATAAGACAAGACTACAAACTGTACAGTATTCATAATTAGAAGTGAGAAAATTAACATTCTTCAGTTTTTACACTTTATGATTTCTGTATTTGTTTACATTTTAAATCCCTGTTTCCTATGTGATCACTATGTATTCCGTACCTTTTAATTTTTGGGGCTCCCTAAATGAAGTACAAAGCAATTCAGGAACAAGACAGAAAGTTAACACTGGGCGGCACTCATCATATAATGATTTTCAAAAAGTTCTGCTAAATGATATAAATTCAGTAAAACAGAGGTGTTTAAAAACTAACTCACTGGATCTATTCACTGGTTCCATTAAAGGAAGGTGAATGGTTAAGCAAAAACACTTCTCTTTCGCTTTCTCGAGCCATTTATTTTAATGGCTACATCAATTGTGCACATCAGGGCTTATAAAGCACTGTAAAAAGAGTGTCAATCAGCAGCTAAAGGGAGCAGAAGTTTAAAGGTAATATCTGAGAAGGGAAACCAAGAGGTGAACTTAAGAATTACAGAAACCGAGCAACCTAATATGATACATTACCAGGGAGAGCCAAGCATAACAGAAAGAACTGGAGAAAGATGACGGGGTGGAGACATTACATAAAATACTAATGTGTCCCCAGGGTTCTGGAACTAAATGGTGAAGAGTACGTCTAGATAAGCTGGAGAGAGTTCATTGTAAATCTGGAGTTCAGAATATAAGATGACATGAATAAAGAGATAAGTGCCTGTGTACCCAAGTTCATGACAAATGCATTCGCAGGCATTTCCACAGAGACTTGGAGAATATGCTGATTACCTGCGGTTCCCTGGAGGCCTAAAAAACTTCATATGTTGCAGAGGGGCAGTATGCTGGGTACCTTAGTCACCTGTAGGATCAGTGCCATTAACACCACTGCTGTTACCATCATTTACCAGGCTCTCTCTTATCCACCCCTTAGCTGTTTCCAGGTTCATAATTACCTCCATCTGCCTGATCTCAGTTTACCTCTCATGCTACTTAACTGTTTCAGGTCTTCAGGGAAGAAATTATTAAATCCCTATCCCAAAATGCTAAATGATCCCTCAGGAACTAAAAAAAGTTATCATAGATTACCTTTATGAAGCAAGGAATATGTTCCCTAGCCACCCATATAAATAGGCGCAGGAGGGACCCATTGGATACCTTGACAATCATTCACAAGTGCATGAACGCATGCATTCATTCATTCATTGAATAAAGATATACTGAGCACCAACTATATGTTAGGCTTTGTGACACTGGAGACACAGAGTTGAAAAGCAAGTCTCCCCCCTCAAGGAGCTCCCAATCTAGAGAGGACATAGGCACACCAACAATAATGATACACTATGCTGAGTGCTACTGGGTAGGGACACAGAACAGGTCGGTAGCACTGGTAAGATCACAGGGAGAATCAGAACAGGACAGGACAAGAAAAGTATTATCAGGATGTCTCCTAAAAGATGGGTAGAAGTTTGACTGCAGAATAAATATATGGAGGGTCCCGTGAGCCACAACTACTGAAGCCCAAGCACCTAGAGCCCGTGCTCTGCAACAAGAGAAGCCACCACAATGAGAAGCCTGCACACCACAACAAAGACTAGCCCCCGCTCACCGCAACTAGAGAAAGCCACAGAGCAACAATGACCCAATGCAGCCAAAAATAAATTAATTAATTAAAAAAAAAACAAAGGGGGCTTCCCTGGTGGCGCAGTGGTTAAGAGTCCGCCTGCCAATGCATGGGACACGGGTTTGAGCCCTGGTCCGGGAAGATACCACATGCCACAGAGCAACTAAGCCCATGTGCCACAACTACGCCCGCGTGCCATAACTACTGAAGCCCGCATGCCTAGAGCCTGTGCTCCGCAACAAGATAAGCCACCACAATGAGAAGCCCACGCACCACAACAAAGAGTAGCCCCTGCTCGCCGCAACTAGAGAAAGCCGTGCAGCAATGAAGACCCAATGCAGCCAAAATTAAATAAATAAAATACTATATATATATATATATATATATATATATATATATATATATATATGGAGGGCATTCCAGAAACAGACCACACAATTTTAGTTACAGTGAAACGTTAAATTATCATTACCAATTATCAAAATTATCATTCCATCATTTCCTTAGAGGTGTTCATCATATTCTTTTGTTGTTGTTATTCATTTTTCTTTGAGTTTTTATTTTTTTTAACATCTTTATTGGAGTATGATTGCTTTACAATGGTGTGTTAGTTTCTGCTTTATAACAAAGTGAATCAAATATACATATACATATATCCCCATATCTCCTCCCTCTTGGGTCTCCCTCCCACCCTCCCTATCCCACCCCTCCTGGTGGTCACAAAGCACCGAGCTGATCTCCCTGTGTTATGCACCTGCTTCTCACTAGCTATCTATTTTACATCTGGTAGTATATATAAGTCCATGCCACTCTCTCACTTCCTCTCACTTCCTCCCAGCTTACCCTTCCCCATCCCCGTGTCCTCAAGTCCATTCTCTACATCTGCATCTTTATTCCTGTCCTGTCCCTAGGTTCTTCAGAGCCATTTTATTTTTTTTTAGATTCCATATATATGTGTTAGCATACGGTATTTGTTTTTCTCTTTCTGACTTACTTCACTCTGTATGACAGACTCTAGGTCCAACCACCTCACTACAAATAACTCAATTTCATTTCTTTTTATGGCTGAGTAATATTCCATCGTATATATGTGCCACATCTTCTTTATCCATTCATCTGTCTATGGACATTCAGGTTGCTTTCATGTCCTGGCTATTGTAAACAGAGCTACAGTGAACATTGTGGTATATGCCTCTTTTTGAATTATGGTTTTCTCAGGGTATATGCCTGTAGTGGGGTTGTTGGGTCATATGGTAGCTCTAATTTTAGTTTTTTGAGGAACCTCCATACTGTTTTCCATAGTGGCTGTATCAATTTACATTCCCACCAATAGTGCAAGAGGGTTCCCTTTTCTCCACCTTATCCAGCATTTATTGTTTATAGATTTTTTTGATCATGGCCATTCTGACTGGTGTGAGGGGATACCTCATTGTAGTTTTGATTTGCATTTCTCTAATGACATCATATTCTTTTGGCATTGGTTTCATATGATTTTTTAAAAATAAAGTTATTTATTTATTTATTTTTGGCTGCGTTGGGTCTTCGTCGCTGTGCACGGACTTTATCTAGGTGCAGTGAGCGTGGGTTACTCTTCATTGTGGTGCATGGGCTTCTCATTGCAGTGGCTTCTCCTGTTGCAAACCACAGGCTCTAGGAGTGAGGGCTTCAGTAGTTGTGGCACACCAGCTCATTAGTTGTGGCTTGCGGGCTCTAGAGCGCAGGCTCAGTAGTTGTGGCACATGGGCTTAGTTGCTCCGTGGCATGTGGGATCTTCCCAGACCAGGGCTCAAACCCATGTCCCCTGCATTGGCAGGCAGATTCTTAACCACTGTGCCACCAGGGAAGTCCTCATATGATTTTAAAGTGTTATCATAAACATTTATTGACACCACAGAATGGAAGTGGCCCCCTCACCTCATGTGTTACTCTAACCAGTTTGCTTTATCAATGTCACTCAGTTTTACCACTTCATGGAGCTGATAGTGTTGCATCACTGCGTCAGGCTCTGCCTATCTCATAAACACCATACCTTTGCTTTCTGCTCCATCCCTGTCGTGATCTAGCACAACAGCTCTGATTTCACTCTCATTCTCTCCTACTCCTCATGGCTAGAAAGAAAGAAAAGAAGAAGAAAACAGCTTTGTTACTTTGTGTAACATTGGGTTAGAGCTCTCTCATTAATACATTCTTATCCCCATGGGTCAGACACCCTGGTCAAATCAGAAAGACCTTCATGGTTCCTGTTTTCTCAGTCTTTTATCTCACTCTGCATGTAACAAGTGATATTCGGGGGGGGCCCAAGTTCTGGTAAACCTGGTCCTCAAATTTTGTGGGGGAAGAAAAAGACTTGCAATAATTTTTCATGGTCACAAGCACTAAGGGTACACGAGTAGTAGTAGATGACTGTAGGTGTAACATAAGGGGTATAAATAATGCCCAAATGCTAGCAGGATAACTATAATTCTACCCCATTCTCTCCCAACTTGAAAAAGCATATTAAAAAAGATGTAGGGCTTCCCTGGTGGCGCAGTGGTTGAGAGTCCGCCTGCCGATGCAGGGGACGCGGGTTCGTGCCCTGGTCCAGGAATATCCCACATGCTGCGGAGCGGCTGGGCCCGTGAGCCATGTTCGCTGAGCCTGCGCGTCCAGAACCTGTGCTCTGCAACGGGGGAGGCCACAGCAGTGAGAGGCCCGCGTACCGCAAAAAAAAAAAAAAAAAAAAAAAAAAAAGATGTAAATTGGGGTGATTTTATATAGATAATCAAGACTCTACCAGAGAGACTTCCCTGGTGGCACAGTGGTTAAAGTCTGCCTATCAATGCAGAGGACACGGGTTTGAGCCCTGGTCTGGGAAGATAGCACGTGCTACGGAGCAACTAAGCCCGTGTGTCACAACTACTGAGCCTGCGCTCTAGAACCCATGAGCCACAACTACTGAGCCCACGTGCCATAACTACTGAAGCCAGTGTGCCTAGAGCCCGTGCTCCACAACAAGAGAAGGCACCACAATGAGAAGCTCACGCACTGCAACGAAGAGTAGCGCCCTCTCACCGCAACTAGAGAAAGCCTGCACACAGCAACGAAGACCCAACGCAGCCAAAAGTTAATTAATTAATTAATTTAATTAAATAAAGACTCTACCATAGGGCCTTCCCTCGTGGTCCAGTGGTAAAGAATCCACCTTCCAATGCAGGGGATGTGGATTCGATCCCTGGTCAGGGAACTAAGATCCCACATGTCACGGGGCAACTAAGCTCGTGTGCCACAACTACTGAGCTCATGTGCCTCAACTAGAGAGGCTGTGTGCCTCAAACCACAAAGCCCACGCACCCTAGAGCCTGCGTGCCACAACTAGAGAAGAGAAAACTCGCACGCCACAACTAGAGAGAAGCCTGCACATCACAACAAAAGATCCCACATGCCTCAACTAAGAACCCGCGTGCCGCGAATAAGACCCGATGCAGCCAAATAAATAAATAATAAATCTTAAAAAAAAAGACTCTACCATAATTAATTTATAGTTAACTTACTCAAACACCAGCATTTTAAACATTAATAAGATTATCTATTATTAGAGCCATCTCTCCATTGGTTATTACATGCCAGGCTGTCTGACACCATAGCTGGTTTTGCTAGCTATAATAGCTGAACTAGGAGACAGAATGCCAGTTTGTTTGGCCTTGTTTGCTGCATTCTGGTGTCCTAATCCAAATGCTTTATCTGCATTTGTAGATTTTGAACAGTGAGCAGCACATGCTTGATGTCTTGGTCATATGATGGTACAGTGGCCTCTTTATTGAAGGAGAGGAATAAAAGGCAGACTGAGAGACGGGGAGAGCAGAGCTAAAGTTTAAAACTCTTCACCATTTCCTCTTTCATTTGAAAGGAGAGTAAGAAGAAGATGGTCAGCGAGGAGCAGGAAAAGAGTTTACAAAGATTGAGCACTGTTAATCCTCAAAACTACTCTATGGAATAGGTATTGTCATTATCCCATTTTACAGTCTTGTGACAAGTTAGTAACTTGACTAAGAGCACAGAGTTAATAAATGGGAGGGCCTTGAACTCTAAGTTTTCTGGCTCCAAATACCATTCCTTTAAAAGCCTGCCTCCTGAAGGACATTTTTCCTTGGTAAGAGTCAGTAACTAGGCTCCAGTCTGCCATGTTATTTTACTCCTAAATGGCTCCACATCTCTGGCAGGAACATGAAGAGAGGGGGTCAGCTCATTTCCCGTTATTCATTCACGTGTTGACTACTCTCACAACTTGACCCTGATCAACAGGCTTGTATTCTCTCACTACAGCTTTTCACTGCCCAACAAGCCCCAAATAGGCTAAGGCTCCTTTCGTTAACATTAATAGGTAAGTAATTAGAAACCAGACAGGTTTATGTTTGCATCAAATCTACTAGATTAATTTTTGTTTTATAAAAATTATCAGTATACATAAATATTTTTAGTTGAAAATTTTTAAGTCTTTTTTTTATTACAGTTGTTATACTTTTACTACAATAAGGCAAGAATAGCCTCTAAATGTTCATGTTTACTTACTCGAATTAGAGATAGTTTAACTTCTAAAGTCTTTACAAAGTTCTGCTTCAATTAGCTTTGATAAATAAGCAAAAAATTAGTTTTTTCATATTTCTAATCAAATTGAGTTTTTTAAATAAATATATAGTGTATTTTTTCTAAAAAGTGAAATGTCTTTCTCTTGAGTTGACAAATATATATTTTTATCGTATTGGTTTGTGTGGCAGTAGGAGGAAAAACACACGGACCCCAGAGCTAGAATGTAAGGATTTGAAATTTGACTCTGCCCATTTTTTAGCAGAAAGGAAAATTATTTGACTTCTATGAATTACAGTTAAATAAGCTAATATTTAGAACAATGTCTGGTATGCAGCCAATAAGACTTAGCTGTTATTAACCCGAAGGGAGTATTTGCTACAAACAATCCCTCTAATTTAACTGGGAATTCCTGTAAAGCAAGAATACGTAATCTACAAATTGCCTCCAAATGTAATGAAATTTTAATACTAATTTAACAATTAATGAAGATGATATAACTGTACACTTTGGAGATATTTAATTAAACATTTATTGTTTCGATCTTGCAGATTTTAGTATTCTGAGCCCGATTTCTTTTTTTTTTCCTTTCTGGCTCTAAAATATTTATTTTTATTGGTTCCTTGAAATTTCATAGGTCCTAAGCACCGTGTCTGTAGTGCCTGATGGATAAAATGGCCTTGGCCAAGGTAAACGGGACAGCTTTGAACACTACCTTTTCTGGCTCCAAATATCTTTCTGTGATAGGAACATTTTTTTTCAGCAAGAGTTTGGAAAGGTTTCTAGAAGTTTTGGAAAAGTTACTAAAGAACAATTCAAAGATAGGACAGTAAAGCAAAATCCCAGATATCACTGATGACCCAAAATTCTTAAATTACTTTTGCCTAAATTCAGAGTTTATACCAAAACCTAGGCTGAAGCTGGCCCTGCATTTTAGCATAAATATGAGAAAGAGTGATTTAGAAGACGGTTGGAACTGGCACTGATCCAAGAAGGAATATCTTCTTTAATAAAGTGGGACTACACCTTGACAGACAGGGTTATCATGTCATTTTAATTTTCCAAATTGCCTTGTA
Organism: Phocoena phocoena; assembly: GCF_963924675.1. NCBI lineage: Eukaryota > Metazoa > Chordata > Mammalia > Artiodactyla > Phocoenidae > Phocoena > Phocoena phocoena. The sequence goes on along the minus strand of NC_089222.1, from coordinate 92,050,210 downwards.
AAAGCAAGGGTGGGTAAAACTGATACCTTAGCACAAGCCAAGGCAATGGCACTAAGCTACTAATAGTGATTGTATTCTTCACCTCCACTCAGAGAGAGAAAAAAAAAAAAAAGAATGCATACAAGAAAAAGCCAGTTTAGCTCTAGAATGTCCTTGATGAAGCAGTAAAATTTTACATTTTATTAAATCTCAACCTTCAGTATGTCTTTTTAATATCAAATGTGATGTAATGAGAAGTACACATGAAGCACTTCTGCTGCTTACAGAAATATAATGGTTGTCTCCAGGAAAAGTATTTATTTGAGTTACAAACTGAAGTAGCTGCTTTTTTCATGGGACATCATTTTGAAAGAAAAACTGGCAGTAAACTACGGTATTCATATTTGGGTATTTGACAAGCATTTTTGCAAAAAAAAAAAAAAAGGATATAGAGAGCCTGTCACTTCAAGAGAAACAACTAACACGCTTAATAAATTTCAAGCTTTTCAAGCTAAAATTAGAATTTCAGAAAATTTTATCTGCCACCATGAGCTTGGCTTCTTGCCAATACTCAAAGACTTTTCTGGTGAGACTGGTGGTGATATTAATGAATGTGATATTTTGATATTATATAATAAAATGAGTTACCATTTGAAAGATCTGCATAATTCAGTGAATCATTATTTTCCAAATGACCAATGCATGATATTACATATCTATTAAAAATGGAAGATAGACCAATGAATTTTAATGTAACAGTATTATTCTGTTGTAAGATTACACATTACACTTACCTTCTAATCAATTATCATTTGTCAAATTTTGGTGGAGTAGCAAAGAATAAAAACCTCAATGGTCTGAAAAGGCCATTAAAATACCCTCTCCATTTATATATCTCTGTGAGGCCATAATATCTTCATATACTTCAACCAAAACAACATATCACAACAGATATAATGCAGAAACAGATATGAGAATAGAGGTGTCTTCTATTAATCCAGGTATTCCAGGTATTTAAAATATTTGCAAATATGTAAACAATGCCACCCTTTTCACTATTTTTTTCTTTTGGAAGATATAGTTTTTCATAAAAATATGTCATTTAGGGCTTCCCTGGTGGCGCAGTGGTTGAGAGCCCGACTGCAGATGCAGGGGACATGGGTTCGTGCCCCGGTCCGGGGAGATCCCCCATGCCGCGGAGCGGTTGGGCCCGTGAGCCATGGCCGCTGAGCCTGCGCGTCCGGAGCCTGTGCTCCGCAGCGGGAGAGGCCACAGCAGTGAGAGGCCCGTGAACCGCAAAAAAAAAAAAAAAAAAAAAAAAAAAATATGTCATTTATGTTAACATGTTATGGGTTTATCTTTTAAATAAATTAATATCTTAAGATTTTCTTAGTTTTAATCTCTAGTATGGAATATCGATTGGTATAACTCACATAAACAACAGTTCTGCGGTGTTCAATTTTTACGAGTGAAAAAGAGTCCTGGACCAAAACTTTTGAGAATTACTGCCCTAAGGTTAAATATATTCTAAGCCAGCAGCCATTGTGGCATCAGCATCAGGTCAGCCTATGAGGGATTCCATGCAATTGCCCATTATTTCACAGAGCTCTCCAGTTGGACCGCCCTGTAAGAAGCTAATCATTGAAGGGTGCCTACTATTGCCCTTGATGTTCTCCATAGGGCATTCTAGGATGCCACCGGAAAAATAGTAAGAGAAAGACCGTTTCATTCTGACATTGCTTCTTTCTTTAATTTTGGTCAGGTTTCCCAACACCTTGTCTCTTGTTTCATTATGAAAGATGTACAAACTTCACACCAAAAGGGTAAATGCTGGGGCTTCCCTGGTGGCACAGTGGTTGAGAGTCCGCCTGCCGATGCAGGGGACACAGGTTCGTGCCTCGGTCCGGGAAGATTCCACATGCCATGGAGCGGCTGGGCCCGTGAGCCATGGCCACTGAGCCTGGGCATCCGTAGCCTGTGCTCCGCAACGGGAGAGGCCACAACAGTGGGAGGCCCACGTACCGAACAAACAAACAAAAAAGGGTAAATGCTGCTGCTTGGCAGATGTGGAATTCAACTTTCTCCAAGATCAGACAATGTCTTAAAAATGCTTACCAGAACAGGGAGATCATCTGGGTGCTTTGTGACCACCTAGAGGGGTGGGAAAGGGAGGGTGGGAGGGAGACGCAAGAGGGAGGAGATATGGGGATATATGTATCTGTTATAGCTGATTCACTTTGTTATACAGCAGAAACTAACACACCATTGTAAAGCAATCATACTCCAATAACGACATGAAAAAAAAAATGCTTACCATACATGTCAGAACCAGCACCCAAATTCAACTAGATATCCAACTATGATTTCCTATGACTGTGATCAAGATGACGTAAATGCTGATGAAGAAATGAATGTTATAGTAATGCTCCGAGATATTAAAACTGCCCAGATTGAAATCCTCAGGCAAGTGACTGACATTGTGGGTCCAAGTACCAAAAATCCAGGAAAGGACTGACTTTTATCAGAAGCAAATGGAGGTACTGGAAACCAGAATGAATGTTAGTGAAGACAAACAGTGCACAATAACTAAAGGTGTCTTCTCTCTGAAGGAAAACATTGATGCTTTAAAGAAAAAGGTGACAGAATTGGAAAACCAGAATTCTTGCTCCAATGTACATTGTTTAGAGGTTCTGGATAGAGAAAAGGATAGAGAGATCATAGAACTTCTCCACAAACTCATACAACCAGAAACTTTGAAGAACACATTGGCCTCTACAGACTCTTGAAATCTCAGCAGAACCAGAGAAAGTGCCCAGTTATCCCAAGCCCACTGATCATCTTGAGGAAAAAACAATTTCTCCCCAAATTAAAGCTCTGAAGAAAAGTAATCATTAAACCGCCTTAAGAAGCTTTCAGAAAGCAATGTCAAATATTTGTATTTACCCAGACTTTAATACATGGATCAAGCTAACTTTTGTCCGTGGAGGAAAGTGGAGATTTTTCCTCAGTGCAACCAAGTTAGAGAAATTCATCCAGTGGCTTCTTTGTAGGCCAGCCATCCCTCCTGAGGAACCACTAGTCATAATCCAGAGATATTGTCCACTCACTGGGCCTATTGTAAGCTTGACCACAATCTGTCTCTCTGTTTTCAACTATATTTACTGTCTTTTTGGTTCCTCAAAAGAGGAAGTAACTCGACTACAGAGTAATTTTCTACTTTGCTTGGTACAAAATAAATGTAACCTGGCCATTCCAAGCATTCACACATCTTTGTGTGCTGTGAACTCCTTGGTAGTTAGCTCACCATGGGTTGGCTGTCTGCAAAGTTTCTTTACGTCTACAGTAAGTTGAGGCATATCATCCCATTGGACAATCATGATGCATTTTCTGTCAAGTTTCTTGTTTTCTCAAAGGCAATTCATGAGGACTCATCCAGCGCCCATTTCACAGATAATTGGAGGCAAAGAATAAAGGGGTCAAAGGAATGAGAAACACATTTAGTAGCCCTCGCGTCAGTTTTCTATGCATTCTTATCCTAGTGGCCTTTGCAGATAAGATTCGTGATACTAGAGACAGACTCTACTAACAAAATTTTAAAGAGGATAGAGTGAAAAAGATACCCACTGTCAAGGTTACTAAAGTTAGAGCTATAAAAAATGAAAGGCACTGAAAGGACAAGTTATTGCCAGGAAAATATTTATTCCAAAAATGGGAGTTTTCTTTCAACTTCAACTTCGTCTCTATCAAACAATTAGAAAAGGGGGGAAAAGGTGACTATGGTATTGCGGTTTTATTTTTACATTTTCATGAAATGAGACAAATACCATATCTTGCAGGTTTGAGACAGAGGAAAAGGGAAAATCTGAGTCTGGATTTGTGAACTAAGTTAAATCTCAATCTCAACACTGTACCACTATAGATTCTTATGTGACAGCCTTTGTTTGCATGAACCATATACTACATATCCAGGGTGTGTGCTTCATTTTTGGACATAATAGGTGGTTGCCACTGTAATGTAATTTTTCTAAATATCATGCAAATTAACTGCAAAAAAAATGTTTTCCTCACCACTAAGTTAGTAAATGAAATCTACCAATAGTCAGTCATATGCTGTTAAACTACAAATATCCTTGAAAAATGTACTATTTTAAACTATTCTCAGCTAATCATTTGAAATGAGGGCTTCGGCAGTTAGCTAAGAACAACCCAGTTTCGAATGAGGAAAAAGGAACTACGGTGAATATAGAGGAAACAAAGGGAGAAGTAGGATAAGAAGACACAACATCATCTGGTGCCAGTCTGGTAATAATTATACATTACAACTTTTTCATTTCATTGTCATTATACATTACAACTTTTTCATTACAAAAATGCATTTTATTTTATCCTTATTTACAAATTTACAGATAAGATGTGCATATAACTTTTAAAATATCTCAATATGTGATAGGGGCAGCATGGATGATCCTATCATATACCTACTTAAAGCAAGACTATCTATTAAATGGGTTTGTTTTCAATGGGTTAACAGTGCCAACAAAGTAAAGTATCGTTTTGGTAAAGGCACCAGCAAACTCTATGTCTATATTGACCATCAGCGATATCCGTAAAGAACAGCTGAGCTCTAGCTGGGCACATTGGTTGTGACCCTCGCATCAGAGTAACTAGGGAAGGTCGGCCATGACACAGGCAAATGACATTACAAGTGGCTACTGGGTGAGTAAAAAGTGACTCAACTGGTATTTGCCTGGGTCACCTGAGCCTCTATATTAATGCACATTTTCACTTTTACTGCCCTATGTTCCCCCTTTGCACTTGCTTGATGTTTCTAGAGAGGCAAAGAGTTTAGGAAAAGAGCCTGGAATCAGAAGACCTTAGTTCTGAACAGTCTTAAATTCTACACTTGCAAGCTTTATTATTTCATCTCAAGTACCTTTGTTTTGTCATCTATAAAAAGGGAATCATTATATTCACTTAATAAAGATTTCTTCAGTGTTTACTAATAGCAAGGGATAGTGGAGGGCAAAAGACAAAGTAGAAGACATTCCCTGTACTGTAGACACATAACATCAAATGGCACAAACAAAACACGTACACACAACTCTAAGGCACAATAGATGGGGATGGGCAGCAAAGAACAATATAAAAAGTGCTCCTGGTATCAGAGGAGAAAGAGAGTTGATGAGCCTTGTAGTAAGGAGGGAAGGTGAGGAGGAGATGGAGAGGGCAGTGTACAGAAAAACAAGAGCACAGGAGTGGAGCCAGTAGGGAACGTGGGAAATAAAAGCCACCAAGCATTTTATTAATGTAAAGTACTGACAGGCTATCATTTTTTTTTTTTTTTTTTTTTTTGCGGTACGCGGGCCTCTCACTGTTGTGGTCTCTCCCACTGCGGAGCACAGGCTCCGGACGCGCAGGCTCAGCGGCCATGGCTCACGGGCCCAGCCGCTCCGCAGCATGTGGGATCCTCCCGGACCGGGGCACAAACCCGTATCCCCTGCATCGGCAGGCGGACTCCCAACCACTGTGCCACCAGGGAAGCCCTGGGCTATCATTTTAACTCTTCTATGGATCTCATTTTTCTCTTCAGGGATCCCCACCATGTTCATTTTAACCTGTTTTTCACCTACATAAGAATGTTAGAGAAGGAGAAAGTGAGAGGTACACTACATGATTTTCTCAGGATCTCAAATTTCCCAGAAGATGACTGTTTTACCCTCTGTTAATTCACATTAGTTTCCTGTGAGGAAAGATAATTTTGCTCTTGAGTCAAATACTTATTATCATCACTTAGATGAGATCTCACATGACTCATTAAAATTGCAACTCAACTTGAAACTACATGTGAGCAAATAGTTTTTCCCCAGTCCTTGCTTTCAAATCCACCTGCCTCTCAGCCTACACACCTCCATCCCATCTGGCTCAGAGGAAGTGATGCCTCTCTCGTCCACCTTCCTCCTCCAGTGGCTCATAGGGTCTTCATCAGCTAGTTCTGTTCTTTCCTCCCTGTTAATCACCACCTCCCAGTTCCTTGTGCTCAGCTTTCACAAGTATATGTTTGCCTTGTCCCTGTGTCCCCTCTTCTCTTGCTGATCTCTCGTCATCCTCTCTGAATGAGAGGCCCACCCTCCTGTCCCTACCTCCTCCTCTGTCACTCTTTCCACAGCTCTTAGAATCATGTCTTCCATGCTCTCTCTTCTGGTCCTCTTCCCATCACTCTGGCAGATCTTCCTCAGTCTCTTAGATGATTCCTCTGCCACTAGTCATTCCCTTAAAATACTGATGCTTCACTTTACTTTACTTCACTTTACTCACTCCCAAATCAAAGGACTCCTAACCCAGCCTCTCCTGAGACATCTTAAGCTTTAGTTCCAAGTCATCTTCTCTACTTGGATGAGTGTCAAACTCTTTATTTTCTAAAATTAACATTAATAGCTCTTCCTTCTTCTGACTCAAACCCATTTCTCTTCCAGTATCCTTTTTGTTAATGGCATGACAGTGCAAGCTATCCACAACACCAGATTGGAAATTACTCTCATCTTCTCCCTTACCTGATGTATTAATCATCAAATCTTTCCCTGTTTTATCTTCCAACAATTCATGGAATCCATCCTCTATCTCTGTCCCCACTTCTGTTTTGCTTCAAGCCATAATATCTCTATATGAATGAAAAGTTTTCCTGCTTGGTTTCCCAGCCTCCACAATGTCCACAGTCCAATCCTAATAGGGTAATATTATATGAAACAAAGATAATCTTTAAATTTATTTCTTATTGAGGTAACATTGGTTTATAACATTACATAAGCTTCATGTGTAAAACATTATATTTCTACTTCTGTATACCCTACAGCATGCTCACCACCAAAACTTTAGTTTCCATCCATCACCATACAGTTGAGGCCCTTTACCCATTTTGCCCACTCCCCTACCCAGTCCCTTCTGGTAACTAATGCTCTGTTCTCTGTATCTTTGTTTGTTTTTTAATTTAATTTTATTTATTTATTTTTTATACAGCAGGTTCTTATTAGTTATCTCTTTTATACATATTAGTGTATACATGTCAACCCCAATCTCCCAATTCATCACACCACCATCACCCGCCCCCCGCCGCTTTCCCCCCTCGGTGTCCATATGCTTGTTCTCTACATCTGTGTCTCTATTTCTGCCTTGCAAGCCGGTTCATCTGTACCATCTGTGTGTTTGTTTGGTTTGGTTTGTTCATTTATTTTGTTTGTTTGTGATTCCACAGGCTGGAAAAAACCAACTAGAAAGCTTTATTTTTTTCCTTCCAGTTTTATTGATATACAGCACTGTTTAAGGTGTATAACATAATGATTTGACATACACACATCATGAAATGATTACAATAAGTTTAACGAACATCCATCATCTCATACAAATACAAAATTAAAGAAAAAGAAAAAATATTTTTTTGTTGTGATGAGAACAACTTTCATATATAACATACAGCAGTGTTAATTATATTAATCATGTTATATACCACAGCCCTAGTACTTTTTTATCTTACATAACTGGAAGTTTATACCTTTTGACCACTTTCATCCAATTCCACCTCTTCCCACCCCCTGCCTCTGGTAACCACAAATCTTTTTCTATAAGTTTGTTTGTTTTTTGAAGTACAATTGACCTACAACACTATGTTAGTTCCCAGTATAAAACATGGTGATTCGATATTTCTATACATTACAAAATGATCACCATGATAAGTCTAGTTGCCACCTGTTCACCATAAAAAGATATTACATTATTATTGACTATATATTGACTATACTCCCCATTCTGTACATTTCACTCCCATGACTCATTTATTTTGTAACTGAAAGTTTGTACCTCTTAATTTCCCTCATAGTTTGTGCCTATTTCACTCATCCCCCATACTCCTCCCCTCTGGCAGCTACCTGCTTATTCTCTGTATCTGTGACTTTGTTTCTATTTAGTTATGTTTGTCCATTTGTTGTGTTTTTTAGATTCCACATATAAGTGAAATTCTCTGACTTATTTGACTTAGCATAATGGACCTTTCAGGTCCATCTATGTTGCCGCAAATGGCAAGGTTTCATCTTTTTATGGCTGAGTAGTATTCCACTGTGTATATATATACCATATCTTCTTTATCCATTCATCCACTCATGGGCACTTTGGTCACTTCCACATATTGGCTATTGTAAATAATGCTTCAGTGAACATAAGGTTTGCATATATCTTTTCAAATTAATGTTTTCATATTCTTTGGATAAATGCACAGAAATGGGATAGCTGGATCATATGGTAGGTCTATTCTTAATTTTCTGAGGAATCGCCACACTGTTTTCCATAGTGGCCACCAATTTATGTTCCCATCAATGGTGTATGAGGGTTCCCTTTTCTCCACGCCTTTGCTAACACTTGTTATTTCTTGCCTTTATAATAGGCCTGAAGCAATATCTCATTGTAGTTTTGATTAGCATTTCCCTATTAACTGGTGATGTTGAACATATTTTCATATGACTGTTGGCCATCTGTGTGTCTCCTTTGGAAAAAATGTTTAAACAGGTTCTCTGCCCATTTTTGAATCAGGTTGTTTGTGCAGGTTTTTTGTTGTTGTTGTTATTGAGTTGTATGACTTCTTTATATATTTTGGATATTAACCCCTTAACAGATATATGATTTACGAATATCTTTTCCCATTCAGCACGTTGTCTTTTCATTTTATTGATGGTTTCCTTTGCTGTGCAGAAGCTTTCTAGTTTGATGTAGTCCCATTTGTTTATATTTGCTTTTCCCTTGCCTAAGGACACACATCCAGAAATATATTGCCAAGACCACTGTCAAAGAGAGGGTGGGTTTTTTTTAAACAAACAGTTCTAAAAATATTTTTATTGTTTCTCATAGTGAAGAGAATAAAATCCAAATTTCTTAGCAGAGCCTATGCTCTTTCCATCCTGAATTTTTACCTTTGGAAGGCAGTGTTCCATAGTGGTAAAGCACAATGGCTATGGTGTCAGACTCGCCTGATTCAAGAGCTGGCTCTGTCACTCACTAGCTGTGTGACTTTGGAATTAAGTCAAAGTGTAAGTTCCCAAAGCTTTAATATCCTTATTCCAAAATAAGAATAATAATCATAGATTGTTGCCGGGAATAATGATGATTATTTTATGAAGCTCTTAGCAATCTAATTGACATACAGTAAGTATAAAATAAACGGTATTTATTAATAAATTACTTCTTCATCCTCATCCTTCCATGATAATTTTACATGCAAACCACCATCCAGCCACATGAAATGTCTTGCAGATTTTTTCAAATCTTGTATCTTTGTACTTGCTGTCCCTACTGCCTTGGATGCCTTTCTTTTATCTAGCTGATAAGCAATAATTCGTCATTTGAGTCTCAACTCAAATATTTTTTCTCTAAGACACCTCCCTGACTCTTATTCTCTACCTCAGTCTCTCTGTAGCAGAAACTGGGAACTCCCAAAAAACCCCTGCCAGTGTTGCCATTGATTTTATATACATATAATATATATTGTCATTTTGTGCTCACATGTCTCTCTCATAAAAATTTGAGCTTTTTATTTAATTAATTAACTTATCTAATTTGCTTTGGGCTGCATTGGGTCTTCATTGCTGCGCAGGCTTTCTCTAGTTGCTGCGAGCGGGGGCTACTCTTCATTGCGGTGAGCAGGCTTTTCATTGTAGTGGCTTCTCCTGTTGTGGAGCACAGACTCTAAGTGTGCTACGGGCTTCAGTAGTTGTGACTCACTGGCTCTAGAACTCAGACTCAGTAGTTGCGGTGAACGGTCCCTAACATATCAATAGATTATGCTTCAAAACTTCATTTGTAAATCCGCTGAATACAATTCAAAATGCATATTACAAAGAAACAGTACTAGAGTTGGATTTGGGGCCAACCTGTAAAAGCCGACTGAACTACAATACACCTGAGATATTGGTACTCATTAAACTATAGAGCCAAGCTTGTGTGTGTTCTCGTGCCAAAGTGTATTCAGGAAAGTAACAAGAGCAGTATCCTGACAGCTGGATCAGGGTCCCCACTTCTGATAGGAGAGTGAAGATTTCACAGATTGATGGTATTAGGAGGACACCTTGGGGAACTAGGAGACAAAGGGCAGGAACTCTAAGGATGAAAAGCTGAGATGGGGAGTTCTTGGGCAGGGGAGACAAGTGCTCCATGTGGCTCCTGAAAATCTAGTCCAGGGAATAAGGGCTGAAGGGGGGCCAGGGTCATCTTTTACAGTGATGGATTGAAAGCTGAGATAGAAGGGAGAGGGTTTTTACATGTAAAGCACTTGGCATAATTCTTGGTACATGGTGGTGTTCAATAAATGGTGATGGAGATATTGGAGATGGTGAGGTAGAGGCAAAACCTGTAGGCTTTTCTCTCTCATTTGTCTTTTAGAATACAATCTGCTTAGAAAACAACTGTATTGGTGAGAAACATGGAACTCCAAGCCTTTCTGAACTATGAAATATTAGTGGCCAGTGGAGTTAGTGGAGCAGGGCAGTGGCTGGACCAATGCAGGTAGGAATGTTGCTCTTGTAAGGCTCTTGTGACAAAGATAGGATAAGTTTGCATAGCCCCTCATCCTTCCCCTTCTGCAGCCCACTCTTTTCACCTAAAGCTTGAGGTGGAAGAGTGTACTGCGTGGGGACATGCACCCCAGACAGAGGCAGAATCAAGAAAGAGGGGAAGGACAAGGAAAAGAAAAAAGAAAACTCCCAATAGGAGTGAAAAACACTCCTGAGGTTCTGGTGCAGCCCTTCATACAATAATGATCTTCCCACCAGGCAGAAGTAAGGCACTACACCATGTGTTCTGAAAATACTTTAAAAAAAAAAACAGAAAACAGGCAGTGCCTCCACAGGCAGTTAAATCAAATGTGATGGTCATCCTTTTTCTACTTTGGGTTACATTTTAGCTCTAAAGAATCTGCAAAGCTTCCAGGAACAGCTCTCTACAGGACTTTTCCAATCTTTTCCTTTAGTCAAGGATCCCACCTATTTTTAGCCATTTCTCCTCTCCCCGGCTCTTATCGAAGCTAGGAAATGAAATGCATGAAAACGTACCCAGGTGATAGTGTGATTCTGATGATGTATTCTTTCTACCAGTCCTTTCAGAAGGGGTGCTCTCATGATACAATACCCCGATGGAAGGTGTGACACATCTTTTGGATATCAGAAAATTGAAATATGGGTGCCACTCTTATTTATAGTGACCCTCAGTCAACTTATCTTTGCCAACTATAAAGATACTAATTGCTTGATGTACAGGTTGTAATTGGATCACAGCCATCAGTGACATGGTTATTTGTTGTTATAGAAATATTAACAAAATTATGCCTAAGGCAGTCTAATTAGAAGAACACCATCAGTGACCCAACTGGCATTTTCAATATGTTATCTAAGAGGTATGATCAGAAGACAAATCAGAGCTAACTTAATGACATTTCTGATCAGAGGCTGCTCTGAGGGCAGTGAGTTATTGAAGGAGACAAAGAGGAATTGATGAGTGGCAGATTCAGGCAGGCTATTTGAGGACAACAACAAGCAATGGAATTTACTAGATTCAATCTTGTTGCAAGGCATGACAAAAGTTTCCTTCCTTCTCAGCAGCAGAATCCCAAAGTCATCAAATTTATCTATGAAAAGAAGCCTAAAGATTATCTAGTTCAGTGATATTCAAGTGGGCTTTTAAGAATCTCCTGGGAGACCAATATCATGACATATCTGTGAGTCAGGGGGCATAACTTATCGCTACCCCATTTGAGAATGATGACTATATAATGCAGCAGTATAATATAGGGAACTAAGAAGAAACACCTACATATTAGATAGGCCTGAATTAAGAAGGGATATGTTATTCACTAGTCGTGTAAGCTTGCTGAGTTTTTAAAATTTTCTAAGCCAATTTCCTTGTCTCTAAATTGGGGATAATAATAATGCAAAATCATGTGCTGAGAATGAAACGAGGAAAAGTGCTTAACTCGGCATCTGACACATAGTAAATACTCAATAAATATAACTTGTGATGGTTAATTTTGTGTGTCGACTTGACTAGGTTAAGGGATGTCCAGATAGCTCGTAAAACATTTCTGCATGTGTCTGTGAAGATATTTCCAGAAGAGATTAGCATTTGAATCTGTAGTCTAAGGAAAAATGATTTCCCTCCCCAATGCAGTGGGCATCAACCAATCTGTTGACAGCCTGAAGAAAACAAAACGGTGGAGGAAGGGTGCATTTCCTCTCTGCTGGAGCTAGACCATTCATCTTTTCCTGATCTTAGACATCAGCACTCCTGGCTTTTGCGCCTTTGGCCTTGGACCAGGACTTACACCCTCAGCCCTCCAGTTCTTGGGCCTTAGGACTCAGACTGGGACTTATACCACTGGCTCCCCTGGGCTCTCAAGCCTTCAGGTTTGGACTGGAGCTATACCATCAGCTTTCCTGGGCCTCCAGCTTGAAGGTGGCAGATCATGGGACTTCTCAGCCACCATAATTGCATTAGCCAATCCCTCACAATAAATCTCTTCCTATGTATCTATCTTACTCATTCTGATTCTCTGCAGAACCCGAATACATACTCTACTACTATTACTACTGAATTTGCTGGGCAGCAACTATCCAGTATGTTGGGCAGAAAAAGACTGAGGACCAAAATGTTAGTCCAACTCACTCAAGAGGAACCTGAGATCCAGAGGTAGAAGTGACTTGCCTAAAGTTACCCAGATTAGAAGAGTCTGGACCAGATTTCAGATGGTGGGTCTGGTGCCCTTTAGGCCACAGTGAATTCTTGCATTCTGACAGATAAAAGAATACCAAGAGGCACTTCCCTGGTGATCCAGCAGTTAAGACTCCACACTCCCAGTGCAGGGGGCCCAGGTTCAATCCCTGGTCAGGGAACTAGATCCCGCACGCCACAACTAAAGATCCCACATGCCGCAACTAAGACCCAGCAAAGCCAAATAAATAAATATTAAAAAAAAAAAAAAGAAGAATAGCAAGATGCAGGGGGGGCTTCCCTGGTGGCACAGTGGTTGAGAGTCCGCCTGCCGATGCAGGGGACACGGGTTCATGCCCTGGGTCCGGGAAGATCCCACATGCCGCGGAGCGGCTGGGCCCGTGAGCCATGGCCACTGAGCCTGTGCGTCCGGAGCCTGTGCTCCTCAACGGGAGAGGTCGCAACGGGAGAGGCCACAACAGTGAGAGGCCCGCATACCGCCAAACACACACACACACACACACACACACACACACACACACACAAAAGATGCAGGGGGAAATGCATTGGGTTAGTGGTCAAAGACACATTTAACTATGTCTTTCACCATCTCTGTGAGCTTCCCAATGTTCTCTAAGTAGGGTGGTGCATTGATGAAGGATATGAAATCTACCATTACTGCCACCCAACCTCTTTCCCCAGCTCATTCATTTCTTTTTCCGTTATCTTTGAAACTTGGACCTTTCTCGCACTAGAATTTGCCATGTGGGTCTTCTATTATCTGAGCATTTCATCAGGGATCAGGCACAAATATTATATGGCAATGTGTTTGTGTATACATACATGCATATATTTGGTATCAAATATATATGTATACATATATATCTATATCAAATATAAATGTGTAGATAAAACTTTTGATTAATTTCTTTGCCTTTTGTCAGTGATATTTTTCTGGTTATTATAGTTTGTTTAAAAGTAATAATAATAAATACACACAGACTTCTGGTAGAAGCCTCAGATCGTACTTCTAAATGTTAAAGTATTTTTAAAAAGTTGAAGAGCTGTGAACAGTGTTTAAGTAGCTTATATGAGCTTTAAAGGACAGTGATAACCTGTCGTGATAAGGACAGCCTGTCATTCAAGGGAACAACAGAGTTTGGCAGGAAATATGTATTAATACACGACGTAAAACCTAGTGAACCCCACTCTTAGCCTGTCTTCCTTCTCATCGTCTTTAAAACATAGAGTATTTCTCTTTCCCTCTTTTCCCGTGTTTTTGATAATGTGTTACTATTTCCACCCATGGGCTTTTCCCTCCTCTTTACCTCTCTCTCTCTCCATGTCTCTGTGTCCCTCCCTCTTTCCCCTCTCTATCTCAGTTTTTCTCAGACATACATTCACTTGCCAGCCAAGGTCATGTGCACTCACTTGTCTTTCCTCTTTTCCTCTGCGCAGTTTCAGCCCATGAACCTTAGTGTTGACCTTTTCCTAGTCTTCCTGATTCTACTTCCAGGCATCCCTGGTATATTAGTCAGGATTCTCCAGAAACAGAACGAATGAATGAATGAATGAATGAAAACATACATACCTACATAAAATTTAAAATATACAAAAATATATAAAGAGATTTATTATAAAGTGTTGGCTCATGCGATACTGGAGACTGAGAAGCCTCATGATCTGCCACCTGCAGGCAGAGGTCCAGGAGAGCCCATGGTGTAGTTCAAAAGACTGAGAGCCAGAAAATCAATGGTGTAGATCCCAGTCCAAGTCTGAAGTCTTGACAAGCAGGAGCACCAAGGGCAGGTGACGAGCGACGTCCCAGCTCCTCAGTGAGGAAGAGTGAATTCAACCTTCTTCCACCTTTTTGTGCTGTTGAGGCCCTCAGATTAGATGATGCTTGTGCATGTTGGAGGAGACCATCTGCTTTGCTCAGGTCACCCGCTCAAATGTTAATCTCTTCCAGAAACACTATCACAAACACACCCAGAAATAATATCTAACCAGTTATCTGGGCATGTGGCCATGTATACCTATTCCACAGACTTTCTTCTCCAGGTCCTGATTTCTGTATCCAGTTCATGCCAGCAACTACACTTCACCCTCTGATTATCCCCTTTGGATGGCTGCTTCAATTTACATAACTGAATCTGGACTGTATCTCCACTCTAATTATAGTTTTAGGGTGACCTCCTAAGACAGTTTCCCAAAAACACTACTTCCTCCATTTTTGGTCAGTCTTCCTTTGCTGCTCTCCTCCTATGCCTTTCTTTTTCATTCCAACTTTCATGTTCCCCCCAACAAAATTAATCATGATATAGAATAAAAGTTTACTATAGATTTTATTACATATAATGAAGACAATTGAATGTCCCTTATTCTGAATTTCAAACACAGGTGAGTGGAGTAAGTTATAATTTAACTAGGGAAATAACATTAATTGTAGCTGTTTTTACTTATTATTTTCTTATAGTCTCTCAGTTGAGAAAAGAACTCTCTATGCTGAGAAAATATATAAAGGAGGGTCTTAATCTAATTTTCTTCTCTTTATTTGCTCTATTATTATGGTCCCTTTATAGCTTCTAACAAATTAATTTATTTTTAATTTCTAAGGAGGGGTAGGAGGTATTTTGGTTAGGTTTTTTTTTCAGTTCACTGAAAATGGCTTTCAGAATAAGCATGTTTTGCAGAACTCTGATCATAACTGTCATCTACAACAATGTAAAGAAAGTCAAGAAGAACATGGACAAAATAATTATATATAAATTTCAGATTTTTGGAAATTACTTGAATCTGAGACGAGATAGCTTGCATAGCTTCCCCGTTTTCTCTGTTTTTAAAAAAATTCACAAGTTTTGAACTTTCACAATTGTAAAATCAATTACAATGTATTTATAACTTTGGGAATACTATCGTATATGACTGAGCAGCCTAAAGAAGACTGAAAAAATTGGAAAGATTCAATTCACTATGATTCATTTAAATGGGCCAACGAACTAGCAGCCTCAGATTCATTTCTGTCACATTATTAAAACAAGTTCAGCTCACAGACAAATGGAATTTTTAATCAGTAGTGAAATTTCCCCAGCCAACTCTTCTGGTCTCTTGTTAATTGAACGTGCAGAATATCCTTTAAGGACAAGAAAGGCATGCATGGACATGATGGGGCTCGGCTACACAGGGGCCCTCTTCCCCCGTGCATTCTCCTACAGTCCCTACAGTGGGTAAGAAGCCTGAAACTTATCTCAGTCCCAAACTCCTC
Organism: Phocoena phocoena; assembly: GCF_963924675.1. NCBI lineage: Eukaryota > Metazoa > Chordata > Mammalia > Artiodactyla > Phocoenidae > Phocoena > Phocoena phocoena. The sequence continues at coordinate 92,034,228 of NC_089222.1, read as the reverse complement.
AATTCTGTGTGATTTTTTTTAAACAGGCCCCTTTCCAGGACATACATTGGAAAGGAAAATGAAGAGGATATGTCCTCCTCCCAGTCTGTGAAAATTAACAATTTTAATCTGCCAAATCAGCCCCAACTCCATTGAAATAAGTCCCAAATTGAGTGAGGCAGCACCAGGTTCCTCCTACTATTATCTTGGGTTTATCTCACCATGGTCATGGATGATTCATTCATGCATTAGTTAATTTACCAATCACTGAGCACCTACTATCAATATATACCAGACACCATGCTAAGTACTTGGTAATATGTTGGTGAGTAAAATAGATACGATACTATCCTGAAGCTCCCAGGGAATGGGTTAGAGACCCACAGTCTTCCTAAAGTTTCCTCTTCTCAGATGCCAATCTGTTTTCAATCTCTTCAGAGCCATTGCTATGTGGTGACTCACTTCCTTTGCTTTGGCCCTGGACATGGCTTGCCACTTCTATCTCCCCCTGGGGTGCTTCCTTGGCCCCCCATCGTTAAGTGATAGACACTGTTGATTGGGCTACCCAAGAGCCATTTCCCACCCTTTTCTACCACGATGCCTCCACCAAAGAGGCTACATAGTCAAGTATACGCTTTTACAGCATCTTTTATCCTCTGGCCCCAGATGTTAGCAGAGATCTGCTGGAGGGAAATCTGAGGAATTTTTTCTTCCTTGATAAAGAGGGACACATGCAACTGGTAAGCACTTCCAGGTTTCTACTTCTTCCTGTTTTGAAAGCAGAAATAATGGCTGGAACGTCAGCACTTATATTGTGAAGTTGAGGAAAGATCAAGAGACTACAAAGATACCAGCCCTGACATTGCTGAGCCACTGAAACAACACCAGCAATCTGTATTGAAGGACTGATTATTATATGACCCAGTATTATTATATGAACCATATATTATATATATGAATATATAATATATTCATTAATATATGAACATATTATATATAATATATGAATATATTTTCATATATTATATGAAAATAATTTCATATTATTTATTATATGAAAACAAACCCATATTGTTTAAGTCAATGTAGTTGGATTTTTTTGTCATTTGCAGTCCAGGGCAAGTCTTACTGACACGTTATCACAGCCAAGGGTGCCTCAGCATCTTAAGAGCTTAGCAAATCTTTCTATTCTTGTGCTGTCCAGAACAAGAGTGAAAAACTAGTCCCAAAGTGTTATTCAGTCCTGATGAAGTCTACAAGCACATCAGGATTCTCATGGTTGTTTGGTTTCCATCAACTTTTATTTTGGTTGTTTGCCTGGGGCTACTTATCACATCATCTTGTGGGACTGAGTACGAGAAGTGAGACCTGTGGTGCGTGTATGTACCCAATCTCCATGCCAGTGGAGTGACACAGATATCAACTCACTTTATTTACTTATTTATTTATTTGGCTGTGTTGGGTCTCCGTTGCTGCGTGCAGGCTTTCTCTAATTGCAGCAACTGGGGGCTACTCTTCGTTGCGGTGCGTGGGCTTCTCATTTCGGTGGCTTCTCTTGTTGTGGAACACAAGCTCTAGGTGCGTGGGCTTCAGTAGTTGTGGCACACAGGCTCAGTAGTTGTGGCTCTCGGGCTCTAGAGCACAGGCTCAGTAGTTTTGGCACACGGGCGTAGTTGCTCCGTGACATGCGGCATGTTCCTGGACCAGGGCTTGAACCTGTGTCCGCTGCATTGGTAGGCAGATTCTTAGCCACTGCGCCACCAGGGAAGCCCCTCAACTCACTTTAAATAAGATTATGGCACCTTACCTCTTAAGTACTCCCCAGGTAGGAAGGCATCCACAAATGCACTCCTACATCTTAATCTCCCAATAACATGGTTACTAATTTCAAGCTCTGGAGGTATATATGCAAATACCCTCAGATCACAAGAGGATTTAAGTCATATTTCATTCTAAAGGAGAGTCATATTTAAATATTTTAAACTTCACATTCATTATCTCTCTCCTCCTGTTACTAAATAGAAAGTATTTTCTATCATAGGAAAATCTCTTGATCTGTGCGAAGAATCCCATCTCCTCCCACTTTCTCAGGAACTTCTCCCTCTGGATTATGTCCATTGTCTCTTACATAACTTCAAACTCTTTCTTCACCAGAATTTCTTCATTATCATTTAAACATACTATTTCTCCTATTTTAAAAAACAAAATTTTACCAGACTACAAATTTCCAACTAAAGTCTTATCTATTCTCCTAGTTACAAAATATATAGCTATAGCTTCAACTTCTACTTTTTCTTACTATTGACTTCTCAGTCCATTCTAGTCTGGCGTCTGTTCTTCCCAACCAAGAACTAACCAGGTCCAACCCTGCTCAGCTTTCGAGATCAGATGAGATCGGGCGTGTTCAAGGTGGTATGGCCATATACCTGGCTTCCGTTCTTACCACCTAAATTCTAGCACTAAGCCACCCATGACCTACATGTTTCCAAGTCAATGAAAATGTTCACGTCTATCCTATTTAAACTCCCAGCTTCCTCTGTAGTACACAGGTTTCCACTTCTCCCTCTACAACAGTCTCTTTCCTTGCCTTGCATCCTTCCATGTCCCCACACTTCGTTTTTCTTCTGATTTATTATCAGCCTGCTTTGCTGACATCTCCTCTACCCACCTTTTTGTGTAGAACTTCCTTAGGGCTCAGCCTTGGGCCCTCTTCAATTCTCTCCCAAAGTGATCTCATCTATTCCAGTATCTTCAAACACCATCTACAGGCAATGGTTTTGTTTGTTTGTTTGTTTTTGCGGTACTCGGGCCTCTCACTGTTGTGGCCTCTCCCATTGCGGAGCACAGGCTCCAGACGCGCAGGCTCCGGATGCGCAGGCTCCGGACGCGCGGGCTCAGCGACCATGGCTCACGGGCTCAGCCGCTCCGCGGCATGTGGGATCCTCCCAGACCGGGGCACGAACCCGTGTCCCCTGCATCGGCAGGCGGACTCTCAACCACTGCGCCACCAGGGAAGCCCCAGGCAATGGTTTTAAAATCATATCTCCAGCCCAGATTGCTCTTCTGAGTTACAGACTCATTGCTCCAAATGTTTATATTATCTCCAGCTGAGACACTTGAACGTGTTATAAGAATCTCAAATACAACATGCCCCCAAGTAAACTTATCATCTCTAACTACCTTATCCCCAAACTGCTTCTCTTCTAGCATTACCTATCATGGTAAATGGTACTAACATCCTCCCAGACTCTTCAGTAAAGAAGTCTATGAGCCATTCTTAACACTTCCCCCTCCTTCAACGATTCTCCCCCAACTTCTGCCCATAACCCTCTGCCTCCAAAAAAATCAATCATAGATTCAGTTGACTCTGCCTCCTAAATCCATCTGCTTTCCAATTTAAGTCACCATCATCTCTCACCTGGGCTACTTAAATGACCCTCTCACTAGTGTCTTCTAACCCACTTTTCCTTGCCCCAAGCCCATTTTTCACATAGCAGTGAGAGCAACCATTTAAAATGTAAATCGGATTAAATCATTCCTCTACTAAAACTATTTCATGAGTTCTAAGTATTAAATCCAAAATCCTTCTTTGTGTTTCCTGAACAAACAAACTCTTTTTTGCCTCAAGGCATTACATATGCCTCTTCCAGGAATGCTGTTTCTTCCAGACTGTGCATAGCTAACTGTTACTCATCTTTCAGGTATGAGCTTAATCACTATTTTCTTAAGGAAAACTCTCCTGATTAAGTTAGAAATAGTGTCAGATTCCCTATTTACTTTCATACCACCTTGTGATTTTTAATTATAGGATTGTCACCATAGTAATTAAATCCTACTTGTGTGATTATCTAGTAGAGAGACCCTAACTAAATAACGTAAGCTCCATGAGGGTAGGACTGGCTATAATATGCTCACTGATGTATTCTCAGTGGCAAGCAGTGGGGAATAGTAGGTGATCAATAAGAGTTGGATGCATAAGCTGAGTTTCATGTAATTCTGACTTTAAGACCTATATTAACTTCCTGTTCTGATCATAGACACGTATGACTTTAATTATGATGAAATACTTATGTTTTAATTATAAGTATTTAATTACATTTAATTATCTAATTGTGGTGTACTTACACTTACAGAAGTATTTAATTGTGAAAAGGGATAATTTCTATAAACTAAAAGAAGTACTGAATTTTTCTAGGAAGTTCATTTTAGGAGCAAAATTTCATTGTTTTTGAAGACTACTGGACAGATAATTATAAAAAGGGGAAAGAATAAAAGTCAAAAATCAACTAATCCAGTAAAATTGTTATATTGACTATCAAGGTTCAAAATACGTTAGAATAAAAGCTCCCTCCCACTTTTTCAAGATATTTTCTAAGTTGAATGAAATTTTAATTCCAAATCTAGAGCTATGAGATTAAGAAACAAAGTTGAAGAGTGACACTCCAAAAATTCCCTCTAGAAAAATTCTAATATAAGAGCTTAAAGGCCAGTCTGTGTCCCTGAGGTCCATTAATAATACATGTGGGGACAGAATGATTAACATGGAATGAGAGATGACAGGGGAAACCCCTGCCAAAGAGGAAAAAGACAGATGAGGATTTGAATTCTGAGAAAGTCCAAATTCTCAAGGGCTCTGATCTATTGACATAAGAATATTGCGGCAGACAGAGTGAGAAAAAGTAATTAGAGCAGGTTTCTCAACCTTGGCACTATTGACATTTTGTGCTGAATAATCCTTTGTTTCAGGGGTCTGTCCTACGCAATGTAGGGATATTTAGTAGCAAGCCTGGTCTCTACCCAATGGATGCCAATAGCACTCCCCCTTGAAAGTAGTTATACTCAAAAATGTCTCTAGACATCTCCAATGTCCCCTGGGGAGGCAAAACTGCCCCTGATTGAGAACCACTGGATTAGAAAAAGTCAAAGGGATTAGCTGAATCAAAAAAGGACAAAGGGACAAAGGGTTTGTTTTTTGTTTTTGTTTTTTTATCGTTCACCGGTTTATCGATTCATACATTCCTTCACTCATCTGACAAGTCACAGTACTAGACATTGTGTTCCAAAGATGAGTAGAGCACAGGCTCTGTTCAGAGCTGAAAGTCTACTTCTAAGACAAAGAGGCCATTGTCTTAGAACAGATCATGGATTTGCAGTTCTGTGAGGTGCTGGTTTTAATGCATAAACAAAGTTACCCAAGAAAGGTCTCAACCTTGCTCAAGACGCACAGCATACCTAGGTAGAGTGGATGTAGGGAATTAGCATTCACATTCAATTCAGCTTCCTAGGACACCCTCCTGACCTGCAACAGTTGGAGAGATAAAACTACTTGGTCCAGGATCCCTTGCCACCAGGTTTCCTGGTGCAGACTGGCTCAGTCCTTCAATCCTTTGCATGAGATTGAATCTGTAAGTGAAGACCAGCCCATCTTCCTATTGCTGGCTGCTCACAGGCACAGTCCTGGAGTATTTGGGATTTCCCCAGCCGTGTTCCAGTGTCCATATCAAGCTCTGTGGGGTTCCAAAGGTAGGTGCAGTGAGGATAGTGGTGGCTTCCTGACCTCCGAACAGCAGCTATAGCACTGTGTTCTTGAACTCAACAAGTCAGTAGTGCCCTCCTAGTTCCACATACCTGCTCTGAGAGAGGCAGCAGCACTCCTGGCAGTCCAGGTAGCAATATTATTCTGGAATTTTTTCTGAAAGATTCAACCATAGTCTCTAGCACTCTGATGAATATGTATGAGCCTGGTTCTTTTAATTCTAGTTTATCCTGCTTAAAATATGTAAAGTGAGTTCTGCTTTTTGCAAATTGAGCCCAGCAACTCTATACAACAAACTGCAATAACTCAGTAAACCCATCACACTGTGTGATCACACACCCTCAGTAAGAAAAAAGATCAGATTCTTCAGTTAAGCACCAGATGAAGAATTTGGCTTCCGTTTAGGGGCCATGCTGCATGAAAAATATGTTTGTTTTTGTTTGTGTGTTGTTGAATTGATGCGAGTAAAAATATAAGATTTGTGCTGTAAGTGCAGTGCCAGAGACAAGCACAGTGCGCAATAAGGAGGCGGTACCTAGTCAGGGAAAATGTTTTAGAGAAGGGATGCCGGAGCTGAGTCTTAAAGTATGAGCAGTAATGTGCCAGGAAAATTACATTCAAGGTTGGAAGCAGAGGATGTGCCACAGGTATAATGAAAGCATGGTATATTTACAGAGCTAGAAATTGTTCAGGGCAGCTGGATTGTATGAGAGGTAGGAAGTGTTCAGAGATCAGCTGGACAGCAGAAACAAGAGCATGAAAGAGAGGGAGCGATATAACTTCCCCATTTTCTTGAGTCTAAGAGGCCACCGATTATGACACACTGTCTGTAAGAGGTTTCAAGTTAAAAATGTAAACGTCACACTAAATGTACTCATTTATTTTAAAACTAACTAAAAATACCATTCACTTATCGATCTAAACTCTCTCTTTTCAATACCTAAACCAGAATTCGTCCTAAACCTTCTTGACAATATTTGCCTAGGAGAGTCTAGAGGATCTGGAGTTCCTTCTAAATCACCTTCAGTTATTTGGAGGTTGGTTAAAGTTAGCTTTTCACCGCTGCCTGTGATCTTGACATTTTTTAAGATTGTCAGTAAATTTCAAGCCATATCAAATCATATTAGGACTTTCTCCTCTGCATTTCCTATTTGGTTGAACTCAGCATTTTGTGTTTTCTATTATTACCTTATTACATATTACTGTAGGTCAAATAGCTTCTCTTAAAAGTTAGCCAAAAACTTTTCACAGATCAGTATTCCAATACTGACTAATAGTCCTATGCGAAAAAGAAATTAGCCACACGAACTTCTCCCTGTTTTGGAAAGCCTGTGATCCGCTGCAAGAGATCTGGCAAGTTCGACACCCTTTAATTCCATCTCCTGGAGTACATGACAGGCAATCTTCTATGTACAGAATTTATTTTCATTTCAGTGCTGCATCATAAAGATATCCTTTTGCAGACATTCTAAGCAAAGAATTAGGGATCCAAATTTAGGTTAAATTCAACCACTTGTTATCAGTGCAAAAAAGCTCAACTGGGAGAGATAATAAAATGAAGAAATACCACAATGCATCGCTTGGTTCACAGATGCTCAAGAAATGCCTACTGATGAAACACTATAACTCTCGCCTCTGCCTGGCAACTTGTAAGACATTTTGACTGTAAGAGTCTTCCTGTCTTCAGAAATGGCAAAAGGTAAGGAAAAAAAAACATACCTCAGGCAAACTGGGGCCTTGAACAAAGTCCAGTGTGGGCCCCTGCACATTACAGAAAAACTTCTTCTTTCTCCTTCAGACCAGGAGATATGGGGTGTGGTCAAGGCCAAGCAAAAAAGATAATTTTGGATGAGAAGTGAGAGTGGAACAAGAGGACAAGTAAATAGAAAGAAGACCTTTGCTTTGGGGTAAGAGATGATTTTATTAAAAAACAAAACAAGCAAACAACAACAACAAAAAGAGGGCAGATGACACTATCATACCTGAGGGACACTCACATATACAAATAACCCTTGGTTCCTTTAGTCTCTGAAACATGTCTAATCTTCCTTTTGAACCAATGTCCTTCTAAGTAGTGGCAGAAGTTTAAAATTATTGATTTGTAATATTTTAATTTCTGTTTTACACTATCTCCATTCACTTTAAACATTCAATCTACCAGAATTACATTTCCCTATCCAACTGGTTTTTTAAAATCTTTGGAGGTTGGGAGGGAGGGAGACACAAGAGGGAAGAGATATGGGAACATATGTATAACTGATTCACTTTGTTATAAAGCAGAAACTGACACACCATTGTAATGCAATTATACTCCAATAAAGATGTAAAAAAAAAAAAAAAGATCCTTTTTGACCCACCTCCTAGAGAAATGGAAATAAAAACAAAAGTAAACAAAATGGGACCTAATGAAACTTAAAAGTTTTGGCACAGCAAAGGAAACCATAAACAAGATGAAAAGACAACCCTCAAAATGGGAAAAAATATTTGCAAATCAAGCAACAGACAAAGGATTAATCTCCAAAATTTACAAGCAGCTCATGCAGCTCAATATCAAAAAAACAAACAACCTAATCCAAAAGTGGCCAGAAGACCTAAATAGCCATTTCTACAAAGAAGATATACAGATTACCAACAAACACATGAAAGAATGTTCAACATCATTAATCATTAGAAAAATGCAAATCAAAACTACAATGAGATATCATCTCACACCGGTCAGAATGGCCATCATAAAAAATCTATAAACAATAAATGCTGGAGAGGGTGTGGAGAAAAGGGAACCCTCTTGCACTGTTGGTGGGAATGTTAATTGATATGGCCACTATGGAGAACAGTATGGAGGTTCCCTAAAAAACTAAAAATAGAACTACCATACAACCCAGCAATCCCACTACTGGGCATATACCTTGAGAAAACCATAATTCAAAAAAGAGTCATGGGGCTTCCCTGGTAGCGCAGTGGTTGAGAGTCCGCCTGCCGATGCAGGGGACACGGGTTCGTGCCCCGGTCCGGGAAGATCCCACATGTCGTGGAGTGGCTGGGCCCGTGAGCCATGGCCACTGAGCCTGCACATCGGAGCCTGTGCTCCACAACGGGAGAGCCCACAACAGTGAGAGGCCCACGTACCACAAAAAAAAAAAAAAAAAATCTCCTTTGGATAACTCATTCTTATGCCTTTCAGATGTCTGCCCTTCCCCCTTCTCATCCCTAAAGTGGTATCTAGAATACAGAATATGGGGAGGTATGTGGCTCAGGTAATCTCCAGATAGCAGGGGCAGAAAGGTCTTCTGACCCTTGCTTCTGTCTCCACAGCAGGATCCTTTATCCACCACTTGACCGTGTACCCTCCTGACATTTAAGGATGACATTGGGACACTGATGTAACCTATGTGCTGGTCTGTATGGTAGGAAGGGTTCAATATCCCTCCATGGCTGATTCAGTTCCATCTCTGCTCTCTCTAGTGCTACAGACCACACACACACACACGCAGGTCTAGCTCTCTCTGTAGCCCTTTTCTCAAGCCACTTCACCCCCTCTTCCATGTGACACCCCTCCGACACACTGGCCTGGTCTCCAGCCAGAGGAATTCTGGGTTCCTCTTCAAGGGGATGGGGAAATATCTGGATCCCAGTCACAATTTAGGAATTGAGAGTGACTTAGGAACATTAAATTCTGGAATTTTGTCAGCCCACCCAACTTTGTTGAGCTTTTAAGTGCATTTTGATGCAGTTACTCCCAGCTTGCTGTGGGACAGTCTGTGAGGCATCTCTTTCCTGAGTTCCACCTGTTAGGAAGAGCAAAAGCCCTTAGGTAGTTGGTGTCTCCTCAACTTCTCTAACATACCACACTCTATGTCTAAGCCAAACCCTGGGGAGAGATGATGGGAACTCACTGTCTGCAGGTCTCACTCTCTATCTACTTCTTTGTCCTCCCTCCCTCCCTCCTTTTCACAATCTCTTAGACCCAGTAAGAGCTTTTCATGTCCTCTGAATCATATCTTTGTAGTAGTTAGGAGAGCATTGGCTACTATAACAAATATGTCTTGTAATATTTATGACTTAACGTAAAGAAAAGTTTGTATCTCACTTATATTGTCACAGTTCAGTGCATGTGTTCCTGGTCAGATGCCTTTCTATGTGGTCAAACAGGGACAAAGTTTCTTCCATCATGTAGTTCTGATTTCCTCTTGGCCCTTAAGGCATCCTACTTATAAGATTGCTAGGAAATACATAAGGTTGTGGCAATAACACAAATCACTTCCATTCACATTCCATTGACCAGAACTCAGTAACACAGCTATGTCTAAATGCCAGGGAGGCCGAGAACTCTAATCTAGATTGTGTCTTGGAGAAAAAGGAGCAAATTTGCTCTGAGGGAGCAAATTTCATGGTATAGGTCATAGGCAAAGGGAAATCTTTTTCACACTATGGAAGAAACACTAAATTCTGAGTTCTCTAGGCTCAGTTTTTTATATCCTGAGGTGTTTTTATAATCCTTTTCTACAAGGCCTGATCTTCTAATATATTGTCTTGCTTAAAGTCTTATTTTGAATTTTAGAAGCCAATAGTAACCCTTTTTCTTTGCACTTCTGATGTAATGCATGTAATCCCACTCAATAAGCATCCTTTGAAACAAATCAATATTTCCAAGTACACCAAATTACAAAAGATTAAAGCATATTAATGCTTTGAAAATAGTCTCTTTTACATAAAATTATTGTAGCATTTAATGCTGTTTCTAATATTTCCAAAGATGACCAAGGAAGCTGAAGAACTGAACTTATGAGTAAAGGAGGCCAGCAATCTGCTCTCATTTACTACACTGAGGTCCAAACAGAGATTGAAATTCTGAGCTCCTAGGCCAGCTCATTGCTAAACAAATCTATCCTCCTTTTCTCAGCAAGACCACCCTAACCTCTGACCTCAGAGTGGTCCTTGTAGGCCTTGTTAGATTTCAAATTTTATCCCAAAGGCTCCATGGGGAGTTAGCATAAATAGATTTGCATTTTTGAGAATCTAGGAGAAGAGAAGCGGGGAGTCCCCTACAGAGTTTATGGCAGTGATCCATATAAGAAAATGAGGGTCAGAATTCTATAAATTCAGAAGGATCTGAATTAGAAGGTCATTTGGATGTGAGGATGGGGGAGAAGACCACGAGGATAATTGCCAGATTTCTTACCTGTAAGAGAGGAGAATGGTGGTGATACTCTTTAAGATATAGGAGAAGAAAGTTGGGAGTGGGGAACTGTAATGAGTTCAATTGTAGAAATTCTGAGTTTGAAATGTCTGTGGTACATCAAATAGGAGATGTTCACTGGGCACCTAGGTATGTAAATCTGAAGCTTGGAAAGTGGTCTAAGCTGGTGGAACACATTTGAGAATCTTTGCGATGTTAATGGTAGTTAATGTCTTGATAGTGGATGAGCTCAGCCTGTAAAAGTTGTGTAGGGACTTCCCTGGTGGTCCAGTGGTTAAGACTCTGCACTTTCCCTGCAGGGGGCACGGGTTCGATCCCTGGTCAGGGAACTAAGATCCTGCAGGCCGTGCGGCACAGCCAATAAATAAGTAAAATAAAGTAACAAAAGAGCCATGCATTTTTTTAAGCATTAAAAAAAGTTGTGTAAAATCAAAAGAGAAAAGGAATGAAAGGGGACCTAAAATCACCAACACTTTAAAAATGTGCAGAAAAGTAGGAGGAGACGAAGATTGACAAGAAACATCCAAAGAAGTAAGGGGATAGAGGGGGAAAAGGATAATCAAATGTCATAGAATTATCAAGTAAGATACCTACCTCAAAAAAGTGAATAAGAGTAGGGGCTTTACATTGTCCCTGCTTATGGGAGGTTGGGGACCTTGAGCTAGTGCCAGTCAGGATTTCCTGAAATCCAACCTGATTTAAGTCTTCACAGACCCACTCTTCTTCTGTGGATGAAAACGGGGGGAAAGAGAGAATTATTTACACCGCATAGTTGAACAGAGGTTGGCTTTGAACAAAGGCTTGCAAGAGGACGGGCAATAACACTCCTGCTAGACATCACCAGGCAAAATCCAGGCCTGGACCAAGAAAATCCCCATTAGTTTCCAATGGGAAAGGCAACTAGGAGAGTCCCTGGATGACAAGGACACAGACTCCACGCTCAGTGAGCCCTTGGACTCTTGGAAATACCTCTCACTGAGGTCCTGCTCTGAGACAGCCCTCACTCCTGGCTGCAAGGGCCTTTTCGGGTCCAGACATCTTCTATTCATCCCCACAACTTCTCTGCTCATTTCCTCCATCTCTCTCCATATTCAATACAGGTTTGGGGTGGGTGATGTTTTTCCTTTGGGGAGTCATGGGAAGGAAGTCTTGCTTTCACTTGTGATGCTTCCCCAGGGTTTTTTAGACCAAAAAACAGAAAGACACATTGGGTTTCTCTTTCCCACCTTGTGACATTCTTCCAATGAGGCAATGAGTTCAAAGAAACTAGCTGCTTGAATAGGGGGTGGGAGGGGGTGTCAAAGGAGGAGGAAAATATTCTATCAGTGAGAAAAACATTATTTACTAGTATATAAAATATTAGACACACACACACATACACACACACACACACAAAAGCATGGTCTGAATGTTTGTGCTCCCCCCCCCCCAAATTCATATGTTGAAATCCTAACACCCAATATAGTGGTTTTAGAAGGTGGGACTTTTGGAAGGAGCTTAGGTCATGCAGTGGAACCTTTATAAATGGGATGAGTGCTTTTATAAAGGAGATCCCACAGAGCTCCCTAGCCCTTTCTACCATGAGAGGATACAAGGAAAATCTGCCACCTGGAATAGGGTCTTCACCCAACCATGCTGGTACCCTGATCTAGAATGTCTGGCATCCAGAACTGTGAGCAGTAAATTTCTGCTCTTTATAAGCCACCCACTCTGTGCTACTTTGTTATAGCCCAAATGGACTAAGACAGCTGGACAGTGTTAAAAAGATGACTTTTAGACATAGTGGACAAGAACACTATTTATCTAAAAAGATAAGACTACAATGGCCAGTAGACAGAGGTGTAAAACAGGCTCTTCTCTTCCTTCTGAAGGAGCAATCAAGAAAAATAGACAGGGGGCTTCCCTGGTGGCACAGTGGTTGAGAGTCTGCCTGCTGATGCAGGGGACACGAGTTCGTGCCCCGGTCTGGGAAGATCCCACATGCCGTGGAGCAGCTGGGCCCGTGGGCCATGGCCGCTGAGCCTGTGCGTCCGGAGCCTGTGCTCCGCAACGGGAGAGGCCCGCATACCGCAAAAAAAAAAAAAAAAAGAAAGAAAAATAGACAGGGATGATAAATATTACATTCTTACTGAGGTCAATTTTTTCCAGGGCCTAAATCCCCCTTCTACTCCAAGAATAAATTTGTGAATAGATAAAGAAGATGCGGTACATATACACAATGGAATATTACTCAGCCATAGCAAAGAATGAAATAATGCCATTTGCAGCAACATGGATGGACCTAGAGATTATCACACCAAGTGAAGTAAGCTAGACAGAGAAAGATAAATATCATATGATATCAGTCATATGTGGAATCTAATTTTTAAAAATGATACAAATGAACTTATTTACAAAACAGAAACAGATTCACAGATTTCGAAAACAAACTTATGGTTACCAAAGGGGAAACATATGTGGGGGTCGGGATACATTAGGAGTTTGGGATTAATATACACACACTACTATACATAAAATAGATAACCAACAAGGACCTACTGTATAGCACAGGGAACTCTACTCAATACCACTTTGCTGTTCACCTGAAACTAACACAACATTGTAAATCAACTATACTCAAATAAAATAAAAAACAAAGAATACATTTGTTACTTTGGGCTGGACAATGACTCTGAGCTTCATGATACCATTAAGAATGCAAAAGATTTATAAGATAATTGAGTTAGTTCATAGATGTAAATGCTTTACCAGCCAGTATTGACCAGTTTCATATTATTTAATAGTTCCAACAAATATGGCTGTAGGTTAGGCCATTGCATATTTTCCCCAACCTCAGGTTCAGGTAGAACCATTAGCCAAGCCACAGGCCCAAAATTTTAAAAAGTGAAAGTTGCATCTAACCCTGATATCTCTCGCTCTGACATCATCCCTCACCATATCCCAAAGTGTTAGACTTCTTATGGGGACAGACTGGGGGGTGATCCAATTCCTCCTCCTTACATATCACTAACTACACATCTTTAAAATCTTGCCTTTTTACTTTAATTATAGGTTTTTGGCTAATGTCCACTTTTTCCATTGCATTCCTTGATATTTCAAGAAAAAATATCACAGTAAAAATACTCAAAAATGCAGAAATGGGGGGAGCAAATATAATCTTTCTAATATAATTCTCTTAATTAGAAGTAACTGTGGTGTAATGGTTAAGAACATTTACTCTGGAGCCAGGCTATCTGGACTAAAATCACAAGGTCACTAGTCATGTGACTTTGGGCATATCCTGTCTTTGCCCCGAGTTTGAAAAATTAAGAAATAATCCCTGCCTCATACTATTGTTAAAATACTAAAGCTCTTAGGACATTGCCTGCCACATATTAAGTACTCAATAAATGTTATCTATTGACTGTCTATCTATCTATTGACTGTACTGTTTTACACACTTCATTTGCAAGCTCATTTTCAGCTCCTTACCTTAACTTTATCTTATATTTTCTTTAATGCCCATCATTATGCCAAAGATAATAATTAGTCACTGATAATGATACTACAAATGATAAGAATGAAGTCACAAGATGTCACAAAAGAGAACTCAGGCTTTTGGTCCATAGTGGCTTAGGCATCTTGGGAAAATATTATTGGAGAATCTGACCCCTACCCTAACAAGTTACCAGAGGAAAAAAAACCTCAGTGTTTGTGAAGAAAAGCAGCAGCTCTCAATAACCAATTTGACTCACATTACAATCAGCTCAAACATTACTGTACAATATAGTTTGCCCCAGAAACATTCATTTCAAGTGACTGAAGTAAGATGTAATTTGTCATAATATAGGATGTATTATGCTAATGCATTTTCATACCAAGATAGGACATTTAACCAATTAATCCATTACAATAACAAAAAAAGGAATTAGTATTAGTCTGGTATCATCAAAAAATCTTTTAAAAGTTTTTTGACAGTGTCAGCTGGGAGTAAAAATGGACTAAACAATTGAGTCCAAGGTTAGCAATTACGTTCAGGGTGCTACTGTAATGGAATTTCTTATTATAAATTAAAAAGAATATAGAATTTTTAACACAGAGGAATAACCACTCTGACACTTAGGCCCAAAAGGCTAAAAAGAAATATCCTTAATATTAACCTGACATGGTGACCTCATTATACCTTAGTCAGTGTAATCCTTAGCCATTAGCTGATATATAGATTTTTGTACATGAGGGTATTATTCTCTCTGAAAAAGAAATGCCTTTAGAAACATTTCAAATAATGTATTATAAAGCTTTCTGGTGAAGCTCTGGGGCAGTGGTGAGAATGTGGAGGTAGGGAGAATGCTATTTTTAGACTCTAAAGTGACTTTTTGTTACTGAGTATAAGCTAACCTGATTTGAACTTGGAATTTCCAGAAGGATTTCATGTTGAAACAGGACTAACTTCTCTCCTGAGGAATTCTGTATTTAAATAAAAAGATGAAGGTGGTTGTTGGGTGAGGTCAAGGAACTATGATAAGCAGCATTAGAGCTGTATGTGTACATGTATGTGTGTATATACATATATGTATGTGTATGACTGTGTATACGTGTATTGTATATGTGTATATTTATATAAATGTGTGTGTGTGTGTGTGTGTGTGTGTGTGTGTGTGTATGTACACGGTGTGGGAAACCCTCCAGATCCACCCTTCAGAAATCAGGCACACGTTGCGGAGCACAGGCTCCGGACGCGCAGGCTCAGCGGCCATGGCTCACAGGCGCAGCCGCTCCGCGGCATGTGGGATCCTCCCGGACCGGGGCACGAACCCGCGTCCCCTGCATCGGCAGGCGGACTCTCAATCACTGCGA
The DNA here is from genome assembly GCF_963924675.1 of Phocoena phocoena. NCBI lineage: Eukaryota > Metazoa > Chordata > Mammalia > Artiodactyla > Phocoenidae > Phocoena > Phocoena phocoena. Next base: position 92,018,680 of record NC_089222.1, on the reverse strand, counting down.
CACCAGGGAAGCCCCAGGCACACATTTTGTCAGTTGTTTGGGAGATTGGTTACAGCCTGCTAACAACTGAGGTCTCTCTAGCAGCTGCCCTCAGGCGAAGAGACGACTCAGTCAAGTTCACCCCCCACGCCCCGGGGGCAGTGCACACACAGTGATTCAATAATGTGGGTGTACCAAGGCTAGGCCTCTTTGTCTCGATTCAGAGCAACTATAAAGGACTATCCCAGCTCCAGAGATTCCTGTGGTATTATATTAGCTGAAGCCTTTGTTCTATCTGCATTGCTTCCCTCACTCCCTCATAGGGGTTGTTCTGGAGCACGTGCCCCAATAAACTTCCTGGACACAAATCTCCATCTCAGAGTGTGTTTCCCAGAGAACCCAAACTAAGACACTAAGCATTTATTATTTAGTATCACTTTTAGCAAAAAGTTAGTTTACTGATTTATAAATATTGAAGGAAGATGAAAGTAGGATGAATTCCCGAATTTAGCCAGACTATCTGTTGATACAGAACCTGTAAAGAACTAAGATGGTGGTTTATTATTTTGCTAGTCTGGGTACCCTTGTGTGTCTTCTCTCGTGCAGACTCTCAGAAAATTGTCTAAATCATTTTTAAAAATGGGGGCAGGGGGACTTTCAATCCAGCTCTTCCAACTCCCCCAACCACCTCTATTTCTACCACCACTGCCTTTCAAAGACAGCAGTGTTGGTGTTGGGTGGTCCTTTGACATTAGAAGAGTTTAAGTCAAGACCAAACAAATAACATTGCAAGGAAGGATAGTGGAGATAGCAAATTAGTGTATCTTTCCAGTATAGTAATAGCCAATACGTGGTACTTTAGGTAAGCAGTGAGTAACAGAGAAGTTAGCAAGATGTAATCAGGGCATGTCAAACACTGAGAATCAGTTGAGAGAAGCTGCAACTTAGAGATCAAAGTAGGTAGGCAGTTGCATCAAAGAGATTTAGAAGCAACACAGTCACGGAACTGAAGTCCAGAGCTAAGTTCCAGTGGTACATGTGGGAAGGGCGTGGGCCTATATTTACTGGGAGAATACACATCTAAAAAGGAGCCATCAGACTTCTCTAGCAGTCCAATGGTTAATACTCCGCGCTTCCAATGCAGGGGGTGCGGGTTCGATCCCTGGTCAGGGAACTAAAGTCCCACACGGCACTCAGCCAAGAAAATAAAAAATTAAAAGGAGCCACCATGTGACTCTCTACCATATTCCTCAGTAGTCTGGTTTCCCACTAGTTCCTCAACATGTTTTCATTATAATAATAATCATCTTTTTCAAAAATTATTTGGCACTTTTTAATTTTTGGAGAATATTCTTACGGGTTGAAACCTGCTTCCATTACTGCAGATCCAGTTTCTCAGAGGCTAGAACCTGGGCAGAGGCTGGCAGCCAGGACTCCAACAAGACAGAGCCTGGCTGCCAAAACTCAGGCACAAATATAAATAGTAAGATTGAATAGATCCTTGGCCAAGTTCTTTTGTCTAAGAACACGATTGATTGGTTGATTTCACAGCCTTGGGTGGGGCTAAACCTACAGGTAGGGATCAGGAAATCCCAGCTATAGACAGAGGAAGCCTGTGAGGAGAGTGAACCAGGAAAATTATTTCAATAGGACAGAGGCAAGACCTGGGATAGTCAGGCAGTTGTCAAATACTAAGGGGAAAGTGGCTATTTGGAGAACATCACTACTGCAGATAAAACTTGAAAAACCTTTTGGGAAGAAAGAAACTGTAGGTACAGGAGGAAATAATGTATACATTCCACTTACTGTTTGTGAAAAATAACTTTGCCCACAGCATATGAAGTAGGCGCATCTCTCGTATGTGAACTTCTGAAGGCTTTCCCTAAAGGGCTAAGGTATGTTATAAACACTTATTCTCCAGCCTAAGCAGAATTAAGCTCATTGGTTTTTTTCCCCCAGTGGTCTGATAAAACCAAAATTATACTGAACCTAATAAACATTGGTCTAAAAATATTTAAAAGATTAACTCAGAAGATAACGATGATGGTGTCTCGTATGTGTTTTACGGTTGATAAAACTTGACCACACATAATCTCACTTGAAGAATGTTATATTCTATTATATACTATAATCATTATTTTATAGATGGGAAAGTTGTAAGAGACATCTTGCCAGGAGGTATCAGAGCCAGGACAGAAATTGAGGTATCTGGACTCCTAGCTCAATTCTCATCACATCATTCCATAGGACCTCTGTAAACCTATAACACTTAGAATCAGATATGCTATGAATACTCAATAAATGTTAATTAAAGGAACATTCTGTGATTAGCATTGTTTACCTGTGACATGACATTTTCTGCCACCCAGTGGTTTTCTAGACCTAATAAGGATGTGAAGATACCTTTTTGGGGCTCAGCTTCCAATTGTAAAATAAAGACTTAGGAATAGATACTTTAAAAGATTCCTTCCAAATATAAAATCTAACAGATTTCTTCTCCAGTAAATGATGCACAAGTCTTCACTATCTGGTAACTTGTAGAGGGGTGTGGGTTTGTGTGTGTGTGTGTGTGTGTGTGTATATATACATGTGCATATCTGTGTTGGCACAAAAGATTTTCCATATTGATTACACCCAAAGGGTTGCAACTGATGTTCATTAAGGGATATTTGATGGCTCAAAATTTGCCTGTTTTTCTTATATTCGTAGGGTTCTTTCCTTCCTTTGAATCTTCTCATGTATATTTAGGGGTATACCTACTTAACTGATAGCTTTCTAGTCCTAGTTAATTGAAGTTTAACTTACATGACTCTGTTAGTAATCAATCATTCACTAATACTGATATAAACTATGAGACAGAGCTTAAGGAAGCTTATTAAAGTATGCCTAGATTAGCATTTATAAGTCAGTTGTGTCATAAATGTAATTACTCTTCATAATTATAATTTATATACTTATAAATATATATATTTAAAATATAAAACACTTGGTTCATGTGGCTTTACCATTTACAGCTTTCTTTCACATACACCCACAGAGCTTTCTGTGCAATAGTTATGTGACCTTTTAGTCATCCCCACTTATTTCTTTGCCTAGGCCATTGAGTGACTCTTGACTCTCCTGAATTCTTTCCTCTGGTATGTTACAAATACAGCCCACGAACTTTAGAAATATGCCTACTACCCAAAAGATCCAGCTTGCTGTTTTACAAAAGCTATAAATGGAGACTAATAAGTGACCTCAGTAATGCGAAGTATCTAAAATTCCAAAATAATCCAGCTCTACACACAGACTGGAACATTTGTCTTCATGAAGAAGCAGATGTACACTGGGAATCTGACTGGATCTCCTTATCTGTGATAAAGTACCCTGTGCAGCAGTCATGAAGCCTTAGTTTTGGAAGAGATTTCAGAATATTGCTGAAAACATGCATTAGGACATTCTATGTTGTTTTGGCGTAATTGTTGCTCTCTGTTTCTTTTGATGAACTGTTTGTTCATTTTAACAACTTACTTCACACAGTCAAGGATGAAAATGTTTAACCAAAGGAGCCGGTCCTGTGAGACTGAGTTCCTGTTTACCCAGGAATTAGTACTGACTTTTTCAGTCTACTAATTATTGCGTATGTGAGGTTGTACTACTCAAACTGATTTTTATGTCATTGTATTTGCATATGTTTTATTAGTCTTGATGTACATACATCAGTTTTCACCATCATTTTTTTTCTTTTTGTCTGTTTCTGACTTGCTCTTCTCCAGCTATCACCTAGCATTATTTTATCTTATTACTTTCATGGATTCTTAGATATAGTATTTTTATTTCTAAACTCTTAGATATTTACAAAGAAAAATTTTACAAAGAATAATAAAGTAATCCATGATAGAAATTTTTCTTTTATAAATTATACTTCTTTAATAATTTACTTTACCTGAGAGTTTGCTCACAAATTACTAAAGTGCTAACTAGATTTTTACTTTAATTTACGCTAATTGTTGTTTCATAAGCTAATTTTTATTTTGCTTCTGTATAGCTGTCTTTGTTTCTTCTGTTGACTTTTTCTTAGTTTCTTCAATTAATAAAGAATGTCTAAAATTTAGAATAGAATAAACTAAGTAAAAGCAAGATCAGAACCATATATACTCTGCTGTGAAAAGTTAATCACATATCCTTCTGTAGAATAATTATAAAGTAATACTCTGTCAATACAAAGGATAAAAATCGTCAATTTATAAGTCCAAGTGATAATTTTCCTAGGACTCATAAGGTCTTAGAATATAAAAATAAATCTTTTACTATCTTTCAGAAAACTAAAATTAGTATATAATTTAATCACTCATTTAATATAGGCATTTGAACAAATCTAAAAGCTCAAGAAATAATGAGACAGAAAGAGATGGCTTTTATAATGTCACAAAGATAGAATTATTTTACTGCTTCACTTAGTCACTACTGAAATGGATATCTCTATTAAATAATAAACTGGGCCAAGACACCATTTTGGCACATATATGAATGAGTTGCCATCTTAAATTAATTCTCCTACAAAGAATGTCTCAGAAATTTGTGGGAAATCCTTGAAGAATCAAAACATTTTATAAATAAAAAACAATTGACTAAAGATTTAATCCCTCAAGCATTATAGATGTTATAGGAATTGGCTGTAGGAGGGGTTTTCTCTGACTAAAACATTTTGAGACTTTTTAATTGAAGAAATCATGGTATTAGAAGTTATTGCATTTATATTAAAATAGATAATAGATACAACTGAGATATTTACCTAGAATAAAATATCCTTTCCATATAGTTTTGGGAAATGAACTGAGAAGCTGAATCTAAAAGGCAAATAAATACTCCCAACTGTTCTGGAAAGACGGTTCTGAAAATGTTGCACCATAATTTCTACTTCCTGTCTATGTCACAGTCCAGCAAACAGAACCAGAAGACATGATTGAAGCCAAGCTGAGCCTTTGATTAAGATCCCAGGGAAATCTGAACATACAAGGTTGTTGAAGAAAAGGAGTCAGTATGACATCCCATCTCCCTGTTTGCTCCCTCTGGATTCTCACCTCATTTAATCTGGTTGGTTGGTAATGTAACCCCCTCATCCCACACCCTCTGGAAGATGATCTTGTTTTAGACTTCCAAGGTCTAATCCCTGATAATCACCATTCATGGACCTAAATTCTACTTCCTAAAGTTACTTTTGACAGAACCATGAATTTATAAACTGCTGTAGCCTAGGGCAGATAATAAGGATATAATTTATCACCAAACCAGATTATTCGTGAGGGAGTAAAAGGGCTCAATCTAGTTACTGTATTAGTTTCCTATTGCTGCTGTAACAAATTATTACAAACTTGGTGACTTAAAACAACATAAATTAATTTTCTTATAGTTCCAGAGGTCAGAAGTTTAAAATTGGTGTCATTGGGTAAAATTCAAGATGTTGGCTTTTGGTAGATGCTCTGAGGGCAGGATCTGTTTCCTTGCCTTTTTCAGTTTCTAGAAGCTTCTGCATTCCTTGGCTCATGACCCCTTCCAGCATCACTCCAACCTCATGCTTCATTATCACATCTCCTACTACCAACTCTGATCCTCCTGCCTCCCTTCTGAAAGTACTCTTGTGATTATATTGGGCCCATCCAGCTAATCCAAGATAATATCTCCATCTCAAAATCCCTAATGTAATCATATCTTTAAAGTCCCTTTTACCATGTAAGGTAACAAACTCATGGGTCCTGAAAATTAGGACATAGACATCTATGGGAAATATTATTCAGTTTACCACAGTTACCATAGGTCAGAAGGTATAAAATGGGACTATCCCAACAAAACTGGGACATTGGGTCACCCTTTCCTAATAGAAAAGACAGGATTGAACATCCAGTGCCATCTTATCTCTGTGTTCTTGTGATTGCCGTTGCCAAGTCCTGGAATGCTCTCCTTTTCTCACCCACAATGCCATCTCTGCTGTTTGAAATAATTCCTCTTGTTCAAGGAAAACCACCTCTGCCATGAAAACTACACAGCTCAGAGTAATCTCCCCCTTCCCTGCTCCCTTTTTAGCATGGATCTGTCATCTCCTATTGCACTTGCCACCATCTACCCCATTTAATATAAATATATTTGTAAATGTGCCTTTTCTCCCCTACTCGAAGTAAGTTCTTGATGGTAGGGACCATACTAGGCCAAAAGATAGCTGTAAACATTCAGCAGATGAAACAAAAACAAGTCCTCAACCACTTCCAGGCCTCCAAGCCTAATTCCCATTGGCTTACCTAGGCAACCAACCAAGTGTACGAGTCACCTGACACTCAAGAGCTTTCTACACACAAAGGAGACGAACATTTCACCAGAAACTTCCTTCAGACTGGTTAAAGCCAGCATTTTGATGGAACTATGTCTCCTAGTCAATGAGATTTTTATCAAGAGGAGGCTACCACCCATACCTGCTTATCCTGGTTATTTGCTGCAGAAACAAACAAAAAAACATTTTGATAGGGTTTAATTATAAACTAAATGCCTTCAGATCTTCACTAACAATCAAAACTCATTAGCGCTGGGTTTTTTTTTTTCATTTTTTATTTTATTTTATTTTATTTTTTGAGGGTTTGTTTTTTATTTTTTAACTGGTAGAAGATGATAACATTGAAATCTTTTTTTATCAAGGGAAAAGATAGATGCTGCTAGAATTCCATTTAGTCATTATTTCTCTGGACACTATGGCCAATAGTAGAGGTGTAAGTGGAAGCCACAAGAAGTTATGTTTATTTGGTGGACCCCAATCAAGGAAATTTAAATACTAAACCAAAAATAGCCTTTGGTATATTTGCTTCAACAGGTGCTCCTACAGCACAGTCTCCCAATATTTTTAGTCAGATTTTAGTGTATCAGAAACTGAGAGAGTAATAAACCCTGCAGAATGACTTATTAGGAAAGGATGTTGGAAGTCATTCAGTCACTTTTTTCCTCTCCACTATTAGTCATTCCTAGGTTCATTCACAACCCGGGGAAAGGAAAGCCAAAAATAGCCACCACGCCAAGCTTTTTGCGAAGCAGCTGTCTTTGGTGCACGAAGGCAAGCAGACAGTTGGAAGTCCAAGTGCATAGAGTAAACAGAGGCTGTATCGAAACAGCAATCATGCTAATCACCAATTTGTTAGCAAATGTGCTGCACTTTGTATTTTCAAAGCATTGTATCATCATTAATTAATTAACGAGTGATAATTACTATTGCCGTGGCATACCAAATTGTGTACAAGATTTGGAAAGAAATTGTTTTATACGGCGTGCACTGAAAAAGTGAGAATTCTTTTCCTTTCTGTTCTTGTGGTTTTTTAGTTTGTTCATTTGTTTTCCACCAAACAGGCTGTGTCCTGTACTCTCTCACTATTTTGTTTTAGTTTATGCTGTTCCTGCTACCAGGAGCATTCCTCTCCAGATAATCCCGTGCATTTATTAGACAGTTATCAGCTGAAACATTACTTTCTCCTGCAGTCCTCCTTCATAGAACCTTTCACCCTCTATTAAATTTCCTATTTAATTGTCTGAAACCCTTGCTAGACGGCTGGCTCTGTTAGGGCAGAGGCCTCGTGTGTCCTGCTCACCTAGCACAGTGACCCATACATGGCAATCACCCAATAAGTGTTTCTTAAATGAATAAAAGAATTTCGCATGGGCTTCCCGGGTGGCACAGTGGTTGAGAATCTGCCTGCTAATGCAGAGGACACGGGTTCGAGCCCTGGTCTGGGAGGATCCCACATGCCGCGGAGCAACTAGGCCCGTGAGCCACAGCTACTGAGCCTGTGCTCCGCAACAGGAGAGGACACGATAGTGAGAGGCCAGCGCACCGCGATGAAGAGTGGCCCCCGCTTGCCACAACAGGAGATAGCCCTCGCACAGAAACGAAGACCCAACACAGCAAAAATAAATAAAATTAATTAATAAAACTCCTACCCCCAACATCCAAAAAAAAAAAGAATTTCACATGAAGGAGAACCAAATAAGAGGCTCTTATTGCTAACATGAGCTCCTACTCTATAAGAATTAATCTGCTCAGCATTCTAGATGCTTTACTTCATTGAATGCTCACCATGTTCCTCTGAGGTAGGTTCTAGGTAGGAAATTGAAGAGACAGAGAATAAGTCATTTGCCCTTGCTCACACTGCTGGTAAGTGGTGAAACAGGTTGAATCACAGGTTATCTGATTCCAAACCTATACGTTTCCAAAAGTGGTAGAGAAGAAAATAGTGGCTCCTGAAATCCAGGAACTGGTCTGACACTCCCAGCCAGGTCTCGGTGTTATCACAATCTAGAGACTGACCTCAAAGGCTGGACCATGATTTCCTCCTGCTGCACAAAAACAATCTCGCAGAACATCAACATCAGACAAGGCCACTCTGAGACCACGAAAAAGTGAGACAAAACACGCCACTTTATAACCTGGTCTAAGCACAGACCAAAATGTGGTCACTGTGAAAAACTCACAAAATACCGAACGTCTCCCTCTCCTAAGAGGAGCTTCTGCTGCTTCTTTACCAAGTACAGCTTTATCCTTGCCTCTCTATAGATGAGATGTATTGAGATACCCAGTCATAGAATTGCCCTCACTTCCCAACAGCACCCACATAGAGTGAGTCTTTGTTTCCTTAGACCTTCCTCAAAATCACCCAAATCCCATAACAAGTCTTTTTAAACATCCTTTTACTGAAATGCACCACTGTTCTCATGGTGTGTGTTCTCCCTTGCTGCAACAAGGAATAAACCCAACTTGTTCAACCACAGGTATGTTCCCGGTGGTCTCTGGCTGGAGGGCATTGATAGTGAGTTATACAAGACTATCTTTGGGGCTGGAGAAAGAAAATGTTAGAACATTCAATTATAATATGAAAATAACCCAACAAATATTGAACATAGTATGGAAACATGGCTTTCTTCTTTCATCCTTCCCTTTGTGAGATGGTCACATGACAAATAAGGTACACGAGGGGGTAACAATAAGGTAACTAGAGGACCACAAAAGGGCAAATATTGTGTGATTCCACTTATATAAGATATCCATAGTCAAAATCATGGAAACAGAAAATAGAATGGTGGCTGCCAGAGGCTGGGGGAAGGGGGAAATGTGGAGTTATTCGATGGGTATGAAGCCTCGGTTTTGCAAGATGGAAAAGTTCTAGAGACTTGTTATACAACAGTGTAAATCTAGTCAACTTCACTGAACTGTATACTTAAAAATGATTAAGACAGTAAATTTTATATTATGTGCTTTAAATTTGTTAATTGTTTAATTAAATTTTTTAATTTAAACAATTAAATTTTAAACTATAATTTTAAAAAACACAACTAGAGGGAAGGGTGAGAGTTTTATCAAACAAAGGATTTGACATAGCCATCATAGTCTTTCTTCTCCTGGATACTGGGACATACTGCTCTTGACCTGCAGCCCGTTAAGTGAATCTCTGGGTTATATTAGCTTAAATAGAATATATATAGTACTTTTTAATATACTGTCTATATTATATATATACCATATACTGTATTCTATACTGTACAGTATAGAGTGTATCCAAGGAAATCTTTGTCCTACACATACCAATGGTTCTTAATCTTGACTGCATGTGAGATTGATCTAGGATGTTTTTGAAAAATACCATCATCTGAGTCCCACTCCATAGCAATTAAATCAGAATCTCCAGGGGTGAAGCCTGAGAACTGTTTCTTGGTTTTTGTCTTTTGGGTTTTTTTTGATGTTCCAAGTGATTCTAACAGATAGCCAACAGTTGAGAGCCACTGAAAATAGAGGTTCACTAGTTATCTCATGACAAAACACTTAAGAGTTGACATGTTACACACTGTTCTTTTACAACTGAAGAGTGTTCCTAATTAACTGACCTTTTCTATAATGAAAAATTGTTATGAATAGTGTGCTACCTAGCAGATTTTTAAAAAATACACAAACTTTATCTTTCCTTTGAGGAAAAAGTAACACTTTGATAATGGGTGAAATAATGTCTGCTTTTCAAAAAAAAATTGTGCTATAGAGAAAGGATTTTGAAAATGTGTCATTGGAGATGTTTCCATCATTTTATTGCTGAAAAAGTGATGTCATCATAATTGTACAATCAAAAAATTGAAAACAAAGTTTTCTATCTTATTTAAAAAGAGTTTTGGTGGGACTTCCCTGGCAGTCCAGTGGGTAAGGCTCCACGTTCCCAATGCAGGGGGCCCAGGTTCGATCTCTGGTTGGGGAACTAGATCCTGCATGCATGCTGCAACTAAAAAAAAAAAGATCCCACATGCTGCAACTAAAGGTCCCCTGTGCCGCAACTAAGACCTGGTGCAGCCAAAATAAATATTTTTTTAAAAAAGAGTTTTGGTGAATTTGGGTCCCAATATTAAAAATATTCTTGCTAATTTGCAAGAAGTATTGGTTGTCATGAAGGAAGATGATAATTTACTATACAAATTTCAACTGAAACTTTGCATAACTAGTGGATAGAGTTGAAAAATTATTGTCATGATTAAAATTTGTTTAGCCAATGACACATTTCTTTCATTTTAATCTACATATCTTTGTGAGATTTCTTTTCCAGGAAGACAGGATTAAAATTAAATATAGAACAAGAATTTTGAATTGCTACATAAGAAAGTACTCAAATTTTTTTCAAAAGTAATAAAGCATATTTAATAATAGTGCTCTTATTAAACATACTGATATACTATCAAAAGTAAAATAAAACAAATTATATTTAAGTATTATTTAATGTATGTTGAGTCTATTTTTGAATGTTCTTTATAATACACAATACACTTATTTAAGTAATTTATAAATATATGAATGAACGTATATTGAAACCAGACTCAAAAATGTTGGTATTGGGGGGACTTCCCTGGCAGGCCAGTAGCTAAGACTTCATCTTCCAACACAGGTGGTGCCGGTTTGATCCCTGGTTGGGGAGCTGAGATTCCACATGACATGTGGCCAAAAAACCAAATCATTAAAAAACAGAAATAATATTGTAACAAATTCAATAAAGACTTTAAAAATTAGTCCACATCAAAAAAAAAATCTTAAAAAAAATGCTGGTATTGGGGCGTATATGGTCAAAAACAGTTTAGAAAACACAGCACTGTGCTACACTTCCTCCTCCCCAAAAGTTTAGTGTCCCCAGACCATTACATTTTCACAACATTAGCTATTGTTCCTGGAAAATCTGGTTAAGTATTATTTGTACTGATTAAGGCCCTAAGCAGAAGGGGGTATTTCTTTTGTTATATGATAAAATTCAAAGCTGGTGCTTGAGAAAAATCCCAATCTCTATTGGGTATCAATTGGTCTAAAACAGCATTGCTAGTAAGACAACAAAAAGACAACAGCAAAGGATTTAAAATTTTAAAGTCTAGGAGAATACTCAATGTGCTTAATAACACTTGAAGTGCATTTTGTTATTGTTGTTGTTGTTTTTAAAGATTTAATTTTATTTATTTTTGGCTGAGTTGGGTCTTTGTTGCTGCACGTGGGCCTTCTCTAGTTGTGGCGAGCAGGGGCTACTCTTCATTGCGGTGCACGGGCTTCTCCTTGTGGTGGCTTCTCTTGCTGTGGAGCATGGGTTCTAAGTGCGTGGGCTTCAGTAGTTGTGTCATGCGGGCTCAGTAGTTGTGGCGCACCAGCTTAGTTGCTCCGAGGCATGTGGGATCTTCCTGGACCAGGGCTCAAACCCGTGTCCCCTGCATTGGCAGATTCTTAACCACTGCACCACCAGGGAAGTCCCTTCATCTGACTCTTACATTCACCTTCCATTTAAGAATTCTTTTGGAAAACACATTCTACTAACTTTAAAAATATAAGTATGAACACAACTAGATAAATCAATATTATGATATCGTCTAATCCTGATATCAGTGGATGAGAAATTGGACTGTAAAAGGAGTCAAATGAAGGCAAAGGACCTATTTCTTGATGAAGTGTCCACACAACGGACACACTGAGAAGGAAAATCAAGGAGCAACAAAGAGTGGGCCCCACAGAAGAATTCCAATTTCTTTCCTGTTCTAAGAGATGGAAAGAGGCTCAGACATTCACGAATGTCAAGCACAGACCATAAAGACAGCAGATTAGAGGAGGAAGGTGAAGCAACTACATGGGTTTTCACCTGACTACGAGGGCAAATGCCATGTACTGTTAAAGTTGTCTGTTTTCCAAAGTGAGGAATTAACTTTTACTTTGACTAATTTCCATCTTAGCTTCTTGTCTTTTCTATTTTATTAATTTTTTAACTATAAAAGTATTATATTTTCATAACCAAAGAGATGGGGGGTAACTTTTTAAATTAAATAATTATTATGGGACTATTAGCATGTTTATGTTGCTGATGTTTTTTAAATTCAGTGTAATCTTAGTGAGCACACTATATATTCTGCTTTATTTATTTATTTTAAAAAATATCTTTATTGGAGTATAGTTGCTTTACAATGTTGTATTAGTTTCTGCTGTATAACAAAGTGAATCATCTATATGTATCAATATATCCCCATATCTCCTCCCTCTTGAGCTTCCCTCCTACCCTCTCTATCCCGCCCCTCTAGGTCGGCACAAAGCATCGAGCTGATCACCCTGTGCTATGCAGCAGCTTTCCCAATAGCCATCCGTCTTCCATTTGGTAGTGTATATATGTCAGTGCTACTCTCTCACTTCGTCCCAGCTTTCCCTTCCCCCCACCTCCCCGTGTCCTCAAGTCCTTTCTCTATGTCTGCGTCTTTATTCTTGCCCTGCCACTAGGTTCATCAGTACCGTATTTTTAGATTCCATATATGTGCGTTAGCATACGGCACTTGTTTTTCTCTTTCTGACTTACTTCACTCCGTATGACAGACTCTAGGTCCATCCACCTCATTACAAAAAACTCAATTTTGTTCCTTTTATGGACGAGTAATTTGCCATTGTATACATGTGCCACATCTTCTTTATCCATTCATCTGTCGATGGACACTTAGGTTGCTTCCATGTCCTGGCTATTGTAAATAGGGCTGCAGTGGTACATGTATCTTTTTGAATTATGGTTTTCTCAGGGTATACGCCCAGTAGTGGGATTGCTGGGTCATATGGTAGTTCTATTTTTAGTTTTTTAAGGAACCTCCACACTGTTCTCCATAGTGGCTGTATCAATTTACATTCCCACCAACAGTGCAGGAGGGTCCCTTTTTCTCCACACCCTCTCCAGCATTTATTGTTTGTAGATTTTTTAATGATGGCCATTCTGACCGGTGTGAGGTGATACCTCATTGTGGTTTATATTCTGCTTTATACTCTTGCCATTATATGTAGAATAATGCAAGTTATTTAACTTAATTTTGGTGACAGAATCAAAATTAGCATAAACACTGTTAAAAGTTAAAAGCCTAGTGAGAAATCTTCCTATTTTTATCAAAACATTAAAAACTCTTACTGCCAGTTATAATCACATAGAGAAATGGAAAAAAAAGTTAAACTAGTATTTACTTAATGCACAATAATTTGAAACACTATAATAATTTGAAAAGTAAAGTGTCTATTTCTTTGTAAAAAAATTTATCAAGGTTAATTTGAACAGTGCTTATCTTCTCACCAAATTAACTTATGATAAGAAGCAAACACTGTATTTACACTTTGGTGAACTACAGCGCTCCTAAGTTTGGATCGGCTTCCAACATTTTATCCCTCCCACTTGTAACATCATGAAATATTTCCAAAGGTTCCTTTAATATGAAATTATTTTCGTCAGTTCCTCTGGGACATCTTCATTCTTTTCCTCACAACCAAGTGCCTTATAGATGTCCACAAGTTCACGTTCATTATTTTCCTCTGGCTGTACACCTAGACTCTCTTGAACAGCAGTAGTGTCAACATTCCCATAGTAGCTCTTTCTGCAATGACTCTATTCACATTTGATTCAAAGTTCCCTTTCCAGTGTTACCACTTTTGCTGTTTTGCTTCACATTCATTTTTTGTTGGCCAATTTCCTCTTTCAATTATCCTTTTGTAAAAATGTCATTTGGATTTATCATTGGGAGACAAAGAGGCAACACGACACATGCTTTGCTGTTTGTGCATAGACTGAGTAACAGATGTCCAGTGACAAATCACCAACTATCTCTGAAAGCAGTGATGTGACTGGTCACTAATCATGATGTGTCTCTACTAGGAAGTGATTTAGGAAGTGATTTATAGACTGAAGAGTGAGAAGCAACGTTTGTACTTTATGTAATTAGTCACTATTACCATACCTTTTTTTTTTTTTGGCTGCGTCGTGTCTTAGTTGTGAAATGTGGGATCTTATTTGTGGCATGCGGCTCTTCGTTGTGGTGCACGGGCTTCTCTCTAGTTGTGGCACGCGGGCTTCTCTCTAGTTGTGGTGCGTGGGCTCCAGGGCGTATGGGCTCTGTAGTTGTGGTGTGCATGCTCCAGAGCACATGGGCCCTGTAGTTTGCGGCACGCAGGCTCTCTTGTTGAGGCGCGTGGGCTTAGTAGTTGTGGTACATGGGCTTAGTTGCCCCGCAGCATGTGGGCTCTTAGTTCCCTGACCAGGGATCGAACCTGCGTCCCCTGCATTGGAAGGCAGATTCTCTACCACTGGACCACCAGGGAAGTCCCTACCATAGCATATTAACTGAAATTTGAATCATGTTTTGGGGGGGCTGGTGCTATTTAACTAAATCATGGTAACTGAAATTCCTTTGAAGGACTTAGTCTTTTTTAATCTGTATTTTTCTTGAAAATCTAGTAACATATGCCACATTCAAGATAAACACAAATGAGAAAGGCAAAATCCCTCACTTCAACAAGTTTACAGCTTAATGGACAGCAATAAGATAACTACATACTTTCTGTAATCTGATGAACATGATGTTCAAAATGATGTAAAAATAGATGAGTGAAATTTCCCTTGGTCAAGGGACTGAAAAAGAGCTAACAAAGATAATGGCATGGATGACAAACGTTTTCAAGGTTATGCCAATGGCTGCTTGGATTTCCACCAAAAGGATAAAAAGAAATTCTCTGGTTTTTCCTACTCCCCTAATGTTAGTTGTCTTGCTATGATAAATGATGTTATGATGAATAACTTTGTAATAATTGGAATCACTTTAAAGTGGAATAACTAGAAAAAATGGCATGAACAGCTTTAAGGCTGTTGGTACACACTGCTGGCCTGAAACACTGAAAGTGTTTGTCTTTGATGCCATTAGCTTGTGATTTCTGTTTTGATCTCTTAACCAAAGGTTAAGATCTTAACCAAAGATCTCTTAACTTAATTTCACTCACTTATGAATTTTTATATCATTTTTGAACCCTATGTTCATCAGGTTATATTATTCTATGCAGAAAAATATGAAAAATACATACAAAGTATTAGGGACCCATTTTTCTGGAGAGCCAAAGTTGGGAAAATAGCATGGATTGCTTATTGAATGCCTGGGATAACAGCTGTCACAGAGAACAAAATCTCTATTTTATGAGCTTTCTAGGATAACAATCCATGTGGAAAAATTAACCACACTGATGAAATATTTAATAGCTCAGGAACATTCTGTATTTTGAGAGGTTAAAGAAAAAGTATATGTGACACTTCAAAGAAAGAATGTAGTCAACTTGTGCTTATCACGCCCCTTCTACGTGAGATCCACTGCTTATAGTGAGAATGTCGGGGAGGACTCAGGACACAGGTGGGGCAAGGGTGCATTTTCTTTACGTTTGAGGCTGTGTCTACGTTACCATCTCATAACGCCCAAATAGTGAGTGATTAAAAAAAGGAAATTTTGCACACCTCAGGTTTTACCTACCAACATGAATACAGAACGGCTGTGCTTCTTTTGCTCTTACACTGCTACCTCTCAGGAGAATATAAGGATTATACCACAGTAACGTTTTTCTCCAAAAGCTTTCCAAAGCACTAGGTACAAAAACTAAGTGAATATATGGATATATTGCTTCAATTTTCCTGCATAGGGGACTCATATCTGTGACTATAAAGTAAAGAACTGCAGACTTCCAGTCCATCAAGAAAGGAGTTCAGAAGTGGTCACTCCATCCTAATGAGTTAAAAGCTGAACAAACTGAAAAATCAACAACTCTTCCTAGGTCAAATTGACAAGAGAGGTCACAGAGCAAAATGCTGCCCCCTAAATTGGAAAGACAGATAGGCAATACAGAGAATCACAACTTGCAGAAAAGCAAGCCCACAGCAAAAAACCTCCATGGGAATTGGTGTCAGGGTATAAAAACCGAAACTGCAGTTGATGAATTGCTGCTGGACAAGTCTGGGAGTTTAAAACTCCAGAAAGATCCAGTCTTGGCAGAGGTGGGTGGGGAAGGAGGTGGGCAACCTGCTGTGAGTCTCACCTCCAGGAGTTCTACCAGGTCCTCAGAGTGAAGATCGGAGAAATATCCCCTCATGCTTCTGGCAGGGGGAGGGGAAAATAACCATTTTGAAATATGATGGAGATTTCTGTCCTTCTTAACAAGGCCTGCTCTCAGGAGAAACTATTTTACCAGAGCCTAACCTGCTGGGGTTTTACCAGGGCCTAACCTACCTGGGGAAGGTAAATACTGAATGTCAGCTTCCTCTAGCCTTCCACATGGGGAAAGGGAAATACACAATTCCAGCCCCCTCTAGCTATCCTGTCCCGTATAAGAGAGGACTTCTCTGTCAGTCCAGCGGTTACGACTCTGCACTTCCACTGCAGGGGGCCCAGATTCAACCCCTGGTCAGGAAACTGAGATTCCGCATGCCACCCGGCAAGGCAAGAAAAAAAGAGTTTAAAAAGAAGCACTGGTAAAATTCACTATCAAGGAGCACAGGCTCATCAAAAGACTGAGCCCTAATCATAGGACTACAGAAGGCTTCCCCTCCCTGATACCTTACCACTGTACCACTAAAGGCCTATTTACTGCAGTTCCTTTCAGTCAGTACATCGTGTCCAGATTTCGGCAAACAACTACAAGGCAAAAATTACAGTTTGAAGAGATTGAGTAAATATTAGAACCAGAGTCAGATATGGCAGGTGTGCTGGAATTATCAGACTGAGAATTTAAAACTATGATTAATATGCTAAGAGATCTAATGGAAAAAGTAGACACCATGCAAGAAAAGATGGATAATGTAAGCAGAGATGGAAATTCTAAGAACCAAAAAGAAATACTAGAGATCAAAAACAGTGTCATAGGAATAATGAAGGTCTTTGATGAGCTCCTAAGTAGGCTGGATATGGTTGAGAAAAGAATCTCTGAGCTTGGGGACACACAATAGAAACTTCCAAAATTTAAAAGCAAAGAGAAAGAAGACAATAAAAAAAATAGAACTGATTATCCAAGGACTTTGGGACAACTATAAAAGTTCTAACATACATGTAATGGGAATACCAGAAGGAGAAGAAAGAAACAAAAGAACTGAAGCAATATTTGAAGCAATAATGACTGACAATTTCTTCCCGAAATAATGTCAGAATGTCAGACAAAAGATTACAAATCCAGGAAGCTAAGAAAACATCAAACAAGATAAATGGCCCGCAAAACCACACCTAGGCATATCATTTTCAAACTACAGAAGATCAAGAATAAAGAAAAACCTTGAAAGAATACAGAGAAAAACAACACCTTACTTATAGAAAAGCAAAGAATTACATCCTACTTCTGCTCAGAAACCATGCAGTCGAGAAGAGAGTACAATGAAGTATTTAAAGTGCTGAGAGAAAAAAAATCACCAAACTAGAATTCTGTAGCCTATAAAATTATTCTTCAATAGTAAGGAGAAATAAAGACTTTCTCAGACAAACAAAAATTGAGGGAATTTGTTGCCATACACCTGCTTGCAAGAAACGTTAAAAGAAGTTTTTCATAGAGAAGGAAAATAATAGAGGTCATAAACCTGGATCTACACTTGGATCTACACAAAGAAAGAAGAATGAATCAGAGAATCGGAGAATGAATCAGAGAATCAGAGAATGAATAAAGGCAAAAAATAATTTATCTTTCTTATTCTTAATCTAACAGATAATAATTGGTTCAAAATAATAATAGCAACAATGTATGTGATTGTGTATGCCTATGTATATGTGTATATATGTATATACTTGCATAAACATATACATATATATGCTCATGTATAAGTGAAATGAACGAAAGCAGTGACACAAGGAACAGGAGGGGGGAATTACACATCCCTCCAAACCCACAGAATGTACAACACCAAGAGTGAGCCCTAGTGTAAATAATGAACTTGCAGTGATAATGATGTGTTAATATAGGTTCATTCACTGTAACAAATGTACCCCTCTGGTGCAGTTGATAGTGCGGGAGGCTGTAGGTGTATCTGGGCAGAAGATATATGGGAACCTTGTACTTTCTATTCAATTTTGCTATGAACCTAAACTGCTCTTAAAAAAAAAAAAAAAAAAAGCAAATAACTGAATAAGGTAGTTTCTGATTTTAAAATTGTTCATCATTCTAGTAGATATTGATTGTATAGAGTGGAAAAGAAGAGAGAAAAAATAAAGAGGCCAGTAATTATCTATGAGTCAAGAAAAGAGAGTATTAATTCACAAGAGATTGGGATTTTTGAGAAAATACGCCTAAGGTGTCTATAAATGTAGAAATGAGATCTTCAAAAACTAGCAAAGGCTTCCCTGGTGGCGCAGTGGTTGAGAGTCTGCCTACCGATGCAGGGGACACAGGTTCGTGCCCCGGTCCAGGAAGATCCCACATGCCGCGGAGTGGCTGGGCCCATGAGAGCCATGGCCGCTGAGCCTGCGTGTCCGGAGCCTGTGCTCCGCAAGGGGAGAGGCCACAACAGTGAGGGGCCCGCATACCGCAAAAAAAAAAAAAAAAAAAAAAACCTGGCAAAATCTTTCTGGGACTATACTCATAAATGGGATGTCAACATAAATTGTTACAGTTTATATGGTTAGGACAGAAAGAAGAGAAAAGCTAAAATTGGTTTAATTATACATACACACATTTACAATTCTACTGAAATATATTTTGACACCAAATTGATGAAAATATAAAGGAGAAAGATTTTATCTTCAAAAGATTTTTTAAAAATATCATAAACTGGAGATTGCTTCAAGATGGCAGAGTAGAAGGACATGGGCTCACTCCCTCTTGCAAGGGCACCGGAATCACAACTAACTGCTGAACAGTCATTGACAGGAAGGCACTGGAACTCACCAAAAAAGATACCCCACATCCAAAGACAAAGGAGAAGCTGCAATGAGATGGCAGGAGGGGTGCAATCACAATAAAATCAAATCCCATAACCACTGGGTGGGTGACTCACAAAGTGGAGAAAAATTATACCACAGAAGTCCACCCACCGGAGTGAAGGTTCTGAGCCCCACGTCAGGCTTCCCAAACTGGGGGTCTGGCAACGGAAGGAGGAATTCCCAGAGATCAGACTTTGAAGGCTAGTGGGATTTGACTGCAGGACTTTGACAGGACTTGGGTAAATAGAGACTCCACTCTTGGAGGGCACACACAAAGTACTATGCACATCAGGACCCAGGGGAAAGGAGCAGTGACCCCATAGGAGACGGAACCAGACTTACCTGCTAGTGTTGAGGGTCTCTTGCAGAGGTGGAGGAGGGGGCTGTGGCTCACCGTGGGGACAAGGACACAGGCAGCAGCAGTTCTGGGAAATACTCCTTGGCGTGAGCCCTCCTGGAGTCCGCCATTCACCCCAGCAAGGAGCCTGTGAGCTCTGGTGCTGGGTCGGCTCAGGCCAAACAACCAACAGAGAGGGAACTCAGCCAGTTTTACTGAGCTCTGCCCACCAGAGCAACACCCGGCTCTACCCACCACTAGTCCCTCCAATCAGGAAGCTTGCACAAGCCTCTTAGACAGCCTCACACACCTGAGGGCAGACCGCAGAAGCAAGAAGAACTACAATCCTGCAGCCTGTGGAATGAAAACCACATTCACAGAAAGATAGACAAAATGAAAAGGCAGAGGACTATGTACCAGATAAAGGAACAAGATAAAACCCCAGAAAAATTAAATGAAGTGGAGATAGGCAGCCTTCCAGAAAAAGAATTCAGAATAATGATAGTGAAGATGATCCAGGACCAGAGAAAAAGAATGGAGGCAAAGATCGAGAAGACGCAAGAAATGTTTAACAAGGACCTAGAGGAATTAAAGAACAAACACCTAGAAGAATTAAAGAACAAACAGAGATGAACAATACAATAACTGAAATGAAAAATACACTAGAAGGAATCGATGGCAGAATAACTGAGGCAGAATGGATAAGTGACCTGGAAGAAAGAATGGTGGAATTCACTGCCATGGAAGAAAATAAAGAAAAAAGAATGAAAAGAAATGAGGACAGCCTTAGAAACCTCTGGGACAACACTGAATGCACCAACATTCGCATTATAGGGGTTCCAGAAGAAGAGACAGTGAAAGTACCTGAGAAAATATTTGAAGTGATTATAGTCTAAAATTCCCTAACATGGGAAAGGAAATAGCCACCCAAGTCGAGGAAGCGCACAGAGTCTCAAGCAAGATAAACCCAAGGAGAAACACATGGAGACACATAGTAAGCAAACTGACAAAAATTAAAGACAAAGAAAAATTATTAAAAACAACAAGGGAAAAATGACAAATAACATACAAGGAAACTCCCATAAGGTTAACAACTGATTTCTCAGCAGAAACTGTACAAGCCAGAAGAGAGTGGCACAATATATTTAAAGTGATGAAAGGGAAGAACCTACAACCAAGATTACTCTTCCTGGCAAGGATCTCATTCAGATTTGATGGAGAAATCAAAAGCTTTACAGACAAGCAAAAGCTAAGAGAATTCAGCACCACCAAACCAGCTCTACAACAAATGCTAAAGGAAATTCTCTAAGTGGGAAACACAAGAGAAGAAAAGGAACTACAAAAACAAACCCCGAAAATTAATAAAACGGTAACAGGAACATACATATTGATAATTACCTTAAATGTGAACAGATTAAATGCTCCAACCAAAAGACACAGGCTTGCTGAATGGATACAAAAACAAGACCCATATATATGCTGTCTACAAGAGACCCACTTCAGACCTAGCGACACATACAGACTGAAAGTGAGGGGATGGAAAAAGATATTCCATGCAAGTGGAAATCAAAAGAAAGCTGGGGTAGCAATACTCATATCAGATAACATAGACTTTAAAATAAAGACTATTACAAGAGACAAAGAAGAACACTACATACTGATCAAGGGATCAATCCAAGAAGAAGATATAACAATCATAAACATATATTCAGGGACTTCGCTGGTGGTACAGTGGTTAGGAGTCTACCTCCCAAAGCGGGGGAAGGGGTTTGAGCCCTGGTTTGGGAAGATCCCACATGCTGCCGAGCAACTAAGCCCGTGAGCCACAACTACTGAGCTTGCGCTCTAGAGCCCACGAGTCACAACTACTGAAGCCTACTGTGTGCCTAGAGCCCATGCTCTGCAATGAGACAATCACTGCAATGAGAAGCCCACACACCACAACGAAGAGTAACCCCTGCTTGCCACAACTAGAGAAAGCCTGCGCACAGCAACAAAGACTCAATGCAGCCAAAAGTAAGTACATAAAATAAATAAATTTATTTTAAAAATTTATATATATATAAATTTATATATATATATATACACATACATGCAGCCAACATAGAAGCACCTCAATACATAAGGCAAATGCTAACAGCTATAAAAGAAGAAATTGACAGTAACACAATAAGAGCGGGGGACTTTTAACACCTCACTTACATCAATAGACAGATCATCCAGACAGAAAATTCATAAGGAAACACAAGCTTTAAATGACACAATAGATAGATATTTATAGGGCATTCCATACAAAACCAGTACTTTCTTCTCAAGTGCACAAAAACATTCTCCAGAAGAGATCACATCTTGGGTCACAAATTAAGCCTCGGTAAATTTAAGAAAATTGAAATCATATCAAGCATCTTTTCTGACCACAATACTATGAGATTAGAGATCAATTACAGGGAAAAAAATGTAAAAAACACAAACACATGAAGGCTAAACAATACATTACTAAGTAGCCATGAGAGCACTGAAGAAATCAAAGAGGAAATCAAAAAATAGCTAGGGACAAATGACAATGAAACACGATGATCCAAAACGTATGGGGTGCAGCAAAAGCAGTTCTAAGAGGGAAGTTTATAGCAATACAACCTTACCTCAAGAAACAAGAAAAATCTCAAATAAACAATCTAACCTTACACTTAAAGGAGCTAGAGAAAGAAGAACAAATAAAACCAAAATTTAGTAGAAGGAAAGAAATCATAAAGATCAGAGCAAAAGTAAATAGAAACAGAGAAAGCAAAGATCAATAAAACTAAAAGCTGGTTCTTTGAGAAGATAAACAAAATTGATAAACTTTTAGCCAGACTCATCAAGAAAAAGAGGGAGAGGACTCAAATCAATAAAATTAGAAATGAAAAAGGAGAAGTTAAAACGGACACTGCAGAAACACAAAGCATCATAATAGACTATTACAAGCAACTCTGTGCCAATAAAATGGACACCTGGAAGAAATGGACACATTCTTAGAAAGGTATAAACTTGCAAGACTGAACCAGGAGGAAATAGAAAATATGAACAGACCAATCACAAGTAATGAAATGGAAACTGTGATTAAAAATCTTCCAACCAACAAAAGTCCAAGACCAGATGGCTTCACAGGTGAATTCTACCAAACATTTAGAGAAGAGCTAACACCCATCCTACTCAAACTATTCCAAAAAGTTGCAGAGGAAGGAACATTCCCAAACTCATTCTATGAGGCCACCATCACCCTGATACCAAAACCAGACAAAGATACTACAAAAAAAAGAAAATTACAGACCAATATCACTGACGAATATAGATGCAAAAATCCTCAACAAAATACTAGCAAACAGAATCCAACAACACATTAAATGGATCATAGTGGGATTTATCCCAGGGATGCAAGGATTCTTCAATATATGTAAATCAATCAATGTGATATACCATATTACCAAATTGAAGAAGAAAAACCATATGATCATCTCAATAGATGCAGAAAAAGCTTTTGACAAAATTTAACACCCATTCATGATAAAAACTCTCCAGAAAGTGGGCATAGAGGGAACCTACCTCAACATAATAAAGACAATATACGACAAACCCACAGCAAACATAATTCTCAATGGTGAAAAACTGAAAGCATTTCCTCTAAGATCAGGAACAAGGCAAGGATGTCCACTCTCACCACTATTACTCAACATAGTTTTGGAAGTCCTAGCCACGGCAATCAGAGAAGAAAAAGAAAAAAAAGGAGCCCAAATTGGAAAAGAAGAAGTAAAACTGTCACTGTTTTCAGATGACATGATACTATACATAGATAAGCCTAAAGATGCTACCAGAAAACTACTAGAGCTAATGAATGAATTTGGTGAAGTCACATGATACAAAATTAATGCACAGAAATCTCTTGCATTCCTATGTACTAACAACGAAAGATCAGAAAGAGAAATTAAGGAAACTATCCCATTCACCATTGCAACAAAAAGAATAAAATACCTAGGAATAAACGTACCTAGGGAGACAAAAGACCTGTACTCAGAAAACTATATGACACTGATGAAAAAAATGAAAGATGACACAAACAGATGGAGAGATATACCATGTTCTTGGATTGGAAGAATCAATATTGTGAAAATGACTATACTACCCAAAGTCATCTACAGATTCAATGCAATCCCTGTCAAATTACCAGTGGCATATTTTACAGAACTAGAACAAAAAATCTTAAAATTTGTATGGAGACACAAAAGATTCCAAATAGCCAAAGCAATCTTGAGGGAAGAAAATGGGCCTGGAGGAACCAGACTCCCTGACTTCAGACTATAGTACAAAGCTATGGTAATCAAGACAATATGGTACTGGCACAAAAACAGAAATATAGATCAATGGAAGAGGATAGAAAGCCCAGAGATAAACCCACACACCTATGGTCAACTAATCTATGACAAAGGAGGCAAGGATATATAATGGAGAAAAGACAGTCTCTTCAATAAGTGGTACTGTGAAAACTGGATAGTTACATGTAAAAGAATGAAACTAGAACACTCCCTGACACCATACACAAAAATAAACTCAAAATGGATTAAACACCTAAATGTAAGGCCAGACACTATAAAACTCTTGGAGGAAAACATGGGAAGAACACTCTGACATAAATCACAACAAGATCTTTTTTGACCCACCTTCTAGAGTAATGGAAATAAAAACAAAAGTAAACAAAATGGGACCATATTAAACTTAAATGCTTTTGCACAGCAAAGGAAACTATAAACAAGATGAAAAGACAACCCTCAGAATGGGAGAAAATATTTGCAAACGAATCAATGGACAAAGAATCTCCAAAATATATAAACAGCTCATGCAGCTCAATATTAAGAAAACAAACAATCCAATCCAAAAATGGGCAGAAGACCTAAATAGACATCTCTCCAAAGAAGACATACAGATGCCCAAGAGGCACGTGAAAAGCTGCTCATCACTAATTATTAGAGAAATGCAAATCAAAACTGCACTGAGGTATCACCTCACACCAGTTAGAATGGGCATCATCAGAAAATCTACAAACCACAAATGCTGGAGAGGGTGTGCAGAAAAGGGAACCCTCTTGCACTGTTGGTGGGAGTGTAAATTGATGCAGCCACTATGGAAAACAGTATGGAGGTTCCTTAAAAAACTAAAAATAGAATTATCATATGACTGAACAATCCCAGTACTGGGCATAAACCCAGAGAAAACCAAAATTCAAAAAGACACATACACCCCGATGTTCATTGCTGCGCTATTTACAATAGCCAGGTCAAGGAAGCAACCTAAATGCCCATCGACAGACGAATGGATAAAGAAGATGTGGTAATATATACAACGGAATATTACTCAGCCATAAAAAGGAATGAAATTGGGTCATTTGTAGAGACATGGATGGACCTAGAGACTGTCATACGGAGTGAAGTAAGTCAGAAAGAGAAAAACAAATATCGTATATTAATGCATATATATGGAACCTAGAAAAATGGTACAGATGAACCAGTTTTCAAGACAGAAATAGAGACACAGATGTAGAGAACAAACGTATGGACACCAAAGGGGGAAAGCGGGGATGGGGGTGGTGGGGTGGTGGTGGTGTGATGAATTGGGAGATTGGAATTGATATGTATAAACTAATATGTATAAAATAGCTAATGAGAACCTGATGTATAAAAAAAAAGAGAATTCAGATGAAACTAGTATATGCATGCAAAATAGTATGTTAAGGAACAAAAGCAATTCCATAAATATTTTGTGGAAACGCAGTATCCATGGAGCAAGTCTAAAGTTTTCAAAGTGCTTCTGAGAAAGAGCCAAATAATAATAATAAAGATTTTTAAATGTTGAAAAAAGATAAATAAAATAAAATATCATAAACTGAATAAAATATCATTCTGATGCTAGTCCAGAATCAGTTTCCATTCCTGATAACAACTTTCAGAGGACTACAATTCCCAGCATTCTTTGGGGCTTTGTCATTTCAAATTCCTTTGTAAGAACTATAATCCAGATATTTTAAGTATCAGACAATACAACAAATCAGCCATTCCATTTTAAGTTTAATGTGGCTTTCAGTTTTATATCCAAGGTTTAAGGGCAAATTAAAGCAGTAAATTCATGCATAATATTAAAAATAAAAAAAAATAAGTGCGAGCAAAATAATTACTTTGCTTCTGAAAATGTTCAGAAAGCATCTTCTTCAAGCAATGCACAGAGATTCTGTTTGTGAGGTGGCGTCAATGAAATTGCATAATTACTATTGCCCAAAGCTTTAAGTCCAGAAGGTCCAGAGGAGACATGACTTGAATCCAGTTGCTACTGGAGTGGAAGGGCAACATTACTACCAGCGGTAGCCTATTCTGACTAAAGTTGGCAAAAAATATCTTCCCCTTTTGCTAACCTACTTGATATTGTCAGTGTGTGGTATGTTGACCACACATAGGAGCAATCTGGCAGTCAACAGAGCTAGGAAATGATTATTTCTGCACTATAATGCCAACGTCAGACATTTGAGAAGTAATATTTTAAGCAATAAGATCAAAGTGATGATTCAATTTATTTTGTGGAAAATTTTTCAGGTGTATCCTTGTCTCAAGAATTTCATTCTGTGATGGTGACCCCAGCTTTGGTTTTGACTTCATCTGAATATTGAGTTCAAACTTGGCCCTTTGGTATTGAGCCAATGTGTTATTTGTTACATTTCTATTGTCAATAGATACAAAAGAATAATCAGAATACAAGGATTATCTAGCACCTACCACCTGATTTAAGAAAAAGAACAATACGCTATTATTGTTCAGTGCCTTTCCTCATCCCGTCCTTCTTCCCAGAGGTATCCACTCTTCTTATTTTTGCATTTATCAGTTCCTTACTTTTCTATAGTTCTATGATATATGTTTACATCTTTGAACAATATATTTTTAGTCTTGCACATTTTTATTTTGTATAAGTAGAATCATATTTTTCTTTTTCTGTAACCAAAATTTTTAACATTCTGTTTGAGATTAATCTATGCTGTAACATTCATTTTCATGGCACTATAGTATTTCAGTGGATAAACATTCCACACTTTCTCTCTTCATTCTACTCTTTATGGACTTGTGTTGTTTTGGTTTTAAAATATTTTACTCTCACACACACTATTTCTATGAACATTCTTATGTCATGTGTCCAAATGTACAAATGCAAGAAATTTTCTAATGTGTGTGTATGGCACACAGGTAATGATGGAGTATGAAGTTGGAAGTCAAGTTTCATTTTCCTCATACGGATATCAAACTGCATCAACCATCCTTTCCCCACTCCTATTAGTACCACATCTATAATATACCAAATGTCATTTATGAATGAAAAAAAAAGGTTTAATGTGGTCTTGACCAATCAAAATAAATGATGAATTAAATCCCAAACTTTAATCAATACTGTTAATGTTTATCAGTTATTTAAAATATCATCATAAAATAGCATAATAAAATTAAATAGTACTACCAGTTTGACACACTTTTTAGATCAGTTTTGCTCATCTGTATTTAGTTTTGTTGCTTATGTGTATTCACCTCTCCATGTTAGTTAATTAATACATATAACATATACAGGTACATGTTCTCCTCAGAATTTGCTGCTCAAAACGTATAAAATTCATTTTCTTTTGACTGTTAGTACATTTATTCCAAAATTTTTTAATGCTCTTAATACTTCTGGCAATGTGTTAATTACTGACAAAAATAAAGTTGTGTTTATATAGTCATTATATCTACCAAACACTTGGAAAATTTTGTCCTTTAAGAAAAATAACAGTATGAATTAAACAGCCACTTACCCATTAAAGATGGTAGCTGACAATTGTAAAACCATCATTCTGCTTCTTGTCTCTCTACATTTTCTACTTGGCACTAAATTCTAAATTTAATAACGTATTTCTATTCTCTCTCTCTCTCTCTTTCTCTCTTTCTCTCAAATGCCAACAAAAAATTTTCCCCAATATCTGGGCAACTAAAATTCTACCTTACCCTCCAGAGTCCTCATCCTAAGGAGTCACTGGCTAGCAGACAAGCAGCATGTGTCCCTGCGGGCGTATGATTCAAACCAAGAAATAGAAAAATCTTGCTAAAGGGACTTTCTAGTCACAAAATGACACCTTCATAGATCTCTGAGAGCTCCTGGTAGTTATTTTGTTTGTCATCAGTTTTTAGTCACTGAAATACTGCCACCTTCAGGAAGAAATGTGGGAATCTGCAATTGCATTCTCATCGGGTTCCCTTTAAATCCAAACTTTACACTTCCCTTTCTTTAAACACACCTGTAAATTATCCTGTTATTTTTCCCATATATCTAAATATTAGTAATCTATTTCTGTATACCTTTTTAACTTATTAGTTTTTTCCCAAACTACTAAATATTACAGTAAAAAGCTGCCTATAAATAATAAATGGAAGAGAATTCACAATTACCCATCAAATAAAAATTACTTTAATAAAACCATGGCTTTGCAGATATTAAATTATGAAGCACGAAGAACAGGCCCTAAAATATTTTCTGTGCTCAAATAATAAAATATATATAAAAACATCTAGGTACATGGTTTTAAAAAATAATTCCAGAACAATTTGTACATATTACAAAAAATATTTCCTTAAATGTATGTATTGAGACTTCTAAACTAGAAGGTTTTTTTCCCCTTTACATTTTAGTTCCTCCTTCATTTATGGGTTAACATAAAAATTATAAGCAGTTCTGTACCAACTTTTCTCTCTCTCTCTCCCTCTATTTCTCTCTCTCTGCTCTTTTTTCTTTTATAAATTCAGCTCTCTTTTTCATAATCTATTCTTGATCTAATTTTTATTACTATTATTATTAAAATTACTTTTCTTTGTGCTTATACTTTTCCCTATCTTTTTTCCCATCTTCCTCCTCTCTTCATTAGTTTACTTTTGCTTCACTTAGAAAGTCCATTGTAAGTTGCCAATTACTTTTATGTACTATTAGCAATACCTACAGTGCCCACTTTCAGTTTTCTCTTTATTCAAAATCCATTCCCTATTATCAGACAATGCCATCAAGTACTTTTCCAAAACAAATTTTTTTTTAATTATAATTACCGTGAAATGTCACAAAACATGAATTACATAGACCAATTGGAAAGGACACATACACAAAACCTCCTATTATTTTTATCTTCTAAAGTAATTTGACAATTACAAAGATGTCATTTCCCCAGATTAATTTAAAATTGTATAAACTAAAATCTCAGTGAAAAGAAGAATAGATGAATGGAGCAGAAACAGATAGTAGGATAGATGAGAATTTAGCATGCGTTACTTTTTTATATGGGGAAAATTGCTTATTTAATAAATGATGATAGAATAATTGGTTATCTATTTGAAAAAACAATAAAATTATATCTCTTACCTCATAATACACAAAGATAAAGCCCAAATAGAGTGAACTATTTTTTTAAATAAAGGTCTATTTAAAAAAATAAGTATTTATTGAATTGTAATGTAGATAAAGAAGACACAATAAAGAAAAAAGATTGATGTGTCGGTTAACAAAAATGTAAAGTATCTCTGTTAAAAGCATCATAATATAATTAAAAGGCAAATAGCAAACTTGGAAAAATAATTTTGAACATTAATGGCAGGTAAAGGTTTAATATCTTTATATCTAAAGATACCTTACAAATAAGATAAATATCTATATAGCAAAAAATGAGCAAAGGTCATGAATACACAAGTCAAAAGAAATATTCATGTCCAATATACAATATGAAATGTTTAATCTCATTAGGAATCAAAAACAGATTAAAAGAGCAAGTTTTTGCCTCTAAAATCAACGAATATTTTTAAAATTGTAATAACTGGCTTCATAAAGGGTGTTGCAAAAACGGTACTATTATATGTAATCTTTTTTGAATAACAGCTTGCCAATATATATCCAAAGTCTTAATGTGCTTATTCTTTGACCCAGCAATTCCTTAGGCCATGGTCCTGTATGTCCAAAAAGAATAATCAAGATACAAAATAAATTTATATATAAGAATAATCATGGTGGGAACTGGTAAAATAAATAATTAATACTATACAGTTATTTATTCAGTTTCAAAAATAATTACATTGGAAAATGCTCAAGTATTTATAAAAAGATTAAAGAGAGTTATTAAGCTATATTACAGAATAATCAGAATGTATACTTATATACAGAGAGAGAAGAGACTGACAACATGTTGTTAATTGATTTTTTTTTTGAGTGGTAATACTATGGTTAATTTCTTTTCTTTTTTAAAATACCTGATTGTAGGACTTCCCTGGTGGCAGAGTGGCTAAGAATCCACCTGCCAGTGCAGGGGACACAGGTTCGAGCCCTGGTCTGGGAAGATCCTACATGCCGCGGAGCAGCTAAGCCCGTGCACCACAACTACTGAGCCTATGCTCTAGAGCCTGCAAGCCACAACTACTGAGCCCACGTGCCACAACTACTGAAGCCTGTGCACCTAGAGCCCATGCTCTGCAACAAGAGAAGCCACCACAATGAAAAGCCCGCCTGCCACTATGAAGAGCAGCCCCCCGCTCACCACAACTAGAGAAAGCCCATGCACAGCAATGAAGACACAACACAGCCAAAAATAAAAATAAATAAAATTAATTTTTTTCAAATAATAAATAAATAAAATACCTGATTGTATTTTCAAATTTTCTATAACAATATGACATTTTAAAAAGAGTTGTTTTTAAACCATTAAAAACCCTTATTTCAATTCCATGTTTAAATCATGTATACTAATGGGAAAGTAGAAACATCATATGCAACATACATTTCAAAAAAATGATTCCTTAATTAAAGACGATTCAAAGGAATGGAAAGATATCCCATGCTCTTGGATCGGAAGAATTAATATTGTTAGAATGGCCATACCACCCAAAGCAATCTACAGTTTCAATGTGATCCCTATCAAATTACCCATGACATTTTTCACAGAACTAGAAAAACTAATCCTAAAATTTATATGGGACCATAAAAGACCCAGAATTGCCAAAGCAATCCTGAGGAAAATGAACAAAGCAGGAGGCATAACCCTCCCAGGCTTCAGACAATACTACAAAGCTACAGTAATCAAAACAGCATGGTACTGGCACAAAAACAGACATATGGATCAATGGAACAGAATATAGAGCCCAGAAATAAACCCACACACCTATGGTCAATTAATCTTCAACAAAGGAGGCAAGAATATAAAATAGGGAAACGACAGTCTGTTCAGCAAGTGATACTGGGAAAGTTGGACAGCCACATGTAAATCAATGAAATTAGGACACTTCCTCACACCATACACAAAAATAAACTCAAAATGGCTTAAAGATTTAAATATAAGACATGACACCATAAAACTCCTAGAAGATAACACAGGCAAACTTTCTCTGATATAAATCATACCAATGTTTTCTTAGGTTAGTCTCCCAAGGCAAAATAAATAAAAGCAAAAATAAACAAATGGGACCTAATCAAACTTATAAGCTTTTGCACAGCAAAGGAAACCATCAACAAAATGAAAAGACAACCTGTGGACTGGGAGAAAATATTTGCAAATGAGGGAACCGACAAGGGCTTAATTTCCAAAATATACAAACAGCTCAGACAACTCACTAACAAAAAAGCAAACAACTCAATAGAAAAATGGGCAGAAGACCTAAATGGACATTTCTCCAAAGAAGACATACAGATGGCCAACAGGCACATGAAAAGATGCTCATCAGCGCTAATTATTAGTGAAATGCAAATGCAAAACATTTGTAGCATATCTCAATTTAGTTGATAAATTTTCATTGGAACTACTTGACTTGTGTTTAGATTTCATAAATTTACTGTTGAAAGAGTAGGTTAACATTCATAAATTTTTCCAAACATAATTAAATTTTCCTATAACTGAATTGAGAATCTGTTTTCAGATTTGAATTTAAGTGAATTAAAATTAAATAAAATTAACAATCAAGTTCCTCAGTTGCACTAGCCACATTTCATGTGTGGCTAGAGGCTACTTTTTTGGACATCTCTCCTGGAAGGGATTAATAGTGAATGTTGACAATGGATATGCTA
Source organism: Phocoena phocoena (assembly GCF_963924675.1). NCBI lineage: Eukaryota > Metazoa > Chordata > Mammalia > Artiodactyla > Phocoenidae > Phocoena > Phocoena phocoena. Next base: position 91,986,999 of record NC_089222.1, on the reverse strand, counting down.
CTTTATGGAGAACTTTGTGTGAATATGCCTACTACTCAGCAAGTTCAAATCTAAATCTTAATCATGTTAAAAGAAATGTAAACTGTGGATCCTTACCTACTTTCTTGGCCTCTTTTTAATATCACTGAATCACACACGTGATGAGTTATTCTCAGCAAATTTAACTACAAAAAGAGAAGTAATATGAAAATGAGGTATTGGTTCCAGCAATAGATCCCCTGCACAATTTCACTTCCCTTTGCTGGATTACGGATGATTCTGCCACTGTACAATTTCTAATAGGAAAGACTGAGGGTGTGAAGAGTTTGAAATACAGGAATTGTGCTATTTACAGTAGATGGATTTGTGATTGCCCAGGCAACAGAACTTTCTTACATATTTAAGAAGTCTTGCAATGACCCAAAGGAATAGAACTAATGAACTGTCCAAAGCTCAGCTGTGCTTTTCAGCTTGTTCATACAAATTGCACAAGCCCTTTACTGTTGGAAGCAATCCTTGCAATATTTTGAATGCATCAAAAACTGGACTTGAATTCTTACACACTGGTTATGATACGTCATGTCCTAAGTACTAGCAATGGAATAGCTAAAATACGATGCATACATGAGCATGGCTGCCAATTGATGCTAACTGTTTGGAAAAATGATAACATATCATGACAAATGCTTCTTTCCTTTCTCTGAATAAATGTATTCCCCCAAACCAACATCCTCACTGAGTAACATAAGTAAAAAGCAAAACCAACTAGAATGTGGTATGTGATAACATAAGAGTGTACATGAACCACTAATTCCAATGTGTCAACCAAACATCAACAAACTTTAATTGTACTGAGTGCCAGGCACTTCAACAGACATCAAGATACAACTACATAAATGATACAGTTCCTAATCAGAGCGATTAGGTTTATAGACAACAGAAAATCACTAATAACATAAGGCAGCATACAGTAAAACTGCAAGAGAGTGGTCCAAATAAAAACTGATCTAGGACTAGAGCAGTGGTTCTCAAAGTGGGGTCCACAGAACCCTGGAGGTCCCCAAGACCTTTCAGGGGTTCTGTGAGGTTACAACTAGTTTCATGATAATATTAAGACATTATTTATCTTTTTCACAGGGTAAAAGCAAGGCAGTGGCATCAAGCTGTAGTGATAGTCACTATATTCTTCACCACCACACACGTGTATTAAAATAAAAAAAGAGGGAAGAGGAGAAAAAGGAGGAGAAGAAAGTCATTTTCACTTACAAATGTCTCTGAGAAAGCAGTGAAATTATTAATTTTATTAAATCCTGACCCTTCAGGGCATGTCTTTTTAATTTGTGGGACAAAATGGGTGGGATACATAAAGTGCTTCTGCTACAGATAGAAGTACAATGGTTGTCTTGAGGAAAAGCACTGGTGCAATTGAGTTTCAAGTTGAACTAGACACTTTTCTCACGGAGTAGCATTTTTATTTGAAAGACCAACTGACAAAGTATGGTTTTTCAGACTTGAATATTTGACAGATATTTTCTCAGAAATAAACAAAGTGAGTGTTCTTCAAGGAAAACAACCAACAGTATTTCTTGCCAATGATAAAATTTGAACTTTCAAACAAAAATTAGAATTTTGGAAAACTTGTATCCTAATATGTAAAATGTTTCCTGATGCAAACAGTGATAAAATTAAGGAAAATTATATTTTTGATATTGTATGATGAAATGAGTCAACATTTGGAAGATCTGCATAACTCAGTGAACCAAAGTCTCCAAATGATCAGTGTATAATATTACAAATCATGCATGAGTAAAAAGTCCATCCAATAGGTTTTAATGGCACAAAGTATGAAAAGTTTATTGATATGGATTTTAATTCCACATTGCAACTAACTTTTTAAAAATTACCACTTGAAGAATTTTAGAGTAGTATTAAAGACTATCCATAATTATCTGAAAAGCTATTTAAATACTTTTCCCTTTTCCAACTACATATCTCTTGGAAGCCAGATTTTCTTCATATACTTCAAACTATACACTGTATCACAATAGATGGACTGCAGAAGCAAATGTGAGAATCCAGCTGCTTGGATTCAGCTAACTATGAAATCCAGGTAGATATTAAAGAGCTTTATAAAATGTAAAACAAGGACTTCCCTGGTGGCGCAGTGGTTAAGAATCTGCCTGCCAATGCAAGGCACACGGGTTCGAGCCCTGGTCCAGGAAGATCCTACGTGCCGCGGAGCAACTAAGCCTGTGCACCACAACTACTGAGCCTGCTCTCTAGAGCCCGCGAGCCACAGCTACTGAGCCTGTGTGCCACAACTACTGAAGCCCGTGCGCCTAGAGCGCATGCTCCGCAACAAGAAAAGCCACCGCAGTGAGAAGCCCGCACACCGCAATGAAGAGTAGCCCCTGCTCACCACAACTAGTGAAAGCCTGCGCGGCAACGAAGACCCAGCACAGCCAAAAATAAATTAATTAATTAAAATATGTAAAACATTTTTCTCAATTTGTTTTTTGTTTTGGGAAATTCTGCTATTTTTCATTAAAATATGTCATTTATGTTAACATGTAATGGGCTGATTATTATTATAACTTAGGTAACAAATAAATATTTTAAACATTTTTCCAATTTTAATTTCTAATACAATGAGTCTCAACAGATGCAACCCACATAAGCAAAAGTTGTGTGTTTTTTTTTTAAGCAAAAGTTTTGAGGGGTCCTGAGACTAAAATATTTGAGAATTGTTGGACTAGAGAAAAAGGAGCAATCAGGAGGAGCTAGGGAAACTGCTCTGTCTGACCAGTTATCACATCATATCCAAACATACTCCTGGAAATCTTTCAAGGCCCCAAATGAATGGTGTTAATTATTTAAATATAACCAATTTCCACTAGTGTTCTTTACATACCAATGCATGGTACTTGTGGAAATGCAATATAAAATCCCAAATGCAGCAAAACTCCTTCATAATCAGAGACCTACCGTTAAGTGGTAGAACTAATAACTAACACAGAATAACTAACTGTATTATATGAGATTTTACCACGTACCAGTGGTTCCTTTTCATGTCCAAAGTCTCCTTTTTAATATTTATTATCATTTACTACCCTCCATGAACGTAATGTAATTAAAGATATTATCTAGCAAACAAACTACATTTGAGTAACAGTTAATTCATTTTCCTCTTTTAGATTGAAAAATAAATAGAAAATTTATTTGGATACAGCCATGGAAATTTACATGGATACAGAGCTGTATCCATGTAATAACGTCAGGTAAAGCAAAAACAATGGAATTTTAGTTATTCTATCTAGAGTAATCATGAAATTTCTGTTTAGATTTTTGAAATTTTAAAATAGGTGTGGATTCCTCCCTATACATTATTACCTCCATAAATGATTTGGAGGCTGAGATTTTCTGCGGCATGTTGGGTGTTTTTGTTTTTAATTTAGTTTTGGGTTTTTGGTCACTCAAATTGTGATAGTAATGAGTTTGCCCATTTTTGCTCAATCACCAGATATCTGAGAGTCCAAGAGTTTGTCCCTTATGAGGATACACTGCAGTCTTAGGGTTTGCAGCAAGATAGTCTTAAAAAGCCTGGGCTCTAGAATCAGAAAGTAGCTTTCTAGTGAATAGCTTTGTGAATTTAGGCAAATAGCTTAGGCTCTTTGAACCTCAATTTCCTTATATGCAAAATGGAACTAATGACACCTGCCTTGTAAAGCTGCTGTGTGGCACACAAAATGACAGCATCATTGTATAGTAAATAAGCCAAGTTGTGCTACACATCAATACACTGTTTTAAAAGTTGATATTATCGATATTTCATAGTATTGATAATTTGTGACCAAAAAAATTTTTTTTAAGAATCCTTTCGTGGTTGGCCCTTGGTGCAATTTTTGCCACCTGTAAAACATGGAATAAAACATGTTTCCATGCTTGCTGTGCAATTGTTTAATACATACATTTGAAGGTAAATAGTGCTGGTCCTTGGCAAATTTAAAATTGTTCAGGTTTGTCTTCAGACACAAAGAACTATCTGCATTCTCAGATTCCAAGGTGAGCCAGATCTCCTGGTTCAACAGCTATAGGACTGACTATCCACAGGAGCAGCAGGGCCTCTGGTTTGTCTTAGGATTTTGAACCCAATTTGGAAATTCCCTACCCAGCCTTATTAGCTTTCTTTTCCTCACCTGAACAAGTCAGTCCTTTCCTTCTCTTCTTAATTCTTCCTCATTCTTCTCAAATACAAATTTAACATTTTCCTACAAATTTTATAGTACCTTAATTAATATTCATCATTATTTTGGGAAGATTCTATATTCTTACAACATGTTAGGGACGTCCCACGTTAATGACATTTCTGACAATTAAGTGTGCTGTTGAAATTCTTCCCTTCTTTAGTAGTTATGGCTACACTTCTAGAATCTATTACAGTATTGGAAAAACATTTAAAGTATATAACACCAATATGTTTTGTCCATAATTAAAATTAACATCGTAGACCCGTGTTGTGATAATGTCTACAAATAAAAACTGTAATTCTTCTCTACCTTCCAAAGGTATTTTAGGTATTAATCAGAGTTTTTAATTGTGCATGAGATTTATAGAGTAAGGACACAACCTTGCTACTATTACGTACTTTTTCATTTGGAAAACCTAGAAGCTATTGCTTGCAAAAGCTATTTAGAGATGACTGTAAGCTATTTAGAGATGACTGTAATAGCCAGTCTTCCAATTTTTTAAACTTCTTTTGGATTTTTCTTTTCTTCGAAAACAAACTACTGCTCCACATATGTACTTTTTACCTTGGTGGGGCGTAGTTCTCATTTCTGAGGGAATATGGCTTTGCAGAAGACACATAATGCCTCTTTGACAATTGTGAAAACTCAAGGGCTGGAGTTACCCAGCGAGGTAGGTTTCCGGGAAAATCCGGCCGGTAGCGAATCCCTTTGGGTCTGGACCAATCCGCGCCGGCACAGCTCCGCGCTCTCGGAACAGGGCTCAGCCGCAGACGCCTCGCCGCGCTCGCAGACACACACCCTTGCCGAGCCCGCCGAGTCCACCCTGTTTCCCTTCCTAGATGCCTCGGAACCTTTACCACACTAATCCTACGACTTTATGGCTGAACAGTAGTTCCCAACTTCTGAGAGAAACCCTCTTAAAATTCAAAGCAATTGAGCAGACCCTACCGCCACCAGAATCCAGACTGCCGTAGCCGTACTTTCCAATTGTCTTGTTTAGTAAGAGAACTGAGAAAAAAAGAAAAAAAAGAGCTTCAATCTATTTTGTAACACCTTCAAACACCTTATATCGTATTAATCATAACGTTCGCATACATCTGAATGTATTTATTTATGCTGTACGCTTAGTTTACAGGCACTGCTTGGGGCTCAAAGGACTTCTCTCACTCCCTGCACAGGGAAGCCCCGAGGGCCCCCAGGACGCGCCCAGAGTCCGAGACCCCAGACTCCGGAGCTGCTGCGATAGACGTAGAGGCGGTAGGTCCTACCTTCCAACCCACACGTTCCATTAAGCTGGATTCCCAGAGACAACAGGACGCTCTTCCTGCAAGTCGCCGGGGCATCGCAGGGCATCTGCCGCCCCCTATCGGTGGTGAGGAGCAGAGTAGCCCGAGCCCCGTTAGAATCAACTAGAAGAGCCTCTTGAATAAAAGAATATTCCATGACTACGCAGTAGCGAGAGGACTCTCAGGGAGCCTGCCTTTCGCAGACACTCCCCTCCGACTGCGGCGTTTTAATGCAGGTGTTAGCAAGTGAGGGAGAGGATGTTGGGTGTGAAGAGGAACGTGTCGCTGCTTCGGTGAAGGCTGGGGAGGAGAGGGAGAGGGGGCGCGTCCAAGATAACACCCCAGGTTCAGTTTATGTTTTCCACCCTGCACCAATCCACCTCACCCTTACGAAAAGCATTTGCCCTCAGTCGGGATGGGATCGTTCATTAGAGCACATGTGGTGGCTTCCCAAGCACCTGCCCCTCATGTAACACCTTGAGCAGAGTCCAGTGACCTCTGCTGTAGAGGTGACAAAGGCCACGGAAGCCGCCTCAATTGTGTCCAGGAATGGCCTCCCAACAGCGTGCTACTTCTCTGGTTGGGGATGATTCTTATTTGGTAGGAATATGTATATGCTTCAGAAAAATAAAATAAATATCGAGAAGAAAGCTCCCGGATACCCCGGGCTAATTTTCTCCTAGGACTGAAAGTGTAAAATTTGCCTCCACTTGGACGCCGAGACTGCTAGCAGGCTGGGGACATGTGTGTTATTGTTACATACCCAGATATTTCTAATTTTATTTTCTCCCACCCCATTACCACTTCCCTACACACACACACACACACACACACACACACACACACTTTGTAGTATCCTAACTTGTTCACCCGTGTCCATGTGTCTTGGCCCTTTTGGGAAGAAGGCGAGAGACAGATGAACGAAGGTGAGTGGGGGCAGGGAAGGAAGAGAAGAGGGAGGAGAATCGCCTTCCACGCCAGACTTAATGTTTAAGCGGGAAGACGCTCCCGGCGGAGGGTCTAGAGGACGACAACGGAAAAGTCCCACTACACGCTCACAGCGCTAGTACTGGCGCCCCCAATCTGCAAGTGGCAGCAGGAGATCCGGAATCCAGTTGGTCCCCTACGAGGTACCCGCTCGTCCGCGCTGGGGGTCGGGCCCTCCAGTGTTGCTGCGAGTCTGGGAGAGGAAGGAAGCTCCGCTAGCTCCGTTCTCCCTCCCATATCGCTCTGGCGGCAGCCGCCGGTCATAGCCCCGCCGAGTCCCCGCTCCCGAGCGGCCGCAGGTGCCGAGTGGCCCATCCCCGGCGGAAGCGAAACGCGGGGCTAGCCGAGACCTCCCAGCGTCCAGTTCCGAGAGGGTCTCCGGCGTGTGGCGGAGGTCCCCGGGCCCGGACGCTCTCCCTTCCCGCGGCCTGTGGGCGCGGCGCACAGGGGCGCGGACGGGCGGCGGCAGCTCCCAGGCGCAGGCGGAAGGCGCGGCACGTCCACGGTCACGGCCGCTGCCGGGTCTCGGGCGGAAGCGCGGGGCTCGGAGGGGAGGGGCTGCCGCGCCCAGCAAGGCCCAGGGCTCTCGACCCCCGGCGGCGCCCGTCGGTGCAGGAGTAGATCTTAGGCGGCCGTTGCGCCCGCCAGGGAAGGATGGCCCCTGGTCAGTTTCAGCCCCGTACCCGCGCGTGATGGGGCTGAGGCCGGAGCCCACGCGTGTCCGCCCGGCTGTGCGTCTTTCACTTGCACACACCAAGCCCCCACCAGCCGCGCAGGCCACAGCTCCAACGTTGGCCGCTACCCGCGTCTGCCACCTCCAGGACTCAAAGCCGCCAACCCCAGCCTCCCGGCAAGCCTTGACTTCCCGGATGGGGCCATGCTTTTCTTCCAGGACAATCAGGACTCCTCCCCTCCCGGCGATCTTTCTAGGAGGCCACCTCCAGAGATTCCGAGGCGATTTCCTCTCTGTTGGTACTAAACTGGTAACTCCTCTCACTAAAAACACCAGGGAGAATCACAAGCAGAGTATTCAGCGAGGGGCCACCATCATCGAAAAAAGCACATAGTTCAATGTACGTGGAATGTTTTGATCAGTAGGTTAATGGGGAATAGAAGTTCGCTCTCTGTTTTTGATAGCCCTGATTTTCAAGCTTTTTTAAAAGTTACATTGCCCAGTTTTCTGCTCGGTCAACAACGGGAAATGGAATCTTGCCTTTTTTTATGATTCAAAATCAACTGTAATAACAGTGACTGAGAATTCACGGCATCTTGTGAGGTACAATGGAGATGCACACCTAGGTGAGAGCCATTGTGTTATGTAGTGGCAGCTGGATCCAGCCAACAAGGTCCGTGAGACTCATTCCCTGCCTTTCTCAGCTCACCCACTTGTTGGGACTTTTATCATTTCATTATTTTTTAAATTATCATGAGGCTCTCATGAGTCTGAGAGTTAAGACTGGGACAAAGATTGAGCACAACACTCAAACTATCTTTACCTTTCTTGGGGAAATAATTCCTGGGGCTAATAAAGAATTTCAGATCTGAGGTCAAAAAATGTTGCTTTTAAAAAACCCAAAAAAACAAGAAACCTAACCCTTCAGTTATACTTCCCTTATTTATTCAACAGATGTTTATGGAGCACCTACCCAGCACCAAACACACACACACACATACCCCATACATACAACATACTGTGGGCTATACAAATGATAACATACATCTGTTGAATGCTTAGAGACAGGCAATATAGTTGATGTTTTAAAAGTATTATACCTTTTTACCCTTCCAGGGACAATATGGAGTAGATACCGTTATTATTATTCCTGCTTTACAGATCAGAAAAATGAGATATTACAGGCTTGAAATAACTTGCTCAAAGTCACCTAGTTGGTAAGTGGCATAGCAGGGGGTTACGCCCAGTCCTATACAGAGTCCACAGGCTCAACCACTACACTATATCCTCCAGTCAGATCCAGGAATCTGTATATTTTGGAACCATCTCAGGTGAATCTGATGCAAAGTACTTGAGAACTTGAACTTGAGAAGCATTGATATAATCACACTCCCTCTTTTTCCTCATCAGAAAACAGACTCAAAGAAGTGATTTATCTGAAGACACACAGTTAATTAACTGCAGAATGAGATCCAGAGAAGCACCTCCTGGTTCCTTGCCCAGTGTCCTTTCTACCCTCCAAACCACAGCAGTTCAGTCCAAGAGGAGTCAAAGAATGTAAATAATTCAACAATTACAATAAACGTACAGTCAAATCTTGATTATCCCTAGCTTCCTCTTCTAATTGCTTCCCTTCTGGATATTTTACTGTTGTAGTTCCTCTCCCAGAGGGAGTGAGAAACCGGGTGAAACTCAATTATTTCCTTTCTGCTAATGTTAACTGGTAAGAACTCTTAATATGAAAAAGAAAAGCCGGAGAGGTTTGATAGCAGAAAAGGCTAGAACAAGTTCCTAAAATAAGACTTGCAGATGATCCCTGGATTTTGGTTTTCCATGCTACTAATAACTCCCATTGCTGTAGTGAAAGTGTGAAGTGGGGAAAGAAGCAATATGGATGACCCACCTAATGCAGCCATTCCTGCACTCTTCCTCTTCCTGTGATCCCATGCCTACCCAATGTTGATAACTGAGAAGTAGGAAAAAGGAAAGGAAATAATAAAGGGAGTGTGATGAAGTATTCTGGAAAATTTTTACTCACGTTTTGGAGAATGGAAGAGCCATAGTATGAACTAGGCCACTATTCCTCCATCTTCAGTCCCAAGCACTGAACATAGACAGTCATACACTGTCATTAAAACAAATAGATTTAGCCAGCTTATAACATCCTGACTTCTATTTACTTTCCTTTTTTTTTTTTTTTTTTTTTTTTGCGGTACGCAGGCGTCTCACTGTTGTGGCCTCTCCCGTTGCGGAGCACAGGATCTGGACGCGCAGGCTGAGCGGCCCAGCCGCTCCGCGGCATGTGGGATCCTCCTGGACCGGGGCACGAACCCCCGTACCCTGCATCGGCAGGTGGACTCTCAACAACTGCGCCACCAGGGAAGCCCTATTTTGCTTTTAATCTCATTCTTTTTAACCTACTCTCGGGTCATAGGGATGTTGAGAGGCTGTGCAAGAACAACGGGGACTGCTGCCTTTTCTCAACAACTCTGACCAAATTATTTCCTTACTTAAAATCATTTGCTGATTCCCCATGAACTCTATGGAATAAAATTTGACCCGTTAACATGGCAAACAATATGTTACTTGACTAGCCCCTGACTACTTCTCACCACCCTCACCTCTGCCTCTCTCTGAAACTTTGAGCAATACTAAACTAGCTGTAGTTCTATAAAAACACAACGCTGTCTCCTGCCTTTGTGCTCTTTCATTATGCCCATCCTGTCCCTGGAATTCCTTCCCCACGTTGTCCTCTTGGTAAATGCCTACTTATTGCCCCAAACTCCGCTCAGACAGTGCTACACATGTGAATTCTTTCCTGACTCTGCTACATCTCCCCAAAGCAATAATCTCTTGCTCATGGGGGAAGCCATTTCTGTTCTTTTTATATTCTCTGTGATGGCTCTCAGTCTGTGAAAATGATTTTTTTCCCATGTCCTTCTCTTCTATTAGACTGGAGCCTCTTGAAAATCTGTCTATATAACCTATGTTTAGTGTATCAGAAAAATTAGGAAGCATAGGATTCATTTATTTTTAAGTAGGATATTACTTATGTTTTTAATATGCTCAGTATGTTTAAAACAATAGGTCCATTTGTTATCTACAGGATGTCAAAAAAAAGTCTGGAAATAGAGGAAAACATAGTGTATGTATTATACTTTTTTCAGATTACCCCATCACTTTAAATTTAGAGACACTTAACCTAAAAAGATTTCTGGAGGTTGAAGAAAAAATACTCAGCATATTATTTGAAACTGTAACTAAAATACTGTTTAAATATAAGTATATCCTGTTTCCTGAATTTCAGACCCCTGGTAGTCCCAGCACCTAAGACTATGTCAAGTGCCTGATATGTAATATGTTAACTGCCGTATTGTTCTAAACTGAACAGAGCGACCAACTGAAATATCCATTGGTCCAGGGGCTTCCAGTTCTAGTTCATCGCAGCTCCAGCTTCTGTCTCTCCTTTTGGTGAGCTCTTATCAGCTTTAGTCACTTTGTCAGTCACACTCCTCCATTTGTTCTCTCTTTCAGCTAGAATCAGTGCTTTGGGCTAAATTGTAATTATTTACATGCTTTGGACATTTGTTATGGAAAGGAGTCCCCAAACTCTTTCCCACCGATGACAGTACAAGTTATTGAGGGATAGAGACAGTTGATGGAGCAGTAGAGCAGATAAAGCCTCCAAATCAGCTAATGGACCATTCATTCATTTATTCAACAAATATTTTTCCAGCATGTGCTGTCTGCTAGGCTATGGGCCAGGCAATGGCCTCCCAGACCTGCAGAGGAGCCCTGTTCTAACCAACCTTTTTTTTTTTTTGACTGCTCTGGGTCTTCGTTGCTGCATGCGGGCTTTCTCTAGTTGCAGCTAGCAGGGGCCACTCTTTGTTGCGGTGTGCCAGCTTCTCGTTGCAGTGACTTCTCTTGTTGCAGAGCACCGGCTCTAGGGGCACGGGCTTCAGTAGTTGCAGCGTGTGGGCTCAGTAGTTGTGGCACACGGGTTTAGTTCCTTTGCAGCATGTGGGATCTTCCCAGATCAGGGCTCGAACCTGTGTCCCCTCCATTGGCAGGCAGATTCCTAACCACTGCACCACCAGGGAAGTCCCATCACCAGTCTTACTTGTTGCAGGATTTCCTGTGGCCGGAAGCTTACGAGTGTGCAAGATTTTTCTATACCTTCCAAGACCATGAGGGCGTGCCCAAACCAGGCACTTAAAGTAAGGGCTTTGCATGGATAAATTTTCCATGTCAGGTTAACTCTTTAGTGACTAAAGAATTTTGTGTATATTGATGCAAAATTTAAGAAATAATTGGTAGATATTTAATAGCACCTCTGGAGCACAAATAAACATGTACCTACAGTCCACATCCCTGAAAAACGGTCTCACATTAACAAACTGATCTCATATAATGAGAGATCTGAACCTCTTAGAAAGTTCACATAGCATTTAATAATACCATGACTGTCTCATATGTTTGTCTATTTAGGTATATTAGTAATGTTCATATTTTCACCTCAGGTAACTGATGAAGAAGAAAACCTGTGACATAGTAGGTACAGTTGAATGTATTTTTTTAATATCACTAAAATATACCTTGTACATCACTAAGGATGAGAATCTAGAACTTTAGATTCTTTAGTCCTGAGGGAAATAATGTGAAATGTAGCAAGATACGAAGAATTAATGAAGTCTCTATATCCGAGGAGTGATTATATTCTCTAACAAAAATCATTCTGGGAACTCTTGGCTCAGGAGTTTTTAGATTTCTTAGATTACAGATTTGAGAAGTAGGGGTGAGTGTCGGTACCCCCAACAAGGGGCATTTTTAGAAATGTAATTTTTGTTTTTTTTCCTCAGTAACACTCAGGTCATGTCTCAATTTGCAAAGCAACCAAAAACATCCAGTCAGTTATCTGAGTAATTTAGGCCCCCAGATAAACTATCTTTGTTTCAATTACCTCATCAGTATCACCATTGTAATCATATTAGTTTAAAGTAGGAGAGGCAACACAATTTATTGGACATATTTGGAGCCAAATGATTTGTATTCAAATCCTGATTCCCCCATTTATCAGCTCCGTGACCTCGGCCTTGCTTAGCTTCTTTCCTCTTTTTGTTAACCCTCTTGTGAAACAGGTATAGCTCACTTGCCCTGTCTACCATTAGGGAGGTATTGTGAGAATCAAATAAGGTACTGGATATGAAAACTAAACTTTGAACTGCAGAACAATTCAAATATATGTTTCTGATGTAGGTCTTACAAGTTTTAATTAAGAGAAATATTCCTTGAAGTGAATTAAAGAAATGTCCATAAAGATGTTTAAAAAAATAAAATAAAGTACACAGTTCGGTAAAAAAAAAAAAAAAAGAAATGTCCAGATTGATTCTTGAAATTACTCATAGAATAGAATTCTCTGAATTAGGTACCAAGAAACTACCTTCTCAAATATTTGTCCATTTTTTTGGTTTTGTTTTGTATTTGATCAGTAAAACAAGTCCTGATACTACTGAATCTACCCACCAATTTCTACTCTAAATCAATGAAGAAAGCATCAATGCAGTGACAAAAAGTATCACTGATCCCCCTTGTCATTTTACATAATTTATTTTACTATGAGTTCATTGTGTTCATTATTAGCATCTATGCCAATAGCCTTAAACAAAGCATTTATAAATTCTGTAGCCATTGATCAAGATATTTGTGAGTTTATATTCAAGGCAACTGAGAAAACTGAAGGACAAAAAAGTTTTCTATTGTAGATCCTCACGTTTGATTATGAAACCATTTTTTTTCCTAAGCAAAATGATGCTATGAATTCATAATTCTAAGCTAGTGCTGTTCAAACTGGAAGTGAGAAGAAAATGCACTAATAAAAATAGCTGTATAAGAAGCAACAAGGGGCATCATAACTCAAAACAACACCCATTTCTTCCAGTCAGGTTTTCTTAAATAAGACTTGTCTGCTTCACTTCCCACCTCTATCTTCCCTAGCAGTTGGTGATTAGTGATCAAAATGTATATCCTTTTCGTAATAATTGCATTAACATGCCCCCACTTTCATCTTATCTCCCAACTACTAGAAAAAACAAAAAAAGAAGAAAAATTATTGCAAAATGAAAATACAAAACAAGCCTAAGTCAAAACATTTTTTATTTTGGAGAAGGAAAGGGAAAATTTGAGCACCACTGCCTTTCATATATTACATAAAAATTGTATGTAGAACTAAGTTCCTTACATCTGTTAAATCCTATAAGGTTATAACCATCCTGAGTGACTCACTGAATTGAGCATTTCTAACAGGTAGAGAAGCCAGGTTTGAGATGATTCTGTATGTTTCTGCAGTGGGGTAGGCAGTGACTGGCAACCCCCATCTCTATGCAAATGAGAACTGATGTTCTCTGGAGGTTTCCCTGGAAAGGCCAAGTAGTGAGTAATGTTCATATTCAGGGTTACACAGTTGTCCAGGGGGTTATGCTATGAAAATGCCTACGAGAATTATTAATTACTCTTCAGTTTTTGATTGTATTTTCCTGATTAACTTGGTAAATGAAACTGTTCTTAAGTAGACAGAATAAAAGATAGGTCCATGTCTACATAACAGCATCATAGATGACAAAAGAAGGGGTTTCATGACACACTGTGCCAATAAGTGGATGTTATGAGGACAATTAGTCTAAGTATCCTGAGAAAAGAAAAGGATGAGTTGGAAAACCCTCACAGCATCTCCATGGCTCCAATTCATTCTTAACTTTCTTCTGTTTTCCAGTCTTCCTTGAAGAACAGAGGGCCTGATTTCTTGCTTTTCCGTAGTTCAGTTTTCAGCATTATTTGAGAGAGCTGGGTTTGCCAGCAAGAGTTCCCTAGCCACTGTGTGATACTGAATCAGCAGTGTGACCAGAGACTGGTGTAGACGGACTTGACTGTGTGAGTGGCTTGGGACACTGAGTCCCTTGCCTCAGTGCTTTGGACTTCTCTCTGACTCTAGGTGTGTAAGTCTGCATGATGTATCTTTTAGTATATAAACTTCCAAAGAATATACAAAAATTTATATTTTACTACCTCTATATAAAAGTTGTAGAACAGGGCTGTGAAAAACGAGCTACTCCATTTTTGGAGACTTTCCCTATAGCATATTAATTAATAGTGAGTAAAATTTAATAGTAGTAAAACTTTTTGAGGAATTAAAAAATTAGTAATTTTCAACATTATTTTCTTTTTTCCAACATTATTTTCTCTTATGAATTCATGTAACAATTAATTCCTGAGTACCCACTATGTACCAGGCACTCTTCTAGGCCCTGAAGTTGCATCAAGTGTTAATGACAGAATTCTGTCTCCACAGAATTCACATGTTGAAGCCCTAACCCTAATGTGATAGTATTTGGAGGTGGGGCCTTTGGAAAATAATTAGGGTTAGATAAGGTCATGAGGGGGACCCTCCGATGGGATTAGTGTCCTTATAAGAGAAGACACCAGAGAGCTTGTTCTCCTGCCCGCCCACCTCCCCCCCACCTTGCCTTGGGCACCTGCACAAAGAACTCATGTGAGCACACAGAAAGATGTGGCCTCCTGCAAGTCAAGAGAAGAGGCTTCAGAATGAAAATTATTTGCCAACACCTTGATCTCAGACTTCCAGGCTCTGGAACAGTGCGAAATAAACTTTTGTTGCTTAAGCCACTCAGGCTATAGTATCTTGTTATGGCAGCCCAAGTAGACTAAGACAGCAAGGAACGAAACTGACAAATAACATAGAAGTAAAATCTACAATGGGGCATGTGGTTATAAGTGCTATGGACAAAAATAAAGCAGGAAAGGGCAATGGGTAAGGGGTTATAATTTGTTAAAAGAAGACTTCACTGAGAGAGTGACCTTTAATTAATGACCTGAAGGAGGTAAAAAGCCAGCTGTGTACAGCATGGGGAAAGGACAGGCCAGGCAGGAGGAGACAGCAAGTGCCAAGGCTCTGATGCAAGAATGTGCCTGGTGGGGAAGAGCAGGCAGGCGAGTGTGCCTGGTGTGGGTGGAGGATGGGGAGAGGAGTAGGAGGTGGGGTCAGAGGTAATAAGTGGGTGGTGTGGAGCAGACACATAGGACCTTGAGGCCATTATAAGGGTTTGGCCTTTATATAAATGAGGTGGGAGGATTCTGACATGAGCTGTCTTATGTTTTATAAGGAGCACTCTGTCTGCTGAGTTAACAGTAACTAGAAATGGCATTGGTGGAAACAGAGAGACAGGAGCTACTGCAGCGGTCAAGGTGAGAGATAATGGTGGAAAGTATCATCTGTGGAGGTAGTGAAAAGTGGGATATCTATTTGAAGGTGGAGCTGACAGCATTTGCCGATAGCTTGCCTGTGGGGTGTGAAAGAGAGGAGGTAAACAAACAAACCAGGACTTGGGGCCAGAGCAACTGAAAGGATAAAGTTGCCATTACCTGAATTGGGGAAGACTGTATGAGCAGGTTTGGAGGAAAAAATCGGGAGATTTTAAGTTCGAAATACCCCTTATGTATTCAAATCGTGATATTGACTAGATGACTGGATATACAAGTCTTGGGGTTCAGGGGAAATGTTTCAGTCTGAGCTGGAGGTATAAATTTAGGAGTTCATTTAAAGCCCTGTAAATGAGTGCAAGGATGATATTCAGAATATTTAAGAACTAGATGGTAATCATGCTAAACAATCAGAAGGTGCTGGATCACAGTTCTAAAGGGTCAGGTGTTAACATTTTAGAAACTAGATCATGGGTAGGAGTGAGGCTCCCAGAGTGAGGCCAGAGTGGCGGGGCAGGAAAGTTTGAGAGCAGCTCTTTACTAATTTGAATGGAAATATTTCAACATTTTATCAAGCATTATAGCATACCAGTGTGCAACAGTTGGAAAATAGCCCCGAAGGAGTGTAGAGAAGGAAAAGAACAAGAGAAGAAGAACAAGAAGAGGTCCAAGGATGCTCTGGGCGGTCCAATATTTAGAGGTTGGAGAGAAGAGGAGGACAGCAAAGGAGACTGAGGAGGGAGAACCAGGCAGGTGTGGTGTCCTAGAAGAAAAGTGACTCTGTGGTCCAGTTTGTCTGAGATGGTCCCAGTTGGCATCTGTATCAATGTAATTAATAGTATGCCCAACATTCCCTCTCAAAAATGTCTTTATTCTGATAGAAAACTGTGTGGTCTCCCTACAAAGAAGCCAAGTGGAGAAAATTGTTTAAGTGGAAGGAATGATCAACTCTTTAAGATGCTGCTTCCAAGTGAAGTAACAGGATGGCTGAGAACTGGCTACTGGATTTAGTCTCATGAAGGCCACTGGGACCTTGTCAGGAAAGCAGTTTCAGTGGTACAGTGGGCGTGAAAACTAGAAGTCAAAGGAGAATGGGAGGAGAGTGACAGATGACAGTAAATTCAGGCAAATCTCTTAAGAAGTTTTGCTGTTAAAAAAGAGGCAGAGAGTTGATGGAGAGGGAGTGGTTGGAAGGGAAGGTGAGTCAAGACAGGGTTTAGATAATGCTATGGACTGAATATTTGTGTCCCTCCAGATTCATATGTGAAAGCCTAATCCCCAGGGTGATGGTAGTAGGAGGTGGGGCCTTTTGTGAGGATGGAGCCCGCATGAATGGGATTAGTGCCCTTATAAAGAGACCCTAGAGATCAAGACCTGCATTGTATGAAAATGAATATATTAACACTGTACATTAAAATATTTTTGACCTAAAAGTTCATACTTTTCTTCTGATTTTAAAGGGAATTAAACATTTTCATGGGTGCCTAAAAGCAAGGTGGGCCCTACACACTGTGCCTACTGTACCTGTAGATCCGTGGCCCTGGATGTTGTTAAGTAGGTGAGAAAGGGATGGGGTTAGTGCACAATAGAGGGCTGGCCTGAGATGAGAGCCCTGGTTTTTCATCCACAGGAACAGGAAAGAAGGCAGACAACAGGGGTTAGGTACAGTGCTGGGAGTTTGTGCAGGTTAGGTATTTGGCATTTTTTTCCCTGATTGTTTTTTTTCTCAATGAAATAGTAAGCATGGTCATGTTAAGAGTGAGGATGGTGGAGGCGGTATGAAGGTTTGAAGAGAGAGGAAACAAGGAGTGTGGGAGTGTGAATGGATCAGGGAAAATGTAGTAGTATTCCAGGGCAGCACTAAAAGCTCCCTGGAAGTTAGGTGAGGAATGGAAAATGAGACCAGGCAGCATGAGTTGTGTGGTTTTTCTCCATCCACATTCAGCTGCCAAGCTATAGGGGCAGGGTAGGCGAGCTGGATTCAAGCACGGATGGAGTTTACCTAGTAAGTATAACAAAGTGAGAGGTAGCAGGGCAGTAAAGGTGTATGCAAACGAGTGATTATAATAATGGACCATGAAATTTAAGCTGGGTAAGAATGGTAGTGGGGATATGAAGGAACTGAGGACACTGAATGATAGGAGGCTTGATTATAGATGCTGGTGGGTCAAAGACAGATAGAGACTCTAGAAGAAGTGAATTGGAAAAGTAGCCAATGATGGTGTGAGAATGGGATGCTTGAATAGAGATTATGGAGGGATGAGCAGTTATTATTAATAAGGAGGCCTACATGTAACACATGAATATCTGTTACACAAAATTCGAATAATACCGCACAACCCCATACACTCTCCAAAAGTAACCAGTATTATGGATCTGATATGTAGCAAATGTATAGCACATATACATATATACATGCAACACACCCATTGCTTCAGTGGTTTACTTGTTGTTTTTTTTTTTACATGAATGGAATCATGCTATATTATCCCATTCTTTATTTTTTCATTTAACCATATAGTCTGGAATCTTCATGATTGCTTACATAGATCTTTCTCATTTTTTTCAATGGCTTCATTTTTTTCTTTTCAGTTAAGTGAACTTCCAGAAGAACTATCTATTGGACCAGACTAGATATATTTCATGTTTATAATGGTTGATAATATATGAAACTAATAAAACCCAGGCTTCTGGGTTCCTCACTCTCACAGACCCTTTCTAGGACCTAGGCAGGGGTTAGCAACATGTTCACATGGCCATAGGTTTTTTTGTTTGTTTGTTTTAATTTTGTCTTTTTTTTTTTTTTTTGGCTGCGTTGGGTCTTCGTTGCTGTGCGTGCGCTTTCTCTAGTTGCGGGACTACTCTTCATTGTGTGGGCTTCTCATTGTGGTGGCTTCTCTTCCAGAGCACGGGCTCTAGGCATGTGGGCTGCAGTAGTTGTGGCACACAGACTCAGTAGTTGTGGCTCTCAGGCTCTAGAGCACAGGCTTACTGTTGTGGCGCACGGGCTTAGTTGCTCCACGGCACGTGGGATCTTCCCAAACCAGGGCTGGAACCCGTGTCCCCTGCATTGGCAGGCGGATTCTTAACCACTGCGCCACCAGGGAAGCCCCGGCCATAGATTTTTATAAAATTTGCAAGAGTAAGATATTTCAAACATGATTGGTTAAGACTTCAGTCTCTGTCCATATTTCCTCCATGGCACTTTCCTTGTTTTGGATGGTATTGAAGAGGCTATGAGCATTCAAATAAATATTCACTTCCAAATGAATTCACTTCTGAATAAACACGCATTTTCCTATTTAATTCTGAATTCTTTCTCTTAAGGGGGGCCTTTAAGATTGAAGCTGTAGGCTCTACAAAGCCTGGATCTGCTCCTACAGGTTTAGCAATTCTCCCTTAACAGCCTATTTCCTCAGTGATGTCTAGATTCCTGGCGACTTCCTGCTGCCCCAAACATGTGTTGCTGAACTGCAAAGCAAAAGTTCTCTCCCCCTCCCTCTCCTTCTCCTTTTCCCTCTCCCTCTTCCATCTCCCTCTCAGAAAGTCAATACTGAGGTGGCCAGAGGTCTTTCACTTTTCTGGATCAAATTATTGACCCTCAAACAGATTTTAGGAAATTATGAAAATATGCAAATAACTCAGATTGTCTCAAATGCTCTAATTTGGGGTATTTCTTTCTGTCGTTGCTTTAAGCTCTGCATCAAAGCAGATAATCATTAACTGTGAATTTTAGATATACAAGATAATTTAGAGATCATCTAATCCTGTCCTCTCATTTTATAGCTTTGAGAGCTGAGGCACAGAACAGAAGGAATTATGACTGTTTATAATTCTACAGTTATAAAAGACTAAACATTTCTTAAGTCAGGCCCTGGTCCTGTGTTAAGTGTGAGGTGAGAAGATCAAGTGAGTCAGGTCCCAGCTCGGAGACAGAAAACTGCTAACCACATACCCTTGTAAAATTCAAGCACAGTCTCCCTTGCTAACAGACACTAATGACTATAATAAATTAAGGAGGGCTTAGTTAGGCAATAAACAATTACTGTTGACAACAGGGTGTAAACTTGATGTCTTAATTAATGTATTGACCAATAGCTCTTTCTAGGTTAAGAGCCCTGGTCCTAATTAAACCATAACGCCTATGTCTGTTCTTCTTTTTATGTACTAGAATTAAACCATATTCAAAATTCAAATAATAGTTGCACAGAGCAAAGTATTAGAAAAATACAGGGACTCAAAATAAACCCAAGTTTGGTCATACTTGCCTCTAAGAGGGATGATGCTCTGACTTACCTCCCAGTGTTATGAAGATTAAGGAGATTATGCCTATAAGTGTTCTAAGCTCTTTGGATTTAAAAACTGCAGTTGGCTGGCAGCAACATTTTCTTTATGTCTAGTCTGTGTGGTTCATTTGGTAATGGGATACGACTTTAAAGTAGAGAGACTAATCTTGGACAAGCATACCCCATCAAGACTCATGCATCCAACCCTGCTCTGTCTTGCCACGTGGTCACCATAGGAAACTTGGTACTTATTTTGTTGAGGCTGCCATTGCTTAAAACATTTTCTGAAATGCTCTTTAGAAACTGCTTTGGAGCCGGCTTAGGAGACATAGGAGAAAAGCAGCCTCCTTATGGTTTAGGGAAATTGTGGGAATACAGAAAGATCTTTAAAAACAACAGCAACAATTCATTTAGCAGACAACTAGCATCTTGCAGAGACAAAGTTCTATATGTCTAGCAAAGAAGCAATTGCATAAGAAGATAAATGTCAGGTTAAAATTCCCATGGAGTTGTTATAAGGCTCATTAAAAGCATTTTTAAGTACATCTATGCATGTGACATTCTTCTGGAAGATAGGAAGAGGAGCTTTTTAATATGAAAAGTAAGACATCTAGCATTTGGTGATTTGACAGGCCATATGCTGGCCAGTGATTTTAGTAAGAGTGAACATCTGAGTAGTACATTATAATTATTTAAGCATTTCTATGTACACTGGTTCGTTTTATCTTCACAACAAACCTAAGTTACTCAAAGATTAATAGTATTATCATCTTCATTTTACTTATGTAAAAATTCAAGCTCAAAAAGTTCAGAGAGGATTTCCCTGGTGGCACAGTGGTTGCGAGTCCGCCTGCCGATGAAGGGGACACGGGTTCACGCCCCGGTCCGGGAGGATCCCACATGCCACGGAGCGGCTGGGCCCGTGAGCCATGGCCGCTGAGCCTGCGCGTCCGGAGCCTGTGCTCCGCAATGGGAGAGGCCACAACAGTGAGAGGCCCACATACCGGAAAAAAAAAAAAAAAAAAGTTCAGAGATAAGTCCAAGTTATCTCAATAACCAAGTTACTGGTTAATAAGACACAATTAACCAATGAGGTGGAGCTCAGACCCACCTCTTGTAACTTCTTACCCTGAATTCTTTCAACATTATAACTAATGTTTTCTAGAGTGTGTTATGAAGAATTATGAACCCCCAAAATAGTCCTTCTAGTGATTTAAAAATATGCCCACACATTCTTTGACATTGCTCCCTTCAAAGATTGAAGCTAAAAAAAGGGTGGAACTTAATTCACCTTCTCTTGAATGTGGGGTGAATTTAGTGACTCATTGGTAGATGTGATGGTGTGTGACTTCTGAGAGTAGGTCATAAAAGACATTATAGCTTTATCCTTGCTCTCTTTTAAATTGTTCACTCTGGGGGAAGCCAGCCGCAGGGCATGAGGGTGTTCATGCAGCCCTATGAAGAGGTCTACATGGTGAGGAACTCAAGCCTCCTGCCAACAGCCATGTGGATGAGCCACCTTAAAGCAGACCATTCAGGCCCAGTGAAGCCTTACCATGACTGGAGCCCCAGCCAACATCTTAACTACAACCTGAGCAGAGACTCTGACCCAGAACCACATAGCAAAGCCACTTCCTGATTCCTGATTCTCAGAAACTGTTTATGATAATAAATGCTTGTTGCTTTAAGTCTATAAGTTTGGGGTACTCTGTTACTCAGCAATG
The DNA here is from genome assembly GCF_963924675.1 of Phocoena phocoena. Taxonomy (NCBI): domain Eukaryota; kingdom Metazoa; phylum Chordata; class Mammalia; order Artiodactyla; family Phocoenidae; genus Phocoena; species Phocoena phocoena. The sequence goes on along the minus strand of NC_089222.1, from coordinate 91,965,540 downwards.
GATTATTAATACAGTCCTCAAACAAAGTGTTCTATGATCAATTACGTTTGGGAAACTCTTAAAGATTCATAATGTCTATCAGTATATAAAGTTTCTAGAAACATCCAGCAAAGAAACCTGTTTTTACTTTTTTTTTTTAATAATATAGTTCCAAGTCCCCCCTTAACAAAATGTCTTTGCACACCCCACAGAACTGGTTTGGGATACTTTGATCTGCAATAGCATAGGTTGCTAGCCATTTCAGTTAGTTTTAATTTCCAAATGAGCATTTAGAGCAAATATCAAAAACTGCTACAAATCTAGTATATGTTTTGGTCTATTGGACATTCTACAAAGCAATGGCTTGGATTCATTAAAAATGTCAAGGCATAAAAGACAAAACAGTTTGGTGAACTATTCTAGATTAAAGGATACTAAAAAGACATGTCAACTAAACGTAACCTTTGATTCTTCATTAGATTTTGGATCAGAAAAAAAGAAAATAGTCATAAAAGACATTACTGAGACAATCTGAAGAATTTACATTATGGATTGTATATTAGATAATAGTATTGAACTAATGTTAAATTGTCCAATTATAGGAATTATCCTAAGAAATATATCCTTTTTCTTAGCTGATACATGCTGAAATTTGTAGGGCTAAAGTGTCAAAATATCTGTAACTCTCAAATGATTCAGGAAAAAAAAAGTGGTGTGGCAGTTCTCTGAAAAGGAACTGTCTACTTCATGAAATGTTAAGTATAGTTCTTATCACTTAAAAAGAGAGAGAGAATACAGAAAAGTGGTGTTTGTAGTTTGTATTTGTGTGTGTGTGTGTGTGTGTAGGGGCAGAGTGAGGAGGGGTATAGGGAAATGTGAGGAGAAAAATATCAAGATCTCTATCTGGAAGTACAACTAAATATTAAAATGTGGGTTAGGATATGGAGGCCCTCATCTTTTTTTTTTTTTTTTTTTTTTTTTTTTGCGGTATGCGGACCTCTCACCGTTGTGGCCTCTCCCGTTGCGGAGCACAGGCTCTGGACAGCGGCCATGGCTCATGGGCCCAGCCGCTCCGCGGCATGTGGGATCCTCCCGGACCGGGGCGTGAACCCATGTCCCCTGCATCGGCAGGCGAACTCTCAACCACTGCGCCACCAGGGAAGCCCTGAAGGCGCTCATCTTGGTGGCCGAGTTTCAGGGTCTCTGCTCAGAGGCAGCCCTAAAAAACTGATGAAGAAAGTGAAACACTCTTGAACCTCCTCAACTTTCCAGTTACAGCATAAATGATTGTCCCTGAACTTACTATCTGAAAAGCTTCTTCTTGGTTATTTTCTATCACAAAGCACTTAGTAAATCTCATAATACTTCTTAGTTTTTAAATTTAAAATGTACTTATTCTATATGTCTCTATTGCTCATCTTGTCCTCCTAGACTGTATGTTCCCTGACGACATGAATAATGTCCTTCCATTTACCACTCTCCTTCCAGGGCCTTACCCAAAGCCTGGCCCATAATATGTACTCACAGTATTTTTTAGAGTAACTTAACATCCTTTTCTTTCTTTTCTACTGCATGGTAATCTCAGGTGACCTCTTACATTCAATAGGTACCAAGTGCCCTTTTACTTGGAAACAATGGAAACACACACACACACACACACACACACACACAGTGTCAGTGCCCCATATCATATAATTACTTGTCTCCACAACCAGATTTGCTCTAGAGGTTAGATGAGTGTCTAGACTTAATAGATAGTGTGCTGGTTGAATAGTGTCCCCCAGAAATTCATATCCACCCAGACCTCAAAATGCAACCTTATTTGAAAATAGGGTATTTGCAGATATAATTAGTTAAGTTAAAATGAAGTCCTACTGGGGTTTCCCGGGTGGCACAATGGTTAAGAATCTGCCTGCCAATGCAGGGGACATGGGTTCGAGCCCTGGTCTGGGAAGATCCCACATGCCGTGGAGCAACTAAGCCCATGCGCCACAACTACTGAGCCTGCGTTCTAGAGCCTGCAAGCCACAACTACTGAGCTGGCGTGCCACAACTACTGAGCCTGCGTGCCACAACTACTGAAGCCCGCACGCCTAGAGCCCGTGTTCCACAACAAGAGAAGCCACCACAATGAGAAGCCTGCGCACCACAATGACGAGTAGCCTCCGCTCGCCACAACTAAAGAAAGCCCATGCGCAGCAACAAAGACCCAATGCAGCCAAAATTTAAAAACAATTTTTTAAAATGAGGTCATACTGGATTAGGGTGTGCCCTAATCCAGTGACCAGTGTCCTTGTAAGAAGAGAAAACAGAGGCACACAGACACATAGACACAGAGGGAAGAACGCCATGTGAAGATGAGGGTAGAGATTGGAGTGCTACATCTGCAAGGCAAGGAACACCAAGGATTCCTGACCACTGCCAGTGGCTAAGAAAGAGGCAAGGAAGGATTCTCCCCTAGAGTTTTCAGTGGCTGCATAGTCCTGCTGACACCTTGATTTCAGACTTCCAACCTCCAGAACTGTGAGACAGTAAATTTCTGTTATTCTAAGCCACCTGGTTTGTAGTATATAATTTGCTATGGCAGCCTAGGAAATGAAAACAGATGGTTTGTATAGATGGTTGTAAAACTGAACTAATGTGCTCAGATATTCCCTTCCCAGGTAAGCCTCCACTCTAGGCCTGTAAACCAACCACAGTAACTGGCCCTGTGCGTCAACTGCACAGAGACTGACCAGAGTGGGAAGAGTTTTGATAACAAATCTCCAGCCCACCAACTTGTTAAATAGGGGTTGACAATTTATTTGTCATCCCTCTCAGGGTATTTGCATTTTGCTAGGATACCTAGTCATTCACTATTACATATTGAACAAAGGGATCCATTCACTCAAGAGGGTTTATGGAGTGCACGCGATGTCAGGCACTGCTACGGGTCAGCCAGAGAACTATTTCAGGACACAGGAGCAGCTTTCCCTGAATGTTCCATATCACATCCTAGAGATCTCCACCTACCCATTCAATGAGCTCAAAGAACTTACTTGATATCCCACCTGGAGAAAACAACAACATGTATATCTTCTACTGAAGAAGAATCTATCTGGAAAAGTTATTCTCTCTGAGCACAGCTTGGGGAGATATAAACCAAGAGTGAAGAGGAGGAAAAGTCAGCAGTCATATAACCAGTCAAGCAGGGTCAGACTAATCAACGCTGGAGAATCTCACAACACGTCCTCTCCTGGCTTTGCTCCTAGGTCCCTGGCCTCTTATTTTCCACCTTCTTCAAATGCCCATCTTCCTCTGCCTATTCTGCAAGTGTTTATGTACTTGACCATTTCGTCCTGGGCCCTCTTCTCTTCTCATTCTGCATACCCTCCCTGGATTTTTGCCTCCAGTTCCACTGGTCTCAATTACCACGCAATTACCATGCTGATGTCTCCCCAGTCTTTAACTCTAAACCAGACCTTCCTCCCAAGCCACACACCATTCAGTTCAACAGCTTACTAGATAGCTTCCCTTGGATATTCTGCACATATCTCAGATTAAACATTAAAACACAACCAATTGCTTTCACCACCAAATCTGCTCTTCTATCACTATCCACCAAGTTGCTTAAGTAGAGAAACCTCAGTGCGATGAGCTCAATAATGTTTAACATTGTACTTCCTTTATTTGTCCTAAGTTTAGTTCTTCTGACCTTAAAGGGCAACCTAAATTCTAGTTCTCTATGATTCTGTGAATATATTTTTATTTACCCCTTCATTGATCCATCATTTCTCCATTCAGACAATAATCTTATTTTCCAAAGCCCACCTCCATTTTTTTTTTGGAGGGCTTTAATGAGCACCTTGGTCTTCTCCAACTCTTCTGTAAAAGACTAACAAGCACCTAAATTTCTAACAATAGAGTCTGGGTACCTAAATTATGACACATCTATATAATGTATTAAAACTTATGCTCTAGATGAATATTTAATAATCTAAGAAGGGTTTGTGATTTAATATTATCAAAAGCAGGTTTTAGGGCTTCCCTGGTGGCGCAGTGGTTGAGAGTCCGCCTGCCGATGCAGGGGATACCGGTTCGTGCCCCGGTCCGGGAGGATCCCGCATGCCACGGAGTGGCTGGGCCCGTGAACCATGGCCGCTGGGCCTGCGCATCCGGAGCCTGTGCTCCGCAATGGGAGAGGCCACAACAGTGAGAGGCCCGCATACCGCAAAAAAAAAAAAAAAAAAAAAAAAAATTGTAAAAAAAAAAAAAAAAAAAAGCAGGTTTTAAAACCACGCAGAGCACGGTGATAATTTTTGTTCCCCAAAAATGTATGACTACAATAGCCAGGTAAATATTGCAGACTGAACAACATTTACCTTTACTCCTTCCTGAAACCACACTAAAATGACAGTTCCATGTAGGAAATAAAGAGAATAATAAAAGAATAACTGCAGGTGGCAACCTAAGAGATGAGGTCAGGGAAGACCTCTCCAAGATAGCAACATGAGATCTGTTATCAAAAGGATGAGAACGAGCTGTATGTGTGAAGAACTGGAGAGAAGCATGTCAGGACTAGGAAACAAGTACAAAGGCCCAGAGTTGGGAAAGGGCTTTTTGCTTTTGAAAAATAAAAAGTTGGGGAAGACTTTGATGGATTTTAAGTTAGGGAGTGACATGATCTGATTTCTGTTTTTATATCTTGCTGCGGCACGGAAGTCTATTGGGGTATGGCAAGAATGGCAACAGGTGAATGTAAGGAAGTCATTCATGTTGTCCAAGAGGATATAGTTTGAACTAAGGGGTGACTATTGAGATGGAGAAATTTGTGCTATATTTGGGTGGTATATTTTGATGATATATTAGAATATTTGATGCTGTCTTTAGATATATTTTGGTGGTGGGGAGTTCCCTGGCAGTTCAGTGGTTAGGACTCAGTGCTTTCACTGCCGCGGACCCAGGTTCAACCCCTGCTCGGGGAACTAAGATCCCACAAGCCATGTGGTGTGCCCCCGCCACCCTCCCCCCTCCAAAAAAAAGCTATATTTTGGTGATATATCCTATTTGGTCAACAGGAATTGGATTTGGATGTTTATGTAAGAAAATCAAGCACTCTTTAGCTTAAACCAGGTGGTAAGAACTGTACCATTTACTGGGATGATATCTGTATATTCAGGATATCTATTATGATTGAGCATAAATAGGGTGCCCCTTGGTGGGGACAAAGAAGTACTTAAAAATTACATCACTCACTCTTATGTTTAGATGTACAGACTACAAATTACCTGCAAAAAATCTCAGAGAAGACTTATTTGAAAGGAAATTCTTAGTTATTTAAATAACTAAGTATCCATGGTTTCAAAAGGAGGGTGTAATAATATCCTTTTTTTATATATATATATATAAAATTTTATTTATTTATTTATTTTTGGCTGCATTGGGTCTCTGTTGCTGTGCGCGGGTTTTTCTCTAGTTGTGGCGAGCGGGGGCTACTCTTTTTTTTTCTTTTTTTTTTTGCGGTACGCGGGCCTCTCACTGTTGTGGCCTCTCCCGTTGCGGAGCACAGGCTCCGGACGCACAGGCTTAGCGGCCATGGCTCACGGGCCCAGCTGCTCCGTGGCATGTGGGATCTTCCCGGACTGGGGCACAAACCTGTGTCCCCTGCATCGGCAGGCGGACTCTCAACCATTGCGCCACCAGGGAAGCCCTAGGGGGCTACTCTTTGTTGCGGTGCATGGGCATCTCATTGTAGTGGCTTCTCTTGTTGCGGAGCATGGGCTCTAGACACGTGGGCTTCAGTAGTTGTGGCACACAGGCTCAGTAGTTGTGGCACATGGGCTTAGTTGCTTCGTGGCATGTGGGATCTTCCCAGACCAGGGATCGAACCCATGTACCCTGCATTGGCAGGCAGGTTCTTAACCACTGTGCCACCAGGGAAGTTCCTGCAATAATATCTTTTAAAAAGTGGTGTTTTTTTTTTAACACAATCTACCTCGTAACTTCATAAAGAGAACTTGTCCTTGGAAGGTGATGGATCATTTTGCAAAAGGAGCCCAGGCCTTCTGTGGCAAAGGGCCCAAATCACTGACCTCTTCTCCTTGAGACTCAAAGTAAAATAGACTTGGAAGGGTGAACAGGGTGGTCCTGCCCAAGGCTTAGGAGCTGGAACTGTTAAGGATGCACCTGAAATAACCTTGAGGGAAGGGCAAGTCTAGGGTGGTATTCCCAGTCTACACTTGTGGAGTGGTCTCCATGCTGTGTGACTAAGGCTGCCCATAATGACATAGTGACACACGGAAGGTTTTGTTATGATGAATAACGGCAGGATACCTGAGTATGCACTAAGAGAGCTATAAGTTCAAAGCCCAAGTTCATAGGTCCACTGTGAGGCTAGCAGGAATCCAAACCAGCAAGGGCATCACACAGAGTAGATAGGCATCTGTTGGATTTTGGGCACAGACCTCACAGTGACAGTAGGAACCAGCCAGAAGCAATGACAATCCTGAGCTGATCAGTCATTCCAGAACTCTTTATACCCAGCCCTGGGAGCAGGAATGGCCTTGCCCACCAAACCATCTTCTGCACTGACTAGCTTTATCCCTGGATTTCTTGGGAAATTGGCCAGAAGAAAGTAGAAGGATGTTGGTCAGGTAGGTGGAGAAGGCTTCAAAAGGCTTAAATTCACTCTCAATGACAATAGGTTGTCTAGATATACTCATGTCAAACTGGTTCCAACCCTACCTAGACCATAGACGAGACTCTTTTCACTTGGGTAAGAGTCAGCATTTCTAGAAGAATCATTGGAAATCATCATAATACCAATGCTCATGTTCCACCAAAATAGAGGTCTTTGGTTTCTAGGATCTTAGTTGTATCTTAGTGACAAGCTTACTTTTAAAATGTTAATAACCTGGGCTTCCCTGGTGGCGCAGTGGTTGGGAGTCTGCCTGCCGATGCAGGGGACGTGGGTCCGCGCCCCGGTCCGGGAGGATCCCACATGCCACGGAGAGGCTGGGCCCGTGAGCCATGGCCACGGGGCCTGCGTGTCCGGAGCCTGTACTCCGCAATGGGAGAGGCCACGGCAGTGAGAGGCCCGCGTACCGCAAAAAAAAAAAAAAAAAAAAAAGTTAATAACCACTTATTATTATTAGCAAAATCTCTTTCTTAAAGGTTTCTAAATGTTTAACCTTTTTCATGAGAAAAACATGACTTTTTTTTTCCAGGGGAGAGGGAAAAATTTACTTTGCCGTAATACATGGCACGAGTCATGAAAAGGGCTTGAATAATTTGTAGACACACGTTGCTATTGAGTCATCATGAACGATACAAGACCACCTGAATACTGATGAAGTTAACCTCTTTACAACCTGTAAGAAATAAAAACACTATTACTTCTTTTTTTTTTTACACAAAGCTCAATTTCAGTTTTACCCTAGAAGATACACTGGGGCTAGACAGCAACAATTCCCATTCACAGATGAGGCCACGTGTTCCCTAAGAAGCCAAGCAAGATCTTCAGCAAAGTGAAAGAATCAAAGGTATAACATCGGGTTTAATACAAGCGTTAACTCTCCTTGTCCAAGAGATTCCTTTCCTTTACAACAATAGGTAAAATAATGTATTAAAAAGCAAACTGTTCCATTTGTGACTAGAACACTCAAGGATCTTGTGATTCTAAAGGTTTTAAGCAATGTGACTGACAGGGCTTGATGGGTACATTGGAATGCTGGTGATTTATTATATAATTTAAGGGTCCATCTGTGCAGCTGGGCAAAGACATAGCTGATGAAAATATCAGCTGTCCAGCTGTTTTCTCGGCTCAAGAAAGGTCATGCAGATTGCTTCTCTGGCTGCCGTCACCACTCCAACAACCTCGTCTCTGTCAGACGGACCCTTCTTTTCCATACTATCCTGAAAAAGCAAGGGCTGCAACAGTGGTCCTTCATCCTGAAGAAGATCCCAGCTATTTTCTAGGCTAGTTGTAACTTATTGAGGCTTGACATTGATCAAAGAAGTCATTCTCTCAAGCTTTGTGTCATTTTGCGTCTCCTCCCAGCTAACTAGCCTGGGACATGGAGGGGCAATGATCTGGCCTAGTCTCCTGGGTTGAAGTTCTGGCTCTTTACATTTACCTTTCAACCCCTAAAGGAAGATTAATTATGTAAAAACAGGCTATACAGCATCACCTCCCACCTTTCAGTGCTGCTTGGCAACTTTATCCATTCTCCATGGCTCTGGGACCATTGACAAGTTTGGTAACTAAGGAGTAGAGCAGCAAACTTAGAGATGGGCCCTAAGCAGACCTCCAATGTGTCCTGCTCCGTTTTAACATGATTCACTTGAACCATATGGGTTTTAGCAATCCTACTTACCCTCTTTTCCACTGAGATTGTTACTCACTAAGTGACAGGAATATTGTAGTTGGTACTCAGTATATAGGTATGAATAAGAGAGAAAGGTGAAGAAGATGGTGAGTTGTTGTTGACTAGTAGGTAGGACCAGAAGAAAGGATCAGATCTATTTACTATATTATAGACCCAGTGTGTATGCAAACTTCTCACTACATTTACTGCCTTTAACAATGACAAGCTATGATCAGGCAGGCATTGATTTCAAAGCTGTTGACCCTTTTACATGCCTTTGAGAGCCATAAGTAGCAATTTTGACCCAAGTACGAAGAGTACCACAGTACCCTTAAATCAGTAGTGTGGGGAAGAAAAGAGATAAGGGGGAGGGATCCTCCCCAGTCTTGATCTTTGGCTTCCTACTCCATCAACTTAGCTGGTGCCAAGGGAGCTGGCCCAGGGCCCAAGGCTAATTCGCCACCTTGACTAGAGATTCAGGGGAGGCCAAGTAGTGAGTAGCTTAAAAATGTGTACAACCTTTAAAAAGCATTATTGAAAAATATAGGAGCCCTTTCAATGTCAGGGACTTGGGAAAAGGCCTTGTTACCCCTCTCTAGTTTTGGGTTCTGCTTTTTTTTGTAGTAACAACAGATAACACGAGATCTACCTTTTTACCTAATTTGTTAAGTGTACAATAAAGTATTGCTAACTATAATCACAGTGCTGTACTGCAGATCTCTAGAACCGATGCATCATACATGACTGAAATTTTATACTCATTGAACAGCGGCTCCACATTTCCCCCTCCCTTCAGCCCCTGGCAAACATCATTCCACTCTCTGTTTCTGTGAGTTTGACTAAAGATACCTCATCTAAGTGGAATCACAAAGTATTTGTCCTTCTCTAACTGGCTTATTTCACTTAGCACAATGTCTGGGCTTTGTCCATGTTGTCATACATGGTTGGTGGATTCTACAGGGGAGATTTTAGTAAAGAAAAGCAACAGAAGACAGTTAGCCTTTATCTGGAGCAGTTTACTCCCAGTTTCTCTGAGCTGCTGTTAACTATTTATTTGGTGGGGAATGATACCATTTTAGGGGCTTCTCTCTAAATTTCTTCCTGGCCCATCACAATATATTGAGTAATATTTGAATGGTGTTTCACAACTTGCAAAGGATTTTAATGTTCAGAAATAAAGCAGAGATAAAGCAGCTAACATCCCACTTCATAGATGAGACAAAGGCTCAGAAAAGTAGTGATTTACCCAAGGTCAACCTACAAATCCCAGCCTCTTTCAACAATACCTTAAAGCCTTCTATGTTCTTTAATTTTAACTTCAGTTTTGTCTCTTGCTTGAAAAGTAAACTCTTATGTGGGCAATTATGAATCAAGACTTTATAATATCAACAAAATTAAAATTAAGTTCACAATTGCTTATATTTTCTTACCTTCAGAGTCTTATGCATAGAATTGTCATTCAGTACAAAATTATTAGCATGATCATAAAACACAGATGTAGCTGTAACTAGGTATCTCTCTGCTTGTTTGTTTTCAGTATGCTAAGATTTATATACATCCTGACATGTAATGTGTGCCATTAATGTAGCACGATAGCTGTTGTGGGCTGAATTATGTCCCACCAAATTTCACATGTTGTAGTCCTAACTCCCCAGCACCTCGGAATGTGACTATTTGGACATAGGGTCTTTAAAGAGGTAATTAAGATAAAGTCATTAGGGTGAGTCATAATCCAATATGACTGATGTCCTTATAAGAGGAGGAAATGTGGACACTGACACCTTCAGAAGGAAGACCATGTGAAGACAGAGAGAAGACAGCCATCTACCAGCCAAAGACAGAGGCCTCAGAAGAAAGCAAACCTAAGGACACCTTGATCTCAGACTTCCAGCCTCCAGAACTGTGAGAAAATAAATTCCTATTGATAAGCCACCTAGTCTATTGTATTAGTTTGTTATGGCAGCCCTAACAAACTAATACAATAGCTAAGACTTAGTTGCTTGCACAGTTAGTAACATAACTGACTATTAATACAATATATAGGTATTGAAATGTGATTGCCCTAAAGTTTTAAAACATTCAAGTACGTATGTTGATCATGTAACATGTTATTATGTTTGAACAGAAACTACTCATCAGGCAATCATAATCGCATGCAAGTTAAAGTGACACTACAGTGATAATGTTATAGACTGGATGGGCATTCAGATTTTCACAAGATCAATTCTAGCCGAGACGTAAGAGAAATTTTCACTAAAGTAGTATGATTTATGCTGAGTATTAAGAATGGATAAGGTCTTTTTAAAAATTATTTTAGAGAATGTGTTTTTTTTAAAATAAATTTATTTATTTTATTTCTTTATTTTTGGCTGTGTTGGGTCTTTGTTGCTGCACGGGGCTTTCTTTAGTTGTGGCGAATGGGTGCTACTCTTCATTGCAGTGCGTGGGCTTCTCATTGCAGTGGCTTCTCTTGTTACAGAGCACTGGGCTCTAAGTGCAAGGGCTTCAGTAGTTGTGGCATGCGGGCTCAGTAGTTGTGGTTTGCGGGCTCTAGAGCACAGGCTCAGCAGTTGTGGTGCACCGGCTTACTTGCTCCGCGGCATGTGGGATCTTCCTGGACCAGGGCTCGAACCCGTGTCCCCTGCATTGGCAGGCAGATTCTTAACCACTGCGCCACCAGGGAAGTGCCCGGATAAGGTTTTGATGTAAGTAGCTAAGGAATGGGGTAACAAAGAAGCTGTGAATGTGAAAAATCATAAAGAACACCAGATAGGCCAATTTGGCTACAGCAGAAGTGAGGAAACTAAGTCAATTTGGTTTCTGGAAAGAGAGAACTGATGGTGAGGGAGGGTGTGAGGATGAGCTGAGCATATCCACAGCAGGATTCAGAAACTGTTCTATTACCCTGTCTACAGAACAACCTGTTGTTGACCTAATGCTCCATCCTGTGGCTGCCTTATGCATTTATTGAATCCTTTTCCAGAAATACCCAGGGAAACAGATGTTTCTATCTATGCCAATGACTCCCAAAATCACGTGGGGGGCTTTATTCATTGTCTCCATCCTAGATACATATAGCCAAACAGAACCTCTAGGGCAGAACCTCAACCTTGGCTGCATATAATAATCACCTGGAGAGCTTTACAAAAAATTCTGATGCCAAGGCTGTAGTCCAGACCATTAAATCAGACATACGGATGGTGGGAGCCAGTCATCAGTAATTTTTTAAGCTCCCTGGGTGATTCCAGTGTGTACTGAAGTTGGAGACCCAGTGCTGTAGGCAGTAGGGCCTGAGTATCTGTGCTTTCAGTAGGTGAGCCAAGTGATTCTTCCCAGCCAACCCATGAAACACATTTGATCCTCAGCACTAAGGCATCTATTTTCTATTCCTCAGTCAGTTCTCTAATCTCCTAAGAAAAAACAAACACATCATCTCTTTCCTTTCCTCTCTTTTTTTTTTTTACCAAGAATCTCGTCCTTATTTAGCTAACTTTACTTGCCAATTTGCAAAATAAAAAGGAGGTATTACACATAGAACATACAACACAGGGATGGGGTTCCACATCTGACTTGACATTAAGGCCCTTTAGTAGCTATATTGTGAAGCAGTGAGTTTAAGAAATAGAGTTTTGAAAAATAAGATAGATTTGGACCAGATTGAAGAGGGACCATTTTTTCAGCTACTAAGCCAATGGCCTTGAAAAAAATAATTCATCAGGAGATTGACAAGATCAATACTAGATTTTAAGGAAATTATAAAGAAGAGAGTGATGAAACAGAAAAATATGAAAAATGGTGTAAAAGAGGAACAATTGAACTTGACTGATAGATTAGGTGTGTGAGAAGTTGGGAATTGAAGCTATAATTCTGAGGTTGTAAGCCTGTAACAGAAAGAAATTACAGCGATGGGGAAATGAAGAGAAGAGGCTAAATTTTCTTGGGGGAAAAGTAGAGAAGGGAAGGGGATTGAATTGGGTTTTAGACTTCTCTGAGATAATGTGATGTTTAGAAAGTAAGGCCAGTCTAGAGACAGATTTGGAATCTTCTGCCAAGAAACCTTAGTTGCAGCCAAAAGAGAATATTGGGAAAGATGAGATGAGAACAAAAGACAGAAACTTGGAAAACACTGTTGTGGAGATAATAAAACTGTAAGGGTAGCATCTATTAGATAGGCAGGAGGAGAACCTGAATAGGGCCATGAAAGAAGAAGAAAGGGGAATTAAGAAGTCATCACTGGTATTAAATGGCCAAAGAGGAGGCCTGAGATAATAGATATGATACCTGCTCATTTGATGGTGGTGCCTAAAAGCCGTCATTGGCTTTCCATTGTTTATAGAATAATATTAGCCTGACCAAAAAAACCCCTTTATAAATTGGCTGTAATATATGACCCATCCCAAACTAACCTACATACTATTCTCCATGAAAATATGCTCTTTTAAGCTTCTTTATGTCTACACATGCTACTTTCTTTGCCTGACAAAATTCTACTCAAAATTCCAGCTCATTATGTCAGTTCTTCTGTGAATCCTTGTATATCCCTAGTTCCTAGGCAAATACTGCACAGTCAATGCTTCCTCAATGCACCACTCGTTTGCACACCTCAATGACAGTATTTACCACATGCATCGCAATTTTTTTTTTTACCCATCTGTTTCAGTTATCTATTGCTATGCAACCATCTACTCCAAAACATAGTGGTTTAAACAAAAACGAATTTATTATCTCTATAAATTCTATGGATTGCTTAGGGTCAGCTGTGTGATTCTTTCGCTCCATGTGATAACAGCTGGGGTTACAGTCAACTGCAGGGCTCAACTAAGCTGAAACTTCCAAGATGGTTCACTTATCTATCTGGTGCCTTGGATGAGATAGCTGGAAGACTGGGCTCAAGCTGGCATGCTGGGGAAACTGGGCTTCTTTCTCTCCATGAGTTCTTTCCACATGGTCTTTCCACCAAGGTAGTCCAACTTCTTACATAGCAGTTCAGAGCTCCCAAAGAAGAGCATTCCAAAAGGAAGAATCAAAGGCTGCAGGTCCTCTTAAATGCTACTCCCACATTGTGTCACTCCCCCTGCTATTAACACAAGTCATGGGGCTCAGGGCTTGAGACTACTCAAAAGCATGAATACCAGCAGGCATGGTTCCCTGGGGACTATCTTTGGGGCTATCTTTCTCATTAGTCTGCCATTTACCTGAGGGGCAAAGATTATCTTTTTCATCTTTGTGATCCCAGTATGTAGCACGGAACTTAACACTTAGTGGACATTCATTAAGTGATGGTTGAATGAGAGAGCAGAAGTGGAACTGAAGGATTAAGAAACAGGCCAGGTTAAGAAAAGTGAGAGCCAGTGGAAAATTGGGGGTGGGAGTGAAGTGCCTCAGAGTTAACTCCTGATGTGATGTCAAAAGGAGGCCACACGCGCTGCCATCAATTTTGTATCTGAGTTAAAAGTGTTAACCTCTTAAGTGTAAACCTTTAAAATATATCATAATTTGTGCAATCCTGTTTAGTATTTCTGTATTTTTTTAGTATGGAAGTGGACTGAGCCTTTCTTGACATTTGAGAGTTCCCAAGAATAACCATTGTTAAGTGTAGGTGTTAGGAAGTAGCTTTTAAATTGTTTTGCTAAGAGATGCCCTAAGAGTTCAGCCTCCCTCTCTTAGGGCATCTCCCTAGATGCCCTAAGGCTCCCTCAGGGACCACTTTAGAAGGGATGGGAGAGAAGGGCCGAGCTGAGCCTATGGGCCTGTGGGCCCATAACCCCATTCCTGCTCCAATCAGAGAAGCTTTGATTGGTTTCATTTACTGGCACAAGTAAGGCTTTATTTGGAAAAATAAATAAAGGCAGAGTTTTTTTTCTTTTCCCCACTAAATAAATTGTGAAACTTACATACTAAGAAAAAAGAGAAAATGAATAACAAGATTAACCACGAAGACTTAGCTGAAGCCAGACAACCTGAATTGGCGGCAGGCCAGATAAGCATGGTCCTATTGGCAGAGCAAGTAGAAGAGGAGATTAAGGGGAGCACGGAGTCTGGAGAGAGTGTTTGGAGGAGGGAGAGTGATATGCTTTGAGTGTGGAGTCCAGATTTTTCTATCTTTGTCACTCACTGGCCCTATAGCTTGGGTAGGACACAACCTCTTTGGGTCTCAGTTCCCTTATTTGCAAAATAAGGTCACTGGTCTAAATGACTTTGGAAGTCTGGGGTTCCTGCTCTAGGACTTTGTGATTCCAGGGAGTTAATGAAGCACCATGGGTGACTGACAATGATTTCCAGGCTACACATTCTATTCATAATGACCAGAGAAAGCTCATTATTTGCAGGGTATGGAGACCAGAAGGGGGAGGTGAAAGGTTTAGGAGTTTGATAGTGGAGTCTAGAGTACTTAGCTCGAATAATACCTGTTAAATAAAGAGGCTATTAGACTGAGGTAGCTGTAATGCAGTGGTGCCCATACAAGCAAACCGAGCTCTAGGCCTGTAAATGCCTCAGGGTCACAAAATTAAAACCTAAGGACAGGGCTTCCCTGGTGGCACAGTGCTTGAGAGTCCGCCTGCCGATGCTAGGGGACCTGGGTTTGTTCCCCGGTCCGGGAAGATCCCACATGCCGCGGAGCCGTTGGGCCCGTGAGCCACGGCCGCTGAGCCTGCGCGTCCGGAGCCTGTGCTCCGCCACGGGAGAGGCCACAACAGTGAGAGGCCCGCGTACCGCAAAAAAAAAAAAAAAAAAAAACCTAAGGACAACCAATCATAGTCAACTAGGCTTTAAACTATAGCCAATCAATAATTTCCTTACTTTGTTTGTGCCTTTTCTCTATAAAAGTCTCTCCCTGAGCTCTTGTTAGAGGAGTGCTCCTAAACACTTCTGGTTTAGTGCAGCTGATTGGAATCAATTTTTGCTCAAATTCTTAAAATGTTTAACATGTCTCAGTTTCTCTTTTAACAAAAGCTAATATTGTCAGTGCATTAAGTACTGGTATTATACTAAGGAGGACTTTACCCATAATACAGCATTTCATTCTCACATCTCTATCAGGTAGGTACAATTGTTTACCCCCATTTTAAAGATGAAGAAATTGAAGTTTAAGAGATTATCCTTTGCCTAAAGTCACACAACTGGTAAGGGATATATCAGGGATTCAACTGAAGGCATTTAAGTGCATATCTTTATTTTCCCCTATTCATATAAAGTCTGTCTGTATTACATTATAAAGCCCTAAAGAACTGGAATTTTTACCAGATTAACTCACTTTGTATAACCACATGCCTTCAGGCAGACGGGCACCTAGTGAGTGTCCTTTATAATGATGACGCTAGTGGTACTGACAATGTTAGTGCTGTTTAAAGAGCATTTGTCTTTGAAATGCTAGTTAACAAACCAAACCTAGTATTTCAATATCAGTTCTACCACACTGTTCTTATGTAACTCTATTGGAAGCTCTACAGTTAAAAAGAAACGATGAAAGAATCGTAGCATTTTCAGAGAAGCTCAAAAACTTCAAATTCTGCTCTATCAATTAAGTTGATATGTAGGTGGCAGAAATGTCCAAAATATTTCACATTTTCTCTTGATGGCAACTTGTAAAATAGGTAAGTATCAAAAGTATAATAATAATACTATCTTTATAAAACATTTAACAGACTACAGAGTGCCTTCCTTCATAGATATTATATCAGTTATTTCTCACTACCCCATTTTAGAGATCTCAATACTGAGGTTTATAGAAGTTAAACTTTTTGCCCAGGGTGATATAACCAGCAAGTGGAACCAAATTTTAATCTTCAGACTCCAAGTCCAGTGCACTTTCCATTATACTACAATCTACTTTATTAAAATACATATTTTATATCATATAAAATATAATAGGTATTACCTGTTAAATAGAGTAGGGTTGGCTAGTTCTGCCCCCTAGAGGAAGAAATTATATCCTTTCCAAAGATCTGTTTGCTAGAGGCAATGACTTGCAATTACAATATTAATATTGTGATAGATATTGATTAAAATATGTAGCTATCACTTTAAAAGAAGCAAATAAAAATAAACCCAAATGTAAGATTTTTTTAAACTTAGGACTGTGAGTACAGTTAGATGCATTCCCTAGTGTACATAGGATTGGGTCATCTATTGATATTTTAATGTTTTGGGGATCATAAACTTACTCATTATAAATCAGCCCAAGAGAATCAATCGTTATATGTAAGCTGCTGGTAGTTAAGATATTTAAAGAGCTTAATTTTCTCGGCGTTTGGGATTAGCAGATATAAACTAGTATTTATAAAATAGATAAACGGGCTCCCCTGGTGGCGCAGTGGTTGAGAGTCTGCCTGCCAGTGCAGGGGACGCGGGTTCGTGCCCCGGTCCGGGAGAAACCCACATGCCGCGGAGCGGCTGGGCCCGTGGGCCATGGCTGCTGAGCCTGCGCGTCCGGAGCCTGTGCTCCGCAACGGGAGAGGCCACAACAGTGAGAGGCCTGCATACCTCAGAAAAAAAAAAAAAAAAAAAAAATAGATAAACAACAAGGTCCTCCTGCATAGCACAGGGAACAATATTCAATATCCTGTAATAAAACATAATGGAAAAGAATATGTATGTATATGTATAACTGAATCACTTTGCTGTACACCGGAAACTAACACAACATTGTAAAGCAACTATACTTCAATTAAAAAAATAAAATAGGAGCTTAATTTTCTTGATCTCAGGGAGAAAGCCTACATACAGCACGTCCTTTAAACCCATACAAATCTGGGACTTCCTCTAGTTCTGCTAACTGCCTGTGTGACCTTGAGGAAATGCATTAACCTGTAAGTTTCTTCAATTATAAATAGGGTAATTATCCCTATATCGTTGAATTGGCTTGAAAATTAAATGTGAAAATGTAAACAAAGCATACAGCAAAGGATCTGGTACTCAAAAAATACTAGTTCTCTTCCTCAAGAGACTTGCAATCGTCGGTGTATTGGGCTTCACATGTCAAAAAACCCCAAAACCTCTTTATCTCCACTTATATCTGACCTTAAAGGGAGCGCTATTTAGTAATCTCTCCTATACCTTGTACACAATTAGGAACTTGGTAGGTCCCCAATAAATGTTAGGAGGAGTACATTGAAATCAAATTACCACTCTTCCTGGGTCTCAAGAGTTTAATTAGAAGCCCACCATAGCCTGAATCTCAAGGGCCAGTATCTGGCCGATATATAAAAGGACGTTGTCCTTAAAGCACCCCTCCCCCATCTCCAGGCCCTGCTTTTTGTCATGGTTCATTCCAGCTGAACTAAAATTTCCCCAAACATGACTGGAGCGATGGGCCGAATCTAACAAGATTAAGTTTAATAGGGATAAATGTAAAGACTTATACTTCAGTCCAAAAAGAATCCTGTACAAGTACTAGATGGGGAATATGGGGATTAGCAGCAACATGTGTGAAAAAGACTTAGGGGTTTTACTTGATATTAAGCTCAATTAGTCAACAGTTTGCTTTTGCTAACAAGAAAGTCAGTGTGAACTGAGCCTGCATTAACTCCTGCCCAAGCCTGGTGATTACCCTACTGCTCTAGTTCTTTAGCTTTAGCGGAATCTCTGGGAAGTCTTGTTAAAACACCCACCCCCAAAGTTTCTGATTCAGTTAGTCTAGGATGGGGCTTGAGAATTTACACTTCTAACAAGTTTCCAGGTTGGTGTTAAAGTTGCTCTCCCTACATCATACTTTGGGAACCACTGCCTTCCTCTATTCTACCTGGTCAGGTAACACTGAGATTACTAGTAACTAGGATAGTGAAGAGACTGAAAACATAAGAGGGATGAGGAAAGAATGGGAATGAATAGTTGTTTGGTAATGTAGTAATTTTAATAAAATTACTAATAATAACTAACATCTGTTGAGGGTTTATGGCAGGCTAGAAGTTCCACCAAACATATCATATAGAATTAATAATAGTAATGATAACAATAGAAATAATAATAACCACCACCCAAATAGCACTTAATGTATGTCAAGTTTTGTTCTATGTGCTTTACATATATAACCCTTATGACAATCCTACATATTACTATGCTTGTTTTTCAGACGAGGTAACTACAACCCTGAAAAGAAACCCATGCAGGTCACGTTCACCCAGCTCACTAGAGACATGGCTGGGATTTGGATCTAGATGTGCTGACAGCAAAACTCCTGTAGTACTATGAGGCCTCTGCAGAGGCATGACTGAAGCAGAGTTTAGCCTAAAGACGAGATTAAAGAAAGGAAGATAAAACATTTAATGGTAAATTAATAAATAGAATATGGTATATCTGTACAATAGAATACTTCTCAGCAATAAAAATGAACTGAACTATTGAAAACAACAGGCAACAACATGAATAACTTCAAGATAATTATGGTGACTAAAACAAGTCAAAGAAATAATAATAAAAAAAAATTAGAAGATGCTAACTAATCTATAGTAACAGCAGATCAGTGGTTGCCTAGGGATGCTGGAAAGGGGACCTTGAGAAGACTTGGGAGGGAAGGATTACAAATGGGCACAAGGGAACTGACATATTCACTATCTTGATAGTGGTGGTGCTTTCAAGGGTATCTAAATATGTTAAAATTTATCAAAGTGTACACTTTAAATATGCTCAGTTTCTTGTATGTTGATTATAGTGCAATAAAGCTCTTAAAAACCCGTTTGTGGGAATTCCCTGGCAGTCCAGTGGTTAGTACTCTGGGCTTCCACTGCAGGGGCCACTGGTACAATCCCTTGTCAGGGAACTAAGATTCCACATGCCTCGTGGCAAGGCCACAAAAAAACAAAAAAAAAAAACAACCAAGAAACAACTAAACAAAAAAACCACCACATTTGTGTTTAAATATATTAAGTAAAATCCACAAATCCTGTGAAGTAGCCAGTATCATTAGCCTACTAGTAACTGATTGAAAATTTTGTTTAGTATAGATTCAGACTTATAGAACAGGTAATTTTGATAAACCAGCCCTTTCAGCATGTCTAATCTATACTCAATATGTCTTACCAATTTCCAAGTAGAAATATCAATTAAACAATAACTTAGGTTCTATGAAAATCTAACTCAACAGAAAATTCTAGTTCATTAAAAAACAATGAGGTAGGGACATCCCTGGTGGTCCAGTGGTTAAGACTCAGTGCTCCCAGTGCAGGGGGCCTGGGTTCCCTGGTCAGGGAACTGGATCCCGAATGCCGCAACTAAAGATCCTGCGTGCTGCAACTAAGACCCGGCGCAGACAAATAAATAAAGAAACAAACAAATACATAAATAAATATTTATAAAATAATAATAAAAAACAATGAGGTATATGTGGAACCTAAAAAAAATGATACAAATGCACTTATTTATAAAACAGAAACAGACCCACAGACATAGAAAAAAAACTTATGGTTACCAAAAAGGAAAGGTGAGGGGGATAAATTAGGAGCTTGGTATTAAAATATACGCCCTACCATTTATTAAAAAATAACCAACAAGGACCTACTGTATAGCACAGGGAACTATATTTAATATATTGTAATAACCTAAAATGGAAAAGAATCTGAAAAAGAATACACATACATATATATAAAACTGAATCACTTTGCTGTACACCTGAAACAAACACAGCATTGTAAATCAACTGTATTTCAATAAAAATTTAAAAATAAGCAAAAACAATGGGGCCTTAAGAGGTCATGAATTCTAAAAACTAAAATAATATTTAAATAGAATTACAATAGTTATAATAATATTAGTTGAAGTAATACCATTTTCTTATTAAATTCCCCATTTAAAAAAATTTTTTAAATTCTCATTTTCCTTTTAAAATAAGTAAGAGGATACATAGGATTATTCCCATTTAATAGATAATAAAATTTAAGTTTACCCCAAAATGCCATTTTCGTAACTTCTTCCTTAAGTGCTTTTGATAACAAGGATCACAATATGTTTGGAAGTTTGCTTTGCTCAGAGTCAAAAATTGGTTTAAAATTCAGTTGAATGTTCTGGTTTGTCATAGGAGTTCACCAATAAGCATAATAGCCAATGCTTCTTAAAGACATTAATTAGAACAATTACAGTAAAGATAATTCATACAGCACATGTGTTTTTAGGACTTGGAAGAAATATGTTGTCAGTGAGCAAAGAATTCTAATCAAATTTGGAGACACTCCTGTAGAACTATTATTGGAATTTTTCAGGATTACTAATATATGTTGTTCTCAAATTATTTGTGGCTTAGTAGATACATGAAACCCACTGGTTTAGGAATGCAAAACTGAATATACTAGAGTTGGGTCACGCACACACTACATCTTTATTCTAATTTCAAAAGAAAACATAAGTTCTATTCTATTACTCTGTTCCCAGGGAGAACAAAGGAATACAAGTCAAGGATAAACTCAAGGATACAAGTGGCCTTCCAAGATAAGGAGAGGAGTGGAGTTTGGGGCTGGAGGAGTGAAGAATATCAAGTTCCCCAACTCACTGCCTAGAGAATGAGATAGGAAAGGGAGGGAAGGTCTAGAGGAGACTGCTCAGACCTGCCTGGTGGGTGGTCCTGAAATAAAGGGGTGCAAGGACTCAGTTACAGCAAGGGAGATCTGGGAGGGATTTTTTGGAAAGGCCTTAGTGAAATAATAACATGGGTGCATTTGCCATTTCTCCCTTATTCCCAAACACTGGAGGTAGATAGTTGCATAAAATCTCAGGATTCCAAGATTGAGGTCTTGGCTTTTAACAGCTGACAATCCAATGAGAAGGAATGAGAGAATATCCTTCCAGGATTAATTCTTAAAGTTCTATTAAGAGCCAGCCCTACTCAACAAATCTCTGATGTTTCCCACTGTGGTGTGCATAGGTATTCTAGTATATTAAGAAATTACAGAACGATGTTTACATAGCCCTTATCTAGGCTCAATCATGCTTTAGATTTCTAAGTGTGCCCAGGGACACTTCATTTGGTCAAGAACCTTTAAGAACGAGGCCTTGTAGAATCTCAGTAAATGGAGGGGGACCAGGAACAGTTTCATGGGCGTGGCACCTGTGCAGTCACACAGGCCCTCCTCCCCCAACTTGGTTTAAAGTTCTGCAGTCGGGCTTCCCTGGTGGCGCAGTGGTTGAGAGTCCGCCTGCCGATGCAGCGGACGCGGGTTCATGCCCCGGTCCGGGAAGATCCCACATGCCGCGGAGCGGCTGGGCCCATGAGCCATGGTCGCTGAGCCTGCGCGTCCGGAGCCTGTGCTCCGCAACGGGAGAGGCCACAACAGTGAGAGGCCCGCGTACCGCAAAAAAAAAAAAAGTTCTGTAGTCGCTGTCTTGAAATTTTTAATAAATTTTGAACAAAGTGTTCTGCATTTTCAGTTTGCATCAGGCTTCAGATTTTGTAGGCCATCTTGAGTGTAACAATGTAGTATGTGGATTACAGTTCCCTCCCTGGTGGCACATCTCTTCCGCCTGGGCACCCTACTCCTGCTTGCGATGTTTTTCAAAAGAGACGGTCATTCAAAGCAACTGCTACACCCTGACAAACTATGTGTTCTATTGTTCCTTAACAAGAATTTTTAAACCTTGCAGAGTGCAAATTTATTTAATCCAAAATTTATTTTACATTAAAAAAAAGAATGACAGGACGGTGATCTTATGAGTAGTTTCACGCAGAATGTTTTTCCTTTATATACATCTGCATTGTATCTGCATTCCTTTTCACGGAGTAACTGCTTCTGAACCACAGCTACATCCATAAGCCTTCGACCCACATCCATAAGAACGATCTATTCAAAAGTGTTTGACTTTTATCTCCATATGTAAAATCATGCAGATTTGTAGATGGTCCAAGGAAGTGAAATGCGTACTGACTGATGCCTAATTTGCCCCTTCTTCGCTGCAAATGCCACTGGCAGAGAAATGTCTAACACTATTTCCTAAGGGATGATGCCCAAGTGAAATTATGACCTACTCAGACTTGCTGATGATTAAAATAAAGCTGAAATGCCAAACACAGAGTCACTTTATAAGAAACATACAACTGGGTCCAGGCCATACAACACTGAATATCCCCCTATAGTTTTGTGTTATTTTATTTTCTTTAACTAAGCTAACTTTTAAAGGGCTATGTCTATGTCAGCCTAGGGAACACACTCTGTTGTGTCTGTTATGGTGAATTAGATTTTTTGGCTGCAGGAAAAGTTACAAGATCTGTATACTGACTTTTTGGAGTGAAGAGAGAGAGCTAAATGTGAATAAATGCTGCATTAGAGGTGAGGGCAAAAAGAGAAACTGATGGGTGAAGCCTACAGAATTAGGATCTTCAGACTATTTATTTATATCACACATTCTACCTGCAAGATTCTGATTTCAGTAATTGTTCAAGTAATTTCATATACAGTAAAACCCCATTAATTTGGATGCTTTCAACTTAAAATTTGTTTAAGTAATATGATAGAACTCTGCTGGTTCCCCTTTTTATATAGTAGGCACAAACATAACTGGTATAAATGAAGCTGCACAACTCAGATGGGACTTGAACCCACGAGCTGGGACTCGAACCCAGCCAGAACCCAGGTGGGGACTTGAACCCACTGCCTTTTCATTGAGATCACAAACCTGGTCTCAGGACTTAATGAAGCTCAGGTTCTTGATGTTGCATCGCAGAAAGAATTCAGCGAGAGACAAAGTGATAGGTAAGAAGTGGATTTATTTAGAGAGATACACATTCCATAGACAGAATGTCTCAAAAGGCAAGAGCAGCCCCAGGGCATGGGATTGTCTAGGTAAGTGAGAGCAGCCATGGGAGAAACACACTCCACAGACAGAGTGAGAGGTGAGAGGCCCAGAAATGTGGGGTGATTAGTTTTCATGGGCTGAGTAATTTCCTAGGCTGATGAGTGGGAGGATAATTCCAACTATTTTGGGGTAGGGGTGGATATTTCCAGGAATTTGGCCACGGCCCACTTTTTGGTCTTTTATGGCTGCCCTCAGAACTGTCATGGTGCCTGCGGGCGTGTCATTTAGCATATACTAATGTATTACAATGATTGTATGATGTGGCTCAAGGTCTATTGGAAGTCGAATCTTCTGCCACCTTGGACCTAGTTGGTTCTAACCCAGTTTATGTCATATCCTCAAGGGTTATGTCATTCTTTTACAGGTCGTGCCCTGCCCCCTTCCCTCCTGTTTCATAAAGATGATTATTAAAAAGTAAACTATGTTAAACAATAAACCATTTTAAAGCACCCTTAGGTGCTTTATAGCCTTATTTTAAAATATTTTTGGAGTTGAGTACGTACTGAAGACGTCAAGAGGGTACAGCTGGTACTGTAAAGAAGCATTAAACCAAAGGCCTGTCTCAGCATAACTCTGGCCTGAGCTTAGAGGCCAGAGGGTGAAACAGGACAGATAAAAGGAAATATAATTCTCAATACCAGGTAAATTGAACAGTATGGAATGAGGGCTACAAATAATTTGTTCTGTATGTTAGGGCAAATCTCCGAAAGCATGAAGTGGTCATTGCTCTGGTATAAAGTTATTGTTAAGTACTTGAAATTTTAATTTTTTCCTTCTTTTAAGTTCTGTAATGCAGATTTAATGCTTTCACTCAACCTTTAGTTGTTTAGTGCCTACTTCATGGAAGAGATGGTGCCAGGTATTAAAAGGAACACAGGAAGGAAACGCTGTTCCTGACCTCAAGGATTGGGATAGATTTCCAAATGAATATTTCGCAAGGTAAGTGAAGTTATACTAGGAGCAGCCTAAGCAGCCTGCTAGGAGATCATAGACACAGAGTATTACATTGGGTTCCACCAAAAGCCAGCCCTGAGACTAGAATGTACATGCAAATGGTTTATCTGGGAGGTCACAGAAAGTACCAGCAGGGCAGCAGGGAAGTCAGGCAAGGAAGCAAGGTAGCCAGTAATGAAAGGTGCATTACTGAGCAGATTCCTGCTGTGAGCAACTGGGATTCAGTCCTGATGGGGAACTCTGGCAAACGATACAGAAGATGCTTCAGTTATCCTAACTGAGGGGCAAAGATACCTGGGTTTTTATCCTCCAGCTTGCTTCAATTCATTGGTTGAGAACTACTCTTGGGAAATGAAAACTCCTGGCTCTTGCAGCCTGCCCTGGTTTCAGGTGCAAAAAGAAGGTCCTCAGGCAGCTGCTCACAGCTGGAAGCCCATTTGGTTGGAGTGTATGGGAGTGATGTTCCTGGGGGGAAAGGGCAGGGTACTCATAGTAGCTGCTTCACAAGGGGAAAATATGATTCCAGATATGGTTATGGAAGAAGACTGTTGGAAGTAATGGTATTTTAGTAAGGCTGCACAAGAGGAAAGTGGGGATGGAGGAAAAACCACAGCAGAGGCACGTGGTAGTCACTGAAGACAAGCAGTCCTGGGTAAACAGAGTTTAGGACTCACAGGAAGTAGGGATGGAGGGAAATACGGCTAAAAGGAAAATAGTAATCAGAATGAGAAGGCCTCTTTATTTTATTTATTTTTTTTGGCCACGCCATGCAGCTTGTGGGATCTTTTTTGTTCTTTTTTTGTTTTATTTTACCTTATTTTATTTTTGGCTGCGTTGGGTCTTCATTGCTGCACGGGGGCTTTTCTCTGGTTGTGGCAAGCAGGGGCTACTCTTCGTTGTGGAGTGCAGGCTTCTCATTGTGGTGGCTTCTCTTGTTGGGAGCACAGGCTCTAGGCACGTGGGCTTCAGTAGTTGTGGCACACGGGCTCAGTAGTTGTGGCGCACGGGCTTAGTTGCTCCGCGGCATGTGGGAATCTTCCCAGACCAGGGCTCCAACCCGTGTCTCCTGCATTGGCAGGCGAATTCTTAACCACTGCACCACCAGGGAAGCCCCAGCTTGTGGGATCTTAGTTCCTCGACCAGGGGTCAAACCCTGACCCAGGCAGTGAAAGTGCTGAGTCCTAACCACCAGGGAATTCCCGAGAAGGCCTCTTACATGTCCCATCTAGCAACTTTAAACTCTCTCCTATAGGTTTTGAGGACACTGAATATGTTTGATTACTGGAGTGACATGATTAAATTTTTTATTTTAGCAAGACTACTCTGAAAACTTTGTCATAATGTTCAGGATGGTGTGGAGGAGGTGGACAGGAGGCCATCACTATAGCCAGGGTGAGGCATAAGCAGTGGTGGTACCAGGAGATTGACAGTAAGAACAGAGAAGGAGTATAGGCAGAAGGCACTTTGAGAGAAGCTCCCAGGGCTGGGTACCAGAGAGGAAGATGGAGGAGCAGATGAGCCTCCCACAGAATGAAGCCTGGTAACTCATGGGGCTGATTTTTTTTTTTTTGCGGTACACGGGCCTCTCACTGTTGTGGCCCCTCCCGTTGCAGAGCACAGGCTCTGGACGTGCAGGCTCAGCGGCCATGGCTCACGGGCCCAGCCACTCCATGGCATGTGGGATCTTCCCGGACTGGGGCACGAACCCGTGTCCCCTGCATCAGCAAGCGGACTCTCAACCACTGCGCCACCAGGGAAGCCCGGGACTGATGTTTTCAACTGAGGTAACAAATCATAGCAGGAAGAGGAGGTTTTGTGGTTGGAATTTGGATCTGTTAAATTCAAGGTAGGCTGTTGATCTAGAGAGGTCCAGCAAGCAGTTAGAAGGATGTGTGTCCAGAGCCTCAAGAGAGAGTTGGAGCCAGAGGTATACATTTAAGATTCGCCAAAAGCAGTTACCAAGGAAGAGGATAAAGTGAGACAATTCCAGGTTGGTCTCTATCCAAATACTCAGAATTAGTGATATTTTCCTGTATATATAATTTGGAACAATCATTTCAGGATACTCACTAATTAGAATATATAATTTCCTTTTCTAATTTGTCTTTTAACTATGAGAGCAAAAGGCTTATGAGCTATAAAATATAAAACATTTCCTTCTCTTACTGAATACGATTTATTCCTATGAATTAGAATACAGGAATTATAAGTGTAAATCGAGGATAAACTACAAATGCTTTATTCAGATCTTTGGGTAACGGCTAAAAGTACCTGAACCACTATATCCTGACAGCAGTGATTGACTGATTCCAGAAATACTCCAACTGTGTTCCAGGAGGGGAGCTACTAATTTTAAAGTATAAAATAAAGCAGTCACTCAATTCACATTTGCTAAGCTCCTCTAGTATTCTAAACTGGCCACTTGATTTCCTTTTCCAAAGCCTGTGTACCTGGTAATCTGCACCTCCAAAGGCTCTGAAAAATATTTCTTGAGCAATTTTAGGCCACGTCTCTGCTCTTTTCCTTACTAAAGCTCATCCGACAGTTAGTGATGAAGACATGGGTTGAAGTTTGTGAAGGTCCAATAAATAACATATCATTTTCCTCATTTGAGTTTTGAACCAAAAGACATCAGGTCAATGAAGAACAACATATCACCTTTATTATTATCACGATCATCATCATCACAACCACCACCATCACAATCATTATCACCGTGGAGACTAGGTTAGGAGCTGTGGCCTCTATGAGGAACAGCAATGGACATCCTAATGCTGAACCTCTGAATTAGACATTTATCCACCAAGTCATATGCAAAAGTGGAGAACCACAGCCCTCCCTATGTAGGAGCCTACCTTGTAAAACAACCTTCAGGCATGGAAAAGCCAACAAAAAATGATGCTCCCAGCATCAAAAGTAAAAGAGAAGAAAAGGGGAGAGTCATGCATGCCCAGTTCCTTATCCCATATCACCAACAAGTGAAGTCATTTATTTTTCAGTCAGTTATTTACTTGGATGGCCCATATCCTGAAAACGTGAAGCCATCTGAAAAAGACTCTTCTCTTCTTTGTTCCTTATCTTCCTTCTTCACCACTCACAAACTCATAGTCTAAGGACTTAATAAGAGTTGGAAAACAGAATCTAGCGTTAGAAAAATTCTCTGAGATCACTTAGCCTGACCTGTCAGTGCAGGGAAGTGAAGTGACTTGCCCAAAGTCACACAGTTGATTAGTGGAAAATCTTAGGCTAGTACCCCTTAAGTTTAAAGAAGATATCTGAAAAAACACACTGTTACTTTATTGAACAATTTTGTATACCACTCAAAGGTGCCTTTGAGCAGAAACATCAGCCAGATGGTGATAACTTTTTCAAAGAATCTCTAACCCAGAGCGGGAACTTAATGAAGCAGCAGACTTTCACATGGCCCTTATTTATCTTGATCTGAGCAATATTTTCTGAGGATATAGACTGTGTTCCTTCTTCTACTCTGGAAAGACTCGGTCTTTTCTACCCAGGAAATGACAAAAGACTTATTCTGTCCATTTGTTTTTGTGGAATCACTTCTCAGCTAGCAAAGAGCACAGCAGATAGTAAGCACTCAATAAATGGGAAATGATGAAAGAATGAATAAATGAACAAATGAATAAAGTTTCCCTCTCATTCAAAAAGAGTACAAGAGGAAAAAAAATTGATGCTGTTCCAGTTAGGGCAACAAAAAACTCAATTTTTATTGAGAAATGCATTAATTTACTTTCCAGAGTTTTATGTGAAACATTAACAATTATTAACAATTATCATTCAAATTGACTTAAGTGGAGAGAATGGAAAGGAAAACCAAGAGTAAAGAAACAGCAGCAGAAACAGCCAACTGAGAAAAAGAGTAGTTAGGAGAGCCTCAATATTTATGAGGCATAGCCCTGACAACCCCAGTGATTCCCCAGATTGACAAGAAAACAGTAAGAACTAAGCCAACTTTATTCCTGAGCAAAATGCTTCCCTTCTGAATACCAGCCCTAGAGCATTTGAAGTTTATGTGTATGCCAGGAACTTTACATATGCTATTCTATTTCAGCCTTTACTACCACTCTGTGAGGTAGACATTATAAACTCTGTCATAAACCACACATATCATGGCCCTTCACAAATGTTAAATTGAAATATTAAGCTTATGCTGTATAAATCTATCTTTAACCTTACATCTTTCTCTCTCCTTTGGCTAAAAATTTTCCTCTTGCTCATTCACATGTCAATCTATTAATTTAAAAAGTATTTATTAAGCAATAGGTGGGATAATACATTTGTACATATGGGAAATTTAAAACTTAGTAACGAAATTAAGAATACAATTCTATTCAAAATAGCATCACAAGGAAAAAATACTTAGGAATAAATTTAACAAAAGAAATGTAAGACTTTTACACCAAAAATTTTAAAACTTTGCTAAAGAAAATCAAAATAAATGGAGAGATAGTCCATGCTCATGGAAAGAAAGACTCAAGACTGCTAAGATGATTATTCTCCTCAAATTGATCTATAGATTCAATGCAATTCTTATGAAAGTTCCAGCAGGCTTTTTTTTTTTTTTGCAGAAATTGACAAGCAGATCCAGAAATTTATATGGAAAATACAGAACATCTAGAATAACCAAAACAATTTTGAAAAAGAATAATCTGTAGGATTTTCACTTCCCAATTTAAAAACTTACCATAGGCTACAGTTATCAAGACAGTGTGGTACTGGCATAAAGATAGACATAGATCAGTGGAACAGAATTGAGAGTCCAGAAATAAATCCTTATATTTACAGTCAATTGAGTTTTGGCAAAAGCACCAAGGCAATTCATTGGGGAAAGGATTCTGTTCAACAAGTGGTGCTGGGACAACTGAATATCTACATGCAAAAAATTAACTTAGATCCTCACAACACACCATATACAAAAAGTAACTCGAAATGGGTCATAGATTTAAATGTGAGAGTGAAAACAATAATGCTTTTAGAAGAAAGTACAGGAGAAAATCTTCAAGATTTGGGGTTAGGCAAAGATTTTCTGGATATGACACCAAAAGCATAGTGCATACAAGAAAAAAAAAAATAAATTAGACCTCATCAAAATTCAAAACTTTTGTACTTCAAAGTACATCATTAAGAAAATGAAAAAACAAGCAACAGACTAGGAGAAAATATTTGCAAACCGCATATCAGATTAAGGATTTGAGATATATAGAGAGCTCTTACACCTCAATAAGAAGACAAAAAACTCAATCAATAAATGAGCAAAGATGTGAACAGACAGTTCACCAAAGAATATATTGGGTTGGCCAAAAAGTTCCTTCGGTTTTTAAGTAAAAATAAAAGACACATTTTTCGGACTTCCCTGGTGGTGCAGTGGTTGAGAGTCTGCCTGTCCCAATGCAGGGGACACGGGTTCGTGCCCTGGTCCGGGAAGATCCCACATGCCACGGAACGGCTGGGCCGGTGAGCCATGGCCGCGGAGCCTGTGCGTCTGGAGCCTGTGCTCCGCAACGGGAGAGGCCACAACAGTGAGAGGTCCGTGTAAAAAAAAAAAAAAAAAAGACACATTTTTCATTTTCACCAAGAACTTTATTGAACAACATATTCACCCTTTTGTTCCACTACTTTCTGCCATTTTTCAGGCAACTTCATCTTCCCAAAACTTATCTTTTTGAGCAAAGAACTGTTCCAGGTGCCTTTTACAGTCTTCCAGGGAATTGAAATGTTTTCCATTAAGAGAGTTCTGTAAAGACAAAAATAAATGGAAATCCAAAGGTGCAATGTCTGGTGAATACTGTGGATGAATCAGAACTTCCCAGCCAAGCTGTAACAGTTTTTGCCTGGTCATCAAAGAAACATGCGGTCTTGCGTTATCCTGATGGAAGATTATGCATTTCCTGTTGACTAATTCCAGAGGCTTTTCATTGAATGCTGCTTTCAGTTGGTCTAATCAGGAGCAGTACTTGTTGTAATTAATCGTTTGGTTTTCCGGAAGGAGCTCATAATAGAGGACTCCCTTCCAATCTCACCATATACACATCATCACCTTCTTTGGATGAAGACCAACCTTTGGTGTGGTTGGTGGTGGTTCATTTTGCTTGCCCCACTATCTCTTCTGTTCCACATTATTGTGCGGTATCCACTTTTCATCGCCTGTTACAATTTGTTTTAAAAACGGAACGTTTTCATTACGTTTAAGTAGGGAATCGCATGCGGAAATACAATCAAGAAGGTTTTTTTCTGCTTAACTTATGTGGAACCCAAACATCGAAGTGATTAACAAAACCAAGCTGGTGCAAATGATTTTCAATGCTTGATTTGGATATTTTGAGTATGTCAGCTCTCTCCCGCGTGGTATAACGTTGATAGTTCTCAATTAATGTCTCGATTTGATAGCTATCAACTTCAACTGGTCTACCTGACTGTGGAGCATCGTCCAGCGAGAAATCTCCAACACGAAACTTCGCAGACCACTTTTGACACGTTTGATCAGTCACAGCATTTTCTCCATACACTGCACAAATCTTTTTCAGTTTCAGCTGCATTTTTACCTTCCGAAAATGTTGCTTTTTTCTTCCATCTTCAGTATTAAAATGGCAACTTTTGTGTTCACCAATTCACCAATTTTGATAAGTTTTTTTTTAATGCATGCTGATATGACAGCTGTCACAATACAATCTAACAAAGTTGTTTTGAACGAAGTTAAACACAACTAAATGTTATTAAAGCCATCTTACAGAAAAAACCAAACGAACTTTTTGGCCAACCCAATATACGAACAGCTAATAGGTACATGAAAAGATGCTCAACATCTTTATTCACCAGGTAAATGCAAATTAAAACCACAATGAGTACCATTTTACACCCACTGGAATGGCTAAAAGACAGACAATGAAAAATGTTGGCCAGAAGGTGGAGAAATGGGAAC
The DNA here is from genome assembly GCF_963924675.1 of Phocoena phocoena. Taxonomy (NCBI): domain Eukaryota; kingdom Metazoa; phylum Chordata; class Mammalia; order Artiodactyla; family Phocoenidae; genus Phocoena; species Phocoena phocoena. The sequence goes on along the minus strand of NC_089222.1, from coordinate 91,934,544 downwards.
CCTCATCCAGTGTTGATAAGAATGTAAATGGTACAGCCACTTTGGAAAACAATTTGTTAGTTTCTTAAAAAGTTAAACATAAAATTCACACAACCCAACAATTCTACTCCTAGGTATCTACTCAAGAGAAATGAACACATGTCCACATAAAGACTTGCACCAGAATGTTCATATCAACACATACTGGAAACAACCCAAATGTCCATCAACTGGTGAATGGATACACAAAACGTGGTCTATCCATACAATGGAATGCTATCCAGCAATAAAAAGGAAACGTGATTGATGAACTTCAAAAACATTATGTGAGGTGAAATAAGCCAGACACAGAGACCACATATTTTGAAATTCCATTGTTATAAAATTTCCAAAAAAGGGCAAATTTATAGAGAACGAAAGTAGAATAGGTGTTGCCTGTTGCTAGAGGTACTAGCTAGGATTAACTGTAAATGAGTATGAGGGATCTTATTAGGGGGGTGGAAATGTTCTAAAATTGATTTATGGTGATGGTTGCACCACTTGGTGAAGTTACTAAAAATTGCTGACCTGTATATTTGAGATAGGTAAATTTTATACGTAAAATATACTTCAATGAAGTTGTTAAGTAAAAAAAAATTAAAAAATAAATTAGTAAAAGCCAATGTATCATTTGATTCTTGATGGAATATACATCATTTACTCAAACTCAAATCTTAAAAGTCATTTTTGAAACATTCCTCTTCTTCGTGGTTACACAGATCAGGTATCAAGGCCTTGCTTGTTCTTCTTGTGAACTTTACTGCATGAAGAATTTCTTTATTTTTCTTTCTGAAGCCATTTTACTAATCCAGATCTTTCTTACTTCCTTACTTAATGTTGTTATATTTGTGTTTTCCCTAACTCTATCTACTCCCTGTAGGCTAAACCGCACTAATTACTAGATTAATTCTGCAGTAACATTGGTTTTATCAGGTTGCGCTTTCTATCCCGGACCTGTAATTATTCTCATTGCAGTCAGTATACTATGCAAACAATGGCTTTCCTGTTTGGACCCACCCTATATTTCCAATTTTATTTTCCACTCTTATTACAATTCCTTTACTCCATCAGATCGGTTTCCTCATTGTCCCCTGTATTAGTTTCTTAGGGCTGCCGTGACAAATTGCTACAAACTAGGTGGCTGAAAACAACAGTAATTTGTTCTCTCGCAATTCTGGAGGCCAGAAGTCTCAAATCGAGGTTTCAGCAGGGCTGTGTTTCCTACTAAGAGTTTAGTGGAGAATCCTTCATTGCTTCTTCCAGCTTTTGGCGTTGCCAGCAATCCCTCATGTTCCTTGCCTTATATACACATCCATTTCCAACTTCTGCCTCTGTCTTTACATGGCCTTCTCTGGGTGCTCTTCTCTTCTAAGGACACTTATCAGTAGGCCCACCCTAATCCAGGATGATCTCATCTCATCTCGAGATCCTAAACTCAGTTACATCTGCAAAGATCCTTTATGCAAATAAGGTCACGTTCAAAGATTCCAGGTGAATATATCTTTTGGGACACCACCATTAAATCCATTACATCACCCGAACACCCTATGTCCTTTTTATACCTTTGGCCCTGTTATTTCCACATTTGAAAATTCTCTTCCATTCCTTTTTCCAGATCCTGCTCAGATTCTAAGTCTAGCTCACAAAGCTATTCCTAATCAGAACAGCCTGTATTAGTTTCTCCTTTTCCTATAGCACTCATTGGTCCCTTCATTTCTGCATTGTTTATGTTCATGTTAGTAGCTCTAGTTTGCCAACCAGATTTTAATCTCCTGTAAGGAGATCTCAAACTCTAAAGCAGTGCATCTCAGCTTTGGCTGCCTATTGGAATTACCTGGGGATTTTTAAAGACACTCTTATTTGTGTCCCACCCCAGGAGGTTCTAATTTAACTGGTCTGGGGGTGTGTCCTAGGCATAGGTATTTTTTAAAAAGCTTCCTTACTTTATTCTAACGTGCAGCCAAGATTGAGAAACCACAATTCTATAGCTCGTGTTCTCAACAGGGAGGGCTAAAATTGGTGCTCGGGGTGGGACTGGGGTAGAAAAATCTTAGATATTACAATGGCCTGTCATCCTTCAAAAGGCCCAAGTATATAAGCAGATATATAGTACACATATCTATAGTACTAAAATTTCATGGGGAGGGAGCAATTAGGGAGAAAATGTCTAAAATGGTTACTTAGAGGGGCAATAATGAAAAATATGCTGAGAAACTCTGCTCTAAAGTATATCAAAATCACCTACGGAACTTGGTAAACTACATGTGGCCAAGCCCCCAGAGATTTGGGGCCATGGCCCAAAATTCTGTGTATTGTATAAACCAACATTTGCATGGTTACTATATATGAAGTATTCTCCTGAGTGCACCCATTCATTATCTTCACTTGACAGATGAAGAAACAGAGGCACACAGAACAATTTGCCCAAAGTCACAGCTAGTAAAAGACGGAAAAGATTTGAACCCAGGCATTCGTACTCACATACTTAACCCCTAATTATATAGCCTCAAGTACCAGAGTTTGTGCTGGAGGGTAAGAAACATGCCTCCATTAGTTCTCTTCTATTCCTTCCACAAGAAGCAGAATGCTTCATACAGAACCGGCCAAAAAGTACTTGTTGAATTAATGACCATGGACAAAGAAAGAACCACAGAACAGCCAGCCAGACAACAGTAGGACTACGGGCACCTTGTATCAAGATGTTCAGTCAGGACCACAAGGGGTTAGATTCTATTTTCTGACTGGGTTAGTTATGAAGCGGGTTAAATGGTCAAGGATAAGACTTCGTGCTTAGTCTGAGAGATGTAGGAGTACTTGGGTAATCTCCAGTGTATTACAACTATTAACACAAGGTTAAGCCAACAAAGATCTCAAGATGTTCGTTTTCATTGTTCCAAAGCCGTTTGATGGTTTGGGGTTCCTTGAGATCAGGGGTTCTTAAGTTCCATGGGCTCCTCTGGCAATCATATGTGAAATCACATAGCATGTATTTAGAAAATTACTCTGAGAAAGGTTGAAGCCTATAGACCACTTCTCAGAACAATGTTTCTAATGTGTAAAACAAAGGTATGAAATGACAAAGGCAGGCAACTATATTGAATTACTTTTATCAAAATATTTTTTAATGTGTGATAGGGTAATATCTGTGTTTCCTTATTAACATCTTTAAAAAGATCTAGTGACAAGTCTAAAAACAACTGTAATTTGATGTTTAGATGAGTGTAAATAATATTTCAAGCTATCCATAACAACTAAAATGTGATACAGGAATATCTGTGATTTCTAACAGCGACAAGGAGTCACAGGTACTGCAAACACTAATGTGGTTTTTGCCAAATTCATAGTAGAAAGAAATGCTCATTTTCAGTTAAAGTTCGTGAAAATAAAGATGTGAATGTTTTCTCATCCATGGACCCCTTGGGGGGACCTGTGGATCTGGGGTTAAAACCCCTTCTATTTAACTCCAATAGTCTGACCCTACCTGCTTCATCCTGCCCAGCTTGGCCTGTCTTGATTTAGAGACACTCCACAGACAAGTTCCATCACTGTCAAAATTTTTGGCCAGGAAAGTTTCTCTAGAAGGACAGGATACAGCCTCTTAACACAGCAGCAGCTTTGGACACAGTGACCCTTATAATGACAAGAATTGAGAAGTGCTGTGGGGAAGGATTAGTTAGAAAAGCATTTCTGCAGAGTTCCCTGGCGGTCCAGCGTGGTTAAGACTCTGCGCTTTCACTCCTGAGGGCCAGGGATTCAATCCCTGGTCGGGGAACTAAGATCCCACAAGCCGCGCCCGCCGCCGCTGCTGCATGGCCAAAAAAAAGGAAAAAAGAAAAGCATTTCTGAAGCCTTTATCTTCACTTTGCTTAACAATCAACTGGGGAATCTAGAAAAAATGCATACTCTTGGAAACTCCCACAAGCCCCCCAACCCCAAACACACCTTTCTCTCTACACAAACACACACCTCAGAGTTTCTAATTCAGTGAGTCTGGGGTGAGGCCCAGGAATCTGCATTTAAACGATCCTACCAGGTAATTAAGTGGCTGCTGACCAGATGCATTAGCCTAGAGTCTAACTTAGCAGAGACCTCTTTTGAGAGCAATTTGTGTTTCCAAATGGAAGAGAAAGAAGCAAGCATCAAAGCCTTTCAGAGCATTTCCCAACAGCTGCCTGGCCAGCCCCTCAGGTGACTGGTTTCGGGCAGACAGCAGTCTAACTCTAAAGGTTCACCATCAGGGCAGAGCGGTTTACAGTTTCCATCTGAAATGAAATCTGTGACTAAATTTTCCTCTTTTGCGAAATGGAAATATTCTCCCTCTTTTTCTCTCTCATCTCCCCGGTTTTCCCCTCAGGATTCTGCAGAGACTAAAAGGAATACATGATTCACTGAGAGGCTTGAACTCTTAACAAAGGTGCCAAATAAATACACTGATGTTTTAAGAACCTCATAATTTCAGAGCACAAAGGGTAAGGATTTCTTAGATTCTGGAGGCTTGTTGTTCCACAGTGCCTGGGATAACTCCTTTATCTTATCTGCAATAACTTTATCTGTAATCTGGAAGATAACTTCAGTCTGTGTTAAGAGAACAATGATATAAGCCTCTCTCTGTCATTCGACCCTTGACCTTCATCTGCAAGAAACACGGGAGGGAGGCTTGTGGGCTTCCTGATCCTTTTATATCTTTAGTCTCACCAGTCAGGACTTTATTAGAAACTTAACTAAAGCCACCGAGACTCTGTCTAGCACAAAGGTGGTAAGATTCTTTATTCTGGACAGAATGAATCTAAATTGACAGGTTGGAATTGTAGTTTTTTATTTTAACAAGGAAGCAAAAAACATATTTTACTAACATATTAAACACATCTTTTATATATAATAAGATGCTAAATTGTATTTATTAGCAATTAGAGTGTGATTTATTTTTTTCTCCTCTTGTTATAGGGCTATTTACAGCTCCTGGCAGTTAACTTATCAGTGTTTTAAATTTTTAAAAGCTTCCTATTTAATAGGAGATTGGTCAGTGAAATGTATAGAGTTTATGAACTTCTCTCCCATGTTCCATCCACCTCCCATAAATAATGATACTACTTATTACTACCTTCCCCCCCTTAAATCCCTCCCTCCAGTGGTGAAGAAGCCGTGGCAATCTTGAGTCTATCATTATATAATTTCGTAAAAGAAAAAAAAAAAAAGATTGTCAGTGATCCTGCTAAGGAAATGCAGCTTTGAGTCAGCACTGAGGGAGGTGTGTGTGTGCCCTACACTGTCCAGGGTTTGGGAAGCCCTTTCGTTCTGGTACAAGAGTTGGGGGTATAACTTTTATACCTGAATCTACCTACCAAGTTTACATTTCTTGGTTCCTTTTTTTAAGGTGCTATTTCTGTATTTAAATAACTTCTTTTCCAATGTAAAGCTGCTTTCTGCTTTATCTTATTACACTGCTAGTTTTGTGTAGGTATTAATTTTATCGCTGCTTACTGCTTTTTTTGTATTACTTAGCTCTGCTCTTTCTTCTAATGGCTATATTAAAGTCTGACACAGACAATATTTGTTGAATAAATCCTGAGCCAGACACTTTATTTACTACTTTATTATAGTTAATCTCATTTGATCTGATTAATTAAATATTCTTCATTAAATTCTATGAGGCCAGTTAGAATTATTATCACAACCTCATTTTATAAACTAAAAAACATGAGTCTGAAAAACACTGAATGAATTTATAAGACTTTAGAGAATCACTGGAAAAACTAACACTAAATCTTGAAATTGGTTAGGCCCAGGGGTTTATAATTGTTTAGTCCAGGGGTCAGCAAATTATGGCCAGAGGTCAAATCTGGCCCACTGCCTGTTTTATCAAAGCATAACTCACTGATTTATGACTCTGAAAGATGATCTGACATAAGGAATATTACAAACTCCAAACCCTTATTTCCTAAACCTCAATAAAGAATAAACAGGCTGAAAATATTTCCCAATCTTGTTATGTTGACAGTATTTTAATAGATAAATTGTGTGCATACTTGTCAGATTCATCAGATTTTAAAACATTGAAGCATATGGACATTTACTAACCTATTTTTTAACTCTATGTCCTGATGTTCAAGGACCATTTGATTATAAGAAGCAGGCACACTGGAGAAAGTTTAAGTGAAGACCGAATCCAAGGTAACTGCAGAATCCAAGGACAGGAGAAATCACTGAGTTTCATAGCTGGAATGGACTAAGAACTCGGAAGCTCTCAGAGCCCATGGCCGCTTATTTCTCCAGCTCTCCCCCTTTCCAAAACCACATGATCTCTCTCTCAGTGTCCCCTGCCTGTTTATCAAACACACATGGCCTACAATGAATGCCCCTAAGTGGTGGCATCAGTGGCTCTATGACCTTATACATCTAGCTCCTGTAGCCATTAACAGTCTCTGGGTCAATTTCCTTGTGCAAGCATCGAATGCACAATTGCTGGGGGAATATGTGATATAAAGGTCTGTCCCTTCCCATGTTATGGAGGGTCAAATCTCCAAGAAGCCTGTATGGAGGAGAATAAATGACCGTCATCACTAACATGCCCTATGAAAATGATTCTCAGTGTGATGGGGGTGGTGTCTATTCCTCAGATTGCGCTATAACACTGTTATGAACCACTATTTCTCATAGGAGTATATCATGGCCTTTAATTTTGCTTGTCTGGATAAAAGGTAAACCATGCTCTAGTGTGATTTATAATAATGTACTATGTTAAGGAGAAAAGGCTTTGTTATTTGCAGAAATATTATATCTGAAACTAATGCAAACACACGATAAATGCAGTTCTTTAAAATATTTAACTAGGTATATGTTCTTAAACAACGGATAATTAAATGGAGTCATTGAGATGATGATTTCATTTCTTTGCTGTGCTGTAAATGTCACTTTTCTTTTGGCTTCTTAATCTAACCTACATATTTGCTTCCCTACTGTGTATTTCTTATAATATTTATGCTTAGCAAAATGGGAATACCAATAAGCACTACAGGGCTTCCCTGGTGGCGCAGTGGTTGAGAGTCCGCCTGCCGATGCAGGGGACGTGGGTTCGTGACCCGGTCCGGGAAGATCCCACATGCTGCAGAGCGGCTGGGCCCGTGAGCCATGGCCGCTGAGCCTGTGCGTCCGGAGCCTGTGCTCCGCAACGGGAGAGGCCACAACAGTGAGAGGCCCGCGTACTGAAAAAAAAAAAAAAAAAAATAAGCACTACAATTTTATAGGCCTATCAAACAGCAGAATGTCTAGTCTATTGGTAGACTTTAATGATATTACCATGTCTCTGTCCCAGTACACCTTGTAGCAATTTTCCAACACATTCATAGGATTACATTTATAATGCTGTATTAATCCATTTGCAAACTCACATCTGAGGTCATAACGTTGACCTGCAAAATTAACAGTATACTCGTGTTGTTCATTCAGCAGCTAAGTATAACCTCCAATTACTTTATAATTGTTTTGATGAGTGTAGTTTCTTTTGTACATGAAAATGATAATACTTTCCCAGCTGAACTTACACTTGGATTTTTCTCCCTTCTGAAAAAAAGACTCACATTTGTAAATTAGTTGATCCAGACTGGTAGTGTTTTCCCAGACCAAAGTACAGTGTCTTCCTCTATAAAATTCTAGTTTGTTCTATGAGTGAGACTGTGATTTTGGACTATGGAATTATATGTGTCTGTGCATCATGTAACATTTCCTGAGTGCCTACAATACTCAAAGCATTGCTAGAAATTTGTAGAACAAAAACGAATAAGATAATCACTGTCCTCAAAGAGCTTCTATTTGTTAGGGAAAAGCCACTAAACCATCTAAACCTGACTAATTGTGGCACATGTTATAATAGACTAGAGGGATGGACAAATGCCATGGGAGAACAGAAAAAGACTCTGTAAATTATTCTGGGAGTGAGACAAGAAAAAATGCATATGACATGACCTTTGACTTTGGCCTTGAAGGAAGAAAGAAAAATTCAGGTAAAAGAGAACAACATGTGTATGGTGACCTGAGGCAAAATAATTAAATTAGTAAAAGGAATGTATCTAGGATGGATGCAACATATCGGAGAAAGAGGTAAGAAGTAGGCTGAATAAATAAGATGTGACCGTGGTATAAAAAGGCTTGCCTGCCACTGTATGGCATTCAGATGGATCATAAAGAAAATGGAGAACCACTGAAGTTTTTAATTTAGGAATTTACAAAAGCATATTTGTGTCTTAGAAAAATAATACATGTGGCAATGTGGAGGACTGATCACATTGGAGTGAATTCCATGAATATTCATCTAGTATCAATCTAGTTTTCCTCATTCTATAATAAAGATATTTATCCATTTATTAATTTAACAACTACCATGGGCCAAAAATCCTATACTGAGTTATCATGACCAAGTATATATTACCACCATTGATTAACTAATGTTTAATTCCTTTCAACTTCAAGAAACCCCAATATTCTTAGATTTCCTTGGTACTAAAACTACAAGAGTGACTTTCAATAGTAGCTAAGCCTCATTACATCAAGTTTGCTTCTTGGCATTTATAATTATGCAATATGAAGGTGTATATCATTATTCAAATTATTTTAAAAGTCTCAGAAAGAGAAAAAACACAAATTACCAATATCAAAAATGAAAGAGGAGGACTTCCCTGGTGGCGCAGTGGTTAAGAATCTGCATACCAGTGCAGGGGACATGGGTTTGGGCCTTGGTCCGGGAAGATCCCACATGCCGTAGAGCAACTAAGCCCGTGCACCACAACTTCTGAGCCCACGTGCCACAACTACTGATGCCTATGAGCCCATGCTCTGCAACAAGAGAATCCATTGCAATGAGAAGCCCACACACCGCAATGAAGAGTAGCCCCTGCTCGCTGCAACGAAGACCCAACACGGCCAAAAATAAATAAATTGATTTTTTTTTTTTTAAAAAGTGAAAGAGGAAATATCACTACAGATCAATTAAGATATAAGGAAAAATTATCAACAACATTATGCTAACAATTCCAATAACTTATATAAAATGAACAAATTCCTTGAGAGGTACAAATGACCAAAACTAACAAAAGAAGAAACAGATAATCTGAATCATACTATGTCCATACAACTATTGTAGAATTCCATAATTTAAAAGTATCCTCACAGGGACTTCTCTGGTGGTCCAGTGGTTAAGTAAGACTCTATGCTTCCACTGCAGGGGGCACAGGTTTGATCCCTGGTCGGAGAACTAAGATTCCCCCATGCCATGCACAGCGCAGCCAAAAAAAAAAAAACAAAAGTATTCTCACAAAGAAAACTCCAGGTCCAGATGGCTTCACTGATGAAATCTACTGAATATTTTAAAAAATAATGGCAAATTTACACAAACTCTTTAAGAAAATAAAGGAAGAGGAGGGGATACGTACCAACTCATTTTATGAGAATAGCATTTACTATGATACCAAAACCAGGCAGAAGCATTACAAGAAAACTACAAATCAATTTCCCTACAGATTCAAAACTTCTCAGCAAACTATTAGCAAGTTGAATCCAGCCATGAACAAAAAGGATATTACATCATGACAAAGTGGGACTTAGCCAGAAACATGAGTCTGGTTTAATATTAAAATTATTTTAAAAGTTTAAAATCTGAGACTTAGAACTAACATAAGCTTCAAGAAGCATACATGGGGTAAATAATTGATAGAGGAATGTTAATCCTCAAAACTGTTGTCTTATTTTTTTAGCTTAATGGACTGGGACACGATCAGATGCATAGAGAGCACTGTGCAACTCAAGCTTAAGAGAGTCTGCGCATGACATCCCCCCGACACTGCCCCCCCCACACCCGTCACAATGATTGCTTTATGTGTGGGTCCTGTCACAGTAAAGTTGAGCAAAGAGAATTTTTCTCTTAATCTGGAGTCTGACTCATACATACGTTATCTCTAGAACTGTTGCAACTGTTTTGTTATAAGAGTGAAGCTGACATACTAAAAAGGCCAGTGAGAGAATCATAAAAAGAAAATATAGAGATGAAGCCCATATCAAACCTTCACAAAGCCCTTTATACATCTGAACTTTTTCATAGAAGTCAATTAATTCTGATCTTGGATAGATTACTTTTTATTAACTAAGTAATAAATAACCATGGAAGAAAAATCTGAAAATACAGATAAGCCCACTCTATTTCCATTGCTTTTGCATTTACCATAGAAATTTGTCCATAATATTTAACTTAAAAAACATAAAATTAATCAATATTTGTATCATCCTCCTGAACAACACAAGGTCTCTAGGACACTTTAACTCTGATTATCCCTTATAATTTATAGCTGTATATTTTAGGTATATCTTTTTTTAAGCTCCTCAAAATTATTTTTTTACAATGTTTACTTAGATTTACCTATATCTTATGTTTTGTTTTATCACCTATTCTTGAATCACAGACCACTGATTTGGGGTCACTTTCTTCCACATGAAGCACATATTTTAGCGTTTCCTTAGGTTAGGGATTGTTAATTGCAAACTCTCAGTTTTTGTTTGTCTGAAATGTCTTCATTTTGCCCTCGTTTTGAAATATGTTTTTGACAGTCATATAATTCCAGGGTGAGAGTTATGTTCTTTTAGCACATTAAGATTATGCTACTTTCTTTTGCCTTCCATGGTAGCTCTCAGTCTAATTATCTTTTCATGGTAATTTACTTTTTTCTTTTAAGTTTCCTTGTCACTGGTGTTCTACATTTATCTACAGCATGGCTGGGGGTATTTTTTTCTCTTACTTTATGCTGTTTGAGAATTGATATGCATTTTGAATATTTGGATATACGTTTTTCATTTGTTCTGGAAAGTTCTCTATCACTAACTCTTCTAATGTTCTGCCTGCACCATTCTGTCTCTCATCTCTTTCTAGAATTCCAATTTGATGTATGTGAAGTCTTCTCACTCTATCATTTGTGTCTCAATGTCTCTTCATATTTTCTGCCTCTTTATATCTCTGTACTACATTCTAATTTTCAGTACTATCTTCCAGTTCACTAATTCTGACTTCAGCAGTGTCTAATCTGCTTCTAAAGCAACCTATTGAATTTTTTTCAAGTACTACATTTTTCATCTCCAGAGGTTGTATGTGATTTATTTTCAAATTAGCTTGATCATCTTTTAGTCTACTATTTCTTTAAACATATTAAACATACCAATTGTGTTAATAATTCAAACAGTTAAGCTTTTGTGGGTTATTGATTCTGCTGGTTCTTTCTCATTGTGGCTATTCTTCCTTGGTTATTTTGTGTTTTTGATGGTGACCTAGTCATTCTTGGAATTTATCTGTAGGACTTTTTTGATGCCTGGATTGAAGGCACTACCCTTCTGAGAGGATTTGTGTTTACTTTTTCCAAACCCTAGACACTACTAATTTGGCATCACTTCAAACTTAATATTTACCTTGAAGCTTTTCAGACCATGTGGGTAGTGTAAATCCAGGCTGTAATCCCTAGGGGTTGACTTGTATTTATGAATTATGAGGAAAGAATTGTCCTCCTTCAACCACTGCCAAAGTTTAAATACTACATTTTCCTTGAAGTTCCCTTACAAAATGGGGAGTAGGGTGGGTTTCACCATCATACTGATTAAGTGTACAGATTCACCATCAGTTTTTTGTTTACTTTCACATTGAGTATTCTGCATCCTAGTGAAATGTAAGAGTCTCAAAATTAGACTCCCCAATTTGAGAGGAACTTGGAAATAATCTTTATCCCTTGTACTCCTCAAGACCTGAAAAGTAAAGTTCAAATTCAAAAGATTTGGCAATTGCCCCCAAAGTGAAAGACATTTTCAGTGTGTTCAAGTTCATGTCTTCTCTTAGTTTTGACATCTATGTATTCCATACTTTCTTGCCATCTCACCGATGTATTTAAACACAAATATCTTATTTTTAAAATCCAGGATATTAGGGGATTTTTTGGCTTGTTTTATAGTGAGAGCATCAGTCTGGGTATCTAGTCTATCATGCTGTCAGATATGGAAGTCCTCTTTACACGTCTTCTCTCATGTTATTCCATTAGCTGGAAAACTCTCCACACCATGCCAGTTACAAATTTATCACCTCAGTTCCCAACTCACTCTTCATTGCCTGCTGTGCAAAAATGCAACTGTGCCTTTAAAATAGTTTTTATTTGCCAGCTGACATAATGTTAAACTTTGTCAATAGAGGGTGGTGGAGAGGCATTGCAGGATGAAGGGATTTTCCTTCCAGGTCCCAGTCTGCTCCTTTGGCAGGCATGTGAAGCTTCTCCAGTACCAGGCTCCAGCAGTGCTCACAATTTCCCAAGTGTCTGGCTCCTATAGTGCCCATGGCTTCCCAGGCACCTACCTCCTGCAGCACTGGTGACTTCAGCTTTGCCAATACTAGGGTCCTGCAGCTCAGGCAGCCTCTTCAGTGCAGGGCAGTCAGCAGCAGGGAGCAGCCAGCAGCTTTCCCCAGCACCCTCTTGGGCTGTTTCCTAGCAGAGTGCCTTCAGTGAAATACCTCCTTGGGGACAACTTCTCCTACACCCCAGAGACTTCTGTTGCAGCAACTTCTCTGCTATTTCTGGCTTTCAGACCTGGAGTAGAAAGGAGGAGCTCTTCCTTGGGTATATTGCTAAGGTTGAGTAGTGGTTGGTCCTTTAGAGTTCTCTTTACTTCTATCTAGCCAACCCCACCTTAATCATATCCCCTGCTTCTTTTTTAAAATTAATTAATTAATTAATTTAATTTGGGTGCACTGGTTCTTTGTTGCAGCAGGCTTCTCTAGTCGCAGTGCGCAGGCCTAGAGCATGTGGGCTCAGTAGTTGCAGCACAAGGGCTTAGTTGCGGTATGTGGGATCTCTGCCAGCACTTATCCCACTAATTGAAAATATCATTTTTTTAATATAATGTCACCTACTATGAGAACACACACTCTAGGGAACAATTTTTAATCTTTTATTCTTAATGCCTAAATGCCTAATCCAATTCACAGTAATTACTATATGCTCAAAAAAAAAAAAACTGCTGTTGAATTAACTGAATACTTGCAAATCATTTAGTCTCTCTAATCTTCAATTTCTTCCTGTCCTAACTGGTATCATTAACAACTGTTCTTAAGATGGACTAAATGAATATTTGTTTCTAGCTCTTTAACACAACTAAAGGCAGATCATGCTACTAAATGTGTTATTTCATGTGGGAAAATAACGAAGAATTACTCTTTTAGTAAGATTTTATTTTTCAAATAGTATGATTAATTATAGAAAGAATACAAAAATTATAAAGAAAATAAAAATTACTCAAAATGTTACTAACCAGAGATAAAACTGTTAACATTTTCATGCAGTCATTTCTAATACTTTTTCCATGAATATTTTAAAAACCAAAATTAAGAAAAAACTATATGTATAGCTTTTTTACCCTGCTTTTTTCCATTCAATGTGAGAATATTGCTATGTCATTAAACACTCTTTTAAAAACATGTGTTTTTTTTGGGCTATTATTCCATCATATGAATAAACCATCAAACATTTATCAAGTTATTTGGACACATGATGTTTTAATTTTTTTGCAATTAAAATAGTATTAAGATAAACATTCTTAAAATATTTACACACATCTCTCATTGTTTCCTTAAAAGAAATTAGTGGTTGGATATACTGGATCAAAGCATACAAATATTTCTATGGTTTTTGGAAACTATTGCCAAATTTCCTTCTAAAAACTATGCATTAATTTGCACTCCAGCATGAGAATAGCATTTCAGTGCATATTCAGCAAACAAAATGGTTTGAAAAAAATTGCCAATTTAGTTGTCGAAAATACTATTTACTTTCACTTGTATTTCTTTTATTTTTAGTAATGTGCATGTTTTCAAGTTTATTCCTTTTTTTTTTTTTTTTTTTTTTGCGGTACGTGGGCCTCTCACTGTTGTGGCCTCTCCCGTTGCAGAGCACAGGCTCCGGATGCGCAGGCTCAGCGGCCATGGCGCACGGGCCCAGCCGCTCTGCGGCATGTGGGATCTTCCCGGACCAGGGCACGAACCCGTGTCCCCTGCATCGGCAGGCAGACTCTCAACCACTGCGCCACCAGGGAAGCCCCCAAGTTTATTCCTTTTGATGTTAAGTATCTATTTATATGCACCCTGTTTTTAAAAATTGTGATCAGCATATTTTTACTTTTAATTTTTAAAAGTTCTTTATATATTATGGCTATTAACCAATTTTTCATATATTTTGAAATTTTTTTTTTTTTTTGCTGTTCGCGGGCCTCTCACCGTTGTGGCCTCTCCCGTTGCGGAGCACAGGCTCTGGACGTGCAGGCTCAGCGGCCATGGCTCACGGGCCCAGCCGCTCCGCGGCATGTGGGATCTTCCCGGACCAGGGCACGAACCCATGCCCCCTGCATCAGCAGTCAGACTCTCAACCACTGCGCCAAGGAAGCCCTATATTTTGAAAATCTTTGCATATAATTTTCATTTTAGTTATGATAGGTCTGTGAAATTAAAAATTTTTATAGTCAGTATCTTGATTATGTATTGAATATGTACTCAATCTCTTTCCTAGTGTTTCCTGCGTTGATTTATGCTAAAAGCGTTCTTCCCTATCCTGACATCAGAGAGTCACCTCTATTCTACCCTTTCCTATCCAGTACTAGCTATTTTATTATTTCAGTTTTTAGTATCACATGAGGGAGAGTATGACACTTTTTTCTAAAAATATAACAATATACTCATTACTTGATAATCTGAAAGTTAACCCTAATATATTTGCAAAATCTGTAGACAATACCAGGCATTTGGGGTGGGAGTGGCTGGGATTCGGAGGACTTGAGCTGCTATGTGCTTTAAAAAAACCTAATAATAAATATGGGTTTGCTTTATTTGTTTTAGGATTGCCTGATAAAGTGTACAGTGTCCATAATGGCCTAGCCTTTTATCATTTACAGGTCTTTTATTACTTATTATTTTCATTAAAGAGATCATGTTCTTGGGCTTCCCTGGTGGCGCAGTGGTTGAGAGTCCGCCCGCAGATGCAGGGGACGTGGGTTCGTGCCCGGTCCGGGAGGATCCCACATGCCGCAGAGCGGCTGGGCCCATGGGCCATGGCCGCTGGGCCTGCGCGTCTGGAGCCTGTGCTCTGTGGCGGGAGAGGCCACAGCAGTGAGAGGCCCGCATACCGCAAAAAACCCCCACAAAAAACAGTGTTTATAATCTTAATGTAAAATAATGTAATGTAAGTCTTTTGAGAAATATTTTTTCATTCACCTTATCTTCGTTATTGCTGTCAATACAGTCTAGTCAGAATAAATAAACTCCATTTCTCTTAAAATGTATATGATATAGACTTTATCTAAACCCGTCTTGCATACTCCCCAATGTGTTTTCAGACTTAACAAATAATGGATTTACAAATGCCACTGGCATATTTGGTTATCTCCTTCCTTCTCTTACACTTACTCACTGGCACTGAAGTGGGATTCCTTACTCCTCACTCCTCTTTTGCCCCCTGTGAACAACCTCTTTATGAACAACTGCTAACCTGACCTAAGTTGATGATACTATAGAAAGGCATAGAAATATGTATAAGAATCCCATGCCCCCAAATCCCGTTTCTTCCCCTTTTCCTTCGGGTCAGTGACAGCCCCTTGTAATTGCTCTGTGCTCTTCCCACCTCTACCCCACCCCACTTCCTCTTCCATCATCTCAGATGATGGTAATTCACCACCAGAGACATCTGCTTACACTTAGAAGTCCTTTAAAAATGTTCTTCTTTCCTTGGCTTCCCCAACTTTTGACAATTTCCTCAGGAAAATGCCTGTCTGTTTGCTCAATGAAATAATAGTCTTGAATGCAATTTGTAAATTATAAAGCAATAAACAAAGGCAGTTTATTGTTATCATTTATAATCTCCCCAAATAACCCAAGTCAGGCCTGATGAGTAGTGCCCATGATATGTGTTTCAGAAAAAAAAAAAGATAATTCCAAAGTTTCATAAATAAAGTTTCCTTTCTCATTCTAAAAGTATACATACTAATTGAGGAATATAATAATCTATAAAAATGGAAAATAAGATATGTGCCCTAAATCTGACCACCCAAAATTAGCCCATTTTTTTGCTCCTGTCTTTTTATCTATGCATATTTTCCTTTAGGTATGGTCATATCTATGATTTTGTAGCCTGCCCTTTCAGTTAACATCATAGTATAAAAACTTTTTTTTTTTTTTTTTTTTTGCGGTACGTGGGCCTCTCACTGCTGTGGCCTGTCCCGTTGCGGAGCACAGGCTACGGACACTCAGTCTCAGCGGCCATGGCTCACGGGCCCAGCCGCTCCGCGGCATGTGGGATCTTCCCGGACCGGGGCACAAACCCATGTCCCCTGCATTGGCAGTTGGACTCTCAACCACTGCGCCACCAGGGAAGCCCATAGTATAAAAACTTTTAATGTTATTATGTACCCCATTACATCCTATAGAAGTAATATTTTATTGAAATTTTACACAATAAAAATGCCAGCACAATTAACCTCTTAAATATTTTAAGGTATTCAGAAGTTCCCTTTAAAAACACCCATAAATTTTTCCAGCTATCCCTCTAATTAAATATGCCTTCATTCAAACTCACTATTAAAAATAAAGACGTGCACATTAAATAGGTTAACTGTATGGTATATAATTATATCTCAATAAAGCAGTTACTAAAAAAATTACAATAAAAGCAAATACAAATCCATTTCCCTGTAAATGTGATTACATTTTATCTACTTGATAGTGTGACAGGATCACTTATTGAAATATTAATTTGTGTTTTGGCCTGTGCATTTTTCTTTGCCCTCAATCCCAGATGTTAGTCTCAAGATTTTGAATTTCCTTTCTTCAGAGGTATTTACATGACCAAGTTGAAGCCACATGAACCATATCCTCCTTCCAACTTGGATAAAATTCTAAACTCACTGAAGAGCTTATGCAAGGTTTCCTAGAGATGTACAGGAGAGGGAGGGTCTTTTTAAAGTAACAAGAGGGAAAAAAGAGGGCTGTTCTCAACCCTGGGAGAAGTCAAGGGTAGAGGGGGAACAGAACTCTAGGGCAAGTGGCCCTTGGATTGGGGTACCTGGCAGGGCTGGGTCCCAGGCCCAGACATATCTTGTCTCATCCAAACTTGCCTTGCCTAGGCAGTGTCATCGAATTATCAATCCAAACCCCTGAGACAAAAGGTCCTCATGGGCTGGCACAGGTTCCAGTGGAAACCAGGGTTGACTGTAGGATCAACAGAATAGCTTCCCAGGAACTTTGTGATATCAAGAGAACCCGGCAATTTTGCATGAACCCTCGCAGGCATGGGGAGTCCCAGTAAGCACATACTACAGCTATCACCAGCCTGGAGGCCAATGATGCAGGCGCAGGTTTAAACTGGTTTATCGGACAAAAAGAAATTCAATCTTTTTTATTAAGAATATTCATGTTGGGCTTCCCTGGTGGCGCAGTGGTTGAGAGTCTGCCTGCTGATGCAGGGGACACGGGTTCATGCCCCGGTCCGGGAAGATCCCACATGCCGCAGAGCGGCTAGCCCCGTGAGCCATGGCCACTGAGCCTGCGCGTCCGGAGCCTGTGCTCCGCAACGGGAGAGGCCACAACAGTGAGAGGCCAGCGTACCTCAAAAAAAAAAAAAAAAAAAAAAAATTCATGTTCACTACACTAGTACTGCAACCATATAGATTGCAATTATTTTCTAAGTATCACCTCATATACAATATTACTAATCAATTTTTTAAGGAAGTCTGTTCTCCCACAATGGAGTAGTATTGCTCTATTTTAAACCTGGAAGGGACCTTGTAGATCTAGCCTATCCCCGTCATTTTACAGATCAAAAACTTGAACCTGCAGAAGGTTAGGTGAATCCCTCAGAGTCACAGGTTTGAACTTGAGCTAGAATCAAGTATCTTCACTCTTAGGCAGTGCTCCTGTACTTTCTCAGAGTAGGATTTGCAGTCACTACATTAAAGTGCTCATAGATTGATGAGTTATCAAGTCCTGCCAGGCAGCCTTGTAGTTGTCTACTCTATCCACAGAGATGTTGAGCTGGATAATCATCACAGGTTTACTTGTGATAAAGCTAGGCTTTAGTGCAACTCACTTGAGAACAGTGGGTTTTCAAGTTTGTACAGATCACCAAAAAAGTCATTGCAACCCAAGTCACACACTTACCATGGCCCTTCTCCCAAGAACAGCCGTGAGCAACTGTCATCATTATTGGATATTGTATAAGAAAAGCACATTCTTCCCTCATTTGTTTCTTTTAGGGTTCCTACAGTGATTTTTGAAAGACACACTTTGACCTACATTTCTACTACTTCTATAACATAATGATGATGTAATTCAGAAGTGAAGGACCAGCAGAGATAACAACAAAAGATGCAAAATCAGAAATATTGTGAAATAAAATAAATGATATATTGTGCAAGGTTACTGGTACATAAGGATATGTAATAATGTGAAAGATTACAATGAAGTAGATGTTTTTGCTAGCTGTACATGGGTTAGAAATATCAGTATGGAGTGATGTAAGTGTGCATGTTTTATCTCGACACGTGCAGAACTGTGCTGCTTTTCATTGTCATCCTTTGCATGCTGGTTAAACATTTGTTACGCATTTTATCACCATTGAAGCACTTTTCGTACTCACTAACTTAAAAGCAATTTAAGCAATTTTAAATTCCCACTCTGGGAAAATAAAACTGCCATTAGAGGAAAACACATTTATGTTGATTTATTCCTATCAATATATTTTAATTCAAAATATATTTTTCTGATTACACCTTTGTTCAATAATTGCAACTACACAGTATGGTTTTGTTGAAGGAATCAAATGTAATGTTTATCTTGTAACCTCAGTAGATTTTGTATCTGTTGTGAGAGTGTTTTTTCTCATTATAAAAATGTAAATATGTTAACAGTTCCCTCTGACAAACAGATTATTTTGTGATATTACCAGGTCACAAATGTTGAAGTTAAAGTTCAGAAATAGGGATGTCAGGGACAAATTAGAGGTATGGTATTAACAGATTTAAAAATACTGAGGGAGATGCAAGAGGAAGGGGATATAGGGATATATGCATACATATAGCTGATTCACTTTGTTATACAGCAGAGACTAACACACCATTGTAAAGCAATTATACTCCAACAAAGATGTTAAAAAAAATACTATATGTAAAATAGGTAAGCAACAAGGATTTACTGTATAGCACAAGGAACTACACCCATTATCTTATAATAGCTTATATGGAATATAATCTGCAAAAATACTGAATCACTATGCTGTACACCTGAAACTAACACAATATTGTAAATCAACTATACTTCAATTAAAATAATAAAATAAACGACTTTTTACCTTAAAAAAAGGAATAGAGGCCAGTGGCCAACCAGCAACCCTGGCAAGACCTCATAGGGTCGAAGACCTCTGGGGAGTTTTCTCAGCTCAGTATCAGGTCCTGAGTGTTGTGGGACCAGAAACTTGATATTGTCAATGTACCCAGACTTGATCGATTCAAGTAATCCATATTTCATAAATGATCAAGGGACTGATCTATAGACCCAGATGCAGATTTACTCCTTTATAACGGTAGGAAGCACTTGGGGTAGGAAGTCAGCAGAACTGCATTCTGACCCAGGCTTACCACTACTACCTGTGAGGGCAAGTTACTGAATTTCTCTGAGACTCAGTGCATGCATCTGTAAAATGCAACTGTCATGAGGAACAGAAGAAATGTATAAAGTACCTAACACAATGCCCAGTACGCAGTGAATGGTGGTTATTATGAGGGGCATGATAGTGGTGATGACAAAAAGGAGGAAGAGGAGGAGAGGAGGCTGCAGGAACCACAAGGATTAGAAGACTTGTGCTGGTTGATCAAAGACAGTCAAGAGAGAACTAGAAGGTCCTTCTTAGTAGAGAATCAGAGAAGGGCTTCCCTGGTGACGCAGTGGTTGAGCAAGGGACACAGGTTCATGTCCCGGTCTGGGAAGATCCCACATGCCGCGGAGCAGCTGGGCCCGTGAGCCATGGCCACTGAGCCTGCACATCCCGAGCCTGTGCTCCGGGAGAGGCTACAACAGTGAGAGGCCCACATACTGCAAAAAAAAAAAAGAGAGAGAATCAGAGCAAAGTGTATTGAGTTGAACATTATAAAAGCTTGGGCCTTCAAGCCATGAGGATCTGGTAGACCCACCTCGACTCTAGGGACACGCCTGTCTGTCAGGCAGTATAAGTTGTTTCTATTCCAGAACCTAGAACAGTGCCTAGCAAATAGTACTCAATAAATAGTTAATGGATAAACAGGTGGAGTGCCCCAACCTGGGAGACAGTGATAATTTCTTTTATCTTTGGTTCACCTATTTCTGGACTCAGTAGAGGTATTACTGCCTCCCATTTCTTCCCAATCCCCACACTATATGACCACAGAATTTCTTCAGTAATATAGTCAAGTGATTCACAGATTTCTCTGATTATGTCATTACATTTAGACATTGATTAAACTCAAATCACTTTGTCATTCACTGCAATCATATTTCAAAATCCGGTGAGTTTTTCTTTATAACCTAACGAGTGCTTATGGTAGAGACTGGCTAAATGCTCCTAAAACTCATGTCTTCTTTTTCCTGGGCACACAGCTAGATTACATTCTCATGACCACGACTGAGCTCTAACCATTGGAACATGTGACAAGTAATGTACATTTCTTCCTTGCCTGGACAATAGAATCTTCCTGTTTGCAATTCAGCTCTCTATCTTACTTTGTCCAGATGTTGTAGAGAACCCAGTAGCCCTAGGAGATGGCAGAATCAATGAAAGGAAAAGCCTGGGTCTCTAAATAATCACATGGTCCAGAGTCTGCCTCTCTTTCATTGGATTGAGATCTAAATGAGAAACATATCTTTACTGTGTCAAGTCACTGAGATGTGGGGGTTATTTTTATAGCAGTTAGCTTGTCCTGACTAATTTAGAACAGTAATCATGCCACTTAACTGATTTTTATTTTAAATATATATATATTTCTTGAGAATATTAAAAAAGATATATATTGGTCTTATGGGAAAACCCGAACTAACTTTTTGGCCAACCCAATATATATCTTGAGAACTTGGAACAATTCATTTTTTTCCTATATTTCATATTTACATGGTTACCCAAGCATGGCCTTTTAGTCCTTCCTTTCATGTCCTCTTAGTCACCCATATCACACCAAATCAATCAATCAGCAATCAATTCTGCCACTAAACATCCATTTCTCTTCATCCCCACTATCTATACCTTGCTTATTAGATCCCTGATTTTCCCACCTGGATTGCTGAAATAGCCTCCTATATTTTCTAATTGCCCTCAGTCTCTCATTCCTTTGATGTATCAGCCAGCCTTTGCCAGAGAGGTCTTTCTGACATGAAAATCTGATTTTGTCACTTCCTTGCTCAAAATTCAGTAACTCTGCATCACCTCCCGACTAATATCAAAAGAAATTAGCCATCTTTTAGAGCCTCTTTGCTATGTCTTCCTTATCACACACCTTAAACTATTAAAGCTCAATGGTTCCCAAGTGTGAGTCTAAAATACCTGGTTTCCTAGGCATTACTGAAAAGAGTTCTGGAATTCAGAAGAGGTCCAGGCATTATTTGCTGACTAAACAAATGATATAGCTTAAATATATATGCATTACTACTGAGTTAACATATATAATGCATGCAACTTATGTGAGTTACTTTTATCGCCATCATTTTCCAAATATTTATTGCTATTGTGATTAATAAAATAAAATTCCTTTTGAATGAAACTATTTGTAATATATCTCTAAGTTGCAGGATATTAAATAAAACTACTGTCACATGCATCGGGGGCTCAATGTTTTGATGTTAAAAAGGGATCCACTCTTGACTATTTGGGAACTACTGCTGTAGCCAATACAAACTATTTGCATTTCCTTGAATGGACAGTGACATTGATTCTGTACATGTGGTGGATTCTGTGGTTTGGCTTGATCAACCCCCATCCCACCGTACTTCTATGGTGCCTTCCTGTGCTGCAGAGACTAGAAAGCTAATGGCTTTCTTTCTCAAATTCTTTTGCAGCAAAAGTTCTGAATGCACAAAATAGATGCACTCCTGTGAGATTTAGAAATTAAAAAAACAGAGCTGAGGCCATCTTCCTGCTCTCCTGGCTTTTCTACTGGCAAGCAATTTTGCAGAGATCCTTTTCTCTAGCAGAGTCCAGTGGCACCAGGATCAGTGCTGCCTTCCTGATTCCTCATTAGAGGATGGTAACATGTGTTTTGTTTTGTTTTGTTTTTTGCGGTACGCGGGCCTCTCACTGCTGTGGCCTCTCCCGTTGCGGAGCACAGGCTCCGGACGCGCAGGCTCAGTGGCCATGGCTCACGGGCCCAGCCGCTCCGCGGCATGTGGGATCTTCCCGGACCAGGGCGCGAACCCGTGTCCCCTGCATTGGCAGGCGGACTCCCAACCACTGCACCACCAGGGAAGCCCGGTAACATGTTTTTGGTCTGAATAATTCCAGTGATGGCCTCAGCGGGACAGTACTATAGTCTTTCAGGAATCATTCCTGGTAGGCCAGCCTACAGCCCATTCTTCTGGCCTTTCCATGATTTTATCCTAATCACCCATGGATTTTCACCTTCTTAAAATGATTTCTGTTTCCTTAAAATTGGTTTCTGTTTCCTGCACTGAACTCTGACTAACACAAGTCTTGGAAAATATTGCTCTGTCTAACATGGAATGCATGGCCCCTCTCAGCTCCTCATCCTCTTGTTCTCAGTTCAAGTGTCTTCTTTTCTAGGAAGCATTCACCAACCCCTGCAGCTGAGTCAAATACCTTCTTTTCTGTCCCAGTCATAACCCTAGGATGGCACTTCTCACTATTGTATAATAATGGTCTATATTTGTTCATTACTTGTCTATAAAAATTGACCAACGGGACTTCCCTGGTGGCGCGGTGGTTAAGAATCCGCCTGCCAATGAAGGAGACACGGGTTCGATCCCTGGTCCAAGAAGATCCCACATGCCGTGGAGCAACTAAGCCCGTGCACCACAACTGCTGAGAGGCCGTGAGCCACAACTACTGAGCCCATGTGCCACAACTACTGAAGCCCACTCACCTAGAGCCTGTGCTCCACAACAAGAGAAGCCACCACAACGAGAAGCCCACGCACCGCAACGAGGAGTAGCCCCCGCTCGCCTCAACTAGAGAAAGCCCGCATGCAGCAATGAAGACGCAAAGCAGCCAAAAATAAATAATATATAAAAAAATTGACCAGTAAAGCTACTTTTTATTAGTCGCTTATTCCCAGGTAGGTGCACTGTAAGGGCTCATGTAGTGAATGAATGAAGAAATAGGAATTTCCATGAATAACAATTAACAACCCATAAAGAAGGAAATGCAGTAGCATGGGAGAAGACGTGTAGTTTTTCTTGCAAAATGGTACCATGTGCAATTATATATAAAGTCAGGCAGGCCTGAAATGCCATAAGTCTATGTATGTTCTCCTTAGACCCCTAACAAAGACAGCCATATGGGCTAGACCAGGGATTGGCCATTTTTCTCTCTAAAGGGTCAGACAATAAATATTTTAGGCTTTGTGGGCTATGTGATCTTTGTCACAACTACTCAACTCTGCCATTTTCAAGAGAAAACAGCCTTGCTGCTGGCTTGAAAACTGACCCCTGACACTGAGGGCACAGAGAGACTGAAGAAAGAAGTGAGCCACTCCAGACTGGTAGGTGGCAGGTTTAATAAGCAACGGAACTTACACACGTCTCCACACCTGCCCGCCAGAATCTTAAAAGTTTATACAGAGGCCTTACCGGGTTCAGTCACGTGTTCAGTGGCGATGGTCTCAACAACACCTTGCTCTCTCAAGGCTGCGTCCCTGGAACAGCTCCCACGGCGGGAACGGTGGGCAGAGGTACCTTCCAAGACAGGGGAGCATGTGAGGCGTCTCTGAGTGCGCAGTTATGCCCTCTTGATGACCTCGTCCAACACACACACACACACACACACACACACACACACGTATATATAAAACAGATAATATATAAATAATGGGGATGGTTGTGGTCCAGTAAATCTTTACTTATGAACACTGAAATGTGAATTTCATATAATTTTCATGTCACAAAATATTATTCTTCTGATTTTTTTCAACCATTAAAAAAATATACAAACCATACCAAAATAGGTCGGGAGGTGGCAGGTAGTAAGGGGAAGCATATTTGGCCTGTGGGGAGTAGTTTGCCAGTCCCTGGTTTAGGAGATTAAGGAAAGGTCTGGCTTTACAGTTTGGAGTGACTTCGGTTTTTTTTAGTGGACGTTTGTATGCATTTCAATTTATTCCCATGTAAAATGAAGATTATATCACTTATGTAATAACATATTACTAATATAATTAACTGTGATATTAAAATAATAATTGCTAAAATGTTTTGAGACCTTGAGGACAGGACTTTGTCACTTGTAGGTCTTCTTAAGTTCCTAAGTACTGGATTAATTTAAGTGTTTGATAGATAACATCGAATAGGAAGGCCTTGATGTTCTATGTATTTGGCAAAGCTGCTGGTGAGCAGTATGTGGTAAGAATATTCTCCCCTTCATTTATCGCATGAAAGGTAAAGAGGCACAAATAATATGTGGAAGATTACCACCCTGCTTTTGTTCCCATCCAGAAATGGACAAATCACCTTAATTGCAGTTTTCAATAAAGCAGATGTCAAGAGTTTTTAAGCCCACACATTATACCTGCTTTAGTTTCTAGGATAAAATTTTTCTTGGAGTTTTTCAAAGACTCGTGTAACTAGAGAGGTGGGAAGGGACACCTCCCTCTACCCACAACTCACAGGTGAGACTGTCTTGGACGTAGACTTTTAAATGGTAGCTGGTGGCAGGACTGGGGCAGACACTGGTCTCTGATTCCCACTGCAGTGCTCTTTCTACTTTACCAGGCTTTAGAAAAAAATTATCTGCTTTGTTCTAATAAAAATTGTCTAAGGTTAAGTCCAATCATGGGTTTATAACTAAATCACGTGTTTCCCTGAGTTGCAAAGGATTTCTTTTATATCAAACACAGAGATAGAGTATAAGAAGCCCTAATTTCTTATTTCTTATTGATGTCACTAGCCATTCCGCAAGGTCCTGAGATGTGAAACCAAGGAGAGGGAGGGATGAAGATTCAATGGCCTTAGTAGAGACTAGAGGTGAGTGAGATCAGAAAGAGATAAGCAGAAAAACATTTCTTGCCACCTAATGGACAAGCATCACTAAGCTGTCTTCTGCTGCTTTCCTGTTGCATTTGAGAAATTAAGGAATAACATCCTACTTCTTTTAGGCATTCCAGCCTCTCATTTTTGCCTAAAATTGCCCAAGTATAGTGAGCTCTGCACAATTTCACAAAAAAAGCCACCCCAAAACAACAACAAAAACCATGCAGTTCCCACACCCTCTGTGTTTAAACAACTCAGGGAGACCTATCTTGATCATCTTATTTAAGAGTGGAACACCTCTACCTCTACACCCAGTCTCCATTCCCCTGATCTCTCTTTTTCCATAACACTCATCTCACTTAGTATACAACATAATTAACTCATTTATTATGTTTATTGGCTATTATATTTCTCCCCGCAACTAGAATGTAAGCTCCCTGATGGCAAGGATTTCTGTTTAGTTCTCTGATTGTTTACCTCGAATAGTACCTTGCACATAACAGGCGCTCAGGAAATATTTGTTGAATTAAAAAACGAAAATGAAGAATAGGGAATTAAGGCACGTCTTGACATATTACACGGTTATATTTGAAAAAGACTTGGACAAGATGCAAAGAAAAGATGGGGACAATAGAATCATATGAAGACAAAGGAAAAGAACACTTATTGAACACTACAACATGCCAGGGACAACACAGAGCTTTATGTCCATTACCTTATTATAATAGCTATTATTCTGTTCCTTCAGTTGATGAAACTGAGGCTAGATAACTTGTTCAGGTTCATACGACTGGTAAGGGGTGGAGTCAGGGCTCAATACCCACACCTGACTGCAAAGCCCATGTGTGTCCCCACTGCTTTGTAGCAAACTATGTAATGTCACCCCTGTGAACCAGAGTGCTAGTGGAGCCAGCTCAGCATACAGACCTGATTTTATTAAACTGGCTAAATGGACAGGTTTCTTTTGTGGGACACTAGCAGATTCATGCTGAACAGGTTTTGCTTTCCAAATTTACCACATAACAAATTTCCTAAAAACATTCTTAATCAAAAGTAAATTGGGGGGGAAAAAAAAGTAAATTGGGATTGTTCATTCATGAATCAATCCCCCAAACCATGGAACTCAAATATTGGAACTTGTCATGTTGCCTGGGCAGTAGAAAATGGCTTAGTGAGTTAAGTACTCACAGATTCAACATATTAGGGCAGCCAGCATCAGACCCACTTCCATGGCTTACCTGCTTCTTTGCCTGCAATCACTTAGGCTATATAAAGGTAGAGATTTCTCCCCTGACTTCATAGGCATCTTTCCTTTTCTACTCTTCACCCCACAACTCGAGTTGATACTTTCACACATATATATTTCTCCTGTTTACAAATTGGGACACGGAAATATAAGTTTTACTGCCTTCATGGCTAACGAATTTCTAGAAGCAGAAGCAGACAGTAATCACAGGTATCTGGCTGATGTGATCGACATGGATCTGAAGTAGTGATCAAGATGGAAGGGTCAGGGATATACAGGTTGGGGATGTCATGGGGATATATGCCAGGGATATCTGAGACTTTAAGGACAGAGGAAAGTGGGGAGAGAAAGGCCAGCTTTAACCAGTTCAACCATGGAGAGGTTTGCATAAACCGGCGGAGGCGGGGGGGTGTCTCTCTGGATCCTAATCACACATTTATTCACATTTGCTCCATCCCCAGCCCTTCTCTCCAGTAGCAGGGATAAGGTAACAGTTTAGCTGTAACCACAACAAGCAGGGAAAGACAATTGTTTCTGAAGACTAGAAGAGAAAATAAATAATCAAGTGATTTTGAATGGTTGTTAAGGCATAAAGAACAAATAGTTTCATGTCCTGTGAGGGTTTTAGGGTGTGCCCCATAAATGTTTCATACAAGCTACCATATAAATAATAGACACAACCAGATGGAGCTTGGGGAGTAGAGCTGATTTGTGAAGCATCATTACTTATGTGGTCTAGTCATTCTTCAACTTAGGTGTTGATAAAAATAAGCTGGGGGGCTTCCCTGGTGGCGCAGTGGTTGAGAGTCCGCCTGCTGATGCAGGGGATGCCGGTTCGTGCCCTGGTCCGGAAGGATCCCACATGCCGCGGAGCGGCTGGGCCTGTGAGCCATGGCCGCTGAGCCTGCGCGTCTGGAGCCTGTGCTCCGCAATGGGAGAGGCCACAACAGTGAGAGGCCCGCGTAACACCCACCCCCCGCCAAAAAAAAATTAAAATTATTTAAAAAAAATAAGCTGGGTTGGGATATTTATTTAAAATTCAGAGACTTCTTCACACACTAGGGCCAGGAATCTGAATTTGTAACAAGTCACCCGAGTGATTCTGATGAACCACAGTTTGAAAGATGCTATCATAAGACTGCAGAGTACTACGGATGCAATGGTGATTTGGAGCTAAAAATGAGTTCATGTTTGACTACAGGACTACAGACATATCAAGAAAACTAAACGAGGGAATTCCCTGGTGGTCCAGTGGTTAGGACTTGGCACTTTCATGGCCAGGGCCCGGGTTCGATTCCTGGTTGGGGAACTAAGATCCCTCCAGCTGCGAGGAAAGCTAAACAAGTCAAATCAGAAGAGCATAAATACTCTTAAATTCTCCAATGTTACCAAATAACTGTGAATATCACTATATTTTATAAAGAAAGCAGAAGGAAATATTTAATTCATTCCATCCATTGTAATCTCTGTGCCACCATATTAAATTTTAGCAATCTTCCAAGAATGGCCTTCCCAAATCTCTCAAGCATTTTAACTATCAACCTCAGAAGATAAAATTTCTATTTATCTTCCAGGCCTCCATATCACTGGACACAAAACATTACTCTACATGACAAGCTACACTTAAAATAAGAGCTACTATTTATTGAGTGTCAGAGACTGTTTTTATACGCAGCATCTTGTTTAATTCTCACAATAAGCCTGACAGGTAGGGACCATTATAATCTTCATCTTAGAGTTTATGAAACTGAGGACTAAGGCTTAGCAGGTTTAAGATGTTTGTCCAATGGATGGAAACCAAATTTTTGTGGTGAGCATGCTGTAGTGTATACAGAAGTATAAATATAATGTTGTACACATGAAATTTATGTAACGTTATGAACGAACGTCACCTTAAAAAAGAAAAAAGAGGGCTTCCCTGGTGGCGCAGTGGTTGAGAACCTGCCTGCTAATGCAGGGGACACAGGTTTGAGCCCTGGCCTGGGAGGATCCCACATGCCACGGAGCAAATAGGCCCGTGAGCCACAACTACTGAGCCTGCACGTCTGGAGCCTGTGCTCCGCAACAAGAGAGGCCGCGATAGTGAGAGGCCCGTGCACCACAATGAAGAGTGGCCCCCGCTTGCCGCAACTAGAGAAAGCCCTCACACAGAAACGAAGACCCACACGACCCACACAGCAAAAATTAATTAATTAATTAATAAATTTCTACCCCCAACATCTTCTTTAAAAAAAAAAAAAAGAAAGAAACTTGTCCAAAGTCACATGACTAGTAAATAGCAGAGCCAATGTTTGAATTCAGATCTTTCTGACTCCAGAAGCACCAGCTCCTAAAGCTCTAAGCAATTCTGTCTCCACTGGAGTCTTCGTTCACACACACCCTATGGACATGCACAGATAAAGCAAATGTCAATACTAATTGCATAGCTTACCAAAGATACACAACCCCGGCAGAGTAACAGGTCTATTTCATAAAAAATGACATAAGATCAAAATGTAATTATGCCTCTCCAAAATATAAATAAAAGTCGACATCACTATCCAGTGCTTGCCATTCTTGCTAGACATGCTTTAACTATGGAAATGGTAATTCTTGTTGCTAGCAGGTAAACTTTTTTTGTTCAGTGTAGCTTCCACCTGAAACCTCCAATGCGTCATATTTTCTGACGTATCTTCTTTTTTTTTTAATTAAAAAAAAATTTATTTTATTTATTTATTTTTGGCTGCATTGGGTCTTTGTTGCTGTGCACGGGCTTTCTCTAGTTGCGGCAAGCAGGCGCTACTCTTTGTTGCGGTGCTTCTCATTTCTGTGGCTTCTCTTGTTGCAGAGCATGGGCTCTAGAGTGCAGGCTCAGTAGTTGTGGCACACAGGCTTAGTTGCTCCTTGGCATGTGGGATCTTCCCCGACCAGGGCTCAAACCTGTGTCCCCTGCATTGGCAGGTGGATTCTTAACCACTGAGCCACCAGGGAAGCCCTGACATATCTTCTTATAACCACCAATACTTAAAATTTTTTGTTGCTGTTGAATACTCCTAATACATTTAGCCTCCTACGGAAATTTCTGAAGCAAACAAAATAATCTCTCCCAGCCACTCACTAGTACACACAAAACCTAGAATTCTAAAAGAATACTGACCACAAAAATCATAAAAAGACATTTCCCAAAATAGTATTTTCTTTTATGTAGAATACAAAGCCAATCTAAGAATCTAAGGATCTCATAATCCAGCCTTTTTCCTTAGCGAAGGAAAACCTCTTTACCCTTTAAAACAGCTGAAGTTTTAGCACCCTCAGATCCTGCATTTGCTCCTTTACTTTTAGGTTCCTTCAGCATTGTAAACTGGTTTGCTCTGCCTCCATCCATGATTACAAGGAACATTTTGTATTATGTTGTGTATTATATCCATCTCTGCTGCTAGGCCATAGGCTCCATTAGCACGGGACCACATCTATTTGGTATCTCTTACAATAACCACAGTAACTGATGCAAAGAAGGCACTTAATAAGTGCTGTTGAATGAATTAATGGACGCGTGACCCATGAAACTTAGTGGCTCCTAGAGCTTGGTTCTTTCTTCCAACCTCACCAGTAGAATAGTTTGAACTTTAGTGGATGCCTCTTTCTACTTTACTTCACTTAGGATTGAAAAGCTACTGGTTTTGCAGACAATCACCAAGAATTTGGACCAGCTCCTCTCTACTCATCACTTTGCAATACCTGTCAGATCACTGGCTCTTCCTCTTTTGGAGTGTTAGATACAACTCCAGTAGGTGAAGGCAGATATAGCCTCCAAACTGGGAAGGGAAGACTGGATACAGTGGTGGGGGATGAAAAAGTGAGAGCTTTCTGCTGCCTGCTTTTCTCTTGTGAACAGAACAAGTAAGAATTGAGAGAAGCAATGGGACTCTACTGAGCAGCTAAGGTATAGCAGGAAGGTACCAATCATCTAAGGTAGGATGGCCAAAGGAGGCCTCGTCTGGCTGCAGCCATTGCAGACTTTGTTATGTCTGGAGCAGTTGGGGACTTAGAGGGCAGAGAGACCCTTATCCCCCTGTCTGATGCTGGGGACCCAGATGTTGCTGAAAAGCCTTTCTTCTTCTAAGTCAGAATTATCTACTTAGGGAAAGGTTTCTTTTATATTTATTTCTTCCCCCTCTTCAGCTCCTACTCAGGTCACATCTAAATGTAAAGTCAGAGCCAAGGGTGGGTGCATTCTGAAATCATCCCAGCATAACTTCTCTTAGAATATACCTTTCTTCCTTCCCTTCCTATTTCTTTCCTTCTTTCCTTTCTTCCCTTCCTCTCTCCTTCTATATCGTGACAAGCAAAATTACTCATTTCATTTTTCCTTCTCTCAAATACCACTGGCCAAAGGTCAGCACTTTAACAGACTTGTAACAGTCGATCTGATATTTGGAAAGAGGACTTTAGCAATCCAACAGACTAGAAATCTTGGTTTTTGAATGAAGAAGATGGTATTGTAAGAAAAAGTGTCAAATGATGGAAAAGGAAAACATCTCTTTGCAAATAGCTAAATCCTCCTAAGACCTGGAGTCGATTCTTCCACTGTAAAGAGACTTCAGTCTGATTTCAGGTAACATTTAATGCTTCCTTTTTAAGCACTGTCACACTGTTCTTTTAAAGCTGTCCTTTCTTGTCAGCCATCCTCAATAGATTTTTTTTGTCAATAACTCCATATGGTGAGGGTGAGCCTAGAAGTGAATTCATATAAAAACCATTATTTAACACAATGTTTCTCCCTTAGTTTTAGCTCCATTACATCAAAACATCACTGTTTTAGTTAACTTCTCAATTGTATGCCTCTCCTGTCTGTCCCATCCCACTCCAGGTTAAAGGAACCTTTCTCATGAGTTGTACTTCCCACATTGCAAGTGCAGCTTCAGAAAATGTCCCTGGCCTATTGCCTATCTCCGAGCCCTGATAATCTCACTTCGTTTGGGGTTTAAATTATAGCTTTCTGTTGGTTGTTCCTTGCCGTAACTTTACCTGTGTGGTGATTCTAATAAATCCCCCTTTTATTTAGCTAGTTTGAGAAGATCGCTGTAGAATGTAATAGGAAGTAAAACTAAGTTTAAAAAAATTTAAGAGACCACCTAGGCACTCTAAATGTGTTCAGATTTCCGAGCTCTATTGAATAATACCCGAGAGTCTTGAGAAAATATGCAGTTAAGTTTGCACTGTTGAACACCAATGGAAATCCTTTCTGGAATGAGTCAAGGGATATAACAAATAAATAAACAAACATACAAGGAAATAATTTATTTCTAAATATATGTGAATATAAAATCAGGCCATAAACACTCTAGTTATATTTCTTGGGATTAGGGGAAGAAAGGTGGATTCTGCAAATTATACGGTTATAAATGAGATACCGAACCTAGATAATATTCTAGAAAGTGCTATGTAGTGGAATGCCCATTATATCCTCCCATCCCTGTCCTCACTTTAGAGGACAATTTCTGCCTACAAACCCCCAAAGAGCAGCCCTCCATTATAGGGGAGTCCTTGCCCCTCACCTGGTGGCATTGCCAGCGAAGGAGGCCATGTGCTTTTTGTTTCCATACCTGATTGTCCTTACTGCACTTGAGTTCTGTGAAAGACCCCAATATTTGTCCAGTTAAGTTCCCTTTTCTCTTCAGCTTATCTGAGTGGCTTTATGGTCCTTGGAACGAAATGAAATCTGACTAAGATAAGCAAGTGAAGGAAAGATCTGCGTGTACTCAAAAAAAGGACCAAGTAATCGCTAGAAGCCAGCATGGAGTTCCTAAGACTAGCCTAAATCTATTTTTCTTTTGTAACAAAGTTAATAAACTGATAGCTCAGTTGCACTGTGGCCTTTGGATGTGTTACAGATCTCTTGTTTTTACCTGCCTAGTATCTATTTGCCTTCTTCCCTTAGTAGTACTCCAGTGTTACTTTGGAAAGCTAACAGCCTTTGTATGCAATCCTTTTTTCTATTGCTTTCTTAAATTATTTTCAAAATATATTTGATACATACAAAAGAATAATGTAGCATCTATGTAAGTTATAAAATGAGCACCTGTGAGTCCACCAAGAAGCAAAATGTTAGCAACATATTGCCTCCATTTAAATAATTCTGTACTAACTCATCTCCCTGCTGCCTCCAATAATGCCCCCTTCTCCCCACAGCATGTAACCATGCAATCTTGGTGGGAGGGTCAAGCAAAGTGTCCTCTTCTACTTTGGCCGAAGAGTAAGCATAAAACTTGGATAAGGGCAAGTGGACTCTTCCATTCCACTCTTTTTAGTGGCACAAAGAAGGGAAGGAAAAGAGTTTGAGCAAATTCATCATAATGAAGATATTCTCACCAAAAGTGATCTCAATCCCTGGAGTTGACAATGCCCCTGGGCTTTCTGAGGTCTGGCTCTGCCCCTTTTCTTTTATTTCTGAGAGCCTTCTCATATCATTCCATAATTTCCTCTTTTTGTTTTAATTAACCAGAATTAGTATAACCCACCCATCAAAGAACTCCTCTCTGGTAACATTAGTGAATGAAAATTTCATAAAGCCTTTTGACAAAGCCACATCAGATGTCTTCATGAGCAGGCTACAAAAAATATGGATAGGATGAGAGTGAAATTACAAAATAATGGTCACCTCTGGGGAGAACTGGAGAGGAACTGGACCAGCGAATGGGGCCTCAATTGTATATTCAATGCTTTATTTCTTATAAAGAAATCTGAGGCAATATAATAATATGTTAAATTATAATAAAGCTCCTACATGATTGCTATTTTATATTATTCTTTATAAATTTCTTTAGGTTTAAATTTTTTTTTTTTTTTTCTTTATGGGCCTCAAGGGATCTCAGTTCCCCAGCCAGGGATTGAACCCCGGGCCATGGCAGTGAAAGTGCCAAATCCTAACCACTAGACCACCAGGGAATTTCCAGCTCTAAATTTTTAAAATTTAGGTGAAATTAGGTGGCTCTATCACAGGTTCAATAACTGTGGTCATGGGAGTGCTGATTAATGATCAATGTCTACCTGTTGGGGGTAGGTGCTCTAGGTTCTGCCTTAGACAATGCTTTTAAAAATGACTTGGAAAAATGTAAAGAAGGCATCGAATTTGTGAATGAACCAAGGATAGTGAGATCAATAGCAAATATGCTGAATGAACTAATCAGCATACAAAAAGATGCTGGCAAAATGGAATTCTGGGCTGAGTTTCATCAGCTAAAGGAAAAAGAAAACTCTACCATTTATTGAATACTTATTATATGAAAGCACTGTTTTAGTTATTTTATATACATTATTTTTATCAAATTCTTTCAATAACCTTATGAGTTACATATTACCCTCCCCTTTACACATGAAGAACGGAAGCAAAGACAGGTTGTAAAATTTGTCCACACAAATTAGTAACAAATTTGTCCACACAAATTAGTAACTGCTGCATCCAAGCTCTGAACTCATGTTGTTTTAACTCCAAAGCCTTGAATCTTAACCACTATACAACCACAGGGTTATAAAAGCTTATGCCTCAGTTTCCCCCAAATACATCATATAATAGAATGGAGGAGACATGGCTTAACAGTCCACATTTCAAACAAAAAGTTTTTTTGGAGAATAAGCACAATAACGGTCAGCAGAGTGATGTGACTGCCAAAAAAGCGAGTTCCATCTTAGATTGCAGTAATAGAAATTTTGTATCAGAGAGAAGGGAGTCATGGTCATGCTGTACTGCAAACTGCCTCCGCCCCCACCTGCTCTAGATATCCCATGTGAAGGACAATAGGCAGGGTTTGAGAGAAGACCAAGAATCAGGAATAGGAAGAATGATTTAAGGAACCGGGACTGTTCACCTGGAAAAGGTACAGCTCAAAGCAGGAGGCCGTCATGAGAGCTGTCTTCACATAATTCAAGTGGCACATGGAAAAGGGATTAGATTGTTCTATGTGGTAACCAGGGAATAGAAAAAGGAGCACTGAATAACACTTAGGAGGAGAGAAGGTATATTTTAGGAGGAGAGAAGGTATGTTAAAGATTTGGAAGAACTCTGTAGTGGTCAAAACCATCAGAAGATGAAATAGATTGTCTTGGGAAGAAAGGAGTTCCCAAGAGCTGGATGTGTCACAGTATACCTTCCCTGTTCGGGATGTTGTTGAAGCTTCTAATGAGATGGTGGCTAGAAGGGCTGTCTAATGCTAATGCTAGTGCTAACTGACTTTATTATTAAAACCATTAGTGTAAAATCATCATCCACTTAGAGAACTATTTTTATGGTATGATCCTTAAGTGACGCCTTGGCAACTCCCCCTTCCCCTGCCTACTACCTAAGGCAGAAAGCTTGCAGAACTAGATGTCTAGAACCTTACTACTACCCCAGCACTGCTACTGGCTGTATAATATTGAGAGAATCATTTAACATTTCCCTGCTTCAATTTTTTTAAAATAAATTTATTTATTTTATTTATTTATTATTTTTGGCTGCGTTGGGTCTTCGTTACTGCGCACGGGCTTTCTCTAGTTGCGGCGAGCGGGCGCTACTCTTCCGTGCGGTGCACAGGCTTCTCGTTGTGTTGGCTTCTCTTGTTGCGGAGCACAGGCCCTAGGCGCGCGGGCTTCAGTAGTTGCAGCACGCGGGCTCAGCAGTTGGGCTCGAGGGCTCTAGAGCACAGGCTTAGTACTTGTGGTGCACGGGCTTAGTTGCTCCACGGCATGTGGGATCTTCCCGGACCAGGGATCGAACCCTTGTCCCCTGCATTGGCAGGTGGATTCTTAACCACTGCGCCACCAGGGAAATCGCCCTGCTTCAGTTTTTCATCTTTAAAAAGAAGTTCCCTCTATCTGTCTCACCTACCTCACGTGGATTTTAGTGAATATGACAGGCTATCTCAAATGTAAAGGTGCTTTAGAAAATTTAAACAATATGTGGGTATAACCTATGATGACTATAATGTAAGTTCTGTTCGCCATATACCTGGGACGCCCAACGTTCTCTGGCACCTGTCTCATCCCTAGATTCTCTCCGATTCTTTTTAAAATTTATAGTCTTTTTATTTGTTTGTTTTTGCTTGTTTTGTTCATTTGTTTTACAAATCTTTGTTGAGTTACTGTTACGTGTTAGGCAATGTACAGGCTATTGTGCTAGCAACTGCTGGAAAACAAAACGACGGATGAAACATCATCATTTTCTTCAAGGTGTTTGCCATCAAATAGAGATCTCTATCAACATACAAATAATGTAATACAAGGTAAGGCATTTGAATGCCTTAAGAGTAATATAGATAAAATGCTACAGAAGATCACAGGAGAGAGGGAATTCCAAGGTGATTTGGCTAGCACTGCTCTAGGAAAGCAGGGTGTTTTCCTCTTTCTTTCTACCCCCAACTCTGTTGGGATCCAGTAGAAGCTGGTTCTCTTCAAGATTATGAATTTTTGCATTGGTGCTGAGAAGTGGTCCAGCTGTCCAAGTTCTAATTTCTAGTCCCTTTGCGTTGGCCTTGGGGAAAGAGGTGTGATTTTCTCTATTTTTCTCTTATATGAGAAAAGAAAGTGAAGCTCAGCAAGGTCAAGTACAAGTCAAAAATTGTTATGTAAGGCAGACCCTCCTCTCTGCAACTATCTAGAGTTTCAATGCACAAAGCAAGGCTTGTTTCAAGAAATGATTTATTACAAGTTTGCCTTTTCAGGTGCTTAATAATGGCCACCCAATAGGATGTTTGCTTTATGCTGGGATCAGGCTGACATCCCTTTTATGTGCAGAGATGCTGGAGTTAGTAGAATGCAGGCTAAAAGGAAATTGCAAACACTGGGCAAGTAAGTTGCAACAAGTTCTATAAGCTCCATTTGATGTGAAGGTTAAGTCTTAGAAGACATCCTGCAAAGCAGTTGTATTGGCTTGTATGTGTGAAAGGTAAAAATAATATGTTTTGAATGTTCAGTATGTTCCAGGTTTAAGCATTTTATATGGATTGTTTCATTTTTGGTTTCTCTTGTTATCCTACAAACTAGGAAACTGAGTCTTGGCGCGATCAAGGAATTTGTCCAAGGTTACACAGTTAGGAAGTGGTGAAATCAGGATTTGAAATAGGACTGAATAAAGAAATAATGTAAAATAAGGAAGTAAAAAGTTGTTTATAGATATATACACATGTACACATAAACACTTGTATGTGCACATTTACACATATATTTAAATTTATTCTTCCCTTAATTATTTTGAAATTATTTTATTCAAAATGAAATTAAGAAAATGGACAGTGAAGGCCATGAAAAAGAGGAATATGCTAACCATGAGTTCAACCTGTGATTGACCAACAAATGTGAAAACAAGAAAGGAAAAACCCTTTCTTGGAGACCCTTTTGAATGCCATTTTACTCAGGAAACCAACAGTTATTTTTCTTTTCATAACCCTACATTATAAAAATTAAATAAACTCCCTGAAAGCTATGATTTTTCATATTTTTAATTTTGGGGCACTACTGGCATTTAAAATTTCTTGATACTTATTTTTAAATAAGATAATTAAAATTCTAAAAAATATTTCCTAAGTGATAAATGGTAAAGTGCTACATTACATTTAGTTCTAAGCCTCTTCTCCTTACTTCCTGGCAAGGCTTTACCTATCACACAAGAGACTGGAATTGTATTCCATCACTTCTAGGAGCAGGCAATTTTCCTTTTCCAAAATTCTGGTATGCACAGTGCCTACCTAGCACATAGATCCCTCTCAATAAATGGTCTGCAAAAGAGTACTGAATGATGGCTTATACTGCCACATAATGCCCAAAACACCACCAATATATAATTTGTGTTAAAAAAATGTGCCGTTATCCGAATCTAAAGGCTCTGTGGACCCACCAGTTTTCCAGTAGCAGTAATGACTTGCAACTAATCATTTCTATGCACTTCTTCATGCTCCCTTGCATCAGTCCTGGTCAGTTAGTACCTTGTACTGTCAGAGGTATCCGAACTTGAATACAAAAACCCTGGGGCACGTGATAAGACTATATCATAGGAGTGTGGGGAGAAAATATTAAAACTCTTATTTAACTTCTATTTTATTATATTTTTGGCTGCACCGCGTGGCTTGCTGATCTTAGTTCCCCAACCAGGGATCAAACGTGGCCCGGTGAGCCCTAACCACTAGACCGCTGGGGAATTCCCTTAACTTTTATTTTTATTTCACGCTTTTTCATTTAGTTTCTGTGATTGCATGCTTTGTAATAATAAATAATATATCCATGTAGTGGTACATTTAAAAAACATATACAGAAATATACATCTATTGAGGATACTCACTCAAACGTTTTACTGATAGCAATGGGTGATCTAAAAGTTTGAAAATGTAACTCTAAATAATCCTGCTAAGCTAAGTATACTTCAACCAAAAAAAAAAAAAATCTTTGAGACCATAAAGAAATAAAGAATGTTTTTCTATGGCTGGGGTTGGGGGTAGGGGGTGGGGAATGGGCAGGTCTTTCATATTTTTCATAACATGAATATACTAGCAAATAATTCACAGCACTTCACTCAGCAATTAAATATAGCAACTTGTGCTGATTTTTTTTTTTTTTCTTCTTCAAAAAAGAGAACAGTGAAATCCTGAGAAAGTTTTTCTGGCTTTTCCTCTATCTGCCTCTTGTCCCTGAAGTTTGCCATTTGGAAGGAAGGACTGTCAAGTTATTTAAAACCTATGTTGGGTATTAAAGAGTCCTGGGTTTAAGTTCCTTCTTCACTGGTATTCTGTGTAATCTTGAGCAGTCCCATTTCTCTGATGGATAAAATAGAGATAACAATACTTAGCACCAATCTCAAAGCAGTGTGTAATGTGGATAAAGAACACTTTGTTCCTTCCGTCAACTAAATGC
Source organism: Phocoena phocoena (assembly GCF_963924675.1). Lineage (NCBI taxonomy): Eukaryota > Metazoa > Chordata > Mammalia > Artiodactyla > Phocoenidae > Phocoena > Phocoena phocoena. Next base: position 91,896,154 of record NC_089222.1, on the reverse strand, counting down.
AGAGCATCATTAATATAATCTTTAATATTATCAGTTTAAAATGCTGTGGTTTTATATACTTTTCCCTTTTAAAATTTATTTTCCTTTAAAAAATAAACAAAACATCACATTTCTAAATACCACTGTTTGTTGTCTAAACTTCATAAACTTAAATTTTCTCTGTATCTGTTTCTGGTTCCCAGTCTTTCACACACACGCACATACACACTCATTCGATAACTTTATGGATGTGAGAGAAAACTCTCAAGATAACATCAAGGAAATAAAGCGGGATTTGAAATAAGTTCTCTTATCCAGCTTCCCTTTAAGTTTTAAAGCTACGCATCTAGGCCATAAAATCATGATGTTTATTTAATCTTCAAAATGTTTGTGTTTAAGAATAATTCACAGACTCTTAAATCAGAAAGAACCATAAGAAAACATCTAGGGCCTATGATAATGCCTGGTACACAGTAGATGCTGAATAAACACTTAGTGAAGTAAAACTGGGAGAAGCTTCTTATTTTAACCTTAAAACAAAAACTGAAAACAAAACCCCAAACCAAATCTGGGCATTAAAGAGGCTGAAGTAGTTGCTCAAGATTGTTTAGCAAGTTTAAGAGTTGGGTCTAGAATTTATTCCTTTTAGTTTCCAGCTATGTTTTTTTCCCAGCAACCTGTTGACTTGTTTATATAGGACTGTCAAATATAATCTGTCAAAGACGCATCACAGAAAAAAAATTAGAAAGAAGAGCCCTTGGGTTCTCCATCTCCCAAAGTCAACCAACATGTGATGTTCACATATGATGGGAAATATGGAAAGTAAATATATATATAAAATGCAAAATATATATCTTGCATATATTGATTCAAAAGGCCTATTTTTAAGGAAAAGGGGCAATAGCCGATCTTCCATGACTTATTCTACTTTACAGCACTGTTTGTATGCCAACACAGGTGATCTGCAGTCCTCTGACCAGCTAAAAGTAGAGTGGCTATTTCAGCAAAATGTTTATCTTTGTTTCTGTGTATTGTTGTGTTGATTTTTCTCAATTTACCTACGAATGAAGCACTAACAACCTCAGTGCTTACAGTCCTAATAAACTTATCTTGCACTGTTTTGGCCTATGTGATAGTTAACCCATTGACAAAAGAAATCCAAGCTGATAAAAGCCTTTCCTGGCCACTTGTTAGCCAGGTCAGGCTGTAAAATCATAACACAATGCACGCCTCTTCCATGGGGCACCACAAGGCAACGATTAAAAAAAAAAAAAGAAAAAAAAAACCCCTCACTTCCATATCCAGTGGAGTTGTAGTTTATTACTATAACCCTCCCAAGTCAAAAGGACACCAGTTTCAAGCCTTGCAACTTGGTGCAGACAGGGTTTTTCGCTCGCAACCCACTCTGCTGGGCCTCTCTACCTGTCCTCTCCTACTGTCTACAGGTCCCGAACATTAGAAAATAGAAAATGTGATGATCTTTGTGTGTCTCTGTAAAATGTGTGTATGTGTGCGTGTGTTTGGGTGTAACGGGCCTTCTGTTTGGCCGCGCGGCCTGTCCATCACGGAGCGGGCCAATGGCAGGCTGCCTTATATAAAATGAGTGTTTTCAGTCTCTCCTGGCTGCATGTACTGTATGTGGAGCAGTGTACAGTGAAGCGGAGGCAGAGCGGCTCCGCGAGCTCCTCTCTCTCCACTTTCCCATAGAGAACCCCTGACTGGCCGCTGAGGGCGAGCCACACACACGCCCTCGCGCCCGGCGAGCCCGCGAGGTAAGCGCCCCCCCATCCCCAGCCCTTCCCGGGCGCTCTCCCCGCACTTTCTGTTTTCCTACTCACTTGAGAGCCGCCGGGCTGCAGCCCCAAGGACTCCGCGGCAGGAGCAGCGGCGGCGGCGGCTGTGGCGGCAGCCGGTAGGCTGGACTTGAGGAAGACGGAGGGAACCCCGCGCGTCCGGAGCCGCCGCCAGCCGGCCCGCTCCCCGGGCACTTTACCCCTCCGCCAAAACTTTGGGTCGTGAGAGGTCGGGGGCGAGGGTCGCCGCGGCCGCGCCGGCGGCGAGCGGGGGGCGCGAAGGCAGTGCCCTGCGGGCGGGAGGCTGGGGGCCGGGCTGGGGAGTAGTAGGCCAGCCGGTGCCAGGCTGCGTTTGCAACCAGCACCTCTCGGCACACAGGCAGCGCCGCCCGAGAGGGGCACGGGAGCCGCGGCGCGGGCAGGAGCAGCCTGAGGAAAACAACAACAGAGCCCTCACGCCGGCGGGCGCCTCTTGGCCGCCTGGGGAGCCCCAAACTTCATCTCGGCGAAAGTACGTGGAGCCCAGCCTGGGCTCGGCTGCCGGGGAGGTGGGGCCTGGGGAGTCGGGGCAGGGGAGGAAGGTACAAGGAGCCAGCCCTCAGTGGATTTATCGAACGTTTCGCCTGCGTCGGTGACCGGGAACAGCAGCCCAGTTGCTCGTTCATCTGGAGAGTTGGGATTTGGGTGTTCCGGCCCCGGAGATTGGTGCCCTCTCACCCCCCCACCCCTAACCAAATGCGCGGCGAGTAGAGAAAGTGCTGTTTTAGTGCCAGAGTGGCTAGGAGGAAGAATAGGGGGAGAGGGGGAAGAGGGCGAGGGAGAAGGGGAGAGAGAAGAGGGAGGGAAAGCCGGCGGGGGCGGGGGGTGAGGGCAAGAGAGAGAGCGAGAGAAAACCGGAGAGGACGAGAGGGAGAGCGAACGAGAGAACGGGAGGGAAGAGAGGAGGGGGAAGAGGAGGAGGGAGGCTGTGTCAGGATTTTGCTTGAATGTGGGATTATGTTGTGTCAATAAGTTTAAGGTGGAGAGAGCGAAGCTGGCGGGGGGGGCGGTGGTGGAGGGGAGGAGGAAGGCCTTGGCTGTTTAAAGTCTTATTTCTGAAGGTAAGTGATGGCATTGCATGGTCGCGATGACAGAAAACTTGCAGATCCTTTATCCGGGGATGGGGTCGATGCCTCTAGAAAGAGCTCCCCAGCCCTCTTAAGCCACACTCGTGTTACCCTGTTATTTGCTGCGATCCGGGTCGCTAGTAAATTACAGAAATCAGACTCGAGGTTTCTTTTCCTCCTCCACCTCGTCTCGCTCGCTCACCCTCAGCAATTTATTATTATTATTTTTTTTATTTTTTGGTATTGTATGAAACTTAACGTAACTGAGACCAAACCCGAGTCCTGTAATTTACAAGGACCCTGAATCCAGGAATCTGGAACACGTTTATGTGTGAAATAATCCGCGATCATTTCAGCTAAATGAGGAAGGTAAAACGAAACGATGCAAAAAGCTAAGACACAACATGTACGACAGGGGTGGGGGGGAGAGGGAGAGACGGAGAGAGAAGCTATTTTTTGCTTTCCTTTCGGTAGAAAGGAAAATAAAGCGTGCATTCCCCTTCCCTCCTGGTGTGTAGGGTCCAGTCAATATTTTAACTGTTTGAGGACAAATTAGTCCAGGTGGATCTCGCCGAAAAGTTTCGCGAGGTGGGGTGGAGGTGGGGGGGTACGAAGGGGAAGGTGGGTGGAGGTGATGGGGGATGGGGACGGAGCGAGCTCTGCCTCTGCTGATGGTCATTGGCCTGGGGCTTTGAAACCATTGCCTGTCCTGCTAATGACACGTCCAGTTCTCCTCTCCCGGCCGCGGACGCCGGGCTGCCGGGGACCGGGGTACTTTCCCCGCGCGGGGAGGGGCGTTCTTCGCCATCTCCTGGGGTTGCCCACTCGCGACGTGGGGCCCCCACGCGCGCCTCTTCTGCGCGCCGCCGCCACCTCGGCTCGCGCGACTTTTGTAGCTAGCCCGCGGCGAGGGGGCGCAGGGGGTCCCCGGCGCGGACGTCTCCGCGCGGCCACCCCTCTCCCGGCCCCACGCGCGCCGCGCGGTCCAAGCCCGGAATGGCAGCGCCGGGCGGAGCGGCTGTGCCCCCCCGGGGGGCAGCGGAGGCAGCGGCGGTGGCGGCGGGATCTTCGCCGGGGCCCGCGGGAGGAGGAGGAGAGGGAGGAGAGGGAGGGAGGAGGAGGAGGAGGAGGAGGAGGAGGAGGGGAAGGAGGAGGAAGAGGAGGAGAGGGAGGAGGTGTTTTCTGTCCAGACCGCCGCCAGTTCGAGCGGGCACGGGGACGGGGACACCCCACTCGTTGCTCCTCCGTTATGGAACGGTGTTTAGCAGACTTTTACGCCCGGAGTGTGGGCTTTGCACTTCATTTTTTTTTCTCCCCCCTCTTCCCCAAAGCAAGATGGACTCTATTCCCTTTCTCTTTCTCCCTCTGCCTCTGTCTTGTCAGCCTTAAAGATCGACATTTTGTACTAAGATGCAAACTTGATGGTGACCAGCAACAAAGCCGGGGTGGGATCCCTCGCTCCCTTCCTCCCTCTCCGTTTTCCAGCTCCCCCCACCCCGACCTCGAAGACCTGGTGGCCCTGCACTTGACGCCGGGGGCTCTGGTGAATGTGTTTCCCCTCTCGGTTCCGATCTCCAATCTCGGGATTGTGACCGGGGCCGGGCGTTGGGGCGACATTTGTGGCCGCCCAGGTCTGCAGGGCTGAGGGCTGCGCTACCTGGATCTGCTGGATTTGCTGCCGTCGCCCTGCTACCTCCTGCCGGCTCCTGGGCACGGGGAGGCTTGGACTGCCTATCGATTGCCATGATTTGGTTCCTGGTGCATTTGTCCTGGGGGCGGCGATCACTTGTGCAAGTTGATGAATGATCACGATGTGGGTTTTGGGTTTGCAGGATGGATCAGCTGCCTTGTACATACCGGGAGTGGGGGGCAAGTGTGCTGGAGACACCCTAGAATGCCAGCTGGGCTACCCTCCGCTCAGCCTCTGCCCTTTGAGTACAGGGAGCTTCTTTGCCTTTATTGCCCCACAGTTCGAGCGTAGAGGTGGGGATGGTGAGAAGGAGGGGTTGGTGGGGAGCTGGACTCCTGGGTTTCGGGGTCCTTCCTTCACAGATGTTGCAGGAGTTGGGACTCAGTTGTAAAGCTCTACCACACTGATGATGTACCTTTATTTGATACTTTATAGGTCACTATCATATGACAAAGGCTTTGCTGCAGTTCATCTTCCTCCCTGTGTACTTTCCATTTGCCTTCCTGGGTAAGTATGCAATAAGTATGCAAACTCTTCATACAGGGAAGCTGGATGGTATTAGTAATGACATAAGGGTTCTTACTGTACACATAAGAAGATGCCTTATTTGATTTGCAGCATCCCAGAAACTTGAGTTTCCCATAGCAGAAGTCAATTTATGATTTCTAGTATTTACAATTCAGCTATGGTTATTATTATTTTAAGATAGTTGAAATGTGCTTTTCGCATTTTCCTGCAAGTAAGTGTCATTTGAAAACTTACCTTTTTTAATTGATAATAAAATTTTACGTAGAGTTGAAGGCCTAGGAAATTTAATGCTAGATAATATTATAGAAAGATTGTAGCTTGTGAGTAGAGAGAATTATTAAAAACCCAAGGAATCATTGCTCAGAAGACCTCTCTAAATTACAGTGACTGACATTTGCTTACTCTTTCCTGGGTTCTCTTTTCTTAGGGAACTTGTGCTGTTTGTGACAGTTACCTTTTTAGTGGGGGGAGGGTGGACTGGGCAATATAGTAAATCTAGCATTTAGTGTACCAGCTTGATTCAAAAGGCAAATAACTGTCCTAATTGATAGTAATTTTTGTCAAAATTTATACATTTGGAGAAATTGAGTGCATTTTAACAGTCTGTATATATAATAAATAGCAACTTTGAAATCTGACACTAAGTGCCTTTTTCAGATATATGCCTCCCAAATGGAAAAGTTGGTGAAATAACATGTGGGACAGTAAGTGCCTTAAAAGTGTGGTTGTGAGAAGTAACCCTCTGGGTGAAAACTGAGGGTTTAACATTTGAAAGCCGCATGGTGAGCCCAAACTTACAGAAAACCAATGTGTAATTTTGCCCCTCCATTGTCAGAAACACCTCAGGTACTCTTAAGTTGCTGATACGTTAAGAAAACTGGTTGTACGAAATTGTGTAAATCAGCTTTAGTGCTTTGTAATATTACCATAATGAAGACAGACTGTATTTTGTGAATGAAAATGGACTTGAATTCAGTTTTCCATAAAAGAAAAAGAAAAGGGAACTTATTTTGTTTCCTGGCTTGCTGGCATATTGTGTATGTTACTAAAAGATTGTCTTAGTATTGAGAGGAATTGAGTTTTGAAGACCAGGCCTTTCTGGTAGTTTCTGTATGGTAGCAAAATGTACTTTGACATTGTTGAGAACATTAGATGATATATAATAGAAGTTCTGTGTCCAGCATTTTTTAATGGAATGTAAAATATCGTGTTATTTCAGATAGAAGAGCCTCCTAATATGTCACATGCATAACAGGCCAATTGGAGTGGTCAGAATGAGATGGGTCTGTAAGATGAATTTAATACACACCAAAATATGTGGATTTCAGCGTCTTTTTTTTTTTTTAAAAGCTTCTTTGCAAGAGAAGTTTTTCATTTTTAAACATATGGCAAGAGTATTCAAAATGCATTCCTGATTACTGAAGAACAGCACATTTATACATGTTAGGCACGTTATTTTGTTCACTGGAGCAAACTTTTAATGCTAGTTCTTTTGCCGTCGAAATATATTTGACCAATTCAAAATTTAAAATGGGAATAGGTAATTTCCAGAATAAAAGCGATCTGATGAGCTCTTGTATTTCTTTGAGATATCAAATAACTGCTTCATTAAAACAATGTTTTCAAGAAAAGTCTTGGTCTTTGAAATCAGAGTAGTTTTTATAGTATAAAATTTGAAGTAGTGATTTTAAAAGTCACGCCGACAATGAATTACAAGTTATTTGCATCTAAAATGTATTTATTGGATTTGAGACTTAATTTTCAAAATAAGATTTTAGATAAAGGTTTTGCTTCTACATTGCCAGGAGTTTTCAAACTTCTCATTTTATTATTCTGCATATCTCTATTAAGTTCTGAAGCTGAAGTCTTAATTTGCATTTCACATTTAAAGCTAGCCATTGAAAAGGGGGTTCATCTATGTTGTTTCTTAGTGGTACGTCTTTGGAGGTACTGTGGCGGTTTTAGGTAGAATCTTCCCCTAGGGACTAAGATACTAACAAATTTTAAAATTTTGACACCTTTCTTTTTTTTATATCCACCTTGATCTTTATATCCAAATTTTTAAAAAAAAGTTCTGGGTTTAGGAGTTTGTGAGGTAGCTCTGCTTTTAATGTATATATAGCTCTGCTATACAACTTGAAAAGTGTATACTATCTTTGACCTTACAGACCTGATCTTTATACTTCATCCATTGGAACAGATTTGTTTAGACATTGAATTTATAACATAGCTTTGAGTGAAAGCTAGGATGAACATATAATTATAGTTTGCTTGTGCTGTAAGTAACTATGTAATTGATAATGTTTTTTGTATATAGTTAAAGAAGGAACAACAGCCTTAAAATGTGGCACAACTCATGAAAATCTAATTCATCAGCTAAAGTATTTATACAGCCATATTTTTCAGTAAAATTACAAACATAATTTTTAATTATTAATCATCAACCAGTATACTTAATGTTTACGTTTTCCTACATTTCATAAAGAGCATGGGTAAAGCAAGGGCCATAGTTTTAATGGGATCTTACCATGAATATCAATTACTTTAATATTAGAAATCTTTAATAGAAGTAATAAAGACTTCACAGTTCCACCCTATTAAAAGAACTTTTTGAAAATAGCCTCATTATAGATGTGCCTGTTTTTGCTGTACTAACAGAAATCCCTGAAATTATTAGTCTCTTGCAAGAGTGCAGAAATGTTTAAGATTGTGTTTTTAAATGTTCTGAATTACTAAATATAGGCAGTTGATTTTGGCATATTGCATCACCACCAGTGTGGCATACCTATATTTTAAAATTTAAACTTAAGCAAGTATTTATCTTAAGAAGAAGACACTTTTCTTGAACTCGTAGTTTGAAATCCACCTTGTTTTTCAACATTTCACCACCAAGGGCACCTTTTAAAATAGGTCTGAGTGGTATCTCTCCTGTATTTTTAGTCAGCTTCCTTTCTCTCACTATGAAATGAAAACAAACCCAAATTATAAAAACATTGTAATTTCACTGCCTCACTTTTTAAAAAATTAATTATTTTATTTATTTTTGGCTGTGGTGGGTCTTCGCATGCGGGCTTTCTCTAGTTGCGGCGAGTGGAGGCTGCTCTTTGTTGCGATGCACGGGCTTCTCATTGCCATGTCTTCTCTTGTTGCAGAGCGGGGGCTGTAGGTGTGTGGGCTTCATTAGTTGTGGCTCTCAAGCTCTAGAGCACAGGCTCAGTAGTTGTGGCTCTCGAGCTCTAGAGCACAGGCTCAAGTAGTTGTGGCGTGCGGGCTTAGTTGCTCTGCAGCATGTGGGATCTTCCCCGACCAGGGCTCGAACCCATGTCCCCTGCATTGGCAGGCGGATTCTTAACCACTGCACCACCAGGGAAGTCCCACTGCTTCATTTTTATCATGTGCCCCAAGTAAATTGGATGCAGGAGGTCCTCAGCTACCCTTTGAGAAACACTGCTCCAAAGGTGGTAAGGACTAAGGCTAATGACTGAATGGACATTCTTCCAGCTTGAAGATTCTGTGACTGTAATTCCATCAGTGGGTTTGTACTACCTCAGGGGCAGTCATCACATACTGTGTCGAATTGTAGAGATTTCTGTATTTTAAGTCATACCTGAGGAAAGCACTTTTTGAGTTCAGCTTCACTCAACATTCATATGTGTTCATATTATCCCTTAGAAGGCAATTATAGTTTCTTAAAATGCCAGGACATCATTTTATAACTGTAAAGATATACCCAGAAAATCCTCATGTCTTAATGGGGATTGTTTTCTTTCCTTTTTTTTTTCTTTCAAAGAAAAAGATAAAGTGAAAATTGAAATAAGTACCAGTTACACAACGGAAATTCAAAAGAAGACAAGCCAGTAAAGAATTCTATCTAATAGTATATATAAATAGAAAATGAAAGACTAAGGGAATGAAAGACTTAAAGGATTAAATATAGACCATGAAGCACTGACACACCTTCCAAACTATAAACTTAGTAAGTTAATATATGTGAGTCAGATCCAGGATCTAGATAGTAAAATAACTTCAGATAGTGAGGAGGTTGTGTAAAATACAAAGTAAAAATGATTAAGAATGAATTGGATTTTATGAAATCTTAGAAAAGTGAAAAATATTGTAAAATATTGATTAAATAATTAAACCAATAGTTAAATATAGCCCTTGGGTGAAAAGATCAGGGAATAAAACAGAAAATCCTGGATTGGAATAGCTGAGATCCTGAAAAGGACATAGAAGTTTGGATATTTTGTAAAGGGAATAATTTTAAAAAAGGTTGATAACTTATTTCAAAGGACAAATAAGAATGAGGATAAAAGTTGTTTAAAGCAGCTGTATTTCTCAAATGTTTTTGAGATTTATGGTAAGAACTACCTTTTATATTCCAATCCACATAAAAAAACCTGGAACGAAAGTTTCCTGAAACAGTACTAAGAGCAGTGCTCTAATGTTTTCTGTTCCTATCTAATCTTTATAAATCTAATCTGTTCCAAACAATTTTATTAAAAATAATACAGGGTGTCATTCACTAAATTTGTTTTATGACTTACAATTTAAAAAACACCAGTTTTGCTTGCAAAATATGGAATTTCCCAGGCCCCATCCTCATATTCTGATTCAGTGTGTCTGGGATAGGGCCCAGGAATATGCATTTTAACAGTACTGCAGTGATAGTGAAGCAGGTGTGAGTCCTCTGACATATTTTGAGGAACTCTGGTATTAGGGACTGATGGCTAAAGACTGAAAAAGATTGAATGGAGTCACATACTTGAATGTGGGCTTAGAGTTCATTTACTGCTGAGGTCCCTTCCAGAGCCTCAAGATTCTATGGCTGTATTTCAGTCAGCATGTTTACAATACTCAGAGGGCCCTCATCGCACTCTGTAGATGTCCCATAGTAGCAGGTATAGTACAGAGAGCAGAGGCTTTGCAGCCAAAGAGCCCTGGGTTTCACTCTTGCTGCCTCTCTAGCTTATAAGCTGAGGGACTTTGGGCATGTCACTTCAGAATGAACTTCCATTATCATATGTGCAAAAGGGCATCTTAATATTTACCATGCAGCAGAATGAGAATTACATAAGACAATAATGTCTGTAATGACCCTTATCCACAGTCAGTGCTCAATAATATATGATTTATAGTTATTCAGTACATTTCATCTCACCCCAACTCCCACTAAGTTTGAAATTTCACAAGGCTGTGCCTTTTTGTTTCCTCCAAAGTAATTTTCAACTCTGATATCATGAAACACTGGTGCATTTTTAACTGGATGTGAGGTGCTGGACAAACAAATTGTTACTGAAGGAAATAATAAGAATAACCAGAAGGAAAAAAAGAAAAAAACAACTGAGGCATGCCACATTTAAGTACAGTGCTCCTTCAAGTTGGGGCAATGATTCTCCCACCTCTTTAAAAAGACATAGCACAGGACAGTACACAGTTCAGAGTGGTTAGTTGACAGCACTGGACATTCCCTCTGGTGACTTTGATACATCTTGGAATGTCTTAGAGCATCAATTCTCTTTTCTACCAAGACACATGCGACTAATGTTTATGCATGGGACACTATGATTTCCCTGTTTATAGACACAGGTAAATGATGCAGTTTTTTTTTTTAAGATTATTTATTTATTTAATTTTATTTTTGGCTGCCTCGGGTCTTAGTTGTGGTAGTTGGGATCTTCGCTGAGGCATGAGGGATCTTTTGTTGAGGTGCGCGGGCTTCTCTCTAGTTGTGGCTTGCAGGTTTTCTCTTCTCTAGTTGTGGCTTGCAGGCTCCAGGGTGTGTGGGCTCTGTAATTTGCGGCATGCAGGCTCCCTAGTTGAGGCGCGCTAGTTCAGTAGTTGTGGCACTTGGGCTTAATTGCTCTGCGTCATGTGGGATCTTAGTTCCCTGACCAGGGATTGAACCTGCATCCCCTGCCTTGGAAGGCGCATTCTTTACCACTGGACCACCAGGGAAGTCCCATGCAGTCGGTTTTATAGGTAGTTCACAGTGTGATAAAGCCACTTCTTTCCCTATCAAGAAAGTATATCAATACAAGCAAGAGTGATGTTATTATGATGAAAACCTTAAATACACCCATATATACACATGTAAAATCCTTTATAAACTGTGGTACCTTAACTTTTCATAACTAAATACTTGGGGGCACTCCTCACAACCAATTAAAACTTACCTTTGTGTCAAGGCATGAAGATTGAGAAGCATTATATCCGAAGTGCATAACAAATTACATCGTGCAAAATGGCACTTAAATAAAAAAGTGGGACATACTAAGGAGAAGATGAATGGGAAATACTCCAAATCCCTGAAATCTTGAACAATGTGAAAATCAAAAGCCAGGGGAAATGCAACCTGTGGTTAAGCGCAAAGGAAGTGCAAAAGACTGCAGGTACCAGGGTTCTCAAACTTGAATACTCACTGCTTCTAACATAGACATTTTTAAGTAGTCTCAATGTTCATTTACTTTATTTGAATAAATTAAAATTAAATAACTTTGTTTTTTATAACTTTCTTTAAAAAATTAATTAAGTAGTTAATTAATTTTTTTGGCCACACTATGCGGTTTGCAGGATCTTAGTTCCTCAGCCAGGGATTGAACCCAGGCCCTTGGCAATGAGAGCGTGGAGTCCTAACCACTGGACCACCAGGGAATTCCCTGTATTTACTAACTTGGAAGGATAGATTTGCCAGGAACATCTTCCTACTTGGCTAAATTTTAATTTGCCATACTCTTTCATCTCTAATAAATAAATAAACAGTCTTTTATCTTGATCTGTAGTGGTATTGGATATACATTCACAATCCTCTATCTAAAAAAATCTCTGAAAAACTAAAAAGTTTTTGTTCCTCCAAAAGTTTGACATCAAAACTCACTTGGTGGCAAAACCTGACCCAGAGTGTCATCGACGTGTTTAAAATAGTTTTTAAAGCCCACTTAGAATATTCACATATTTTGCTGTAGAAGTAGTAAGTAGTATGGTTGATTATGAGGCCCTATCCTAGATTGGACTAGGAATGTTACATAAAATATACTATATGCTCCATCTGACCTTTTTAAAGCCTACAAAAATCCGAAGCATTGGACCTAAGGGTTTCCTATAAGGGATTGTGATCCTATTGTATTAACTTCCTTAGTCCACAGCGTGAAATTATCTGCTATTCCTACCCATTTAACTCAATGAAAATCCTTTTGCTAATTTTGATAAGGAGAGCTTAAACACACATACACACACTAGTTGAACCTCGTCTATCCATTTTGACACTGTGATTCTTTTTTGGTTGTTGTAATTTTTAGTTTTGTTAAGCAAACACAAGCACACTGATAGCAGTAACGTTTGAAATTTCTACCATGTTGAACATTTCTCATAATGGTGAACAAAATTTAGGTTACTTTCATTATGTTTTACTCTTAGGAGAAGTTTCATGAAGGGGTTATATTTCCTTTATTACTTTGCTACTTGCATGTTTCTTTCCTTCTATCAGAAAAGTAAAAATAGAAAATGTTTTCTGCAAATTTGGTCTCCTCTCAGGTGAGAATGTTTCTGGGTTTTATTGTTTTGTAGAGGTTCTAGGTATCTTTATTTTCAATAAATAACTGAAATGCTGAGTCAAGATCTTTCATCTGTACTTCTAATTTCCTATAAAAACCACTATAAAAATTGAAAAGTATGATGTGAGGAAGAGTCTATATGACACCCTAGGAATAAAGTAATAGCTGTATCTGAACTATTGTTATGGTAAGACTTAAATCAGTCTTCATTTGGTAGATTAAAACTGTTAATGGCTAAAGAAAGTTTTCTGTCTTTTATTGTTTGTTGATTTGACTACATCCTTTGGTGTAAGAAAGCTACAGATTGAGTAATTCAGAGGGAGTCTTATTAGCAGTGTTGATTCTTTTAATAATAAAGAATGCTGACTTGTTTTCCAGCTTTTGGTGCACCTCTCAAAACTCACCCAAGGGTAGAGTTCTCATTGACTGCAAAGGGAATGTGGTGGAGCATGTAACGAAATGAGAAAATAATTCTCTACACCCAGCTGTCAAACTCTGATTATATTTTGAGTTACTGAAGTTACCATTTTCTTCATTCTCTCCCATTCTTCCTTCCCTCTCCTCCCTCCCCTCCCCCTTTATCTCTCTGTCCTGTTTCTGTCAGCTGATTATTATATTCACTAATGTGCATCTGGGATACTGCCTAGAAATGTCTGAGAATGGGATGTGGGGTTGAACTTTTTTTTAAATTTACCATTATTTGATTTTAAAGATTTGTTTGTAGTTTTTGAGTCCTTTTAGTATTCATCCCTACGTATTATCATAAAGTTGTTGATATATGAATTGGAGACTTACACAGTCTCTACGTATGTGTCAGTTAGGAAGGGATCATGTGGAGCCTTTCGCAGGGCTCTGTGAAGTAAAGGCACCTGTTGTTTTTATGAAGTAAGTTCCTTATCCAATCATTTTTGTTTTTTAAGGTGATAGTGTGATTACATGGTTTCAATTATATTTAAGGGAAAACTGAAAGCAGTTTTTAGAAGAGTTGCCCAAATAGTATTTCTCTTTGGGAGGAAGGGAGAAAGATAATTTGCAGTCAGATGCTCTGCCACTCAGCTGTACCCCTCGGGAGAAAGACATTTGGACTGAGGGCTGCCTTGTGAAGTATCAATACAAGTTTTATTTTTACTACTTTGTTTATTTTTCACAACAACTTTCTGATGAGAGGTGACCCTGTTTTAATGAGGAGGAAACTAAGTCTTAGGTTAAGTAGTTTGTCTGAGGTCACACAGCTAGCAAGTGGCTGTGCCAGGCTTAGAATGCCTGTCTGCAGTGCCACTGTCTCCTGGGCTTGTTTTGTATTTACCTGCCTTGAGGACCACATTCCAAAAGGTTAGAAATGAAAGTTTTGAGGCAACTTTTAGCCAAGAATTCCCTCCAATTTTTCTTTCTCCCAAAAGAGAAATCGTCTTCATTTTGAAGTGATAGGGCTTGGAACACTGTTCTCTATCAGTCCTAAGAGAGGTAGATGAGAAAGTCTCTGAGCTGGGGCCAGCTGTCAGTTTTCATCTGTGAGGTCACAGTCAAAGACAAAACCGACTTCAAACTTAGTTTATAAATTGATATTTAGTGAACTTTCTTTCTGTTTGGTATATCTAGTACAGAAGTGTCTCATAACAGTTACTGGTTTCACTACTTATTGATTCCTCTGGTATGTCAGTAGCAATCATCATTCATCATGAGGAGTTTTTCTCACTGAATATTCTATATGTTTTTACTCTGGTACTTTTAAGTACTTAATCTGAATATATTTTACAAAAGGAATTTAACAGTTTAACATGGATAGTGTTATAAAATAGTTTTCTGGCATTTGCTTTGAAAAGAAATTCAGTATTTGTGGGAAAAATTAATAAGCAGATTCATAGACTTCATTTCAGAGTGTCTTAATGAGCAAACATGGATTAGAGGGTTACTCAAAAGTTACCAGTTTTCAAAGTGGTCTATGGGTACTTTTGATTTATTTTACCTAAGAAACTTATTTCTGCTATGATACGTAGAAAAGATTTTATAAATTACACATTTCTATACAAGTAGCAAATCATTTAAAAAAATACAAAGTAACCCATTGCTTTTTTTTGTACTGAGCCCTATTCATGTGAAATTAAGTTCTCTTTTCTTTGCAAATTCAGCAAAGTCAGAGCCTAATTCAGATATAGAAGATAGAAAGTTTGTTCTTTTTAAGTGGCTTTTCTTTTTCCCTGATCCATGAAACATAGAAATAGGGTATTTTTCTATTTTGGCAAAGTAGCTTTTGTGCATGATAATCTTACGAAGAGTGCTGTTGCATGGTTCGAGCTGCATGATGCTTTGCCTGGGGTGTGTCAGGCTCTCCATTTCTTGTCTTTCATCCCCCCACAATAAACCACTTCCATACTGTTCTCATTCATGTAGGCTGGTAAACTGAGTACATTTTATGGCATCTGACACTTTTCTTTTGACTTGCTTTCTTGGGTCATGTTCAAAGACCATTTTGCATGTTAAATAATTTGGTCAAGTGTAGGTGAGATTCAGGTAGCAAAAACTACTACTGATTTAATTCACTGGTCATGGGTTAGGTATTTACAGTGTATTGATGCTGATTTAAACTTTGAGGATATAAAAGATGAGTATAGAACAACCCTTATCCTCAAAGTAAGTGTCTTCTACTGGCTGGAATAGTCCAGTAGATGTAAATATACATAATATAAATTGTTCTGTGCTAATTGTTCTAACAGATAAGGCCTAAAATAATACTGAGTAAAAACCACTGAAACACTGGCTAATTCCAACGTAGGATCTGACATTGAAATACAGCAGGGGTTTCTTCCTGTCGCACTGTATTTGTCCTGATTTTCATTAGGGTTGTAAACTAGTTTGGCCCAAGCACTGGAGTGGATTTTAAAAATTAGACTTTTAACCCTGATTTGGCTTTTATTTACTTATTAGTACATTCTTTTTGCTTTTAGTCTATTTCAAAAGCCAGTGAATTTTTTTTTTTTTTGGATGAAGTTTTCAATTTATGTTGTTATGTTTCATTCAAGAGTTTTGGACTTTGTTTTTATTTATTTTTACTTTTTTGTTTATTGCTATTAATGTCACAATCTGTAATGACAACACTTTTGAAGTAAAGGGTAGGGTTTGAGGATTCCACGTACAGTATACCAAGTCATGTTAAAAGAATAGTAAACAGAATAAGTTTGAACGGTGTTCACATTCCAATAAAAATATTATAAACTACTATAGCTAACACTTATTCTTACTTAGATAAATTATGCTAGTTAGAAATATATATATTAATAAGATCTCAAGCCCAGTTATTAAACACACGTGAGATTCTAAAGAGGTAAAAATGTACTTCTCTATCCATGAGAGATTATAGATTAAAAATTATGCCCAATGCTTCCATCAAGCAATTTTCAGGTTTTCCAAGATGTTTTCAACCTGTATTTACAGCTGTGGTTTCTCTCATGGCTTAGTAAGCCATGACCTGGAGGGCACACATGAGTTTGGTCTTCTTTCTCTTTTATGTTTAGTAATCTGGGTTCTGGTCTTTGGATTTCCCTTTGACTTGATCAGACCTTTAGTATCGCGTTTTAAAATCATAACTTTTATGTTTATTACACCTCAGAATGTATGCATTTTCACCCAGTTTTATTTATGGCTCCCTTTTGACTGGTCATTTCTGGACATCAACACAGTTTAGATTAAAACTTTGTTTCTAAACTGCTCAGTGTTCCAGATGCCAACCCTGGGTGCTTTAATAACAAGCAAATACATTCGTAAGTGAAATCATAAGGAAGAAACTGATCTGGGAAAATATTTCTTCATAAGCTCACAACATTGATAATGACCCTAATATTTACATTAAAGAAGCAAAGAGGAGCGGAGACACACAGAAGAGTGGTTTGTTAGTCTTTCTTCCGTTCTCTGTCATGGGGCTGTTTGGCATCATGGAAGTACAGTTATTCGGATCTTATTTACTAGTCCTCATGGTAATAATGAATTTTTAAAATAAATTTTGTATATGGATATGCATTCTTATCTCATTTGGTGCTATACATTCTTTGTTGTCCCAGACAACATGTTCAGATTTGTTGTAAGGCCCAGGGTTTTAAAAAGTTTTAATGATTTTCTACATACAGCCTCTGCATAAATTTAAATCCGTACAAAAGCCTTCTGTAGCTTGAACGGTCTTGGGAGTGGGTCTTGAGGAATGGGCGTAGAGTTATACATCTGAGGATCTGGTCTCGCACACATAGTGGTGAGTTTACTACATAAGGAACTGATCATGAATCAGTGGTGGATTTTATTTCTTTAATATTTTTTAAGATAACAATATATATCATTCCTGACATATATTTCAAATACAGCTAGATGATCATGAAGTCTAATATATAGGTCTTAAGTATTAGGGTGATTGGTACTTTTCATCGTTAAAGATGTTTTCCTGAAAAGTTTTGACTTATTTAGTTTTTCAAAATTAACTATGTATTCTTATTGACAAACTATAATTTCAGAACATTTCATATGTATTTATAATTGATCTTCAATTAGCAGTGGTTACTTGAAGCTTTACCATTGCCAGGTCCTAATAGTAATCAATGATCTGTAAAGTTACACAGAGGAGAGCTGCTTAAAGGGATACAGTACTGATCATCATAAAGGAGAGCAATCTTTGGTAAAGCAAATGACTGGCCTCTATCATATCTGTTTGGTAATTCTGGGTTCCATTATATTCAGTTGCCTTTATTTTATATAGCATGTGTTTATTGACTACCCATTATGTGTAAAGCTGGATTAGGAATTCTGGGGCTTGCAGAATAAAATGGAAATAGCTTTGGCTTCAGGTTGTTTCTAGTATCGTAATGACATACACATACCAAATGTGGAATAGAAAATAAAGATGCTATAATATCCATGGGACACAGGGATGATGAGGATATTGTTGTTAGGAGATAATTAGGGAGAGAAATTGGGATGGACGTGAACTTTGGTTGTTTAGCTTAATGTTTAGGCATCCTTGCCAGAATGCTTACTTGGGTCTATCAGAGAAAAATGAACCAGGCTATTGGAAAGCCCAGGCTAACCCCATCTTGGCCAAACAGTTCCCTGCAGTTGTGTCATCATCCAAGCCAATGGTCTCCAGACTTTTTAAGTGCTATTCCCTTCAGTAAAAGAATTGGAGCATATATCTTCAATATCTGTATATTTATTTATAACTTACGTATACTGGGCTATTAAGATATTATTTAATGTAATAAAATATAAGTGCTTAGAAATAAAAAATAAATTGAATGTAAAGAAAAATAATATTATTTCCTTCTTACCTACTTCAGTGGGCTAAGTCTTATTCATGTTTTGGGGCTCAGGAACCCCATTTTGGAGACCATAGGTCAAAATTGGGCAGTGTCACACCAAATTTCCATAAATTCCATGAGCTCAAAGACTTTGTTTTGCTTACTGCCGTATCCTCAGCACCTAGATCATGGTAGGAGTGCAGTGGATACTGTTGAATGAATAGGCAGAATTAGGCTAATTTGTAGGGATGAGGACAGAGTCTAGCTCAGCATGAGGGATCTGATAAGAATAGAGATAATTTTTGTTTGTTGCTGTATCTCCCATACCTATAAAAGTGTAGGGACTCAAAAAATATTAGTTGACTGAGTTAAGGGGGTGGACAGTGTGTAGCTCAGCATGAGGTGTCTGCCAGAGGCCGTAGATGGGCATGAAAAGGTAAATTCCAGGAGGTCCCCTAGAGCAGGACAGTATATGGAGATAGACTGGCTATCAGTAGGCAGAAAAATACAGCCAATGGGGGGAGGGGGTCACAGTGTTAGTAAGAACATCTCAGAGGAATGGCTTTGGTAGCCTCAGATCTTAAAAACTGTGACCCTCTTAAGCAGTAAGATCTGGATTTTACTTATCTTTGTACCCACAGTTCGTAGAACAGTACAGTAGGTGTCTGATTCATTTATGTTGAATTGCTCTGTTTTATACTATGTACTAGATATAGGAGATTCTGCAAGGTACAGGAATGGATTAGTGTAAAGATCAGAGGCCTGTAAATGAATCCTGCCCTGATTGAAGCAAAGCCAACGATTCTGGGATTACCTCATACGCAGACATGGTTTTAAGCCTTGGCAGTATTGCCTGCACAGAGGTGCTCTGGTGACCACAACTGCCAAATCATATCTAGCTGTTTATTTAAATGTCATTATTAACATACTTCTATCGACACATTATCAATGAAGCAAATGGGGTTTGTGATAGAATTATTTTTTATAAGCTATCATCCTATACCTTCTTCCCTCATCACTAATGCTGGCATATGTCATGGATCACCCTCATGTATACTATTTCAATTAGGACTGAATTTATTTACAAATAAATAAAACAAGGTAGTTTGTATTTTTCCTCCTATTTTTGGAATTTTCTTATTCAGACTTCCTCTTTAAAAGGTGCTAAAAATTCTAGTTTTGTGATCATAAAATAAACCTGTCATGCATTTTATTGAGTGTTGTCAGAGTTGGGGGGAACAAACATTTCCCCTGAGAAGCAGCTATGGCATTAGCTCTCTCCTTTAGAAGCTGGCCAGACGAAGGCATCCTTCTTTGGTTCTGACACACCAGTCAAGACAGGTACCCCCTTACCCCCTCTGCAGTTCAATCTCATTTAGGGCATGTTTATTTAAGGCAGTTTCACATCTGCACAATTAATAAATTACTGTGCTCTAATTTGCATTTCTGATGTCTTGTAGTAAGCACAGCGAGTTCCCCTTTGCCCTTACAAAAACAGTTTAGTCTGCCCAAGCTTCCTAGAGCTGAATAAAAATTTTCTCTGAGAGCCCTCCAGCATCTTTAGCATAGTCTCCAAATAAAGACTTAAACTGTTAAAACTTCTTTGCTCTCATCCTTTCGGTCATTAGTCATCAAGTCTTTCTTTATTGTAAGTTTGTCACCCTTAAAGGCACAAGAGTAATATATGTTAACACTTGTTATTGCAATCTAGAGTTTACACTGTGATTTCACTGACATCTTATTTGCTCTTTATGCTGTGAAGTAGATAAGAGGGTATCATTAGTCCCATTTTTGCAGATGAGGAAACAGGTTCAACATTGTCAAGTGGCTGGACCCGAGTTACTGAGTTTGCAGTAGCTCCCCTGAGACAAAAAAACCCTGTATTCTGACCATTCCTCTAGAGAACTGCCCACGGTGAAGAGCAGAATTTATCTTATTTAAACTATGATTTTTTTTTTCTTTTTTTACTTTCAACCTGATAACTTATTGTAAATACCTGGAACGGCAGTGGCATAGACAATATGGTTGTTTAATTGTCAATGTCCTGTGCGCTATATCAGTGGAATGGGCCGTAAATTTCTGGTGTATTTAAATCTATTTGTATATTTAAATAAGTGTTCTCAGATCATGTGGAACGATTGTCCATTTGACTTAACTTTTTTACAGCTTGTGGTGGAAAATTAAATGCATAGCAACCACACACGGACAAAGAATGTGCTTTGAAGTGTATATTAGGATTCTTAAGTGAGATTTGGATTATGTGTTGGGGCCATTTTTTTTTCCTGTGAGACATATTTCTGAAACTGTAATGAAAATTAATTGGAAAATATGAATTGATATCTGAATATCTAAGCTACACCCATTTCTAGGACGTATATTATAATGTGGTATCAACTGGTGTTTTCAAAGAAGTGATGAGAAGTGCTAAAGTTTTTTTCTTTTTAAATTTAAAAGGCATTTTAACTTGGCACTCTGTAGAAAAGGAACGTTTCACAGGCCAGTTAGAGAATTCAATATGGCACTGCTGCCAACTTTACAAGAGAAGATATTTCTATCCAAAAATAACGACAGGATCAATTATTCAACTCATATTTTACATAGTAGAAAAGTTTTATTTGTTAGGATCTTATCTCAAAGTTCCCTAAGAGTAAAGAGGCCTACTTAATTATTGTACTGTGGGAGAATGATAAAAGGTTGATTGCATTAGATCTCCCAAACCTTTGTTTTTATTTAATAGATTTAAGGTCTGACACAAAAGAAATTTATTTAAAATATTTATTTCTACAGATTCCTTTTGTTTCAATTTAATTTTCATAATTTGATTTTGCATATTTATACCAACTCTGGGACATGGTGTAGCATTAATGGATAAAGAAGTTTGTTGAAGAATCACAGTTTGAAGAAAAGCCAGAGCCTGTATTTATTGAAGAAAGCGTATAAAGATGGAAGGGGTTAGAAACTGTGAACGTTACTTTGGCGTTTCATTTAAAATGAGGTATGAAAATAAAAATCATGAGGATAATTAGGTAGAGTTCCTCCCCACCCTCAGTTTTTAAGCAGTTGAATCCAGTGGTTCCTCTCTTTCCACCTTGAAACAGCCTGTGAGGGAGGAATTATCATCTCCATTTTAGATGAGGGAATTGAGTCTCAGAGGCTCGGCAACTTGCCCAAGGTCATTCTTCCGGTAAGTGGTGGAGCTGGCATTCCATTCCAGCTCACTCTAAGGAGGCCACGCTCCTACTCACTCTCTCCCTTACACTGCCTCTTGTGCTGCCAGCACGGCCTTTGTACCACTGCGTAGTGCCCTGTACCCGTCTTGGCTCCTGTTGAATTGTAATGTTGAGGTTCCGGCCCAGGATAAAAGTACCTCTTCTTTGTCGAACACGTTGCCATATTCACATTTGCTTGTTAATTATTTCTCAAATCATCCCAAGCATATGGTAAACTTCTAAAGTTAAAAAAGGTAGTATTACATAGTATTCTAAGAGGTGAAATATCTGTGTTTTTGTTTTGGTTTTTTTAAAAATAAGATTGTGCTGCAAATATAAAAAAGAAAACAGTTTTGGAATTCAGATAATTTTTTTTTTAATGTTATAATCTTTTTTTCTTGGCCTCACTGCACGGCATGTGGGATCTTAATTCCTCGACCAGGGATTGAACCGTTCCCCCTGCAGTGGGAGTGTGGATTCTTATACCACTGGACTGCCAGGGAAGTCCTAGGATTCAGATAATTTACATTCAAAGAGAATAGTAGAATTTGAGCTCTAGAAGGGACATTGCAGATGATCTTGGAGGCCTGTAATCCATCATTTTAAATTTGAAGAAAGAAAGGCCCAGATTAAGGAACTGGGACCCAGGCCATGTGAGTGGCAGTGCTGGAACCAAGACGTAAGACTTCTGATTTGGTGTTTTGCTAGAGAAATCTGCTTAGCTCCAAAATGATGTAGAAAATATTTTTAGTCCATTGATGGCGCCATTTTCACAGCAGGAATATGTGACTTTTTTTGGTGTGTTGTTCATAATGGTTAAAAACATTAAAGAACGAAAATAATGTATTGTTAGAGTAGAGCTGTATGTAATACAGCATACTATTAACTTTGAAAGTATTTTATTATCGTGCTACTTGACTTCTAAGTTATTTAGTAGTATAACATAATTTTGGTATCTAACAGATACATGGCTTTGGTTCCCTGTGTCCTGTGAAAACAGGAAGAATTTGCAAAACAATAACACATTGTTAAATGGCATGCCAGTTTATCAAATGCCATGAGTTTATTACAGTCTGGTCTTAGGAAAAAACATCTCAGCCTTATAGCAGCTCATCCTAATCTTAAGCGAAAGAGCCATTGAAGTTGTTCTAGGGCTGTTAGATTTTGTTCTCTCCAAGAAAGTATAAAGCTGTTGATCAGGAGAAAGAAGTTTTTAAACCCTAACAGATTTAGTTGTGAAAGATTTGTGTACTGCGACGCCTCATGGTGGCCTTATTAAGAAACTACTGTAGTGAAACATAGTGACCACATACCTTGTATCTCTGACTGAATCCCCTCAAATGCATGTGCACGAACATTGGTGAGTTAAGACCCTCGATAATATTTTCAAGGTTTGTATTTCTATGTTTCATTTGGGAGAAATTAACCTCTTTTCTGCAGTCCAGGGAGGAAGCCTGTAATGCCTTATCAAAGCATTGCTTCTCGGAGTTCACCTGCCATCCTCCAGCCCGGAATTTCCAGAGAATAAGAGCTATGTAGTCCCAGCAGTTGCAGGCATCTTCTGCTTCTTTGTGTGATTCAGAAAAAAAACACCCTTTTCTTGAGATACTCTAGTTTCAAATGTTGGAAAATTGTCATAATAGATTGATTTTGTTAGAACAAGACACTTTACTGCCTTTTGGCAGGAAATTGTCATAATAAATATATAGATCTATGCCCTCTGCTGTGAATGGCGCCCCCTAGGATTGTGCATAGCACAGCTTGCACAGCTGTACATGGAGACCCTGCAGACAGTTGAATCTGAGGAGATTGTCTTTAGACATCAGATATTAAAATGTCACATCTAGAAAATTATAAGTATAGTTCTTGAATATAAAATGCTAGTTATTTATGAAATCATGTTTTTCTTAGTTGTAAACATAATAGAAATTGTTTCTGTTGGAATGGAGTGGAGACATTTCTTTACCTCTGCAGTGTACTGACAAAATCCTCTATATTATATTACACATCTCTTGGCCCAACCAATTTAATATATTTTCAAAGTTAGTCTGTCTTTTAGAGTTCTGATTAAAGAAGAAAAGTTTTGACCTTTATGAAGGAGCTTTCCTTTATCAGATGGGTACAGTAATAGAATGCAGAATGACTTTAAGCATCCATCTCTTTTATCCATCATTAAAAGTTAATTGTCACATCATATAAGTGCAACTTGATGAGATTTATAATGTTCCAAAAATTGGCAACCTGTGATGAGGAAAGTATGCTCTGTGAGGACTTGAGTTAAGGGAAAGAAAGGAAAAAACAAACTTTTTATAAATCTTAAGTGGCAGCTAAATGGAAATAAAAGCTTTTAATTTTTGTGGGAGGAGGGTGATAGCAGATCAGTACCTTATGTTTAGTTGGAAGCAGAAGGTTTCAGAATGCAACTTGTCTGACGTGAGGGTGGTCGTTTGGACGACTCGGGAGTGTAGAGGTTTAATCCCCTACACATTTGGAAAAGACAGTAATGCGTTCACTATGTTTGTGCTGGTCCGTGGAATTTTTTTCTTAACAGGAGCAATAATTACCTTTCTCAGTCTTATTTCAGGAGTGGCAGTTGGTGGGATATTCAGCAGGAAGTCCATTACCCTGTTTGTAGTCTGTGGTGCTTCCCTGGTTGAGTTTGAGTCTTGCCCAGTAGGTAGTGATGATGCATTAAGTAGCTAAAACCACAGTTGTGCTGGGTCTTTCATTCAGTTTGGTGACATGATCATAAATTACTAGGCTCCAAACAAAGATTTTGAAATGTGCTCTTCTGCCAATCCTTTTCAGAGTTTGGGAGAAAGGGCAGTAAAGTGTTGCTGGTGTGTAAAAAGGAGAGTGCTTTTTTGCAGTAGCTCCAACATGCTAATTGTTTCTAGTAGGAATATTATTATACATGAAATCTCCAGGTAATCCTTAACCTTTTACTTTTACGTAGGTACCTCTGGCCAGTAACCAGTTTTTCCATCCTGTAGTACCTAACCTGTCCAGAGCTTTCCTGCCGGCTTCCTAGCTTACAGTAGACTGATTCGATAATGTGAAGTTTATTTGAATTAGCACCTTTTTCTCTGCCCTCTGAAGATCGACTCTAAGACCTGGGATCCACAGACCATCCATATTTTGATTCCTCAACTCTTTAGACTTTGCTGAGACAACATTCGTTCTCTAGTCATTCCTGGCCATAAATTACTGGTTTTTTTTTTTTTTTTTTTT
This sequence comes from Phocoena phocoena, assembly GCF_963924675.1. NCBI lineage: Eukaryota > Metazoa > Chordata > Mammalia > Artiodactyla > Phocoenidae > Phocoena > Phocoena phocoena. The sequence continues at coordinate 91,871,789 of NC_089222.1, read as the reverse complement.
TTTTTTTTTGGTGGTACGCGGGCCTCTCACTGTTGTGGCCTCTCCCGTTGTGGAGCGCAGGCTCAGTGGCCATGGCTCACAGGCCTAGCCGCTCCGCAGCATGTGGGATCTTCCCAGACCGGGGCATGAACCTGTGTCCCCTGCATCGGCAGGTGGACTCTCAAACACTGCGCCACCAGGGAAGCCCAAATTACTGGTTTTTAAATTTTGTATTTCCTGTTGCCATAATTTTAGGAAATGTTAGCGTGAGTAACTTAAGGACCATGGTTTTTAAAGCCCTTTGTCAGAACACTGGTTATTTGCTTATTGGTTATTGACTAAATAAAACCCAGATTTTTTTTTAGATATCATGATACACAGGGCTACATGATTAAATAAATCATTATCAAGTGGTTTTAGTGACAAATCATTTTAGGAAATGTGATAAGCTCATTTTATCTCACATGAGACAGATAATTTTTGCAAGAAACTCGTATCGGGCTTCCCTGGTGGCGCAGTGGTTGAGAGTCCGCCTGCCGATGCAGGAGACACGGGTTCGTGCCCCGGTCCGGGAAGATCCCACATGCCGCGGAGCGGCTGGGCCCGTGAGCCATGGCTGCTGAGCCTGCGCATCCCGAGCCTGTGCTCTGCAACGGGAGAGGCCACAACAGTGAGAGGCCCGCGCACCGCAAAAAAAAAAAAAAAAGAAACTGGTATCCTCTTTACTTTCTTTTTAGGTTATGATTATGAGAAGGATTTGGACTTCTGAGTTAAATAACAACAAAAAAAATTTACCTTCATAAAAATTGTAGTAATAATAATAATGCAAGAAATTTTTTCGTTAAATACGTCTTATTAATTTAAAGTGTATGAATTAGATAATTGATAATATTTGGAAAACTGGTTGTCTTGCTGGGCGTTTCATTAAGCATACCTGTAAAATTATTTTATTTCACTACAAATGTGATATAGTTATTGTACCTGAAAATAATGTATGGTTCCTTAATCCCCCCAACCCCTGCTGTATATTCAGAAGGAAAAGTGATTATATTGATTTCTTGAGTAACTTTAGCCATCCAGTATCTGTTATGGTCTATTAACATAACTGCTCTGCTAGTTTATTTGTTCTGACTTGTGAGTAATGAGTATTTTAGGTAAACTTCATAATGTTCAAGATAGTTTGAAAGATTAATCAGTACTTATTTCCTTGCTTTAAAACGTGTAAGTGCTATTCAAGTAACAATTGCCTAAACAAGCTGTTTTATATTATAGAGAGATAGTGCTAGAAAAGTATTTGCTCTGACAACATGAAAATAAAACTCAAACATTCTCAAAAATTTTAAAGAGTTATACTGTAAATAAATATGCTATAAATAAGTAATACATAAATTTTATTAGCTAAACTCAGGATAATGGCGTGAATTATAGTTTTCCTCAGAAACTTAAGAAAAGTTTGAAAGAATTTATGACGGTTCTAAAACTTAGTATATTCATGGTATTGGTGACCATTCACTAAATAGCTATTCAGTAAATGAAATTATTAAACTTCGTCTTATTTGTTGGTGATGATTTTGCCTTTCATGACCCAACAGTACCTACTTCATTACTTATCAAGTAAAGAGGCATTTGGGAGTTAACTTAGTAAGTGAATGAAATGTAAGGCTGAATTCAGAGTTTTGTGGGCCCGTCTGACATGTCATGCTCATGAAACCTATCCCAGTTGGTTTTTCTTTTTGTTTTATATTTGTCCTGCCCTTCAAGAAATCAGTAAAATCTGACATTAAATATAACATATTTACTGCCTATTGTGTATCAGGCACTCTAATATGCACTTTCAGGTATCTCATATAACAGGTTTTTGCTGTAGGTATAATTTATCCAGCTACCCCCTTCTCTCCTCCCCTCCCCTTCCCTTCCCTTCTCTCACAAATTTTGAAGCTGAGACTCCAAGAGGATGAGTAACTTGCTAGGATCACACGGGAGGGACCAGCATCTAAGTGCAAAGTTCCTTTTCCAGTGTCCTGACTTATCCAGGGACTCTTAAGCCTGTACTCTCTAATTTCTGATTCTTGGAATGGTTGCTTTTTTTCCCCCCTGCATTTGCCTGGCTTCTTTTTCATGATTTAAAATGATATTCTGGATCCAGCCACACTCAGAAACCTAGTTAAGTTGGTCTTTTAATATCTACCCGGGAGGCAGCATGGTTTAAAAGTATCATTGTGTGTCAGACAAGCCCTGTTTGAGTGTCATCTCTGCTACCTCTTATTTGTCTGAGTTTGGGCTAGGCACTTAATTCCATGGTATTTTGTTTTTCTCATCCATAAAAAAGAAAAATAATGGTTACTTTTTAAAGTTATTTTGAAAATTAAAAGATATAACCTATGTAAAGCAGTCAAATGCTTTGCCTATATGAATGATTAACTTAGCAGCTATAATTATACTCCTTTGTAAAAAAAGACATTCCTGCCTCTGTTAGATGTATTCAGTACATCTGTGTTTATGTGTGGGTTCATTTGTCTATTCATACACATAACATATGATCTTATATTTACAGTCATTTCTGTATGAAAACAAAAACCAGAAGACAAGTGGCTTTCTAGGGGATGAGGGAGGTATCCTATAATGGGTAGTATTATACAGTTAAAGATAAATAATAAAATAATTGTAGCATTCATTCAGCAGACGTTTATTGAGCTGCTACTATGGGCTAGGCTCTGTTCTAGTCTCTGGGACTATGGTAATAATAAGATGGTTAAAAAATGCTTCCTGGATGGAAGGTATCTTCTCATGAGGGAAAACAAACAATAAAATAAACCAAGTAAGCTGTATGATATGTTAGATGGTAGTATGTTACAGGAAAAATAAAGCACAGGAAGGAGAAGGAATGTGGGGTTGCAGTTTTATCTGGGAGGTTTGTGATTAGAGAGGGGTCAAGAACTGTGCAAGTCCAGGAGGGGTTCTTACAGAGATGGAGAGCAGAGCATGGTGCTGACCTCAGGAATGCCCTGTCTTCTTCCAGGAGCTGAGTGTCTTTTTTCTGCACCGTTTTTAGAGTGCCTCTGGCACTCTTGGAGACATTCCTGCTCAGCATGAAAGGTGGTACAGAAGTTTGTACCTGGTGGCAGGCTTTGGGGAATATACTATTATGCTTGGAAGAGGATGCCTGGTACTCTGGATGGCTTTCTCTGTAGTTGGCAGAATTAGAGGCAAACCATGTGCATTCCTTGCAGCTAAAGTGCTCTCTCATACTTCTCAAGACTTTTCTTTGAAATTCCCTGATAGCAGTCAGGTGAGCTAGTAAGGAGACCTTTCAGACTGAGAAGAGTGTCTTAAACAAGCGTGCTCTTCTTCTTTTTTTTTTAAATTTATTTATTTAATTTATTTTTTATTTTTGGCTGCATTGGGTCTTTGTTGCTGCACGCGGGCTTTTCTCTAGTTGTGGCGAGCGGGAGCTACTCTTCCTTGCAGTGTGCGGGCTTCTCATTGCCGTGGCTTCTCTTGTTGCGGAGCATGGGCTCTAGGCGTGTGGGCTTCAGTAGCTGCAGCACGTGGGCTCAGTAGTTGTGGCTCACGGCTCTAGAGCGCAGGCTCAGTAGTTGTGGCACACGGGCTTAGTTGCTCCACGGCATGTGGGATCTTCCTGGACCAGGGCTCAAACTGGGTCCCCTGCATTGGCAGGCGGATTCTTAACCACTGCGCCACCAGGGAAGCCCCAAGTGTGCTATTCTTAATTGCCTTTTTTTTTTTTTGCAGCACAGAATGAGAGGAGGGTACATTTAAATTTTAAAAAAATCTATGAAGAATCGAGATGGAGAAGAGGAATAGTGTTAATACTCCCCCCACCACATTCATTTATAGGTCTGTTAATTCTTTCAGCATTTATTTATTGAGCAACTGCTATGTTCTGTGAATGGTACCAAGAAGATAAGGGTGGGTAAGGTGATATCCTTGCTCACAAGGAGTGAGTACAATAGGAAGGGAGAGGAAGTACAGAAATAACCTCCTTATAAGATATTAATGTGATAACACAAGGGGAATTGAGTATAGTGGATGCTCAACACCTGTGTGTTGACCCTTGGATAAAGTGATTAGTAACTGGAGAGGTAAAGACAATAGTATGCTGAGAATTCCCTGGCAGTTCAGTGGTTAGGACTCCACGCTTTCATGGCCATGGGCCCAGGTTCGATCCCTCGTTGGGGAACTAAGATCGCACAAGCCGCATGGCGTGGCCAAAAAAAAAAAAAAATGCTAAAAGGAGGTTAGATGAGGGAGCAGTAACATCTGACTCCATTATTAAGGACGTCTTCATGGGAACTGGAAATGGGCCTTGGAGATTGGGATTTGGGCATAGCCCCTGAGTGTGGGGAGATTACTTTATTTGGTTTTGTATTTTTAGTAGGTGATAGAGAATAGGTGGTCAATAAATATTTGTTGTTTGAATAAATAAGGGGAAAGGACAGTCCTGGTGAAGGGAAAACCTAGAGCAAGGGCATGGTAGAGATTGGGAAGCCCAAGGACCTTTAGGAAAGGGAAATATGCTTCAAGGTAATAATGGGTCAGATCCTAGGAACTCAAAATTGCCAGACCAGGCAGTGGAGGATAATTGAAGCAGACCCCATAGAATGCACCCTGCACTGGCAACATTGGAGGAGGGGATGGGTGGCAGGAGCATCAGGTGAGGAAACTATTACAGCATCAGAGGCTGGAAGTAGCTGGGAACTCATCTAGGGTGGCCGCAGGGATTGAAGAGGCATGAATGGAGCCAGGTAATATATATATTTTTTAAAGACCGATTTATTATTTTATTTATTTTTGGCTGCATTGGGTCTTAGTTGCGGCACGCAGTATCTTTTGTTGCTATGCACGGGCTTCTGTCACGTGGCGTGCAGGTCTGATATTTTAAAGGCTGAATTGACAGCACACTAAAGTACTTCAACTGTAGCTCAGTGGAGTGATTTTGAATGCCTCCTTTTGATATAGGAGCTCTTTTTGAGAAAATGAAAGCATCAAATCAAATTCACTGGAACAACTTTTCTAAGAGTTTAGCACTATCTGAAGTCATGCTCTCAGGAACCCTTATAAACACTATGAAAGCAAAAAAATGTTAAGTAAAGTTATTATATCAACGTTTAGGTAATTTACAGCAGAGCTCAGTTTTTATATACTATAAATATAGCTTTATAGCTCTTTTGAGTCCTTTGTATATTCTATTCTAAATACACACACACACACCAGGAAAGAAGAGCGGAAATACAGAAATAACCACATATCAGTTACTTATTTGATGCTGCATCTTGAATCAGTAACGTAGCCCAATGATAACACTTTTTATTTAATGTAAAAATTCCTTATGATCATCAGTTTTATAAAATGGTTTCCGAGAAAGCATTTCAGGAGGTTTTATGTTTTGTTTTGTTTTGTTTTCCATTTAAAGAAATTTGTTTTTGAATAATAATGCTATTTAGGTTTTGCTTAGTACAATACATTTTTGTTAGAAAAGCACTTTCAGAAAAATCAGCGTTTGCCTTCACATCTAGCATAAGTGTATAAGATTGTAAGGAGAGACAATATAAAAATGTAGGGACTTCCCTTATGGTGCAGTGGTTAAGAATCCGCCTGCCAACACAGGGGACACACGTTCAATCCCTGGTCCAGGAAGATCCCACGTGCTGCAGAGGAACTAAGCCCGTGCACCACAACTACTGAGCCCTAGTGCCACAACTACTGAAGCCCGCACACCTAGAGCCTGTGCTCCACATTAGGAGAAACCACCGCAATGAGAAGAAGCATGCCCACCGCAACAAATAGTAGCTCCAGCTCGCCGCAACTAGAGAAAGCCCGTGTGCAGCAACAAAGACCCAACGCAGCCAAAAATAAATAAATAAAATTTAAAAATGTAATATGTATGATCCTTTCCCTCCAGTGTTACAGACCTCATCAGTATATTCGTGTGTTAGGGTGTAAGTCCTGAAAATTGAGAGACCCAGATTCCAGCCCTGGCTTTGTGGCACTAAGTGTGTAACCTGTACCAGACCCTTTATTTCAACAGGCCTCAGTTTTCTCTTTCATTAAATAAGTGTTTGGCCTGGCTTGGAATGATCGGGAAGGTCCTTCCCATGGTAACTCCTTGTGACTCTATGACCCATTACAGCCACAAGGGGAAGAATGTCCCAGAAACATTGACGAATTTTAATATTTCAAAATTCAAATTATTTAGTATTCTTCCCAAGTTCCTGACTAGTACCTTTTTTTATGTAGGAGGCTGAAAGGCCCATGTTTACGTTGCAGAACATTGCCTTTTTCTGAGCAGAGTGCAAGGCACATGGAAGATACCCCCAATAAACAATTGCTGGGTTTGTTTCAGCTGTGAGAAACGTTAGTGTGTTAAGGGATTACTCTTGGACTTGGTCTGATCCTCTGCTGATGTCAGAAAAGCAGTTGAAACAACTCTCGCCATATCAGAAGTAAACTCTTGAATGGATGATCACAGAAACCATTATATACACTCAGGGAACATTTATTGAGGTCCTGACATTTGCTTGGCAGGCATGGTATTAAGCCCCGAGAATATAAAGTAAGTAAAAATAGGTATCCCCAATGCCAGCTTCCACAGTAGTAGAGAAGATGGGCATTATGACTTAGTACAGACAGGTATTACTCCAGTATTACATATCAAGTGACTGTCCTTTAAATCATTGTTAAAAGTAAAATTGTGTTTTTAAAAAATGTCCAGATCAGTAAAAGCACCTACAAAAAATGGAAAGATAATAGGACTTACCCCAACTTCCCCTCCCCCAACTTAAGGTTCTTTCTTTTGAAGTAAGATGACAAATTCTCATCTGGTTTCTTCATGTTTCCCTTGTTCAGGTCCAAAGAACAGGGACGTTTCAGCTAGTCTCAACAACCATGACAGGAGGGAGGGACATAGGCAATCTCTAAGGACACTGCAGCTCCAAGTATTTAGGAATTTATAGATCAAAGTCATTTTTAGTCAGTTTTGCTGAGGTAGCAAAGACCTCATTTCACCCACCCTTAAAATGCTGTACTTGGCTTCATAAGGAGAACACTCCATTTCAAAGGTTTTATTTTGGAGTACACTGTGACCTCAGGTTGGTAAGGATCTGCTCAATCTGAGTTTGAACAGATGGTTAGTAGTGAAAAATCTGACTTATTTGGTATTTAGACATCCCATTAAAAGGAATGATAACAATTCTCACTGCATTCAACTGATGGATTTTAACCATTGTTATAAATTCTTCTCCATAGTAATAATTGCTACTGTTTATTAGAGTGTAATGTTCCAGACAATGCCATAGGTATTTAAAATCATCTTATTTAATCTTTACAGTAATACTATGAGAGAGAGATTATTATTCCCCATTTTACTTGTGAAGAACCTAAGACTGCAGGTGGCTAAATATCTTATCCATATATGCTGTCTATGCTTCAGGATTTGAATTCTGGTCATTCTGACTCTAGAGTCTAAGTCCAATTCACCACTTTTTCCCCTGCTCTCACATACTTATAGCTAACATCATGCCTGTGCTTTTTAATGCATGGGCTACAGGACAGGTTGGGTAGATGAGGGTTGTGCCTGTGAGGGCACGTGAAGGAGGAGAGACTTTGGAGCTTAAACAGCAGAACCCAAGATAGTCACTGAAAGATACCACATCAGACCCTATAAAGTGAAAGTGCAGATGAAGAGGTAAATAAATCAGGCCTTGAGATGTCACTACTACTACTGCCCCAACTACTGCCTCCCTGGTCTCCTCCTGAACAAATCGAATCTTCAGAGTAGGATCTAAGGATTTGTATTTTTCACAAGCCCTGTGCAGGTGATTCTCATATGCCCAAATGCTAGTTGGATACCAAAAGGTACGTGGAGAGAGTAAAGTGGATGAAATGGGATTTGGAATCTAAACCCAGGAGTGCTGAGTATGTTGAGGGTTGTTCCTTTTCTGAAGAACAGAGCTGAACATCAGTGAACAAAACAGACAGTGGTGAGGGTCTAGTGATTACAGATTTGGAGTGTTATTCATTCTTAATTTTTAAACCCTTTTCTGGCTATTTGTGGAAAATAAATTGACCTTTTTCTCTCACATTTTATGTGTATGAAGTGGGCCTAGCTTAAATGACCTGGTATACAAAGAGGTTGTGTTGTAAGTAGACTGGTATGATTTCACTTACTTTTTGACCACAATATTAATTTTAAGCAAAAAGACATGGTTACTCACTCAGCTTAACTTCTAAGTATCTCATTAATTAATTCTTTTAATTATTCTATCTAGTTTCATTAAATCTTTAATTCCACAACACTTATTTTCTAGGTTTCTAACAGTGGTGGAATGTGATATTTTGGGAAGATGGTAGTATTTTAGGTTTGTTTTGTGTGTGTGTGCATGTGTTTATTGCTCCAGATAAGCAGTTACTGTGAGTGACTCTGGAGATGTGGTTATATCTTATGGTTTGTAAATATTTTAAACTTGCTAGCGGTAATTTTTTTCTAAAGCCTTGAGTGATAAGAAGATGATATGGAAGTGAATCAGTGGGAAGACAATCCAGAAGTTAATACTGAGTCTGGTGATGGGGCTCTCCTGAGGTCTTTTTATCTACAGCAATTATTATGACATCATTTTTTGCCTTTTCCGTATTGTCTGACCTCTCTACTACCTAAGAAATATTTTTGGCAGGACATAAATCCATGCAAATGACTGAGAATGGCTTTACCTTAACATGGCAATTCATCCTTTAAAAAAAAAAAAATCTCTGATTCTACTTCTTTTCCAGAGTATTTGTTTCTGCTCTACCAAAGCCTCCTGTTTGAGGTTTAGTTGCTCAATTTCCCACCCTATCTTACCCTCTCTATTTGCATGTAGACTAACAGTTTTGAGTAGGAGGGGGTGAGAACAGGATGATTTGACCAAACAAAATAGCACAGTTGGGGTAACTTTTCAGGTGCTTGCCTCTTGGTTTAAGGTTTTAGATATACCCAGCCTACAAAGGAATTTGTAGATTTCAAAGGGCAGTTTAGAAAGGAAAAGTGATGTGCAAGTATCAGATAATTCACACAAGTTGATTTCTTCATTAAAGACCCCGGAAAGGGCTTCCCTGGTGGCGCAGTGGTTGAGAGTCCATCTGCCGATGCAGGGGACACGGGTTCGTGCCCCGGTCCCGGAAGATCCCACATGCCGCGGAGCGGCTGGGCCCGTGAGCCATGGCCGCTGAGCCTGCGCGTCCACAGCAGTGAGAGGGCTGCGTACCGCAAAAAAAAAAGACCCTGGAAAAAACTTGAGTGCTTGTTAACTTTTCCAAGAAGACATCGACTAAGATCACATCACCACTATGATCATGGAAGTCCAACAAGAAAAAAGTATTCGTCAAAAAGCAGAAACAGAACCAGAAATACCATCCCACTCATGTTTAAGAACACAGGGCTCATCTTCCACAAATACATTATGCACCTCTAGGTTAGAAAGATGTGAGTTAAGGAGGTCCCAATGGAAGGGCATCTGAAACACTGCTGGGATGAAGTGCTATCATCGAAGGAGGCTCTCTTTTTGAATGCTGAAGAATCTCTAGTTTAAACCTGTGGAATCATGGATGAAGCCAGCAAAGGATTATTCACCCACATTCTTGTGAATTTGAATGAGTGGTAATGCCTTAGAGTCCTAAAAATTTCTGGACGAATATCACCCTCCCCTCACCCCTCCGCCCCACCCCTCATTATAGCAATTGGGAGGTTTTGGAGTTTATCCATAATCTTGTGAGGTTGATGTCAGGGGTGGAAGCCATATCCTTCCACAGCAAGCCCTTGTCTCTACTGTCAAATCGAGTATGGGCCCAGGTGGCCCGGCCTGCTCAGCTCTGTTGTTCAGTGCTCTGATATTATATCACTCTTTGTTGCTATCCTGCCAAGTTCTTCCAAGATGTAGGACTTTGCTTTCCATTTTAGAAAATTATTGGTTAATAGAATCCACTGCCTGTTCAACTCCGTGAATTAACAGATGTTTATTGAACAGGTTTATGTAATTATTATTACATACAAAAGAGCTCACGTTAGATTCATGATTTTTAAGAGTGTTGTGTGTGAAAAACCAATAATTGGTTTCTTGGTGTTCTGCTTCTCAAATTTTCTACTGAAGTACCTGAATAGCAGAAGAAGGTAAAATCATTTTCTTGTGAAGTCATGGGTCATAGGCCAAATTGTGCTTCCAGAAAGCTCAGTTTTGTTGAAGTTTCCAGAATGCTTGATCTTAAAAATCTATTTGAATATTATATTCTATTCCATAATATATGCCTCTTTTTTAAAAAAATTGAGGTAAAAATGACATACAGTATAATGTATAGATCTTAAGTATAGTTTGGTGAGTATTGACACAAGCATACAGTGGTATAATTTACACACGTATCAAGACTATACCTACATGTTTTAACATAGAAGTAGTGTTTGAAGTTATTTTCCATCAAGAAAATTTATAAACCCCCCCAAAAAAAGAGAAAAAGAAAATTCATTCCCTAAGACTATCTGCCTTTTTAATTTTGTGTCTTCTACTTGTTATACCACTCTGTATTCTCTTGGGATGATGGCAGTAGACATAGCATGATTATTCTGTTTTGAGAAGTGTGGGCCTCATCAAGATAACTCTGCAAAATGGCTAGGCATCTTAATGGATTTTCTTTAAAGTCTAGCTAGAGAAGTTGGTTGATGTCCATTGTTTACCTAAACACCAAAAAATTCTGACTGCTCTAATTGCAAATGGTTTACCAAGTCAAGCAATAGATCTATGATCAGGAAATTAAAGATTTGTTCACTTTCATTGTTTTTTCTGGTAATCTATTTTATAATAGGGCCTTATTCACGTGTATATGTGATCTGCCATTTAGTTCCTTTAACATTCTTTCCAGATAACATTTGACACTCTTTCCCTTGCAGTAGTCACCTTGTAGGAATCCCACTGATGATCCACTCCCAGCTTTTTATTCTCATTTCTTGAATTCTTTCTTGAACATTGCCTGCAACTATAACTGAGTGCTTGTACTTTGTTTTCCTCCAGAATTCTTTCAGAGAGCAGATACTATATCTCTCTTTCAGTAGAGACCAAGGTGTAATTATTTTAGCTAATGCAATGAACAATACATTAAGCCCACTAGATTGATTTCAATTGTAGGTATTGGTCGTAGGTAATATAAGAGATATAAAGTTGGATAAGGGATAGACCCTATGCTCAAGTAATGTTTAGTAATATTAGGGGAGCTGATCATGGTAACTAATTCTTATTAAAAGTTTTTTATGTGCTATGTACTGTTCTGAGCATAGCACATATATTTCCTGATTTTATCTCCACAATTATCATTTAGTCTAATTAATAATGTACATGTTTTATACATTAAGTTGTGTGTCTTAGGTCAAGTTTCTTAGAAGCAGAGCCTGAGATGCAAAGTCTTGCGAAGGTGATTTATTGAGGGAGGGCTCAGCAGGAACCTGAGCAGGGGAGCGAAGCAGGATGGGGAGGGCAGTGGTCTCATTGATACCTGAAAATGCATATTCTCAGGTCTCACTCAGGAACCCTGACTCAGGAACTCAGGGGAGTCGGGCAGCATCCCGCGGTTCAACTATTCTTTCAGGTGGTTCTGATCGACACTAAAATTTGAGAGCCACTTGGATAGAGGAAAAAAACAGGTAAAGATTTGGGTTTTGCTAAAAATGTAGCCTCAGTGGGATCCTTTGAGGAGTTTTGGAGCGGGAATGGCAACATAGAGGGCCAGTCAGACATTCGCTGTGGGGGACTGCCTTGGGGGACAGACAGTGAGGGGAGGGGTATAATCTCCCAGAATCTCTGGAAAAGGTAGGTCTTGTGTGGCTCTGAGCCCTTAGCATTCCACACTTCCAGCAGCTGGGCAGTGGGTTTGCTGGCCTGAAGGGGGTCTAGGTGGGGCATCCCGGTGTCCACTACACTAAGGTACAGGGGAATTAAGTAACTAGCTCAGAGTCCCACAGCTAGTAATGGGATTTGAACTCAGGCAGTCTGGATCTAGAGTCCATCTTCCTAACCATTAGCTGTAGTGTCTCATGTGGTCAGAACAATATAGAAATAACCACATGGACATAAATGAACAAGAGACAGTTTAGAGGAGGGAGTTGCTTTTGACTGAGGAAAACAGAAGCCCTCATGAAAGGGGTGTTATTTGATTTTTCCTTGACATAGGAGAGATCTGGACATGTATGTACAAATTTCTGTGAGAGGCTTTCTAGGTAGAAGGAATAGCCTGAGAAAAGGCATAGTGGCATGCAAATGTGGGTTGGTGTCTAGAAACCAGTTATTCTGCTGGGCTGCAATTTGGCTTATTAAAGAGTTCTGGGAGAAAAGTCGTTTCATATTGGTTTGAGGCCAGGTCTTAGATATCCTTCGATGCCAGGCAACTGGCATCGAAGATTTTTAATCCGGGAAGAACATAGTCAGAACAATATTATAGAAAGATCAACAACCTAATAAAAATGGGTGAAAGATTGAATAGACATTTCATCAAAGAAGATAGGTGATGGCTACTAAGCACATGGAAAATATTCAACACTGTTAGTCATTAGGGAAATGCACATTAGAACCACAACGAGATACCATTACACACCGATTAAAGTGGCTAAAATTAAAAAGACTGATCATATCCAGTGTAGAGAAACTAGACCTCTCATAGACTACAGGTGAGAAAGTAAAATGGTAGAACTACTTTAAAGATAGTTTGGCAGTTTCTTAAAAAGTTAAACCTACACTTGCCACTGATCTAGTCATTTTCCTCTTACAGTATTTATCCAAGTCAGAGAAAGTGTATGTCCGTACAGAGAGGTGTACATGAATGTTCATTGTAGATTTATTTGTAATATCCAAAATATCCATCAGCAAATGAATGGATAAATGATGGTCTATGCATACAGTGAACTATTATTTGGCAATAAAAAGGAAAGAACTATTGATCCACCCATCAACATTGGTGAATCTCAAAATAATTATGCTGATTGAAAAGCCCAGACAAAAAAGAGTACATACTGTATGATTCCATTTACATGAAATTCTAAAAAATACAAACTAATCTGTAGTCATAAGAAGCAGATAAGTGGTTGCTTCACAGTGAAGAGAGGAGTAGAGGGAGGGATTTCAGAGGCACAAGAAAAAATTGGGGGGATGATGGATCTGTTCATTGTCTTGAATGTGACTGTTTCATAGGATTATCAAACTTATCAAATTGTACACTTCAAATATATTCAGTTGATTGTGTGTCAATCATGCCTCAATAAAAAAAGAACATACAAGGGACTTCCCGGGTGGTCTAGTGACTAAGGCTCCGCACTCGCAATGCAGGGGGCTGGGGTTCGAGCCCTGGTCAGGGAATTAGATTCCACGTGCCGCAACTAAGTGTTTGCTCCAACTAAAAGATCCCACATGCCGCAACTAAAGATCCTGCATGCAGCAACGAAGACCTGGCGCAGCCAAATAAATAAATAAAAACTGCAAATATTTAAAATATTTTTTAAAAAAGAACAAACAAAAAAAAGAAGAAAGATTAATATGACCACCTATGTGTAGGGTGAATTTCAGGAGGAGAAACTGGGAATAAGCAGAAGCGAGACAAGTCTGGAAGCAGTGAATGTACATGGTAAACCAGGACCTGCTCTTGGCTGTGGGTGTGGAAAAGAAGAAATGGATAGAAAAGTTGCTATAGAGGAAGCAGTACAGGAGTTAGGGGAATAAAGGAGAAGAAGCTGGCCAAGAGGATGCTGGGGTTTTTCAAAAATGGATGGAGCTTCTGTGATGGAGGGTGTTTGAGAGTGAGCAGAGAAATTGCAGTTCAGGTTCAGGAGCATGGAATGTGGTAAGGGGCAACGATTGTGGAGATGTCAAGCAAGTAGTCGGAAATGCTGAACTAAAACTCAGGGATGGTTGTGTAGGTTGAGACGACTTCATTGTAGAAGCCATTATTGAGAGCCACAAGGTCTGATAATAAAATTGCCAAGGATGACAATAATAAGAGAGGGTCAGTGTCAGGATTAAAATTCTTTGTCTCAACTTCTTGTTCATTTTTTTTCAATCCATTGACTCACATGGCCTCCAAATGAATAATGAAGTTACATTTTGCATATTAAATTGAGAGAAAGTTAAACCCTTTATTACTTTCTAACTTAGGGTAGGGTAGGGAAAAAAGAGGAAAAAAAAAACCCCTCTCAGAGAGGCAAAAGCAAGCATATGTCTTTTCAGCTCTTCCTAGGTAGTATTTTGACCTTTTATCACCTGTCTTCTTTTTTTCCAAAAGAGGTAATTAAATAGTTTAGCTTAAAAATCTTTCTTTCTTGCTCTTGCTATGGCATAGATATGTAAATAAAAGAAAAGGCAAGAATGTCAGCCAAGATACTAACTAAGTAAAGTCGACTAGGAAGTGAGAGTAAGATTTCATTCTCGTAAACCATGAGACTCAGATTTAGTTGTATTTCCAGTTGTTTCAGTTTAGATATGTGTAGTCAGTTACTTCAGAAAGAAGTGTTGTAAAAAGTCTGATTAATGGGGCTATAGGATGGCTTTATGTGCTGTAGCTTGTTCTCCTTATTCTGAGTTCAACTGTTTGTGATGTCAGAAAGCACTTCCACTTAAGGTCACTGCTTATTATTATCTAAAGAAAGATTTCGTAGGCCAAAAGTTTCTGGAATTTATACTTGGCCAAGGAGTGAATTTGAGTTTATATCAGAACAAGCCAGTTGGACATTGTATTTTTCAAAAGGTAAAGCTGGGGAGAGTGAGACATCCCTCATCTCCAGCCACTAGATGCTAGTAGTACCATTCCCCTAGTCATGACCATCAAAATGTCTCCTAGGGGCACAGTCACCTCTGGTGGAGAACTACTGTGCTAACCTAAGCAGATCAAGCAAAAATGTGAAAGTCTGCACATTTGTATCTTAGGTGTTGTAAGGTATGGAATAAATGGAATTTTGCCATTTAAGAAACCAATTTCTTGAACACTATGCTTGGGAAAGATTGTCCTGATTATATAGAATCCATTCCAAATCAGTGTACACTTTGATACAACCACTTAGGGGAACAGTTGGTCAGTATCTAGCAGAACTTGAGAAATATAGCAATTCTGCATCTAGTTATACCCTAGAGAAAGTCTCAAACATCTGCACAAGGATGTGTACAAGGATATTTATGGCAGAATTGTTTTGTAATAGAGAAAACTGGAAATAGCATCGTTGGATCAATCTCAAAAACAAAGTTGATAGAAAACAAAACATAGGAGAATTTTTACTTTATATCTTCTGTATATGTTTTAGAAAAAAGCAAAACAATGCTATATACATTGTTTAGCTCAAATTCATGACAGTATTCACTTCTGAGGAGGAAGGGATGAAGCTGAATGGGACCAGGAAGAGAAAAATGGAGGATGTCAATTTTATTTACATCTTTTTGTTTATTTTTTTAAAAAGGGCTGAAGTTATACTATAGAATGGTAAGTTTCAGTGGGTAGGTTCTTGCGTATTTATTATTTATCATCTTTGCATTTTTCTTTTTTTTTCAAATGAAACAGAAAAGAGACACTTTAATACTTCACAGTGTAAATTGATATCTTGAGTTCATTATGGGATGCATTGAATTGTAGCTTTTCTGAAATATCTTTTTGCTGTAGATTTAATTTTCAGTGACATGTTTGAAGAAAGTGATTGTGCTGTGTGCTATTTCCTAGTCACATTTCCATGCACTAAGCCATGGTTTCATGATTCGTCCTTGCACAAACATGTGTAGATCTCGATTCTCACACGTTGAAATAAACGCAGCTGTGTTTATTTCAATGAGATTACATTCAAATAAACACACATGTGATCCCTTATGAGTGTGAACCCGTAAAACACTTGTTGATTTGGTTCTGAAATTGTGTGTTCAAATAAACACACTTGTTCTAAGGAAAGTTTCGCTTTACTCAAACGTTCATGCTTTGAACATGTGTTTTATAGAAGGCAGATGTGGACCTGAGTGTCTAAAAAGAATAATAGTTCTTTAGAGTCTGTCATTGCTTTAGACAAATGCAGGGTTTATTTAATGGGCAATTTTTTAGTATGTTGGTAGTTGTCTTAGGTAAGTAATTAATTAAAAATAATGTTTGAATATCACATTTTATGTAATTCATTTATTTTATTTTTATTTATTTATTTATTTGGATGCACCACTCAGCTTGTGGAATCTTAGTTCCCTGACCAGGGATTGAACCTGGGAAATTTAATATCCTCGGCAGTGAAAAGTGCCGAGTCCTAACCACTGGACCACCAGGGAACTCCCGGAATTCATTTACTATTGACAGATTGACTGAATGTAATAGAATTTTAAATAAATTATATAATATGTTAAATATATTTGTGAATATATATTTAAGAAATATTAATGATAAATTAAAAAGTGAAGGAGCTTTTTATATTTTGGAAACTGCTTCTTGTTTAATTAGACTTGTAAATCTGTGTTTTTACATTTTAAATTTTAGAATGAAAATAGAGAAGAGCTTCAAAGTGAGAAGAGTACTATGCACATTTCTATTTCTACTGAAATGACTATAGGTAACCTGCAAAGAAATGAGTTAACATGCTTCAGCCTTCTATAAAATATTTTAATGAAATGGAATGTAACTTATAAAGTACCAGTATTTGAGGGTTTTCCTTAACAAATGAACCATAAGATTATAGCAGCCTGAGGTCTTTTTTTTCCCTCCAAAATGGGGGGGGGGCATGGTGGATTTTTATATGTGCTATTGTGCAAATATTTTGGAAGTAGACAGACTGACATCTGTTTTTGACCTGAAAGCCTGTTATTTTACTGTCCATGTAAGGTTTTTTTTTTTTTTTTTTTTTTCCTGCGGTACGCGGGCCTCTCACTGTTGTGGCCTCGCCCGTTGCGGAGCACAGGCTCTGGACGCGCAGGCTTAGCGGCCATGGCTCATGGGCCCAGCCGCTCTGCGGCATGTGGGATCTTCCCAGACTGGGGCACGAACCCGTGTACCCTGCATCTGCAGGCGGACTCTCAACCACTGCGCCACCAGGGAAGCCCCATGTAAGGTTTTTGGTTTAGACGTTTTGTCAGCCCCACAGCTTTGGGCTCTACAGCTTCTCCTCCTTGGTGTATAGCAAGAGTGTGTGTGTGTGTGTGTGTGTAAGAGAGAGAGAAAGTGGCAGGTTGTTGATGGAGTGATGGAGTGTCTGGACATCTTTGGTCCATCTCCTTTGCCCAGTTAGAGCCTTAGTGTTTGTGACCTAAAGGGCCCTTCCATGCGTCCTTCTCAAGACCCATGGAACTTGCTCACCACATCTGTGAAGCTCAGTGTGGCTTTCAGCTCCATCTCTCAGGACCAGACACAAGGTGCTATCCTCTACTTGGTGCCACAATGGATATATAAGTATCTCTCCGCAAAGCCTGTAATTCTTTCATTAAACCCCCATTTTCTGGTCAGGCATTGCTGGATTTGGCCTTTTAAGAATTTCTATCCAGGTATTTCAGAAGGTTAAATATCTTTATGTGCATAAATTCCTTAAATATAAACTATTATAGAGAAAATAAAATTTTATAAAGTTTCAAAGGTTAATGTTTCCATTTCAGAGGTAATGCATGAATACATTTTTTCTTTGCCAAAACCAGATACATTTGAGAATAACTATAATCCTGTTTTATTTTTCCTACTATTTACTAATTTCTGAAGTTATTTTAATTTAAAATAAAAAGTGTTTTAGTTGCTTGCTGGCTTACATGTTTAGCGCCTTGCTTCTCTCTCTCGAAAGGAAGCTTCATGAGAACAGGACCCTTTGTTTTGCTTGCTCCATATACCTAGTGCTTATAACAGGGTCTGGCACATATTAAACACTCAATAAATGTTTGTGAATGAATGCTGAATGAATAAAAGATAAGAAGAAATTTCCTTTTGACTTTCATTCCTAGTCTTAATGTTTGCTGTCAGCCCCACCAATTCCCCAAGCTAGCTACTTTATCAGTTAGGTGTGTTTTCTTTTAACTTTATTTATAATGCCATTTCCCAGGGGACACTGACAGTTTTTATGTAGTCAACTTTGTCAATCTTTTCCTTCTTGCTTTTCTTTTTGTACTTTAAGAAGGTCTTTCCTACCCCAGTGTCATTGATATACTCCCTTGTATATTCTTTTATACATGTATGTGTTTGATTCTCATGTTTAAGCCTTTTAAAAAGTCTGTCTGAAATTTATTGTTAATATTGTGAGGTGGAGATCAATCTTTTTACCCCTCTTCTCCCGTCACCCCCCACGCCCAAACACACACACACACACACACACAACTGGTTGTCCTAGCTCCATCTGTAGAATAGTGTGTGCTTTCTCTAACTAATTTGAAATGCTTTAATCATGTACAAATATTTTGGAACTTAAATACTGTGTTCTATTGATGTATTTTTCTGTTTCTGTGGAAATGATAGATTGAATTATATAGTTTTAAAATACCTCTCTTACTGGTTTTATTAGTTTGTCAGTTTATTCTCTTGGAGATTTTCTTACATAAAGTCAAATCATTAAGTCACTAATGAATGATAGTTGTGTTGCCTTGTCCAGTGTTTTCCTTTTTCCGTTTTTCTTTCTTTTTATTTTTGCTTTTGGTTAATGCATTGACTAGTACATCTGGTACAATGCTGATTACTCCTGGTGAATAGTGTACATCCTTTCTTGTATATATATTTAGATATTTTATTTATTTATTTATTTATTGGCCACGCCACATGGCATGTGGAATCTTAGTTCCCAGACCAGAGCTCAAACTCGTGCCCCCTACTCTATTAGAAGTGCGAAATCTTAACCACTGGACCACCAGGGAAGTCTCTATATTTACATATTTTAATGCATCTAATATTTGACTACTATGAATGGTGTTTTTATGTCCTTCTCTTAGATCTTTTTTTATCAGATTAAGGAAATTCTCTCCTATTCTTAGCTAAGACATTTTATCATGAATGTGTAGTAAAATAGTTTGTTGACCTGATCATGTCATTTTTTTCTTTTACCTCTTAATATAGTGAATTGCATTGATACATTTTCTGATGGCAGTCATCCTTACATTTCTGGGCTAAACTCTATTTGATGTTATTCTTCTCATACCCTGTTTTATTCCATTTTTAAATTTTACTTAAGAATTTTACATCTACTTTGAAGTGTGATGGAACAATAATTTTTTTCTTTGCTATTCTTACCTGGTTCTTGAATGGGGTTAAGTGAGCCTCACTTATGGAACGGTTTGTTTCAGGTGAAAGTTGTTTATTCTGAATGCTTGTGTATTAGAGCTCCTATAAAACTCCCTCAGGCTAGTGCCTTATTTGAGGATGTAGACCTTCGGCCAGTTGCTTTAATTTTTTTACCTCGGTTAATGTGGTGTTGGTTTTTCTCCTTGTTCTTTGGTAAGTTTTGATAAGTTATAGTTTGTTAGGAAGCCATCCATTTCATACAGACTTTAAAGTTTTTGGTGTGAGGTTGTTCTTAGTGTTTTCTTATAATGCATAATTTTTCTCTGTCTTTAGTATTTCTCATTTATTCTTATTAATTCTTTCTTTTTTGTTCTTGTTTTCTAGTGCTTGTTTTGAAATAATTCATTTATTTTCAAACTTTAATTCTCTAAAATGTCATTTGTCTCACTATTTTCAATGAGTACCATGTTGGTGACATCTCACAGTTTTTCTTACGTAGTGCGGTCAGTTTGAAATATAAAAAAATTGCACTTTGATTTGCTCTTTAACCAATACGCCCCCCCTTTTTTTTTTTTTTTTTTGGCGGTACGCAGGCCTCTCACTGTTGTGGCCTGTCCCGTTGCGGAGCACAGGCTCCGGACCCGCAGGCTCAGCGGCCATGGCTCACGGGCCCAGCCGCTCCGCGGCATGTGGGATCTTCCTGGACCGGGGCACGAACCCGTGTCCCCTGCATCAGCAGGCGGACTCTCAACCACTGCGCCACCAGAGAAGCCCCAATACGCTACTTTTAGAAATAAAGTTCCCAGTTAAATTTTTTTGGCTGTCATTTTATTATTGATTTCTTTTCTTTTGCATATTCTTTTTTTTAACCTTTTAAAAATTGAACTATAGTTAATTTACAGTGTATTAGTTTCAGGTGTGTAGCAAAGTGATTCAGTTATACACACACGCATATACACACACGCATATACACACACGCATATACACACATATTGTTTTTCTGATTCTTTTCCATTATAGGTTATTACAAGATATTGAATATAGTTCCCTGTGGTATACATTAGGTCCTTGTTTATTTTTTATATAGTAGTGCGATATGTTAATCTCAAACTCCTAATTTATCTATTTTGTTTGTTAATTGATTTCATACCTTATTGTATTTAGGTTAATGAATGTGGCCTGCAGGATAACAATATTTAGGAATTTTTTTTTTAAGTGAATGTTTTTTTTTTTAAAAAATTATTTATTTATTTATTTATGGCTGCATTGGGTCTTTGTTGCTGCACGTGGGCTTTTCTCTAGTTGCGGTGAGCAGGGGCTACTCTTCATCGCGGTGCACGGGTGCCTCTTGTTGCAGGGCACGGCCTCTAGGCACATGGGCTCAGTAGTTGTGGCTTGTGGGCTCTGGAGTGCAGGCTCAGTAGTTGTGACACATGGGCTTAGTTGCATTGCAGCATGTGGAATCTTCCCAGACCAGGGCTTGAACCTGTGTCCCCTGCATTGGCAGGTGGATCCTTAACCACTGCACCACCAGGAAAGCCCCAGGAATTGTTAATTTAGCCTTTGCTGTCCACTATATGATCAGTCTCTGAGTGTTTCATGTCTTCAAAAAGAATGTGATTTCTTTTCATGTGGAGTCCAGAGTGTTACATATGAAATGTCTGTTAGGTTAGTACTATATCTGTTAGAATAATTTGAATATGTTATTCCTATCCTTCATAACATTATTTTTCTTTTACTTTATCTGTTATTTTCTGAGAGGGGTATTTTAAAGTCTGTCAGTGTGATTTGATTGTGATTTGTTAATTTCTGCTATTTGAAAATGTTTTCTTTTTGTATTTCAAAAACGGTGTTGTTAAGTGTATAAGAATCAGTGACTCTTATTCACTCTTGGAAGATTATTCTTTTTGGCAATGTAGATATTTCTTTTTCCCTTTTGATGATTTTTCTCCTTGATTTCTTTTTTGTCTGGTGTCATTGTTGCTATATGTACTTTCTCTTTCCATTTGCCTGCTGTATAGTTTCATATCCCTGAATTTTAAAACTTTATGTGTCATCTTGTTTTAAGATGTCTTTTATGGATGTGGACATAGATTTTTATTTTTTAATTTAGTCTGAGCATGTCTCTGACAGTGTGTTAATATTTACTGTGACTTACACTGCTAATATTTTTATATTACCCTCTCTTTGTTTCCATTTTCCATACTATCATTGGAATGATCACATTTCTTTGTTTTATTCTTTTTTTGCTCTGCTGGTTTGAATAGCATACCTTTCTTTCCTACTTCATTATCACTTTTGTTTGTTTGCTTGTTTGTTTATTTGTTTTCTTTCAGTTTTATTTAGATGTAGTTGACATACGTCTCTGTGCAAATTTAAGGTATAGAGAATTAATGATTTGACTTACATATATTATGAACTGTTTACTACAGTAAGTTTAGTTGACTTAATATCCATCATCTCATATAGATTCCCCCCACAAAAAAAGAAAAAAAACGTTCTTTAACTTTTAGGATTTACTGTCTTAGCATCTTTCAAATATACCATACAACAGTGTTAACTATTTATCATGCTGTACATTACATCCCCAGTACTTATTTATATTATAACTGGAAGTTTGTATCTTTTGACCCCCTTCCTCCAATTCCCCCACCTTCACAATATATATATATATATATATTTTTTTTTTTTTTAAATAAATTTATTTATTTATTTTTGGCTGCGTTGGGTCTTCGTTGCTGCACACGGGCTTTCTCTAGTTGTGGTGAGATGGGGCTACTCTTTGTTGCGGTGCGTGGGCTTCTCATTGCTTTGGCTTTTCTTGTTGTGGAGCACAGGCTCTAGGCACATGCAGCCTCAGTAGTTGTGGCTTGCAGGCTCAGTAGTTGTGGCTCGTGGGCTGTAGAGCACAGGCTCAGTAGTTGTGTCTTGGGGGCTGTAGAGCGCAGACTCAGTAGTTGTAGTGCATGGGCTTAGTTGCTCTGCAGCATGTGGGATCTTCCCAGACCAGGGCTCGAACCCATGTTCCTTGCATTCTTAACCACTGAGCCACCAGGGAAGCCCCACAATATATTTTTAACATGTGTATTTAAACATGTTTTTCTTATAGTGTCTGGAGTTGTAGGTATCTAGCTTTTCTCTGAATAAGAGAAGAACTTAAGCATGCTCTTATTTTCCCCGTTCTCTGTTTTCAGCCTATTTAGGTTGATAAAGACAAGTTTCCCCCTGAATTATTAGTAAAGTGGAAGTTTGGTATCTCTTGTGGATAAGTCTTTTTTATGATAATTTTAAAGATTTTTGCTTTATCCTTGTTACTCAGAATTTCTGTTTGATGTGTGTGTTTTTGTTTTTAATTTATCCCAGTTGGTACTCAGTGAGTGACTTCTTTCAATGTGAAGCTTTATTCCTTTGGAATTATGTTCTTCAATTATGCCAAATTCTCAAATACTCTATTTTCAGATATTGCCTCTCCCTCACTGTCTATTCTCACCTCTTGGAATTGCAAATAGATCTGTCCTCTGGGTCTCTGTGTCTGAAAACTTTTCTTTTTTTTTACCTTTTATTTCTTTATCCTTTTCTTTTGCATTCTGAAGAAATCTTTGGCCCACTAACTCCTTCTTCAGTGGTATTCTTTTAGTGGTATCCTACTATTCATATTCAGTCTTTTAGTTCAGTAAATACATTTTTCATTTCCAAGAGGTCCAGAGTTTCATTTCCAGGATTCAAGTTTCTTTTTATATATATACAGATGATTTTGAAACACCTGTAAAGTATATGTCTGATACAACCATATGGCTTTCAACAATCATACAGACCTGTGTTCACATCTTGTTTGACCACCAGTTAACTGTGTTATGGCTGGTTACTTGATGCCTCTATTTAAGCTTCAATTTTCTGGCAAAATTGTGATAAAATATCACTGTGCTATCTTGGTGTGGGAATGAAATTCTGTAATTGTAATACTATTAGCTAACTTACTAGATACTACATGTCAGAAACTGTACTAGGTTATTTTACTCACAACTGTTACCTCATTTAAGTTAGCAATTCCTTTTCAACAAACCTAAGAAAATATCCTAAATATGATAGTTTCTTGTATCTTATTCCCCTGAAAGCAGCTGATCATGTTGTTCTAGTTGTTGAAATTCATTGCCTTAAGCAAATCTTTGATCACTGGTTCTACTGGCTTCTCAAACTTACTAAGTAAACAGTATTTTTAAGAGAGGTATGTTTGGCCTACCTTTGACTGTGTTTCTTATTTAGAGTAATTTCTTTGTTCTTCTTTCCCCCCCTGCTCAGTGTTTGGTCCCTGTGTGTGTGCATGCATCATTTAATCCACTTGTTGGGATATGTTAGTTGAGCTACTCACCACTGGTGCAGCTTCTCTCCTGTTTGCCATTTATTGTGCAGGGCATTTGCTCTTTCTGAAAGGATAATGTACTTATTTTGTGAAGAAGTCATTTAGCAACATAATATGAAAGGGTAAATAAAGGTTATGGGACATTATATCATGCTAGACTAAGAGACTGAAAATATTACCCAGAAAGTACACTTGGATGGTACAGTTATTTCTGAACAGAACCACTGTGTGCTGGTGACTACTTATGAAATTCTGTGTTGCCTGAACCTTCTGGAATTGCAGTATTCAGCTGGTCCTTTTGTTACTTCTCAGCAATTCCTAGTGAACGGATTTGTGACAGTCATTTATTTTTTTTTAAATAAGAGCAAATAATTAAAAACTCATTTAATACATTGTCTTGAGACAGTTGGTACCCATCAAAGGGCTAGTTTACTGAGATGGTTACTCTTCAGAGAAGCCAAAAATGCCTGAAATGGACTGGAGATCTTCATGTGTTAAAAGTAATTGTATGTTAGTCTTTAAATGCTTTATGATTCAGCAAACTCTCAACATGTTACCTCCTTTCTTTGTAGTCTTCTGATTGTTAGTATGTTTACAAATTCTTCTTAAAAAAAGGTTAAAATTACTATCAATATGGAATAATCATTTCAGTGTTTAATATACAGATATATGAACAGGCTGATTTTTTTAAAGTAACATTTAAATTATCAACCATTGAAATAAACGATTATATTTATTGAAGTATAACTGTGAAAGCTAATCTTTTTTGGGAAATATTATATTGATTTACTTCTGTTATAGTAAGAGGCCCATTTTACAGAATATAAAACAACAAAAATTCATTAATTGATGTTATTAAATGTCACACTATTTGTTAATTGTGAATTCAAAAGAAGTCAGTGCCTTTAATTTACTACCAGTATACCAATTCATGTATTTTTGGCTTATTTAAAAATTTTGAGCAAATATGCAACTCATATACTAATTTTTAATGTTATCCCAATTTAGTTATTAAAAGATTAACCAAGTAGAAACAATGAAACGATTCTGTTCAGTCTTACACCCTTATTATAGGAATAAGATCATATTCACAATAATCAACCTACATTATTGCAACTGTTTTTCAATGTTTCACAATTTTGTTCTTTTAATAATGTACATAGATTAAATCTAAATAACAGCAAAAAGAATCAAATATGTCTTATGGAGATTAAGAAGTATTCTCCTTGAAGATTTCTTAGTCAGATCATCTGGTATCCTTGTATAAGCTGAGAATTTCTTGAGATACAAATAATAAATATATTTGTGAAAATGTTATGTAGGCTTTAAAAAGAAACTGTAGATTAAACATAGGTACAGTTTTTTTTCTTTTTTTTTTCGGTACGTGGGCCTCTCACTATTGTGGCCTCTCCCGTTGCGGAGCACAGGCTCCGGACCCGTAGGCTCAGCAGCCATGGCTCACGGGCCCAGCCGCTCCGCGGCATGTGGGATCTTCCTGGACTGGGGCACGAACCCGTGTCCCCTGCATCAGCAGGCGGACTCTCAACCACTGCGCCACCAGGGAAGCCCGTAGGGACAGTTTTATTGACTATTTTCAGTAGATTTAAGAGGAAATGCACAGTTTTGGTTTTTTGGGACAGTCCTAATTTAAAATCTCCTCTCTCATTGTCTTCATAAATACACTAACATTTTTTCAGCTTATGTGTCTCCATTTTTGGTTTGGAAAATACATGTGGGTAAGAAAAATAATTTAGGAGCTATCATTTATTGAACAGTCATTATGATAAGGCAATATGGGTTCAAGGATATATCACTTATTCTTGCCAAAAACTGGAGGTAAGAATTACATCTCCATTTTATAAATGAGAAAATTGAGATCCAGAAAGTGAAGTAACTATCCGTGATCACACAGCTAATAGAGGACTCTAGATTCAAACCCACCATTCTTTTACTCCAAGATAACATTATAGTAAGTTATAATTGGGTATAGGTTGTTTTACTCTTCTGCAATATAGCAGCTTTAGATTGATCTTTCAAGAAATGTCATTTCAAATACATACATATCTTTAATTATTAGCTATTAAATCTTAGGCTGCTCTTTGGAAATTATGAAGAATAAAGGATCACATCACAGATATTTTGGTACTTCTAACACTTAGCACAGTGTCATGCATAATAATTGTTTGTTGAAATGAAATAAGGAAAATTCCTCATTGGGAGCGTGATGAATAAAAATGGGTAAAAACATATGTGACAAATATTTAAAAATTCAGCTTTCAAGTCACCGTTATTAATGTGATTTAGAGATGAAAACTGAATGCTTAAGAATATCTCTTGACCCCTTGTTTTGTGACAACATTCCAAAAAGACAGATTTATTTTTCAGAAGGAATAACTCAAGGCTGTAGAGGGCAGTGTAAACCAGGTCGAGTGGACTTCGTGGGTTAGAGAGGTGCTATAATAGTCGCTGTGGTCCAGATATCCACATAGGGTTAACACCCCAGGTATCTGACCACTGGTTATTAGAATGGTCTCACACTTAAAAACAGAGAAGGATAAATGAAAGGTGTATTGGAACCAAAGAATTACATAAACCCACGAAAAGGCTGGCAGTTAGACATTCACCATTTGTATCCTTATAAACTCTAGTGGAAGAACCAGGATCATTACCTGGATAATCTAGGCCTAAAAACATTTTTGTCTCAGTGAACTTGATAAAGTTTCTTGTAAAGAATTTTCTTTCCTCATTAGTTGTGTAAGTAAACAACTTGAATTAAAAATAGTAACACCCTCAGTTGTATTCCCCTTTTCCTTTCCCCACCTCACCACTTGATGAACACATACACTATTTAGTTGTGTATCAAATTATGCACCATAGTAAATTTTAAAAACATTTAATGATAACAATTCAGGTTTATTTGGTACTGTCTCATTTTGTTGCCAGTATTCAGGGACAGTTTGATTATCCAAGGCTTGCTTGATTTTATCACTGTCCTGGTGAATAAGATGTCTTTGGACTATATTTTGCAGTGAGTGGCCTAGGTTTTCATTTAGGAAAAGAAAAACCCCAAACCTATCAGCTCACAAATATTTCAGTTTTTGGCAGAATTGCCACCAGTGTTGCCTACACTGACCACCTGATGGGGATAGATATCTGTAGTCTGAACAAATACCACATGGGATTATGTTAGTTATAATACTAATTTTTATTGAAATGCTGTATCATCTGTCCATTTCTCTTAGCTTTTTGGTTTTGGCTCTAGATGAATACAATTTCCATAGCTGAAAATTTCATAAGTAACAATCATATCTTGAATAACTGCAGACACAGTACTGGTCATTGTACTAATTTCCCTGGGTAATTATGTGTAATTTAAATAATTTTAATAGGCATGTAGTTCTTGAATAGCGTACTATCTCGAAAGTTAATAAAAATGGTAAAGCAGGTTTTCTAAATGTAGATAAATGAAGCATGTGTGTCAGAAATTAGAGAAGTGCTGACTTCAAATCTTTCTGTTGTATGTTTGACAATTTAAAATGTGATGAGAACCAAGGAATATATAGTTCAGAAAAACTAACTTTATATTTTTAGATCCCATCCATATTCTCATTTGATTCTCAGAACAACCTAGTGAAGTCAGAGTTGCCATTGTTATCTTTGTAGATGGGGGGAAACTGAGGTTCAGGCCATCTGAGAGATGTGCTGAAGTTGAGGTGGCTTGTAAATCATAATGCTACAACTGGAACCCAATCCTGCCTATGGTGTTTGCTTAGAATTAAATGGCTGTTTTATGATTTTGTTGGCATATGCATAAGTGATTTCTTCAATACAATTTTTTTTAATAAATTAATTTTATTTATTTATTTATTTTTGGCTGAATTGGATCTTTGTTGCTGTATGTTGGCTTTCTCTAGTTGCCGTGAGCGGGGGCTACTCTTCGTTGCGGTGCACGGGCTTCTCATTGCAGTGGCTTCTCTTGTTGCGGAGCACGGGCTCTA
Source organism: Phocoena phocoena (assembly GCF_963924675.1). Classification (NCBI taxonomy): domain Eukaryota; kingdom Metazoa; phylum Chordata; class Mammalia; order Artiodactyla; family Phocoenidae; genus Phocoena; species Phocoena phocoena. The sequence continues at coordinate 91,844,231 of NC_089222.1, read as the reverse complement.
GGCGTGTGGGCTTCAGTAGTTGTGGCGTGTGGGCTCTAGAGTGCAGGCTGAGTAGTTGTGGTACACGGGCTGAATTGCTGTGCAGCATGTGGGATCTTCCCGGAACAGGGATCAGAACCCGTGTCCCCTGCATTGGCAGGCGGATTCTTAGCCACGGCGCCACCAGGGAAGCCCTTCAATACATTTAAGAATCAAAACGCTACCTACATTTTGCTGAATAAATAACTGACTTTTTTAAAGCCCAAGAATATGTTAACTAGAAATTCTCAATAACTTGTTTACAATTTCAACTTAATGGTCTCACCAATTCACTAACTTTGGGGTAGTTTCTAGTTTTCAGTTTTGCTTTAGGTACAAGTCAACGTAATGAGGCTTGATCCATCGATCGATCTGTCTGTCTGTCTATCTATCTGGTTAGTTATTTTTACCCTGTGAATTTTGTTTTATTATTAGGGTCTTGGGTCTTTGGCTACAAGGGACTGAGCAAAACTTTTCTTATGACTTTTTATTCTCCCATCGCTGTTTATAAACATTAAATCACAAGAATAAATTTATTTTTTTTTTACTGCATCTCTGAAAGGCACATAAAATTTGTTGCCATAAATCCCATTAATTAAAACACTAAAAAAGATCTCTAATACACCTGTTCCTCTCTAAAGGGAGGGGGTGGACCATTGTGTGGTACTGTTGCTCTGTGAAGCACAATGTGATTCACCGAGCAAGGAAGTGAATGAACATTTAAAAATTTATCAAAACAATTTTTCCCAACAAAAATTAGTAGGAACAGAAGGAAACGTTGGAAGATGAAGATGTCCTACTTCTGTCTTCCCAGGAGAGGACTTTGAGGCTTGCTTTAGGCGTGTATGACTTTTGGCAAGTTACTTAAACTCTGTAAATCTCAGTTTCCTCATCTTTATAGTGGGATAATAGTAGTACCTGCCTCACTGACTTTTGAGAGAAATAGTGAGATTAAAACATGTAAATGGCTTCTTGGCATATGGTATTCTCTAAGTAATTGACGATAATAGCAGTAGCTCTTGTTGCTGCAATAATCTTCAATGAAAATCCATTCAGAGCTAACGTTCAGTGATAGCAAAAGGAGTGGAAAGGAAAGAGCAAATGAGTGAAGAACAGGTAACTAGACTCCATGAGGGCTTAGCAACTGGTGTGATCTGGGTGTTGAAGTTTAGGGAGTGCCAAGGTGACTGTGATCATTTCAGCATAGGGGGCTGTTTAAGAGATGGTGTCCTCCCTTACCCCAAGAACACAGGATTTCAAAGAAATATTGAGGCAAAATAGTAGGTTAAAAAACTCAGGATAACTTCTGTTTTTATTTGACACACTTGTTTTAATAAATTTATATTTAACATTCACCATTTTTAAATGCTTCTAAGTAAAGTGCCTTTCGTTGTTGTTCTAAGTAATTCAAGTGTTCGGTACTAATTTGTTTGGCTAGTGAATGGCAAAATTTCTGCCATTGCTCTATTTAAAAGCTCAGCTCTTCTTTAAGACAAACAGTATCTGGAAGCATGGCCAGGTACATTTACTGCACTGTTAAGAGGAGTGGGGGGAGTAGTCAGGAAGCATGTAGGTGGGAAGGGTTTCCTGTTTCCAGGCAACAGCGAGGAGCTACCGAGGGAAAGCAACTTGAATATAAATTCATTCAGGGTAGGACATTTTACCACACTGCCTTCTAGCCGGTGGGGACACAGACTCGATTCTGGAAGAGAGGGTGGAGTTTAAACTTCATTTGTCAATGGGTAAAGTTTCTGGAAACCCATTTCTCTTCAGGTTTTGTGTGTACAAAAAATATCACGTACTAGCGGCCAGGTTAGAATTTTACAGTGTTTTGAAAACAGTAGCACCTGCGTGTTCGCCTCCTTTCCCCTTTTCCAGAAGCACGGGGCGTTCTGTGGCTTCACTGCCCTGCCTGTCTGCTGTGAGAGCAGAGGGGCTCTTGGCCTTGGAACAGGCGCCTTCCTCGCCCGCCTCCATCTGCAGGAAGGAGGGAGAAGCACAGCGCCCTCGCCCACCGGGAGGTGCTTCCTCCTCCGGTGAAGCCAGCGCCAGGTTCACCGAGTGCAGAGGGGGAAGAGTCCCTCCCGCGCCCCGGGCCATGCGGAGTGCGGGCCGGTCACCTGCCTGTGGCTTTTTCCGCGTGCTGTCCAATGCAGGGAGAGTGGTGGATTTGCAAGAGAGGAAGACTCTGTCTGCAGAAGGCAGCTACCTGATTGGGGTGGGGGGAGTTGATTTTGAGCCTTTCGAGGTATTAAAAAGGGTGGATGTGTACATACTGGTCCCCCGCAGCTCTTGTAACTGATAACAGTAACTGTCTGGGCCCCGAAGGACCCTCCGGTTTTATACTTCCGCCCTGGAGTGCGTGGGTGGGCGTCGAGTTTAGAACCGGTGAGAAAAACCCCAGGAGGGTCGCACAGCTGGAAAAGAGTCGCCAGTGTAGAATGCCATCTTTCCTCACTTTCACGTTGGGTCCCCTCTAGAGTGTCGAGGCGAGCTACTTTTCTTTTAATATCTGCTTTTCATTGTTTCATTAGACTACTCAGGTTTAAGAGTTTTCTTCAAAATCTCAGGCAGACAGCAGGTCTTGTGAAAGGGTGAGTGCGTAAGCACCCTGCAGATCTTGCTCTGGGAACTGCCCTCCGCTCAGGCAAGAGGAGAAGAGCAGGCGCTGTTGGTTGGGGGTCGGCCTGGAAGAGCCCTGCGTTTTACTGCTCGGTCTGGAGCCTCCCCGAGTGCTTCCAGGGACTGTAGGTGCTTTACACCCGCTAGTTAGTTTCGGGGCTACAGAAAGAGCTGCCCAGACGCTTAAGCAAACTTGCAGGATCCAAGCTGTATATTGGATCCCGTCTCACCATGTGTCCGAGGATGAATCACCCCTTGAAAGGTCTAATCTGTCTCCTTATTGTCCTGTCTAGAAGGGTCACATTATTCAAGTGTAACTCCTGAGAGCCTGGCAGGTCTTTTCAAACAAATGTTGATGGATGCCTTGCAGTCCCTCCCATCCCAACAGACTTCTTTATGCTTCTTTTTACATAGACACTTAACCTATGTTGAGGGTGCCTCTTTTACGACCAGAGAGAAGAAATTAAAGGAGTTTAATCCTCACGGTGTATAGTTTGTTCTTCCCCAGTTTGCACAACGGCTTTTAGTCAGATGTCAAGCTGTATCCCTCTTTTCTGTACTTGTGTTCTCAGTATCCTGTGGGGACATTCAGAAAGGACCTATAGTAGAGTATCTTTTAGTTTTGCTATCATTTTCTGTAGAATTAATTTTTCAATCTCGTTTTAAGAACATGATTTGGCAAGTTCTGGGGTATTTTTGTTATTTATGTAATATAATTGTATATATCTAGCAGTGGATTTTGTAACCCCAAGTAACTGGGTTGTACTCATTTTAAATCAGTGCTGCAGATTTTTAAAAGCCAATAATCTTTTATGTAAAATTTGAATTACTTATGGCATTATATAGGCACTTAATCGGGTCTAGTTCATTTTAACCACTTGACATTAGTTATAGAGTTTAATTTCAGTTAGAGGAAATTATAAACGATTAATGTTAAAAAAATAGATTCTAGGGCTTCCCTGGTGATGCAGTGGTTGAGAGTCCGCCTGCCTATGCAGGGGACACGGGTTTGTGCCCCGGTCTGGGAAGATCCCACATGCCACGGAGCCTGCGCTCGGCAATGGGAAAGGCCACAACAGTTAGAGGCCTGCGTGTCGAAAAAAAAAAAAGATTCTATATATCATAGTTTTCTAAAAGTGAAAAAATAGTTTTAGTTTACCAGGAGTTTATGTTGGCTGTTAATCTGATTTTTAAAGACATTGCTTCTGTTGTGCTAGCATTGTGGATGGAAGATAAGTCTTAAATCCAAGGTTTTTTGTTAATTTTTTCCTTATTATTATTCTCACTATCTCCTTCATCATTGTCATCCTTGCTCTTTCTTTAAATGTTCAATATTGTTATTTTATACCAGCACGTTCATATGATAATATATATTAACAATCTGTTTTATTTTACTGAAGAGTCAAAAGTAAGATTTCCATGTGTGATTCAATTAGTAAAGGAACATTATCTTTTGATGTCAGTCACTCTGAACTTCAGTTGAATTTTTTTCTTTTTTTGCGGTACACGGGCCTCTCCCATTGCGGAGCACAGGCTCTGGACGCGCAGGCTCAGCAGCCATGGTTCATGGGCCCAGCCGCTCCGCGGTATGTGGTATCCTCCCGGACCGGGGCACAAACCCGTGTCCCCTGCATCGGCAGGCGCACTCTCAACCACTGCGCCACCAAGGAAGCCCCTAGTTGATTTTTGAATAGTGAAGTATTTACCAAAAATCTGACTAATATATAGGTATGCTATCAGGAAAAAAAAATATCCTGTGGGTTAGAAATATTAAACATTCAATATTTTTATTTATTTAAAATTTTTTTTAATTTTTAATTTTTTAATTGGGGTAGAGTTGCTTTACAATGTTGTGTTAGTTTCTGCTGTACAATGAAGTGAATCAGCTATATGTGTACATATATCCCCTCCGTCTTGGACCTCTCCGCCATCCCACCCATCCAGGTCACCACAGGGCGCTGAACTGAGTTCCCTGTGCTATACAGCAGGTTCCCACTAGCTGTTTTACACATGGTAGTGTATATATGTCAGTCCCAATCTCCCAATTCATCCCCCTCCACTCCCCCCCACCCCCGTGTCCACACGTCTGTTCTCTACGTCTCTGTCTTTATTCCTGCCCTGCAAATTGGTTCATCTGTACCATTCTTCTAGATTCCACATATATGCGTTAATATACGATATTTGTTTTTCTCTTTCTGACTTACTTCACTCTGTATGACAGACTCTAGGTTCAGCTATGTCTCTACAAATGACCCAATTTCATTCCTTTTTATGGCTGAGTAATATTCTTTATCCATTCCTCTGTTGATGGACATTTAGGTTGCTTCCATGTCCTGGCTATTGTAAATAGTGCTGCGGTGAACATTGGGGTGCATATGTCTTTTTGAATTATGGATTTCTTAGGGTATATGCACACTAGTGGGATTGCTAGGTCATATGGTAATTCTATATTTAATTTTTTAAGGAACCTCCATACTACTGTTCTCCATAGTGGCTGTATATCAGTTTACATTCCCACCAACAGTGCATGAGGGTTCCCTTTTCTCCACATGCTCTCCGGCATTTATTGTTTGTAGATTTTTTGATGATGGCCATTCTGAACAGTGTGAGGTGATACCACATTGTAGTTTTGATCTGCATTTCTCTAGTAGTTAGTGATGTTGAGCATCTTTTCATGTGCCTCTTGGCTGTCTGTGTGTCTTCTTTGGAGAAATGTCTATTTAGGTCTTCTGTCCATTTTTTGATTAGGTTGTTTGTTTTTTGATATTGAGCTGCATAAGCTGCTTCTATATTTTGGAGATTAATCCTTTGTCAGTGGTTTTGTGTGCAAATATTTTCTCCCATTCTGAGGGTTGTCTTTCCGTCTCGTTTATGGTACTTGCTGTGCAAAAGCTTTTAAGTTTAATTAGGTCCCATTTGTTTATTTTTGTTTTTATTTTCATTACTCTAGGAGGTGGGTCAAAAAAGATCTTGCTGTGATTTATGTCAAAGTGTGTTCTGTGTTTTCCTCTAAGAGTTTTATAGTGTCTAGTCTTACATTTAGGTCTTTAATCCATTTGGAGTTTATTTTTGTGTATGGTGTTAGGTATTGTTCTAATTTCATTCTTTTACATATAGCTGTCCAGTTTTCCCAGCACCACTTATTGAAGAGACTATCTTTTCTCCATTGTATATTCTTGTTTCCTTTGTCATAGATAGGTAACCATAGGTGTGTGGGTTTATCTCTGGAATTTTTTTCCTGTTCCATTGATCTATATTTCTGTTTTTGTGCCAGTACCATACTGTCTTGATTACTGTAGCTTTGTAGTATAGTCTGAATTCAGGGAGCCTGATTCCTCCAGCTCCATTTTTCTTTCTCAAGATTGCTTTTGTGTTTCCATATAAATTGTAAATTTTTTTGTTCTAATTCTGTGAAAAATGCCATTGGTAATTTGATAGGGATTGCATTCAATGTGTAGATTGCTTTGGGTAGTGTAGTCATTTTCACAATATTGATTTTTCCAATCCAAGAACACGGTGTATCTCTCCATCTGTTTGTGTCATTTTTGATTTCTTTCATCAGTGTCTTATAGTTTTCTGAATACAGGTCTTTTATCTTCTTGGGTAGGTTTATTCCTAGGTATTTTATTCTTTTTGTTGCAGTGATAAATGGGATTGTTTCCTTAATTTCTCTTTCTGATTTTTCGTTGTTAATGCATAGGAATGCAGGAGATTTCTGTGCATTAATTTTTTTTTTTAAAAGAAGATGTTGGGGGTAGGAGTTTATTAATTAATTAATTTATTTTTGTTGTGTTGAGTCTTCGTTTCTGTGCGAGGGCTTTCTCTAGTTGTGGTAAGCAGGGGCCACACTCTTCATCGTGGTGCGTGGACCTCTCAGTATCGCGGCCTCTCTTGTTGCAGAGCACAGGCTCCAGACGTGCAGGCTCAGTAGTTGTGGCTCACGGGCCTAGTTGCTCCACGGCATGTGGGATCCTCCCAGACCAGGGCTCGAACCCGTGTCCCCTGCCTTAGCAGGCAGATTTTCAACCACTGCGCCACCAGGGAAGCCCTGTGCATTAATTTTGTATCCTGTGACTTTACCAAATTCATTGATTTGCTCTAGTAGTTTTCTCGTGGCATCTTTAGGATTTTCTATGTATAGTATCATGTCATCTGCAAACGGTAACAGTTTTACTCTTCTTTTCCAATTTGTATTTCTTTTATTTCTTTTTCTCCTCTGATTGCCATGGCTAGGACTTCAAAAACTATGTTACATAATAGTAGTGAGAGGGGGCATCCTTGTCTTCTTGTTCCTGATCTTAGAGGAAATGCTTTCAGTTTTTCACCTTTGAGAATGATGTTTGCTGTGGGTTTGTCATATGGCCTTTACTCTGTTGAGGTAGGTTCCCTCTATGCCCATTTTCTGGAGAGTTTTTAACATGAATGGGTGTTGAATTTTGTGCAAAGCTTTTTCTGCGTCTATTGAGATGATTATATGGTTTTTGTTCTTTAATTTGTTAATACGGTGTATCATATTGATTGATTTGCACATGAAGAATCCTTGCATCCCTGTGATAAATCCCACTTGATCATGGCGTATGATCCTTTTAATGTGTTGTTGGATATTGTTTGCTAGTATTTTGTTGAGGATTTTTGCATCTATGTTCATCCGTGTTACTGGTTTGTAATTTTTTTTGTGTGTGTGATATCTTTGTCTGGTTTTGGTACCCGGGTGATGGTGGCTTCATAGAATGAACTTGGGAGTGTTCCTTCCTCTGTAATTTTTTTGAAGAGTTTGAGAAGCATGGGTGTTAGTTCTTCTCTAATTGTTTGATAGAGTTCACCTCTGAAGACTTCTGATCCTGGACTTTTGTTGTTTGGAAGGTTTTTTTTTTTTTTTTTTTTTTGCAGTACGCGGGCCTCTCACTGTTGTGGCCTCTCCCGTTGCAGAGCACAGGCTCCGGACGCACAGGCTCAGCGGCCATGGCTCACGGGCCCAGCCGCTCCGCGGCATGTGGGATCTTCCCAGACCGGGGCACGAACCTGTGTGCCCTGCATCGGCAGCAGGACTCTCTACCACTGCGCCACCAGGGAAACCCTAGTCAGTATTTTTATTGAGACACAAAATTTCATGATTTTAGTCTTCTGTAATTATGCGAATAAATGTTTAAATATGGAAGACCTTAAGTCTACCTGATACCTAGTCTGTTGCTAACCTTTTAAATTGTTATTCGTAAGTGAATCCTTGAATGTTTTGCTTAAAGAACAATCTGTACTTAACAAGGAGCAAATTTAAACCAAGCTTCTGATTTTTTATAGAAGCTGCTAGTTTTGCCTTAAAATCCCTTTAATCATATTTTCACTTACTGAGCTTTTCAAGAGTAATCACACTTAAGTTCTGAAGTGTTGAATGGATAAAAGAGAAACTTAATACCTTTACCCCACATTTAGGAAAGGAATAGTTGTTTCCCTGTTTATGCTGAATCTTTTTTGGTGTTACAGGCCAGTGTCAGGATTCCTAGACTTGGGAATTATTCTTCTGTGATCCTGTATTTGTGCCCTGCTCCTACCAAGTCTGAATATTTTTTTCATTCTTCTGTCTTGCACGGGTGCTTTGTACATACTAGACAGGTAATAATTGTGGAATTAAGCAGAGTTTTTAAAAGGTAGATTTGAGAATGGAATGATACTCCAAATTATAATTAGTGTTTTGGTGATTAGTCTCCTCTGCTGTGGGCATGAACTGATGTTGTTCAAGTTTTTATACATCACATACATCCTCCATACTTAACATCCTTGAGTTAGCTGTTTCTTTTACTTTGGAATCAGGAATTTAAGATAAGAAAGCTTACAAGTTTTACGTAAAAAGTACAATCTATCAACCACAGGGCAGAATTTATAGAATTTATTAAATCTAATTCTTAATCAAGAACTATGTCCTCTAACAAGTAGTCTGATATTTTTAGAAAAGAATAATGCTTTATAATTACTATCATTAAAATGTTTTTTAAATAAAATTTAGATTCTATTAATTTGTATACAGTATTACTACATCTGTAGCTGCATATTTATAAAACATGTTTTATAATGTACATTTAAGTATAATACACATATATATAAGCCAAAATATTCATTTATAAAAAAAGAATCTCTAACTTAAAAATTCTTTATTTCAAAGATTTCAGCAGAAGCAGTAGTTTCTTTTTAGCTTGTTAGGGCATTAGGTATTTTGGCAAACTTTCTGTTTAATAAAATATTCACATTAACTTGGTAGAAGTATTTTTTAAAGTACTTTCCATAGGTAGTAAACAGTTAGCAAGATTGTATACTTTTGGAAACATGCGGCAAAAATTTCTTCAGTATTTACCTTAAGTTTCAGCACACATATTAAATATGTGGAAAGTTTTTTTTTCATGACATTTTTCCGTTTTTTCCTGTAAGTTTGTGCCAGGTGACCACCTTCACCCATCTGCTTTGTTTTTAGGTCACATTGTATTTAGTTTTATCTAAGTATCCAGACAATGTTTATAAAACTAGGATATTTTAAAAAGGTATGATTTTTTTACAAAAGAATTGAAATTATTTCTTTTTTTGTTGAAAGATTGTCTTAGTATGCCAGTTAAGTAGCCATCTTTGAAAACCCGGAGTCACCCAAATGCCAAACAATTAGTACTCATTTTAAGAGAGCTTCCAGACATAAATTTCAACAAAGGAGAGTCTTCTCCTTGTTTTCTGTGTTTGTTTTAAATCATGAGTGGAAAGCAGTTCTTTACTTACTTTAAAGAACTTTTTCTACCTTAAAGCTATTGGCATATAAATAAGATAATACCTCCTGTGTTAATGTTTTATCTCTGGGACTATAATTACCAGTTAAAGTGTAGTGCTTGGTAGTTTAAGTTCTAGGACCCGTTGTTTTTAACAGTTTTTAACTTTTAAAGAAAATGTAAGTTTAAATTTTAAACATTTCAATGATGATATATTTTCCTGCCTTGCTAAATAGAATATAACAAACATAATTTTACTGTTTTTGATAATTCAAAATTATCATTATTGCTGTTAGTATTAATAGAATGGTGTAGCATAAGCTATGGAGGTATCTTGTGCTCTTTGCTTCACTAAATCCTCTCTGCGTTGCTGGTCTTTAGAGAATGAACTGTGCTTTAATATTTTTTCTTGTTCCATTTTTCCTATCATTACATTTTTGACTCTTCTCAAGGCTGTTAGCAGCCTAGTTATATGATTTGTTTAGTAGTTAATGAAGCATATTGCAACAGGGATCAAAATAAAAATCAAGGTGTTGTGAAGTTTAAAGGCCTGCCTTCAATATATGTGACTTGTTGTGTATTAAGAAAAACAACTCTTGACTTCTCAGAGGGCTTTTAATGTTTTTTTTAGGCTTTAATCCTTTGTATTTCGAATAGTTAAAAGAGACTCAGAAGCAGACTTTCAGATTAACTGGGATGTTGCTGTGTTAGGTTTCTTGGTATAACTCTTAACTTTCAAAAAGGTTGGAAGGGAACTTGCAGATCAGCTACTCAACTACTTATTTTATGAATGAGTAGACTGAGCGCGAATGATTTACACCTTATTATGAGCAGCACAGTGTACTAGATATTTGTAGTAATTAATGCTTCCTTTATCATGTTAAGAAGCAAATTGAGTCATTGAGAGTAGTTTTAAAATGTTAATTCAGGTTTAAGCAATATTTATTCCAGGGACTTCCCTGGTGGTCCAGTGGTTAAGACTCCGCGCTTCTACTGCAGGGGGCGTGGGTTCAATCCCTGGGCAGGGAACTAAGATCCCACATGTGTCTTGGCCAGGCCAAAAAACCCCCACAAAAGACAAAACCCAGAAATATTTATTCCAGTATGTTTATGGTTTTCTTCATGTATAGCCTGATTTCTACTGAGCCTGAGAGGATTAATGATTCTGCAAAACAGTCTTCAGTTTTGATTTCTGGAACTATTTTTTTATAGGGCTGCTGTTGTTTTAAGTGCCAGTCATTTCAATATTCAGGATAAATTGTACTTTAAATTATCCATAGTATCTCTAATATTACTTGTCTGAAATTCAACTGATTTCACAGTTGGCTCGTTTATAACACCTGAATCAGATTATTGAAATGATGCTATTTTTTTTTCTTTAGCTTACTATTTAGAATCAAAGTTAATAGTTTTTAATTTAGTTTGTGAAACTCATTCCTCCCTCTGTCCGTTTCTCCCTTCCTTCCTTCAAATGTTCAAGTGTAGAATGCTGTGTGCTGGGCACTAGAGATCACAGTCCCTACCCTTACATTTCAGTGAAGGCTGTTGGTATCAAATAATTACTTATACAATTATTTTAATTCGAATAATCATAAATGCTCAAGAATAAAAGAATGGGGTAGTAAGAAAATTACAGTTGGGTAGCTGACCAAAGCTGCAGAAGCAGGGCAGGCTTCTTTGAGGAAATGTTTTCAGTTGAAATCTTAAGAATTGTTAGACCTTTGGGAGACAGAAATGCAGGGGAATGTATAGGAATAGGCCTTGAAGAGGGCAGATGGATGGCATGAACCAGTTTGGGGCTGAGGACTGGTCAGGGAGCCAGAAGGGAAACCAGGAGAATGTCAAGTCAGTAACTCAAGCAGAAGAAACAGTAAGGTGAGGATGTAAATCCACCCCTGCATTTAGCATGTTCAGGCCACTGGTGATCTCATGGAGAGTCAGTTTTGAGAGCTGGAGTGGGCTGAGAGCCATATAGCAGTGGGTTGAGGAGCAAGTAGGAAGGGAGAAAGGTTGATGGTTGCTGTTGACAAGTGTTTTGATAACTGTTATTTTGAAAGGAGGAAGAGAGAAAGAATAGTACCTGGAGATGGAATTGGGAGCTTGGAATTGGAATTAGTTATTTATGCTAAGATAAAAAGGAAATATCTTTATTTCCAAGTAGGAAAAAATAGCTTCTTGAAAGGCCCATACTATATATATGAAAGCAAGTACAATTCAAGTCTTTAAATTATTAAGTTTTTATAATTACGATGTTTATAAGAAGTGTTTCTTTTCCAATTTTGTGGCTTTTAGCTAACTCAGTACCACAAAAATACAATCTTATTTATTTTTCTATGGTTCGTTAGTTTCTTTGGAAAATATTTTATCAAAATTTATAATTTTTAGTGATGCTAAATTGGCATGAGGCACTTGAAATAATAAGAGAAATATTTCCTGAATAGGAAACCTGTGTTTTATATAATTAAGACTCTCTGGATAACTAAAAAGTGGACTTACTTTAATTGTTATTAAAACACAGAATGGAGATGCAAGAAGATAAGATATTTGGTTGTATTATGTTTATTTCACAAAAAAGTTCAGTAACCCCTAAACTAAGAGGTTCCAGACTCTTCAGATTTCAATCTGCATTAACTCTTGTTGGTTAGGGTTACACTTTATTATAATTTTTGGGCATTTTTGTTAGTGAACAATAAAAGATCAACTTTCAGATATTTTTTCAGATGCTCTTTCATATAACTTTAATATTAAACAAATGTTCTCACTTTAAGAAATCCCAATGCAAAATCGGAAGTTAATATCAAATAAATAGAAGATAATTATTTGGCCAAGATAATTCATCCACATGGTTCTCGTAAGTAACAGTAATCAGTAAGCTGCTGTTTTAAAGAGTTTATTTATGTACATTAACTATTTGTTCATCAGAGAACTGTGGCTGATGGGCAGAGGAATGTAAAGTTTTAATGTTTTAAGAATCACTAGCATTTGAATATTAATCAGGAATGAACTGATTAAAGTATTCAGTTTGTTGTACATATATGTGCCCCATATCACAAATAAACATGAATTCATTTTTGGAGAGATACCCTTAATTGTATTTTTTAGATCTGGGTTTCTTAAACTTAAGTCAAGTGATGGGCACATCCTCAGGGGTTAGCTAGCTCTTAATGAGAAAAAAAAAATTTTTTTAATGTTTCACTTAATGATTATTACAAAAGAAATAATGTATTTTCTGGGTGCCCTGGTTAGTTAACTTATTTATAACTGAGCATTACTGTTGGATTTTTGTCACAAAGTTTGCATTTATGTTTATAATATTGTTGACAATTAAATGTGCACCTAAAGTGAATGTTGAACTATTAAGACTGTGTTCATTAGACTGGGGTCTACAGAGTTGTCTGTTGATTTATTTTTGTTGTCAAGGCTAAGTAAACAGTGTCCTTGTTTGTGGTCTGTGATTATTGTGTCCAGTGATGTAAGCAAGTAATTCCACACTGTTGAGAGCTTGGCCATTTTATCCTGCTTTAATTTAAAACTATATTCCACCACTTCTTCGGAATGTTTTGCAAACTTAAATTAGCATTTTAAAGAAAAATGAAATTAGTTTTGGTAAGCTTTTGAGAATTTAGCCGCATATTAGGATGATTCAGAACTTCTTGTAGTTCTAGATAATCTGAGCTAGAAACTGCTATTCTCACAATTCCTAAAGAATTAGTTAAGATTATGTTATGGAGTTTTTCAATTTTCTATTTACTATTAGTTATGAAAATTTGGGACCTTGTCCTAAAGGTAAACCTGCATGGGGGCAGATGCTTGCAGGAACCAGGCAGGGAGCGTGACTATGGGAAATGGGTATTGGGTAAGAGGATAAGAAATAGTGGGGATCACGCCTTAACTGGAGGTGCCTGCCCTATGTTGATTCATTTTCACCTTCACTGGGCAGGCCAGACCAGTACATTTTCAGACTCTAGGCTCTTGACCCTCAAGTCTAGTCGGGGGAACAATTTAGTTGGGGAGAGCAAAACTTAGAGACGGAATGGTTTAGTCACAGTTTGAGGCAGTTGCTCGTTCATTCATTCATCCCTCCGTCCATCCGTCATTCCATCCAGTCATCCATTCTCTTCATTTGTACACGTATTAAGTCACTGATCACTGAGGTACCTATTGTATGCCAGGCTTTAGGCAAAAGGTTGAATCCTTGCCTTCAATGATTTACAGTTTTTTTTTTTTTTTTTGATTTACAGTTTTACAGCAAGCTGGCAGAAAGCCAAGCAGAAATAGTACAGAAATCACCTTGTTTTCATAATATTTTATTACTGAAAAATTATTTTTTAACTTGTTTATCTTCTGTTCTTCCTTTGAGAGTAGAAGCCTTGTCTGTTTCATTCCCCTTTCTATCCTAGTGTTCAGAGCTGTGCCTGATACACAGTGGGTGTTAAATAAGTAATATTGAATGATTTGAATGAATGAATGAAGGTTTTAATTGTAAGACCTTATGGAGGGGAGGGGACATGAACCAGGTATTAAAAGGTGGTCAGGCTTTGAGGAGGTGGAAAAGGAGGAAGTGACTGACAGAGGGAACTATATGAACAACATAGTCACAAAGTAAGAAAAGTGGCCTGGAGCACAGGGATGGGGGACGGAAAGGTAGCCAGTAGGAGGATCAGTAAAGAAGCCAGCCTGGATTGAGTAGCCCTTTCTCATGTTGGAGAGAAGCCAGAAGCTAATGCAGTTGAATGAGATGTAGGTTGGACAAGGGGAGGGGTGTGGCAAACATACATTGCATAAACAGAAGAAGCAATTTGGTTACTAGCATGGGCTGTGGAATCACGCACTATAGGTTCAAATCCCAGTTTGCTACCTGTAAATCTGGTAACTTTGTTCAAGATGCTTAACTTCTCTGTTCCTGAGTTTCCCAATTCCAGTTAAAAAAAAAAAATTCAGCTGTTAAGATTATGTTCATTTATATTTTTAATAACATTAGGAAATACTTATGTTATTTTTCCTAAAACTAACATAAGTGAGTAAAAAAGAATGGGGTAAAAATTTTTTTGCATATCATTCATTTACTAGAACAGTTAATTTTGGTATATTCATTCAATATTTGGCCATATAATCGAAAGAGGTAAACACAAGCACCCAGATGAATATCAGACATATAATCCTGAGAGAAGGGAGCAAGTTACAGAAGAATATTCTACTTATCTAGAGTTCAGAAGCTGGCACATTTAAACTGTGTATTGTTTAGGAATACATGCATAAAGGCAAGCATATAAAGAAAAGCAAGTTTATAATTATTATAGCTCGTCATTTTAAAAAATACTCCTCAGGAAGGATTTATAGTAAAACTTTCCTTTCCCTGTCTTCCCATGTGCTACCCTGATACGTTTAATCATCAAGTATAGTTGATTCTACTTCCTTTGCATCTCTGGAATTGATCCATGGCTCCTCCTTTTTACTGGCCCCATCCTAATACAGACCACCACATTACTTGCCTGTGTAATTTAAGCAAGTTCTTTTTTTTTGTTTTCCTTCAATTTTTTCAATTTATTTATTTAATTTATTTGGCTGCGCCGGGTCTTAGTTGTGGCACTCAGGATCTTCATTGCAGGATCTTTTACTTGCAGTGTGTGGGATCTAAGTTTCCTCACCAGGGATTGAGCCTGGGCACCCTGCATTGGGAGCACAGAGTCTTAACCACTGGACCACCAGAGAAGTCTCTAAGCAAGTTCTTAAAAAGTGTCCCTGCCTCTAGTTTTGCCCCTTTTCTGTCCACCCTCCTCCCCTTGCTGCCAGGGGGGGACCTTCCAAAATGCACATCTAATCTTATTACTCCTATACTGAATTCTCATCATTCTTAGGATAAATACACGCTCCTTACCATGACTAAGAAAGTTCTGAATGATTTGGCTGTTTATCTTTTTGTTCTTATTTCTTAATACCCACTTACCTTTTCCTCTCAACTCTTGCCTTTCTCATGTCCTATTCTCTGATTGAAATGTGCAAGAATGGGGTAAAAATTGAACACATAGCATGATGTAAAGGCATGGCAGGCTTCGGGGTTACAAAGAGAAAAGGCAGGGAGTCAAAAATCACTATGGAGTGATGTGATTGTGGGCAATATTTATTTCAGTTTAAAATCATATACTGTATATAGTCTACTAGTGAGCATTCATGAATATAAGAAATTAAATCTCCTAAATTAGTTTAAAAAAACATAAATGGTGTTTACAAAGAACATCTGTGTTGTAAGAATTAGGGCTGTTGTGTTACACACATTTATTTCCATTTCTGCATTTACTGTACTCTGCCCCATGAAACTTCCCTTTAGCTTTTTTGATGCATTGCATTTGAATCTTTAGAAATCATTTTATGCAATTTCTCCTATTTTTAATGCATACTTGATTTTAGTGGGGGAAAAGTAAGGAAACATTTTATTATTTGAGCTTATTAATTACACTCAATGAGTAAATGTCTTTTGAACATCTGCTATTTGACCATTATCTTGTTGTGTTTAGGAAGGTAGAAGTGTACTTGGTTCCTTACTCTCCAAAATCTTATAAGAGGACTGAGAAAACAAAGCTATAGAAAAAATAGAGAACAGTTGAAGTCAAAGGAGTTTAATCCTAATTCAGAACTATTCTCTAGGTTTTCTGCCTCCTAATTTTGTTTCCAGTGTGCCTTTTTGATCAAGTTACTTGGTTCTCCAGATAATTATTTGAAAACAAAAATGTAACAGAGAAATGACCACTGATTCATATACTCCAGCTGCTTCTAACTCATCAGCACTGGTTTACGTGATCAAATGATTCTTGGCACTGTTTCAAGAAGTTCCACCAGAGGAAGCATGAAAGCCTAAGTGTTGGCTTAGTTTTTGAGCAGTGCCACATAGCAGTTCTTTTTCAAAGTTTCGGAAGTAGAATCGTGCTCTTCATTTTCTCTGGGAAGATATCAAAGGACAGTTAACCTGTTGTTCAAGTACAGAAATATCTCAGAATTGAGAATTTTGGCCTTCTTAATCACAAAAAAGGCACATAGATGTATTTAAAGAAAGGACAAGATCTAGCAAAACAAAATTTGTTTCAAAAGTGTGATTTTCACAGTTGGCTGGAAATTTTGCCTTGTGCTCCATGAATTTTGATTAGTTCCTTTATGCCTTTGTTCTAGTGCTTTCCAACATTTTGGGGTGTAATTTGGTCCCTTCCTCCTTTCTACAGATCTTAATCCTTTCATTTTTTCCCAGGAATATATTACTTCACAAGTACAATATGAGTTTTACAGTTTCAAATAGGAAGTATTTCTTGTAAACACTTCTGAAAATATTTTAATAAATAACCATTCCATGGGACCAGTAAGGGTGTATCAGCTTTAAGCATGAAGATTTTATGACTGAAATAATTAGATATATGTTTTATATTATAAACAAAATTATTTATCTATGTTCATATACATGTATCTATTGTATTTCAGTTTTCTAAATCTTCATTTCTCTTATTTTACCACTCCCTCTCTTATTTCTTTAAATCATTATAGAGTTTAACCTTTATCCAGAGCACTTCCTACCTACATAGATGAATCCCTCTTTTTTTTTTTTTTTTTTTTTTTTTTTGATGAATCCCTCTTGTAGTGACTGTGTTGGGCAGTGTTTCACATCTGAGAGCTTATTTACCTATTACTTAGTCTATCATAAAAAGCCATGCCAGTGGGCCTACAACCAGCACTTGGGGTTTGGGACAGATAGTAGGAATTAAGCTGTTCGGGAGTGTGAGGTCAGGGGTTCCACTCATCAATAAAAGCACAGGCTGTGTATGGTTCCAACAGAAGTCACAACTTTGCGTGCCCTGGTATTGCCGGAAACTTAGTTACTGACCTTTTGTGACCTTGCCTCCTTAACACAACCCATAATACCTCCAGCTTCCACGCATTATCCACTCTTGGGAAGTGGCCAATTTCCTAAAGGTTAATGCCATTCTGGATGGGTTTTTTTCCCTATAATCTTAAGGACAGAATCATAGATTAAGTGTAGAATCACATCATTAGCTTTCAAGGTATATTTCCCTTCTCTTTGGTGCTTGTAAGTTCTAGAAGAAGCCTTTTTTCTTTTTAAAACTATAATGCCTATCTAAAAACAAAAAACAAAAAACCAAACATAGATAACATTCTTCATTTTTCATAAGACAGTGAAAAAAGTTATAAAAATAATGAAAGAGATCAAAACAATAGCTAGAGAATTTGGGGAGAAGTGCAAGTCCAGTATGATGCAGAAACAGCTGCTTTAAAGGGGAGGAGAAGCAGGAGGCATTTGAGAAGCATGTGGAATTCCCTGCTCCCCCAAATTTTATTCTTCATTGAAGAACAAATGTATTTTTAAACTTTACAGTATATGCTAAAAGCACCTGATTTCAAGAAAGAAAACCTAACTCAAATCTTTCCTTTTAAAGCTTATTTAGTATGTGAGTTGCTTGGCCTCTACGGAGCTTAGTGTCTTTCTCTGTAAAATGGAAATGTTTACCTCAGTGGTTTTTCTCTTAAGTGAAAATATATTGTAAAATATGCTTGCTAAATTTCCATCAGTAAAACCTTGTGTATTGTAGACCCATCTTAGATATCTCTGTATCAAGGGACTTGCTAAAACATTGACAAATTATGACTTTCAAACCTGAGACCTCATAGAGCTAGAGAGATGTTAGAGGATAATAGAAAAACAGCTTTTCTCTGGAAAAGTTATCAGGTTAAAAAACATGCAAATAAATAATATATGTAATCAGATTTGAGAATATATATTTCTACTAAATATGATTTACTTGTTTTATAAGGAACTATAAAAATTAATGAATGTTCACCAAAATATACAAACAGCTCATACAGCTCAACAACAAAAAACAAACAACCCAATCAAAAAATGGGCAAAAGACCTTATAGACATTTCTCCAAAGACATACATGTAGACACATGTAGACACATGAAAAGGTGTTCAACATCACTAACTATTAGAGAAATACAAATCAAAACTTCAGTGAGGTACCATCTCACACCAGTCAGCATGGCCATCATTAAAAAGTCTACAAATAACAAATGCTGGAGAGGGTGTGGAGAAAAGGGGACCCTCCTACACTGTTGGTAGGAATGTAAGTTGGTGCAGCCACTGTGGAAAACAGTGTGGACGTTCCTCAGAAAACTAAAAATAGAATTACCATATGCTCCAGCAATCCTACTCCTGGGTATATACCCAGACAAAACCATAATTCAAAAAGATACATGCACCCCTATTTCATGGCAACACTATTCAAAATAGCCAAAACATGGAAACAACCTAAATGTCCATCAAGAGATGAATGGATAAAGGTGTGGTACATATATACAAAGGAATACTACTCAGCCATAAAATGAATGAAATAATGCCATTTGAAGCAACATGGATGCAACTAGAGATTATCATACTAAGTGAAGTAAGTCAGGAGAAAGACAAATACCATATGGTATCACTTATATGTGTAATCTAAAATATGGCACAAATGAACCTATCTACAAAACAGAAACAGACGCACAGACATAGAGAACAGACTTGTGGTTGCCAAGGTGGAGCAGGATAGGGGAGGGAAAGACTGGGAGTTTGGGATTAGCAGCTGTAAACTATTATATATAGGATGGATAAACAGCAAGGTTCTACTGTATAGCACAGGGAACTATATTCAGTATCCTGTGATAAACCATAATGGAAAAGAATATAAAAAAAGAATGTCTATATGTGTATAACGGAGTCACTTTGCTGTACAGCAGAGATGAGCACAACACTGTAAATCAACTATACTTCAATAAAAAAAATAAAATTTAAAAAAGAAAAAAAAATCAATGAATGTTACACCTGTTAGTAATAGCATGCAGTTAAAAGGAGAACACAAATCCCATACCTAGTAACATTCTATTTTCAAGGGTCTTAATACTAATAGAAATATTTCCTTGAGCAGAATACTTTAGGTAATTTAAATGTTATTAAGATTTCATGAAGATAATAAAAGAATATTTGAATGTATGTGGTGAGGAGAGTCTAACTTACTGGTGAATATATACCATTTAGCCTTTATAATCATTATGACAAAAAAATGTTACTTTGAATTTTTTTGGCATTGTGTATATAACTTAATTTTGATTATATGGTAGCTATGACTGTGGCTTTTATATTAAAGAGATTAATTCCATCACAAAGTTAATAATCTCTCAGTATAGTATGAGTTTGACATTTGGGAAAACTTATAAGCCTATGGGCCTGTAAAATGTAATCTACTTATTATACTATATATATATATTTTTTTCTTAATGTCTTGGGTTAAAAAAAGGTTTGTTAAGATCACCAGGTGTTCTCTGAGAGATTGCTGATTTTTAAAAATATCTTAAGGTGATTTTTAGTATAATAGCTGCCTTAGCATTGAACAGAATGCTCAGCCTTAATGTCTCTTGAAGGCTAATAATGCAAGGAAATCTTAGGGGAACTTGAAACATTTGAAGATAGATCTTTGCATACAACCTAAAGTTTTACTTTAAAGTTTATTTTGCTATATTTACCAGTATGCACAAGCGCAGGCTTTATTAACAAAAGGGGCACGTGCAACTTTCAGAACTCCCACCCGTCTGGGCCCCCTGTAACTTTTTCAAATAGGTATGTTTAGATTTATCAAAATAGAATCAGATTTGGGGAATTGCAGGAGTATTACTTTATCACTGATCCCGAGTCTCCTTCCTATACACATACCTTAAAGCACCAACAGTTTCTGTTAATTTGTGCCATATAGTTTATGAGAGAGTGTTTTTTTCCAGATTAAGGTTAGGAAGTTCTCTTAGCACTATACTTTTCAAAGACCTCCATATTGAAAAGATAGAAGTATGATATTTGGGGGAATTTTTATTGTCTGACTATATTTAATCATAGTTTCACATTTCTAAAAAGCTAATTATCGGAAATTAGAGACTAACTGGTGTTTTGCTAAATCTTTTAACACCCTTGTTGGTAGTTCAGGGATCTTCTGCATTTGGCCTATGGCAGTTCCAATAGCAGCAGTCAGTTAACCAATATAAAAAGTGTTTATCTGACATTGACCTTGTGCTAGGCACTTTGCTGGATATTATGGGGTAAACAAAGCCCCTTGAGCTAGTCAAAAAATTTTAAGTGATCATGACCCTAAGGCATATCTTTTGTCTGAAAACAGAATCTGGGCATATTCAGGAAAGTGGGTACTGAAACATCAACCCAGGATTGTTTCCTTTTTATTTCCCCAGCCAGTTGCCAGAGAAGTAATCACTAATCCTCTAAATCCTAATCACTTTTGGTGATCCAAGATTATCACTATCTGAAGAGACAGTGGCAAAGGAAACCTTGAAGGAGACAAAAAACAGGTTTGAAAACTTGCAGCTGATCTTTCAACATTTATTGAGTGCAACACAGTGTACTAGATGCTGGGGTTGTGAAGATGAGCAAAACGTGGATTCTTTTTTTTTTTTTTTTTTTTGTGGATTCTTTTCTGTGGGATCTCACAGGGTAATGAAATCTTTAGTCACAAATGAGAGTCATCCATGCTGTAATAGTGGCACATGCAGAGCTTTTGGGAACACATGGAATGCAGCCTAACTCTGCCTGAGGGAAATAGGTAAACTGAGATATCCAGCAGTCCCTTTAAGTGAAAAAAACCAGGTTTTAGATTTAGACAGAAGGCACAGAGGAAAATAATGTAGATTAAAAGCCCCAAACACAGTTATCCACAGGAACTCAGCAATAACATGGCATGAGCATGAGATTGAAGATTTGCCAGTGGAATAGAATTGCAGTTCAGTAGTTGAAAGGGACATTTTGCTGGGCCCTGATACTTTCAGAGGTAAATGCTTTTCATTGAGGAAATTGAGCCTTAGAAAAGTTAAATAACTCGCCCAAGTCACATGGTCTGGATTCAAACTCTGATCTGTGCTATTCCAAAATGCCTGCTTTTTGGACTAAAACCATGATGCCCCATGGGAAACACAGAAAAGAGCAGGAATGCTGCCATAGCTTCTCACTGCAGTTTTTGTTGATTATACCAGCAGTTTCAGTGGGGCAAGTACATGTACCAGCAAACTTTGCTGGACCATCCATCTGCAGGATTGAGTTCTAGTTCTGGCTTTCATTTGTGATGTTGAGCAAATCACTTCAATACTTTTGAGGTTCAGTTTCACAATCAGTAGCCTGGAAATAATATTAGAATTGCTTCAGGGGTCAAGTGAGACTGTAATAATAGTAACCACATAATAATTCATGGAATAGAGTAAGCTTACCATATGAACATTTTAAATAGAACAGGTAGTATCAGTTAACTCTTTAAAACCTTATCTCCCCTTCGATGTTATTTGAATTTTATTTGCTACTTTTGAAAGTGAAAGGTTTATTTTGTGCTTCTGGGAATGAACCTAAGGTTCTAGGGCACTTGATGGACCAGTAGCTTGGGAACTGAAGTTTTGGACTACCAAACACCATAATAATAAAAAACTTTTAGTGAGCAGATAATTAATAAAAGCAACATGTATTTGTATATTGGTGGTTGGGAGGGTGATAGGCTTGGTACTAAGGTGAATGAGCATCACATCTTAAAAATGTTAGGCCTCTCTTTTCCATGAATCTTTTGTTATATCAGCAGATTGAGGTTTTGGACATCTTTCTATATGTTACTCAGCCATCCATCAGTATCAGTGATCCAGAACTCATATGACCTCTGGAAATAAATGTCACTAAGTTGATGTATGTATTTTATAGAAGACACCCATCCCTTACTTAAACCATTTTTATCAGAATTAAACTGATTTTGTTAGCTTTTTGGCTGATTTCCACAATTAGAATGGAGAGGGGAGCTTCATGCAGGCACTCAGTAGTGAGAACCTAAGATTTCTCTGTGTGGAGTTTTAAAGTAAAGCATGTTCACTTCTGTGAACTCATCTCAGTTTTGTGAGATAGTTTAAGAAAATGAGATGAACTTATTTTTATAGGGAAGAAAGGTGTAGCTCAGGGTGTTTCAGCACCTTGGCTTAGGGGCTGGCAGCTCGTGATTGGTGGGCCGGGAATTGAACCCACATCCCCTGCTTGCTGGCAGAAATGCAAAATGCCAAACACGAGGATCAGCAAAAGCCTTGGGGGCATCATATGAATACTTTGCAGGATTGGTGTTAGTAATAATTGTCTGGGAAACACTAATAAGCGGTTAAATCACGTTGGTGTGGTCTCAGAAGTTCCCCATTTTGAGAAGATTTTCATTTATGATAGCTTAAAATTAGGAGACAAAACTGTTGTGGTACTCAAAGAATATAACCACAGGTAACTGGAAAACTTAGTTGCTCCATGTGGCTCATTTCTTGAGGTTCTAGATTGCTGTCCTTTTTTTAAAAAAATTATTTATTTACTTATTTATTTTAAACTCAGTAACAGTTGAAAGGTGCTCTGGACTGGAAGAAGGGTTCACCAGTCTTTAAACATTTTTGCTGCAGTAAAAGAATTTTGAAAACTATTGGATTCTGTCATATATTTCTTCAATGACATTTAAAAATTTTGTCATGGGCTTCCCTGGTGGCGCAGTGGTTGAGAGTCCGCCTGCCGATGCAGGGGACACGGGTTCGTGCCCCGGTCTGGGAAGATCCCACATGCCGCGGAGCGGCTGGGCCCGTGAGCCATGGCCGCTGAGCCTGCGCGTCCGGAGCCTGTCCTCCGCAACGGGAGAGGCCACAACAGTGAGAGGCCCGCGTAACGCATAAAAAAAAAAAAAAAAAAAATTTGTCATAGGTTTAATCATTTGCTAATGATATAATCGTCATTGATTGTAAATGTTGACATTTCTTAATAAAATTGGTATAGCCTTTTAAAATGTATTTACTTGAATCAAATACCATAGCTGTTTAATATTTACCTACCACTATCCATTTACAAACTATTCTTTAACAGTTAGATTTTAGTGTGAATTTTTCTCCTTGAAGTCTTTATTATTACACTTTTCCCACTAAATTTTATCCTTATGTATTATTACATTTAAAAAATCTATTTTTGATCACCCTATGGTACTTCTGGTGACAAAATTTAATTTATTGTGATCACGAGACTTTAAATGATATTTATCACAGTGATTATTAGTACACAGTTGATCAAAATAACATGTGAATTACAAATTTTGATAAATAATATTAGAGAAAAATATTATTTTACTGGAAATTTATCTCAGTGCATTATTGGTACTTTTCTTCTAGTTAGTTCATATATCAGCACATGAATATTATTCACTGCAGAAAGAGTTCAGCATACTTTTCATTCATTTTAATATATACACTGAAATTTTGTTTACATAAATATGTTGAAGAGGATGAGAGTATTATTACAGCAGTGTCACTCAGTTCTTTGAACTCCTCCTCAGTTATATTCAAAACCACAGTGCTCTATCATTTAAAATTGTCTTTAATGATTTATCAGCTGACAACCAAATTAGGTCCTCCTCCAATTTTATTCCAAGCAAAAAATTGGCAAAACCACCTGAGTTGCAAGAGTTAGGGCCACACACTTTTTCGCTACCAGTATTTCTTTCTTTTTTTTTTCTTTAAAGAAGATGTTGGGGGTAGGAGTTTATTAATTAATTAATTTATTTTTGGCTGTGTTGGGTCTTCGCTTCTGTGCGAGGGCTTTCTCTAGTTGTGGCAAGTGGGGGCCACTCTTCATCGCGGTGCCCAGGCCTCTCACTATCCTGGCCTCTCCTGTTGCGGAGCACAGGCTCCAGATGCGCAGGCTCAGTAGTTGTGGCTCACGGCCCAGTTGCTCCGTGGCATGTGGGATCCTCCCAAACCAGGGCTCAAACCTGTGTCCCCCGCATTAGCAGGCAGATTCTCAACCACTCCACCACCAGGGAAGCCCCTCGCTACCGCTACCAGTATTTCTAATTGTACCCTTATGTCCTGCTCAGAGGTTTTTTCCTACCATAAGCAATGCCCCAGAGTGACATTTGTGATGAATGACTATGTGTCTTGATTTTGTAAAGTGGGAGAGGGGGGATAGGAAAAGAGGGGATGGGACAGGTGAACCTGCTCTCTAGGGGCATTCTCAGGCAGATAAGTGTACTTACAAAGGTTGATATGGAAATTGATTTACCATCTATGTGCCTGCATACCCTTCATACCCCTTAGAAAGTCTTATGCACTTCTAGGAGTTTGCCTAACCTAATTTGAAGACTGTTATCCTAGTAACCATTGGGCTCTTAATTAAAAAAAAATTCTCCCCCGATGTGTGTGTGTGTGTGTGTGCGCGCACACGCGTGCGCGCGCGCGCGCGCACACACACACACACACACTCGTCCTGTAAACTTAGAACAGTGCTGGCCAAGGTAAATAGTTTATGTTGTCTAGGTTAATGTTAAAGGTCTTAATTGCTTCTAAGCATCTGTTAATAAATCATTTTTTCCTGAGAATGAATCTTCACAATCCTAATTCTCTATAAATTCTCCAGGTCAGGATTAACACTCAAATTGCCTGTAACTTTTTTTCCTACACATCTTTTGCTAGTCCTACTCACATTTACTAGCACCTTGGCAAGGCATATTTTAAATAGCTCAGTGTAAGGAGTTGTGTGCAATTTTGAGTAAACAACAAACAATTGGCAACAGTCAGATTACTTTTTTCCCCGATTTGTCTCTTTTGCATATCAGTTCATAAAATTACCACAAGAGACCTCAGATGTAATTTATGTTAACTCTTTCCCTTTACAGAAAATGAAACCAGAGAGATTAAGCCAATTGTTCAAGGTCATCGAGGTGGTATTAGAATAGGAGAACCGGTGTCTCCTAACTCCCATTATTATACCCATTGCTGCATCACACTTCCTGCTGCCTTTTGCTAAATCGCATTCTTTACCACCATCCTATTTAATATTATTTCTCCTGGCGACTGGGGACTAGCTTTTGTCAACTCAGCATTATTGTTGAAATAGAGAGGTATTTACTTTTTTCATTGAAGACTTTTCTCAAAACAAAAATACTCCTTATCCCCTGGCAAATACTTTCTGCTGCATAGTAGGACACAGCCAGGCGAGCCTGGGGCCCGGGGCGCCCCACGGCAGTGGCACTGGGGGAGGTCAGAGTAGAGGTGGATTGGCAGAGCAGGGGCTGGTGGGAGGTGGGAAGCTTACATCATTTCCCTGCAACTGGGCTCTGGCGAGGCTGTAAGGCCTCACTATCCCGTGTAATAGTTTACCAGATTGATAGAGATTCGTAAAAGAAAGAAAAGGTACGGCAGGACCGATGCTCACCCTGTTCATAAATCTGTGCTATAAGCTGAAACTGTCGATAAGTAACTAGAAGCAGCCAGGACAGTCTGTGCTCGCTCCCCCACCAGCTCAGTTCCTTTCTGCTCCGCCCCATCCCTGCTCTCTGCTGCTCAGATCAGCTTCCTGCTTCTCGTGAAAGCTGTTCTCCTATAAAGCTGGTCTGCTTTCACTGAGAGCATTATATTCATAAGTCTGAGTCAGGTTTTGTGGAAGTATCATTGGTTTGGTTTTCTTTGCGGGATGAAGGGGGAGGGAAGAATTAAAAAAAAAAGGGGCAGGCTAAAAAAGCAAAATCATCATGAATTTTGTTGTCACATCGTGCTGGTGTTATAACCAGCTCTGTAGACCGCTGCACTGAAAACATTTCTGTGAGAGGTATGTGCTCGAAAAATGGAAAGGTGACTGTTGGCTGTGGAGCAGACTGTCCACCCAGCAGCTGCTCAGATGGTTGTAAGGTCGTAATTCTTTCTAGTGTTTTGATATGGAAAGGGCAGTCATTACTTGGAACGTGGTACAGTTAGCCAGCTATTGGTAAAATGTTAACTGTATGTTTGGTCCCCACATCAGGACTCCTGAAAAGCTCCTTCACCCTGAATCCATCTAGTCAAATCCACGGCGTTATTCCAGGCTCTTTTGGTGGTGGTTGTCTGTAAACAAGATGATCCTGTTTAATATCTCTCTCATTATATCTCTCTCGTTATTTAGAACCACATGACAAAGATTAATGAGAGAGACTTTGAGTAGCCTAGAAGAAGCTTCAGATCATTTGGAGCTTTTTGCATTGACAGATGGCGAAAGTAAAAGGAAATGGTTGATGACTTACCGTAACCTAAAGTGAAAGTTTTAAAGTTTAGAGGGTGTGTTATATGTGAGTGGAAAAATCTGGAGGGGGTCACTAAAATTTAGACTCATAACCCCACCCACTACAGTGGTTGCCTGACCTATATTAAGACCAGAAGGCTCTGGATGTACCTTTTTCAAAGGAGATTAGGAAATGTGTATAAATGCCTCTATTCAGTGGTCAGAAGAGTAGGATTAAGAATAAGAATATAACCAACACTGGAGGAAATACAGAGGACTGTATATTGGTCCAGGCTATTATGTTATAAAACATTTTAGAAAATATTTAAAGTAGGAAAATATAATATTTTATCATGTACATCTGATAAGCTACTAGTGGCAGAGACCATTCAAACTACAAGGGAGCTTCTGCTTGATTTTAAGAATATTTTATCATGAAATTAACTTGAGAACTCTTGAATGTTAGCATATTTTAAATTTATTTTACAAACTTTGGAATTAAATTGTTTAAATTTATCAATATATAAACATGTCGATACTGTTGTCCTTTTCCTCAAAGATGGTAATGCTTAAATCACTGAAAGCAGTTATTCACGAATAGAATAGGCTAGCTATTATAACTCAACCTAAATTCTTCTCTTTAAGAGACTGTGCCATTTAAACTTGATTTCTTCTCAAATATTTGCAAAGAGAGCTAATCTTCATGATCATAGAGGATAATGTTAACAAGTTAAATCTAATGCAGGCTTCTGGAAGGAATCCCCTCTACACTATACCACACACAGACAGGTAGCCACCCTGACTGTATTTACCTTGGTCATTCCTAAGTGTAGCTGCATGCTAGAAACCCCTGGAAAGCTTTTAATACCTACCATTGCCCAGGCCCAATCCCAGGGATTCTGATTTAATTGGCCAGGGGTGGGGCCTGGGCATTGATAGATTTAAAACTGTTCCCAGGTGTTTTCTATTGTGTAGCCAGAGTTGACAACAATTGCATTACCTGAATGTCCCCAATGCTGAAGCAGCCCATTCTGTTTTGGGTACTGTTTGTATGACACCAAATCTGCTTTGCTATGTGTCTTATTAGGTCTGAACTTTGTCACCAGCAGCTCATCAGATATTCAGTATCTCTCCCCCAAGACTTAGCTTTTCCAGGAGAAATAGTCTTAGTTTTTTCAGTCTCGAGGGCTTGTTTTCTAGGTCCTTTCCCATTCTGGTCACTTCCTGTCATGGAATTGTGCTTGTTTTGTCAGTATCACTCCTAAGTAGGGTGTCCTGGGGATGGAGACTATCATTCTAGAAGTGTGGTGTCCAGCACAGCATGCAGAGAATACAGTAAAGCTGCAACTCTCTTGTTCTGGACACTATACTTCTGTTGTTGGTGGCTAAGCTTACGTTAACTTTTTTGGCAGTCATATCACACTGTTGACTCATGTTGAGCTCGAAGTCAGCGCAAGCTTTGTTCTTTTTCACATGAACTGTACTTAAGTCAGGCCTCTTCTACTCCATGCTTGGTGGATTTTTTTTCACTGTAGTACCAGGGTTTACATTTATACTTGGGAAACATAAGAAGAAAACCCAATGAGTCAGTTATTCCACACAAGGGAGAGTGATGTATCCAAACTGAAAGCCAGAAGTTTATTATATGCATATAGTTGCGATTTTTTTTTTTTTTTTTTTTTTGCGGTACGTGGGCCTCTCACTGATGTGGCCTCTCCCGTTGCGGAGCAGAGGCTCCGGACGCGCAGGCTCAGTGGCCATGGCTCACGGGCCTAGCCGCTCTGCGGCATGTGGGATCCTCCCGGACCGGGGCACGAACCCATGTCCCCTGCATCGGCAGGCAGACTCTCAACCACTGCGCCACCAGGGAAGCCCTATAGTTGCGATTTTAAAGACTGATCTAGGCCATTCATTTGAATCTACAGTTAAATTTAATCTTGTTAATTCAGTCCATCTTTCCAGCATTTCTTCTGATTCATCACTCAGAGCTTGCTGTTCAAAGTTAGGAACCCATTTGACTGTGCAGTCTGTCTTAATGTTTGTATTCAATACTTGGTCAAATGCCTTTCCAAAATCAAAATACATCCAGGGCATTCTCCTGAACTCTTTGTGTAATATCTTTATTTTAAAAGGAAATACACTGAATTTGTCATGGCTTTCTTGTTTAATGACACGAATAGAAGAAAATACTTTGCAGATGAGCAGGTGACTTGTCTAAGATCACACAGTTTGCTACTGTCAAGGCTAGAACCCAAATCCAGCCCTGCTCATGTTCACTCCAGTGCTCTGTGGGTCAAACTGCAAGTGCTGATACCATTTGTCTTTTAGGATAAGACTTCGAAGAAAACTGAAAGGAAATAAGGCCCCCACGGATGCTTCACTGTCTCTTTTGGGATATTTAATATTTAATCCCATAACACACAGCCCAATCAGCTCTTTATTTGTTCTTAATTTACTGTTCTGCCCAAAGCAATAAAAGAGGGATAAAATGACTAGCCAGCATTCCTAAATTAATTGTAGAGAATAGTATTCTTAGGAGTTCAGGCATCCTAGCTCCCTTGGAAAGTTATTTCACCACCCCCTGAACCCCATACATACACGCAGTGGGTCATAGTAGAGTACTATCACTTTGTTCGTAATGAATCACAGCATGGGAAATTTTTATATATTAAACAAGAGGCATATATAGCTCGACTTTTAATTTTGCAGGTGAAGAAACTGAGGCCCAGGCACAAAAGGCTTCCTGTAGCCATAGTGCTTAGCAGAGTACTTAGTACCTAAGCATACTTAGTACATAGTAAATACTTAGTAAATACCTGGATATTGCGCAGCTTTCTTCAATATTGCTTTCTTCTCTATATAGGAATTGGATTTTACCTTTCTTTTCCCCCAGCTTTGCCCTTGGGCATTTATTTCCTTAAAAGTGTTGAAATGGAACAGATTTTTCAAGAGTACCTATTACTTTAGAAAAGCTCCAGTGATACAGTAAAATCTCAGATAACCAGGTTTATTTTTCCTTGTTTTTGATTTATAAGAAAATAAGCTCCTTTCCTCCCCTTTGAAATATTGATTTTAAACAATTCAGTTTTTTTTTTTCTTTTTAAAAAGACACGCTCCCAAATAATGAATAGCCTAGGGCCAGTCTGTATACATTTAGCCTAAATGTGCACATCTTCATTAGGGTCCAATGAATACTGATGCTCACAAGGCTGACCCTAATGTATAAGACTTACAGTCAGTCACTGGTGATTTAATTATATTCACTATAGGGTACTTACTAAAGCAAGAAAGTATTCCTTAATGCATTTTAGAAAGTTTTTCAATAGCAGTAGTTGAAACAAAAAGGCCTTATAAGTAAATTTAGTCAGTCAAACGAAGTTACTCCTCCAGCTTTTTGGTTAATACAGGTTTGAGTGTATGTCCTCCTTCACAGTTTGGAAACAGCCCAGTTTTATTAACCTGAGGCTGGCAAAATATGAACACTAATACCCTGTGAAGCTGCACTTTTAGAGTATTCCTTGCTTCTTTTGCAAAACCCAGTAGTCCCAAGTTCTATTTCCTATTTTGTAAGCATATTTTACATCAATTAATAGTGGTTGGGGCTTCCCTGGTGGCGCAGTGGTTGAGAGTCCACCTGCCGATGCAGGGGACGCGGGTTCTTGCCCCGGTCCGGGAGGATCCCACATGCCGCAGAGCGGCTGGGCCCGTGGGCCATGGCCACTGGGCCTGCGGGTCCGGAGCCTGTGCTCTGCAACGGGAGAGGCCACAGCAGTGAGAGGCCCGCGTACAGAAAAAAAAAAAAAAAAAAATAGTGGTTGTATTTTTACATGGCTACTCTTATCTTATATTCTGAAATCCATTCTCATGACCCATTCATTATTTTTATGCTTCATAATGATACCTTTAACTAGATGTATTTAACAGGAAATGAACATATAAATGTATACAGATCTATGAACCATGTGTACCTGACCTATACAGAAGCACAGTTGCAAACTGTAATATGACAAATAGATGAAGGTATGATTCCTAGTGGAATTAGTTAATTCTAGAGTAGTACTCAGTACCATATGTAATTTTAAGTCAACATGGGGTATTGGAAAATAAACATGAAATTGGGAAATACAGATTCAGTACTTGTAGAATTTTAAAATGTAAAGATCTAAAGCCCTAACTTCTTTAAGGTACTATTCAGAAAGTGCATATAGACATATTTTCTAAAGCTTCAAACAAATTTCTTTTTACATGGCACATCCCAACAGTCATTTTCCTATGTTTTTTTCTGGTGTTGTTGTTTTTATCATTAAGAAACTAAGTTGAACTTATCAAACTTTAGAAAGAATACTTTAGAAAGAAACCTAAACTTTAAGTTCAATTTTTAGTATTTATTTACAAAGCACGTGTTGCTTTTTACACAGTAAACTTAACAACTGTAACAAAGTGTGTGTGTGTGTGTGTGTGTGTGTGTGTGTATGTATGAAGTTGCCCTTAAAGCCCATAAAGTGGCAAAGAAAAATTGCCAGAAAATAGTGCACTGGTTGCTAAATTATTCATAATGAGTAAGTCTGTCTTAGTCTGTTCAGGTTGCTATAACACACTACCACAGACTGGGTGGCTTATAAACAAAAAAACATTTATTTCTCATAGTCCCGGAGGTTGGAAGCCTGAGATCAGGGTGTCAGCCTGGCCAGGTGAAGGCCCTCTTCTGGATCCCAGACTTCCTGTATCCTCACATGACAGAATGGCCAGTTAAAGGGCAGTAATCCCGTTCATGTAGACTCCATCCTCATGACCTAAGCACCTTATAAACGCTCCACCTCCTAACACTATCACGTTGGGTATTAGGATTTCAGCACATGTATTTGCGGGAGCGGGACACAAGCATTTAGACCAGAGCATCCTGCTGCTGGCCCCGCAGAATTCATGAACTTGTTAAGTGCAGAAGGCACTCACACCATCCCAGTAGTCCCAGCATCTTAACTGGTTCCACGATTGACTCAAAAGTCTCATCTAAATATCATCTGTGGGACTTCCCTGGTGGCGCAGTGGTTGAGAGTCCACCTGCCGATGCAGGGGACACGGGTTCGTGCCTCAGTCTGGGAAGATCCCACATGCCGCGGAGCGGCTGGGCTCGTGAGCCATGGCCGCTGGGCCTGCGGGTCCGGAGCCTGTGCTCCGCAACGGGAGAGGCCACAAAGGTGAGAGGCCCGCGTACCGCAAAAAATAAACAAACAAACAAACAAACAAATAAATAAATAAATATGATCTGTATCAGGTATGGGTAAGACTCAAGGGATGGTTCATCCTGAGACAAATTCCCCTTTAGCTGTGAACCTGTGAAATCAAACAAATTATGTGCTTCCAGATTGTAATGGTAGTACAGGCATAGCATTAAACACTCCCATTCTAAGAAGGAGAAGTAGGAAACAAGGGGGTGATAGTTCCTAAGCAAGTCAGAACCCAACAGGGCAAACAGCATCAAATCTTAAGGCTCAAGAATAATCTTCTTTAATTTGATGCTCTGCCTGCCAGGCCCACTGAGGCAGGAGCCCCACTTTCTGGACACACTAGAGCGTCCCTGCCCCTAGGGCTTTGCTGGGCGCAGTCCCACAGGCTCTCTCCAGGGTGGGAATGGTACACCTGTGGCTCTGCTGGTTTGGAGTTGTAGGGACCTGCAGCCCCACCCTCACAGCTCTGCTGGGCACTGCCCTGGTGAGGTCTCTGTGGTGGCCTTGCCCTTGCCGTGGTGCCTTCTGCTTGGGTCTTGTGCCTCTAGCTCCAAGTGGCTCCTTCCCTTGAAATCTAGATGAAGATAGCCACTTCCCCACAGCTCTGCCGGGGAGGGGTCTGTCTCACATGGCTTTGGGTGGGAGTCTTCTGGCCTGTTGAAACCCAGGTTATGCCCTTCCCACTTTTGAAACTGAGCCGGAAGCCCTGATGATCTCTGAATTACCTTGTGCTGAATATCACACATTTGAAGCAGAATAGCTCTATGGTTCCCTTCTATGAATTTCAAGAAGTCTGACAGCCAACCTTCATTTGTTCCTGTCTCCTTTCCCTCGAGTTCAAATTGCAGTTTTCTTGCTGGGGTGGCTGATTAAACCCCTGGTTCATATGCATACTCATCTTCTCATCAAAAGGTCTTTTGGCCACACCCTTAGTGGTCTCTCCCAAACATGCTTGCTTATTTTTTGTAATATGGATAAGCTGAGAGTTTCCCAAATTTTAAATTTCTGCTTCCCTTTTGATTGCAAATTCTGTCTTTAAGTCATCTCTTTCTTCTTCACGTTTTACTATAACATTCGAGGGAAGCCAGATGGTACCTTCAACACTTTGCTTAGAAAAAGGTTCAGCCAAATAGCCAGTTTTGTTGGATATTTCTATCTTGCACAAGATAGAACCACAAGCTCTGTTTTCCACAAAACACTAGGACGTGAGGGCAGTTTAGCCTCATTCTTTGCTGCTTTTTAACAAGGATTGCCTTTCCTTCAGTTTCCAATAACATGTTCCTCATTTCCATCGGAGACCTCATCAGAATGGCCTTCACTGTCCATCTTTCCACCAACATTCTGTTCAAGGCCACTTAGGTGTTCTTTAGGCAAGACTGAAGCTTTCTCTGCAGCTCTTCTTCTTTTGAGCCCTCACTAGAATAGCTTTTAATGGTCTGTTCACTGTAAAGTAGGCTTTTTCTAGCATGCACTTCAAAACTCTTCCAGCCTCTACCCATTACTCTCAGTTCCAAAGCCTCTTCACATTTTTAGGTATTTGTTATAGCAGCACCACACTTTGAGTACCAATTTTCTGTCTTAGTCAATTCAAGGTGCTATGACAAAGTATCACAGACTGGGTGGCTTGTAAACAACAAACATTTATTTCTCACAGTTCTGCAGGCTAGAAATCTGAGATCACGGTCACAGATTTGACTATGAATGACAAAGCTTCTTACTAGGAGAATTGTTATTATTGTATTTCATATTTAGAAAGTTCCAAAGAAAATGGATGTTAAGTGTCTTTATCAAGTAGGTCTAAATTAACCTAAATAAATCACCAAAGCAAATATGTATGACTTGTGAATTGAAATATATTATTTATACCTTAGATATTATCTTTGTATGAATCTAAGAATTATTTGATTCTTTTTATTAAAACACTTTAATTAGATTTATTTGAAGTTGTACAGTACTGTATGGGTATCTCTTTCATTATTCAATAAGGGACCTATCCTCATCTGAGGGTTCAGGAAAACCTGTCTTGGAGGAAGTGATAGATAAGATCCGATGAGTAGAAAATTAGGTAGATTGGGCTGGGAGTGGTGGGAGGGAATGCAGAGGCCCTGAGGTGAGAAAAAGCAGGAGGTCTAGGAGAAACTAGAAGAATAGTATGACTGGATTTTAGAAAAGAGCGAAAAGGGTGGAATCATTGTGGTGGAAACCAGAATATGTGGTACCTTGTGTGCTTTGATGAGATTACTGCAAGCACAGTGGATAACATTGAAAGCTTTTCAGCTAGAGAGTGAGGGGTTTGTATTTATGTTTTGTAATGATCAGTTTGGTTGCTACAGGAGGGATGCTTTTGAGGGAGGCACAAAATGGGGATGAAGAAGTCAGTCAAGAGATTGTTATAGTCGTAGCTTAGACCAGGAGGTGGCAGTGAAGATGAGAAGAAATGGACTGGTTTACCATGTATTTAGAAACTTGAATTAATGGTTTTTATGATTGACTAGATGTGTGAGAGTGAGACAGAGGAAACCACACATTAACAGTAACATCTGATGCATTGATGATATAATGACAACTACCGAAACAGGGACAGCCCCAAGAGAAGCAGATCTGTTGGCTGGACTTCTGAAGAGAAGAATGGCATAAGGTAATTGAAACTTCCAGAATGAATGATGTTAGCTAAGGAGGAATGTAGAATGAGAGTAAATTTGACTTGGTAATCCTAGTCCAAGGCCTTGCAAGGAGACTCTTACCCCAAGGAATGAGAACATGAAGAAGTACACACTTCTCACCTGCTTTTTGTTTGCTGTTGTTGTTGTATCAGTATTGCTTTATAGTTTTTTAACTAAACTTTTAATTTCAAGATAATTGTCAATTCATGTGCAGTTATCAAAAATTATACGGAGAGATCCCATGTACCTTTTATTCATGTTCCCCCCAGTGATAACTTTTTGCAAAACTATGGTAAAATATCACAGCCAGAGTATCAGCATATATACAGACAATATGTAGAACGTTTCCATCACCTCGAGGATACCTCATGTTGCCTTTCTTATTGTCACATCCACTTCCCTCTTGCCCTCTCCCCCTTTATAATTGCTTGCAACTGCTAATCTGTTTCCCATTTTTGTAATTTTGTCACTTTAGGAATGTTATAGAAATAAGGTTGTATGGTACATAGTCTTTTGAGATTGACTTATTTTCATTCAGCATAATTCTCTGGAGATTCATGCAAGTGTGTGTATCAATACAGTTGACTCTTAATGTGGGTTTGAACTGTGCAGGTCCACCGAAACATTGATTTTTTTTCAGTAAATATGTTAACACAGTACTACACAATCTATGGTTGGTTGAAACCATGGAGGGTCGACAGTAAAGTCACACACAATTTTTGATTGTGTGGTGGGGAGAGGGGGTTGGCACCCCTAACCCCTGTGTTGTTTAAGGGTCAACTGTATACTCTGTGGTAAAATGTCTTTTCATTAATTTTGTTCATTTTCTAATTGGATTGTTTGTTTTTTTTACTGTTGTGTTTTGAGAGTTCTTTATGTATTCTAGATAATAGTTGTCAGATATGTGGTTGGCATGTATTTTTTCCCAATCTATATCTTACCTTTTTGTCTTCTTTATAGGGTTTTTGGCAGAGCAAAAGTTTTGAATTTTGTTGGAGTTCAGTTTATCACTTTTTCCTTTTATGGATTGTGGTTTTGGTGTCAAGTCCAAGTCCAAGAACTCTTTACCTAGCCCTACATTCTGAAGACTTTTTTTTTCCTCTTTTTCTCTTTATAGTTTTGTGTTTGACATTTAAGTTCATGATTCATTGTGAGTTAATGTTTGTATAAGATGTGTTTCTTAGCTTGAGGTCCTTTGGATGGACCTATGGATGTCCAGTTGCTCCAGCACCATTGGTTTGAAAGCTAACCTTCCTCTATTGAGTTGCTTTTGTGCCTTGGTCAAAAATAAGGTAGGCATATTTATATGGATCTATTTCTGGTTCTCTATTCTCTATTCTGTTTCATTGATCTATTGTGTCTGCCTCCTCCAGCAATATCATGCAGTCTTAATTATTACTGTAGCTATATATTAGGTCTTGAAATCAGATAGACTGATTTCATTCTTCTTTTTCAAAATTGTTTTAGCTATTCTAGTTGCTTGCCTTTCTGTATAAAGTCTAGACTAATCTTGTCTCTACTGCATCTTCAAAAATCTTGCTGGGAAATTTTTTTTAAAGGAATTGTGTTAAATCTGTATATCAGTTTGGGGAGAATTTACATTTTTATTATGTTTAGTCTTCCATTTCTTGAACACAGTGTATCTCTTCAGTTATTTAGATCTTTGATTTTTTTTCATCAGCATTTTGTACTTTTCAGCATCCATGTGTTGGACATGTTTTTATTAGATTTACAATTAATTACTTCATTTTAAAAACTACTGTACATGGTATTACATTTTTATTTTTATTTAGTTTTTTGGCTGTGCCGTGTGGCATGTGGGGTCTTAGTTCCCCGGCCAGGGATAGAACCCGTGCCCCCTACATTAGAAGCACAGAGTCTTAACCACTGGACCGCCAGGAAAGTCCAATGGTATTTATTGTATTTTTAATTTTGGTGTCTACATGTTTACTTCTAGTATATAAAAACGTTAATTTTGATGGCCATATGTTCATTGCTCATAAATAAAAATATAATTGATTTTTGTATGTTTAACTTATGACCTTATAAGTTCACATACTCATTTTAGAAATTGTTTTTATAGATTCCTTGGAATTTTCCATAGAGACAATCATGTCATCTGCAAACAGGGATGGTTTTATTTCTTCTTTTCAGGATTATATGCCTTTTATTCCTTTCCTTGATTAACTGTACTGGCAGAACTACCAGCACTACATAATAAGAGTAATGAGAGTGGATATTTTTGCGTTGTTCCTGATCTTAGGAAAAAGGCATTCAATATTTTAGTGTTAGAATGTTAGCTACACGTTATTTTTAGATGCTCTTCATCGCATTGAAGAAATTTTCCTCAATTCCTCTTACTGAAAATTTTTATCATGAATGGATGTTGAATTTTGTTGAGTACTTTTTCTGAATCAATTGATATGATCATATGATATTTCTCTTTTTACCAGTTAATGTGGTGGATTATATTAATTGATTTTTGAATATTGAACTATCCTTGCATTCCTGAAATAAATGCTATATAATTCTTTTTATATATTGTTGAAGTCTATTTGCTAATATTTTGTTAAGGATTCTTGCATCAGTGCTAATGAGGGATATTGTTGTATAGTTTTCCTTTTTGGTACTATCTTTGTCTGGTTTTGGTATCAAGATAATACCAAAATCATTTTTCTATTTTTAATTTCATTGATTTCTTCTCTTTATTATTTCCTTAATTTCTACTTGTTTGAGTTTATTTGGATCTTTTTCAAGGTTCTTGAGGTGGGAGTTTAAATTACTGATTTGGAAGATTTTCTTTTCCAAGAGAAAGCATTGAGTGCTACAGCCTCCCCTCTCAGCACTGCTTTTGCTAGTTTCCACAAATTTTGTTAGGCTGTATTTTCATTTTCCTTCAGTTCAATGTGTTTTTAAAAAAATTTCCCTTGAGACTTTTGATTCATGGATTATGTATAAGTATATTGTTAGTTTTCAAGCATTAAGGAGTTTTCCTGTTATCTTTCTGTTAATGACGTATAATTTGATTCTATTGTGATCAGAGAACACACTCCTAAGATTTTAATTTCTTTAAATTTGTTGATGAACTTGTTTTATAGGCTAGCATATAGTCTTTCTTGGTATGTATTCCTTGGGCACTTGAAAAAGAATGTGTATTCTGCTGTTGTTGGGTCAAGTGTTCTATAAATGTTGATTAGATCCTGTAGTTTGATGATGTTGTTGAGATCTTGTATATTCTGATTTTCTCTCTAGTCATTCAGTCATTTCCTGAGAGAGGTTTGTTGACATCTCACACTCTCATATCAGTTCGATAGGTTTTTATTTTACATATTTTATAGATCTGTTATTAGTACATACATACTATAGGATTGCTGTATCTTCTTGGTGGTATGACCCTTTTATCATGAGGCCCTTAATGTCCCTCTCCCTGTGTCTGGTGATTTTCTTTGGAGTCTACTTTTCTGATTAATGTAGCATTCTTGCTTTATTTTGATTAATGTTTGCAGGATATGCCATTTACATTCTTTTACTTTGACCTACCTATGTCTCTATATTTGAAGTGAGTTTTTGGTAGCATATAGTTAGATCATGTTTTTTAACCCACTGCCAATCTGGCTTTTTAGTTAGTACATTTACTTCCTCTTTCTTTATGTCCCTTTACTTCCTGCATTTATAATAAGTGTCTTAAATACTTCACATACATTTAGAACTGTATTAGACACTGTTATAATTTGTTAAAACCATCAAAAATAATTTAGAAAAGTCAAGAGAAGAAGGAAAGCATATTGTATTTACCCATATTTTTGCTTATGTTCTTTTTTCTTCTTTATATTCTGAGGTTCCTTCTTTTGTTTTTTCCTTTTTGTTTATTACATTTCTTTAGCTGCTCTTTTTGGTTAGGTCTGTTGGTGAAAATTCTCTTGAGTTTTCCTTCATCCAATAATGTCTTTATTTTCATTTCCTTCCTGAAGGGTATTTTCACTGGGTATAGGATTCTCAGTTGACAGTTCTGTTCTTTAAGCACTTGAAAAATTGCCACTGCCTTCTCATCTCCATGGTTTCTAGTTTGATTATGATGTATCTTGGTATATGTTGCTTGCCAGATTTGGAAAGTTTTCAACCGTTATTTGCTTGAGCACTTTCTCAGCC
This sequence comes from Phocoena phocoena, assembly GCF_963924675.1. Lineage (NCBI taxonomy): Eukaryota > Metazoa > Chordata > Mammalia > Artiodactyla > Phocoenidae > Phocoena > Phocoena phocoena. The sequence goes on along the minus strand of NC_089222.1, from coordinate 91,805,701 downwards.
TTACCCTTTTTTGTCCTTCCTTCCTGGATTGCAATAACATGGATTTTAAACTGTTGTTATTGTTTCATAGATCCCTGAGGCTCTGTTTAGAATTTTTAGAAATTTTTCTTTCTTTTGTTCCAGTTGCGTAATATCTATTGTTTTCTTTTTTAATTCACTGATCCTTTCATCTGTCACCTCCACTCTGCCTTTGTGCCCATTCTTTAAGTTTTAAATTTTGGTTATTGTGATTCTCAGTTCCAAAATTTCCATTTAGTTCTTTTTTATATCTTCTATTTATTTGCTGGGACATATTATGTTTTCATTTGTTTCATGTATGTTTGCAGCTGCTCACTGAAACATTTTTTTAATAATGGCTGCTTCAAAATCTTTGTCAGATAATTTTAACATCTCATCTTTAATTTATCATCTGTTAATTGTTTTTCTTTTTTGTTTTTTTTTTTTTCATTCAAGTTGAGACAGTCTTGCTTTTGGTATGTGAAGTGACTTTCAATTGAAACCTGGATATTTTGGGCATTATCTTGTGAATCTTTGGATCTTACATGAACCTCCTGTTTTAGCTGACTTCCTCTGACACTGCTGTAGCAGGGGGAAGGAATGGCAACATCTTATTACTGCCAGGTTGGAAGAGAAATCTAGTTTTCCCCACTTGGCCTCCGTTGACATCCAAGGTAGAGAGGGACTCCTTGGTACTTCTGGGCAGAGGTGGGAGGTCCCATTCGTCACTAGGCCTCTGAGGATACCACTGCAGCTGGAAGGGTCAGGAGTGTCTCATTACTGCTTTATGCATGGCCTCCACTGACACCAAGGGTCAGGGTCAGTGGTGGCCTCTTTACTGCTGGGCAGTGGTCAAAATCCTGATGTGTCTTCACTAGGCCTCTTCTGATACCACCCAAGTGGGGAAAGAGAGGGAAACAGTATTACTGCTAGGTGGGAGATGAAAGTTTATGTCTGCACATGATCTCCATTGACTCTCTATATGGAGGGGGCAAGGGAGGACTTGGACTTGTTACTGTCTGATAGGATGAAAATCCCACCTCCCTACTCGTCCTTCTAACACACTCCTCCATTGTGGGTGTTGGGGACCATAGTTTTTTCTGTCATGTTTGTCTCAGGTAGTACAGTTATTGTCTAAAAATTTTCTGTCTTGCTAGGCTTTCCTGGTCCTTTGGCTGGAGAGAGCGGACCTTTGTTGGGACTTTTTGCTCTGTGCCTCATTGGCATTTCTGGGTTGCTGGCTTCTTCAGTTCCAAGTCTAGGACATACAGGGTGAAAAGAAGAACCAGGGATCTCAAAACTGTGTTGCTCATTGGGTCGTGAAGTCCCTAGCTAGCTTGCCTTTTTTTCCTCCTTTCAGAGTCTTCTTATGATTGTTTGATATGTAGTGTCTAGTGTTTTTAGTTGTATTTAGTGAGAGCATTAGGGATAAGTATGTTTGTATCACCTTTCTGGAAGTAAAATTTCCTCACCTTTTTCTTAATGTGGTAGAGAAGATGAAAACACTGCAAAGATGGTATTATGGAGAACATAGCTTGGAATTTCCAGGTGGAATTATTAACATTGGAATGGGTCTTCCAAAGACAGAGATTCTTACCTCAGGTAATTTGGATATCCTTCAGTTTGAAGGCCTGAGTTGATGCCTGGTAACTGACAGTGACACAGTGTTTTTGATTTTCGTTCCATGTGCTATTTTGGTCTTGGTTTTGTGTATACAATGGAACAGGAAGCATATTGGGTAAGATTACACCTTTCTAAGTCATTTTCAGTTCTGATGCTGTTTAGTTGATTCCACTGGGTTTTAGTGCAATGGGCCAAATGTCCTTTCAATCAGTAAATTGATACTACTCATCTATTACAAATGCTTTTATTCATAAATACTCCAGCAATTTATTATTTTTTTTAAACTTTGGGCTTAAAACTTTTTGTTTATTAAACTTTTTAGATTAACTGGCAATAAAATTGGCTTTTGGTGTATATAACTCTATTTACTTAAAACATGAATAGATTTTATGTACAGTTCAATGTTCACATTTATAAAGTTCCAGTCCTCCCCCTCCAACTTTTCTTATGTTACTTGTAGTCATACCCTTCTCCCAACCCCAACTCCTGCCAACACTGTTTTTCTCTTCATTATAATAGTTTTGTCTTTTGGAGCATGTGATACAAATTGACTCTTTTGAGACTGGCTTTTTTCACTTACTGTAGTACCTGAGGTTCACCCAAGTTGTTGCATCAATAGCCCATTCTTTTCTTCTGCTGAGTGGTATTCCATTATATATGTATTAGAGTTCATCTATTTATCCATCAGGTTATTTCCAATTTATGGCAATCATGAATAAAGCCACCATAAGCATTCATGTAGAGATTTTTGTGTGAACATATGCATTGATTTCTCCTGGGTTAATACCTAGGAGTAAGTAGGATTGCACGTTTATATCATAAGCACATATTTATATGAGGAATATCCAAACTTTTCCAGAGCACTGTACCACCTTTAACTCCTTTCTTTTTTTTTTTGTCATCTTCAAGAGTGTTTGCCTTCACTTGTTGGAGGATTTTAAAAATCTTTGTCAAGGGGGCTTCCCTGGTGGCGCAATGATTGAGAGTCTGCCTGCCGATGCAGGGGACACGGGTTCATGCCCCGGTCTGGGAGGATCCCACATGACGCAGAGCGGCTGGGCCTGTGAGCCATGGCCGCTGAGCCTGCGCATCCGGAGCCTGTGCTCCGCAGCGGGAGAGGCCGCAAAGGTGAGAGGCCCGCGTACAGAAAAAAAAAAAAAAAAAAAAAAATCTTTGTCAAATAATTTGACATCTGCATTATTTCAGAATTGGGGTCTGTTGATTATCTTCTCCTTTGCAAGTTGAGATTTTTCTTATTTCTTCATACGCTGACAGACTTTGGGTTTTATCCTGGACATTTTGATTGTTATGAGACTCCGGGTTTTTTTTATAAAGTCTATGGAAAATTGTGATATTTTAGTTTTAGTAGGAAATTGATTCAGTTAAGTTCAGGATTCAAGTTCAAGCTGGATATCTGTGAATTGTTTTCTAGGTCAGTTCTGTTTTGAAAGTCTTTTCAGTGTTATTTGGATTTGTCTTCTTATTTGCCACCCAGTGGCCAATCTGAGAATTGAGCCGTGCTCTATCCAGTAGTTCAGTTCTCAATGTCCTTGTGTACTGCTTAGGGTCAGATCCATGCGTGTGTAGCTTGAGATGAGACCAAGAGTTAATAAAGAACTCCTCTTTACCATCTCCCACTTTCATTTTTTTTTTAAAAGTCTTTATTGGATTTGTTACAATATTGCTTCTGTTTTATGTTTTGGTTTTTTGGCCCTGAGGCATGTGGGGTCTTAGTTCCCTGACCAGGGATTGAACCCACACCCCTGGCATTGGAAGGCAAAGTCTTAACCACTGGACTGCCAGGGAAGTTCCCCACTTTTCATTTTGATTCTCTGGTTGGAAAGCTGGGGCTTTAGTTACCATGGTCTTACTGTGCACGTCCCATGATTGTACCCGTGTCTGGGAGTAAGTGGTGGGAGGTTAAAGAGGTGGGTTTGCCCCACCCTCTTGGAACCAATCAGAGATGAAGGTTCCCCTTTTTCAGATTTTTTGTTCCTTTTGGTTCCTGTTTTTGCTGCCTCTCTCTGCCACCACAGAAATGCTAAAAGTCCAGCATGTGAGAGAATGGAGAAGATGGTACTTCAGAATTTGTTGTTCTTCCATTATTTTCCTGCTTCTTAGATAGCTGTGGCATATATTCTGTCCAGGTTTTATAGCTACATTTAGTGGGACAGACAAGGTGGAGTATATTTACTCCCTCTTACCTGGACTGGAACTCATTGGGCTTGCTTTAGTGTTGAGATAATTAATGGAAAGAGCAGAGGTAGGTCCAGGTTTTGTTGGTGTCTGAGGGTCATACAATTTGGAGGCCCTCTTTTAAGAAAAGGAAGACGAGTTATGAATATGCAATTAGGCACATTGTTTTTGGGTTGGGCTGCGAAAGTGAAGGACTCTGAAGCTTAAGCTTCACTGGCATTAATAAAAAATCTGCCTTTGGGGAAAAGATAAAACACGAATAGATATTGATTATGGGTCAGCATTATACAGGGTGTTTTTTATTCATGTTTTTATTTAATAGTCATAAAAATGCAACCCATTTATCCCCATTATGCACATGAGAAAAATGGATTTAGAATGTTTAAATCATACAGATATAAAGGGCTTAATAACTCTAATTCCAAAGCACATGGTCTTTCTCCTACCCATAGTACTTTGTGAAATAAATAGAGATTAGGAGAACCAGTATAGGCTCATGGTTAAGAGCATAGGATCAGAAGCCAGACTGCTGCTGGGGTTCAGTCGTGGCTCTGCCGTTGATTATGTGTGTTTTTGAGAAAGTTCCTTAACCTTTCCTTACCTCTATATGTCTGTAAAATGGGGGTAATAGTACCTACCTCCTAGGTTGATGTGAGGATTAAATGGTTAATATTTAATAGGATTTAGAATAGCGTCTGGCATATAAGAAGTGCTTTTTATCCACCATTTACAACTGTGCATTTAGATAAATTAAGTCAAATTGTATGTGCTGTGTTAGCAGCCTTAGTTCTTAAGCTACAGAGGCAAATTATAAGAAAAGGGGATTTTTACTTATATACATAAGCCATATTACATATTTGGAATACAAGCTGAGACATAATCATTAGTAAAATAGGCTATATATTATATAATCAATACTTTTATTTTCTGTGAAGAATTAAAAAAATTTTTTTTAAGTTTAGGGATGCTAATCTATTTAACAAGCAAAGCTAGAAGAAATGTTCTATATGGGTGATTTGAAAATCCAGACTATTACAAGTTAAATGTTTTGGGGAAATGGCCAAATAATAACACAGAGGTAGAAAAGCTCTACAGAAAGAAAAATATCCCTCTTCCTAGATATATTTAAAGTTTTAAACACTCCCAGGCTCTTCTGTAAAATGGAGACAGTAGAAGCATCAGTCTGTATTAGTTACCTATGGAAGTATAACAGATTGACATGAAACTTAAAACATTTATTATCTCACAGCTTCTGTGGGTTGGGAATTTGGGAGTGGCTTAGCTGGGTGACTCTGGGCAGGGTTCCTGTGAAGCCTTGCCTGGAGTGGTGGATTACTTTTAAGATGGTTCACTCACAGGCCTGGCTAGATTGTGCCTGGTTGGCAGGAGGGTTCATGAGCTTCCCAGTCACATGGACCTTTTCTTAGGACTTACAGAGTGTCCTCATGATTTTGCATCCCCCAGAGCAAGGAGTTGAAGAGCCATTAAGGCAGAAGTCACAGTGTCTCTGTGTGACCAGCCTCAGAATTCTCTTTGATTTCTGCAGTACCCTGTTGGTTACACAGGTGTTCCCTATTCAGTGTGGACGGGGACTTCTGGGGGGGTGGGGCATCTCGGAGACTGGCCGAGACTTTATCTTATAGGGTTATTTTAACTATTAAATGAGATTATCCCAGTGAAGCTTCTGGAAGCTAGTAGGTACCCTATGCAATACCTGTTTGATTAGTGTGTTTTTCATTGCCGGTCTCGATCAATAGAAATCAGTTTCTAGATGTTTCCCAAATGCACAGGAAGCTTTATGCGTCTTTATGGAAGAGAGAATTCTGATGAGGAAAGTCTTCAAACTGTTCCTGTAATTGTTAATTTGTTTAGAAGCTAGGGTGATTAGAGTTTGAGGCAAGAATATTGATAAATACTATAAGCAAGAATTTTGACTCACAGTGAACTCACTTAATTTTATTACCACCTAGCATGTGATCATGGAGGAAAAACAGTATATTTTAAATCTGATGCATGCATTTTTGTATGTGATTGAATATTACTTACGTTCTACTTTCTCTAAGGTTAAACAGGTTCAAAATATTTTTTTCTTTTCTACGCGCACTATGTCTTACCGTTGATGATGATATAAGTATGGCTTATTTTGAGGAGGACATTTACTAAATTATTTAGAAAATGATAAATAACAAGAATGTACAATGGTTATTTCTGTTTGTTGTGAAAAAGAAAGCATGACGAGAACTCTCTTATTTAATGGTTTTCTAAATGGTGACATAAATATTTGGCCACTGGAGGGCTCCATATTTTAAAAAATTATATTAAAAGACAAAATGCTCACTGCAACAATTTTAAACAGTACAGAAAGATTTGAAGGGCTCCTTATTTTTTAGTAAAGATATTGAATTAAATACTTGCTGGTTATAAATGAAAATTGTGTGCGTGTGCAAGTAAAGTGTATTTAATAGGTGTTTGCTTCCTCCTTTTTCTTACATTGGAATGAAAATAAAACATAGAATTTCTTCGTAAATAAAATATCTCCCAACTCTGATATCAAAATATAAAACTAGTCACTTGAAAGCCCCTCTGTAAACAAAGAGGTTGAGATAGATTAAATAATTTTTTCTCATCTTTCTCTCCTATATGTACTATTTTTATGTGAGGAAACATCTTATTTTAGGGTTCATTATTTCCATTTAGTTTAATGAACTTTCAGTATGTCAGTGAATGCTGTGACATAGTTAATAAAATTCACAGAACATTAGGAGACATTTTGAAAATTGAACCGAAAACAAAAGTAGATGTGGCATCAAATAATTGGCAATCACCGATTTTTAGAGTCTTTATATTTGATATTAGCATTTCTTTGATCCAGATGTGTAGTTTACATTGTTATGCACTGAAACCTGAGCTTCAGGGTTTATTTTCCAGTATTAAAGTAAAATGAGAACTTAAAAAATTGAGAAATTAGAAACTCTTATAACAGGTGTCAGTACCTGAAGGTAGATTCTTTTTGTCTAGAAAAATTCTAGATAGGAAACTACCATGTTCCTCAACAGCATTTTTACTTCCTTGATCTCTCCAACTTGAAAGAAGTGTTTTGATTTATTTATAATTGTGAAATGTTTCCTTTTTAAATGTTTGATCTGAACTTGGGGGAAGCCTGCAATTTCTATGGTAGTTAAGCATTTTTTTCTCCTGATAAGATGTGGGTCTCTTTGTGCTGAGCTTGCAGAGCTGAGGCTGTCTGTTTTAGGTGATGTGAGTAGCTAAGCTCCCCAGTTATTCAGTAGCTTTGTCCCTTAGCACTTCCTCTTCATAAAGGAAGCTGTAATGCTAATTAATTGCTAATGAGGGGGAAACAAACCAAAACCAAAATTAAACAAAGTAAAAAACAAACAACTTCTAAACCTGTTCATTTGAAAACTATCCAGGGTCTATGAATATATAAATCCCCCAAAATATGAATACCAAAATATAAATACAAAAAATCATGCAAGGTAGTAGTCCCTAAGTTAGTACTAATTATGCACATGTTTTTGAGGCACTGTATGGAATGATTTGTTTTTTTTTTTTAAAGCCACCAGAGGCATCCTCACTGATTATTCTCATTTAAGTGGTTTTATTCTCATTTTAGTGGTTTCAGGATAGGAGGTGCCTGGGCCTCTGCATTTTTAAAAGTGTCTCCTGTGATTGTGTTTTGTTGTCTGGGTTGAGAGTGACTCAAAAGGAAGCTGCATTGTGGAAACTTTTTGAGGCCCCTTCAAGTTCTGATTAAACAAATGACTCAGAGTAAATACAGCTACTCTTTATATTTGAATATGTTCTCTCCTCACCCTCAACTTACCCCCGAAGAAAAAAACCAAACTTGGGGTTATTTTGGTTACTGACATTGCCTCCATTAATTTGAATTGAACCACTTAAATTTCTGGGGTAAGGAGTGGGGAAAGTGATTCTAGATTTTCAGATAGGGTTTGCCTCATCCTGATGAGTTTGTCATTTCTGTTACCCACTAAAGCAGTTAGTTTATCTTCTCACTTTTAAACCAGTTCTAACAGAAAATAGGATATGGTCTGGTAATTCAGTGAGTAAAATATGCTTTGGCATGTAGAGATCTTTTTTGCAATGCTTAGGGATTGTAAACATAAGGGAAAGTCGTGGAAGAGCAATTTATGCTACCGGCAGGCTATAGGGTGCTGTAGGGAAAGGGGACTTCAGGATCAGCAGGCCCCCCGGACAACAGGTCACACCAACTTTTCAAAATACTCAACAGTGTCAGTCATGGGTAATGAGCCCTCATGCTTCTTTCCTGACTGTTCTCAAAATGATGAGGGAAATGTCCAAAGGCAGGCTGTGAAGGTTCCCTGACATTTCAGTCCTGGGGCCCCTGTCCTCCCCATTCTTCAGAGGTGAGGACCCTGGATGACACTTCTCAACCATAGGTTTAGCCTGTGCGTGTTGGGATGACTCACAAATCCTGCTGTCTCCTCCACTTTTTTCTGGTTCACTCCATGTAACAAAGAGGTCACAACTGGGTCTCTGCCGACTAGAGCAAACCGTTCTGCCATCTCCTCTGCCCTAACCACGAGGACGCCCTGCTTTTCCACCATAGTAGGGCAATATCACCTTGTCCCTCTGCCCAGGCCTCCAAGCCCTTGGGCTCATTTTGGGCTCTTCCCCCATTTCACTCAGCACATCTGACTGTTGCCTAATCACATCTACCTCATAAAGTGCCCCGGGCAGGCAGTCATGATAGTAAACTACTTGCATGAAAATAGTGAAGATATTTAGGTTAAAAGGAAGAAGAAGAAAATTACCATACAATATCTGTATGGTGGGAGAAGGTTAAGAGTTAGGAAAAAGATAAAAATTTCAAGTAAGTCTTCTGGTTTAGGGTATCTAGAAGATTTGAATTAAGCATTGTGTTTGGTATGTAGTGTAAGTTTTATTCTTGCATGTTTGGACTGGAACCATTCTTTTTGCTTAGAATTAGCTTAAAAAAAGAAAAAGGAAAAGCTGATAATTTAAGACAAGCTTGGGGGTTCTGGTTTGTTTCTAAAGACATTGTCTTTTTTAGTAGGAGGTCTCGCATATAAATATTACCAGTGCATGCATTCTTCTTGCTATTTGTGGATTATCCATAGCAACCTAGTGACATTTCAATCAAATCAGTTTTCCTTAGCTACCAAAGACTCCTTAACTTCTCTCCAGTTGCTGTCTTTCTGACCTGTATTTAAGAAATGTAAAATTGATTTTACTTTTAGCTACCAGAAAAAGCTATAGTTGTTATTTAAAATTTTATATATTTGAAAACTTTTCAAATTATTTTTGCATATATTTTATCACTTTAAGAAAATTCATTTATGGGAAGACAAGAGTATTCCAAAGTGAATTGAAAATGGTTTTCAGAATACTTAATCTAGTTAATCTAGTCTTCCATAAGCATTGGCAATCAAGAGCTGGCTAGTGGGAATTACAGATCCTAGTGGGAATCTTCTGTGGCATCTTAGAAATGCTTGTTTCTACTTGTTTGTTAGTGCTTTTCAGTTTTTGGAAGTGTCTACGTGTATCTACTTGTAATTTAAAGTTCATTTTTATTGAGGAAATATGATTTCTAAAGTTAAGGTTGTGGGAGTTTGTTTTTTGCTTTTATGTCAGGTGTTTGGCATAACCTTCAGAGAAGGGTTCACACAATAAAAATGTACAATTGCAGAAAGAACTCACCGGGTGGATAGCAAAGTAGTTATCTGTACAGTGGAATTTTAACTGCAAGGGAATGTCCTCTGGCAGGGGAACAATGGAACAATCCCTTAGGAAGTCAATTATAAGGTATGTTAATCCTACCAAAATATTAACCTCATGATCTTCAATGCCAGGGTGTATTCTCCACCCTGCAAGTTCAGCTAAAAATATGCCAAAAGACAAATTTCATAAGATAATGAAATAAAAATGTGGACCTAAGTCTGTAAGATACAAATTAAAAAATAAAATCCCTAGCCAAATGTGAGTGTCTGACAAATCCTTTGCTCTCTTACAATTAGTAGCCTAGTCTTTTGGGATGTTCAAAAAATAATGATTTAAAAAATACACATTGAGAAGGCATGTGCTTAAATGATTTACCCATCTGGTAATTTTTACTCTGAAAATTTTTTTCATATTTGTGAAGTTGATGAGTATAACTGTACTATTGGTGGCTGTGTCTTCTTAATATATAAAATAAAAAAACTTATTATATCAATTACTGTAATAATTTTTTTATAGATTTGAATGTCTAAAAAGTTTTGGATTTCAAAGAGCAGTTTTATGAAAATAATAGTACTTCATATTTATTTTTAATTTCTTATATTAAACCAGTTTGGATTCAGTGTAACAATATGAACATAAGCTTAGTAGGTGATTGAATTGTATTAATATTAAATCTTTTGATTTTATGAAACGGTCTGTGTAGACCTTTAATAGAAACTAGCATCAGATCAATTTCCAGTTCCTTAAACAGTTTGACTAATAACTAACATTCGTTATGATTTAAAGTGCATATAGCCTAAACTTTCCTTTGGTATGTTACTGCACTAGCACATTTGGCATTTGGATCAAGGGCATAGAGCTGTGGTTGCTGGGCACCATGACTGCTGGGCATGATGGATTCCAAGCCTCATGGCTTCCAGCTTTTATTTGCTTTGATTTCAGAAAGCTAGAGAATCTTGAAATGTTTGGATCTTAGACTCTAAGGCTTAGCGACCAGCCCTCAGCGCCCATACAGTAACTCCTAAAGTTTCTGTTCGAACATCTCCATTGATGGATAACTATCCAAGAGAGACTCACTTCACTTTCGGACAGATCTGATGGTTAGAGAGTGCTTCCTCATACTGAATACCTCAAACTGCCTCCTAGAACCATCTGTTAATTGATTCCCATTTTAAACTCTGAAACGACTATATAAAATTATGTCTTTGATGCCTCTTCTTTATAAGACCCCAAAAGGATATAAAACAGCACTTCTTTTCCAGAGTAATATTTTCATTGCCTTCAACCATTTTGCCCCTAACAGGGTTGCTTAGCTCCTGGCCATAATCTCTCAATGATCAGGGTCTAGAGGCACTTTAGTTCTTTCTATCTTCACTTGATAAGACAGACAGCACCATGTAGAGTGGGCTCTCATTCCTTCTTGCTGGACAGTGTAGTTCTACTAAATTCGATTTCCTTTTGAGTACTTTACACTGCTGACTCATATTGCAATAAGTCATTTTACATGCTTTTCAGTTAAGGTAAGGATCCCCTGTTTGCTACTTTCAGACTTTTCTTATCCCATTGATGCTACTCAGTTTAGACTAACTGTTACATTTAGGTGGTATAAAAGCAGATAGGGACTTCCCTCGTGGTGCAGTGGTTAAGAATCCGCCTGCCAGTGCAGGGGACACGGGTCTGAGCCCTGGTCCGGGAAGGTCCCACATGTCGCGGAGCAACTAAGCCCGTGCGCCACAACTACTAAGCCTGTGCTCTAGAGCTCACGAGCCACAACTACTGAAGCCCGCGCACGTAGAGCCTGTGCTCCGCGACAAGAGAAGCCAACACAGTGAGAAGCCCGTGCACCGCAACAAAGACTAGCCCCCACTCACCGCAACTAGAGAAAGCCCGTGCGCAGCAACAAAGACCCAACACAACCAAAAATAAATAATAATAAATAAATAAAAAGCAGACAAAGAGGAGATGATGATGGTTACTTATAAATTTGTGGATGTGCTTTCATTGCTACCTACTCTTATTACTCCACAGTTAGAGATTTTTTACTTGGACATAATGCTTGTTACCATGCATATTTTACTACTTGGTAAACATTCTCCATCATTGATGTAAAAGCAGGTTTTGATGTGGAGGATGATGGAGTGAAACCTGCTGGTACCTGTGGTGACGTGAGGAATATTTGGGGGAGGGGAGAAGATTTGCGAAGAAAGTTTGAGGACAGCAAACCTCAGCTTTAATTTTTTAAAAAATTTTATTTATTTATTTTTGCTGCGCTGGGTCTTCGTTGCATCACGTGGGCTTCTCTAGTTGCGGCGAGTGGACTCTCTAATTGTGGCGCGTGGGCTCTCTAGTTGCGGTGCCTGGGCTCTAGAGAGGGCAGGCTCAGTAGTTGTGGCACGTGGGCTTAGTTGTGGTATATGGGATCTTAGTTCCATGGACCAGGGATCGAACCCAGACCCCCTGCATTGGAAGCATTAAGTCTCAACCACTGGACCACCAGCGAAGTCCCCTCAGCTTTAATTTTGCTTCAGACCATTTCTATAGTACATTTCTTCTAATTTTAAATCTTTATGTCACAACATAAGCAAACAATTCTGTGTGTTTGTTGAGACTCTGCTGTGTTGAGTGTTCAACACTCAACACTGAGTGTTCATGGGACAGAAACTATGTTGGAGTTTTTGAACCTTATACATTGAAATTTAGATGGCTTGCAGCTGCTTTGTAGTCTCTTTTTTTAAAAATTTATTTATTTTATTTTATTATTTACTTTTGGCTGCATTGGGTCTTCGTTGATGCGCGTGGGCTTTCTCTAGTTGTGGTGAGCGGGGGCTACCCTTTGTTGCAGTATGCGGGCTTCTCACTGCGGTGGCTTCTCTTGTTGCGGAGCGCAGGTTCTAGGTGCACGGGCTTCAGTAGTTGTGGCACGTGGGCTCAGCAGTTGTGGCTTGCGGGCTCTAGAGCGCAGGCTCAGTAGTTGGGGCGCACAGGCTTTGTTGCTCCGCAGCGTGTAGGATCTTCCCGGACCAGGGCTCGAAGCCGTGTCCCCTGCATTGGCAGGCGGGTTCTTAACCACTGTGCCACCAGGGAAGCCCCCGCTTTGTAGTCTCTGAATGATATTTCATATGGTATGTTGGGTACTGTCAGGTTTACATTAGCCTTAGCAACTCCTCCTCTCTCCCTGACCCAATTCCTACCATCCTCTTTACCAAGCGTTGGGTGACCCAAGTTTAAGGTGGTGTTGAGGGTGAGGTGGTCAGAGAGTTGAATCTTCAACTATGTTTTGCTCTGAGAGGGGGTGGAAAACATAGCTCAGGAAATAAATAGAAGAAAAGTATTATTTGAGTTCTCATATTCGAAATTCAAAAGAGATTTTCCTCTTAACAGCATCTGTCCTCTCCTCTACCTCTGTTTATCTGATGTGCCATTCTCAGTTCTGTGTAAAATTAGCACATATTCAGAATACTCAGTAAGCGCATTAAAATTATTGCTTTGGAGGAGTGGCCAAGATGACAGAGTAGGAAGACTATGAGCTTACCTCCTCCCATGGGCGCACTAAAATTACAGTTATACAGAGCCACTGCTGATGAGAAAGATTGGAAGACTAGCAGAAAAGATCTTCTACCACTAGAGATATAAAGAAGGAACCACAGGGCTTCCCTGGTGGCGCAGTGGTGGCGCAGTGGTTGAGAGTCCGCCTTCCGATGCAGGAAACACGGGTTTGTGCCTTGGTCTGGGAAGATCCCACGTGCTGCGGAACGGCTGGGCCCGTGAGCCATGGCCGCTGAGCATGCGCGTCCGGAGCCTGTGCTCCGCAACGGGAGAGTCCGCAGCGGTGAGAGGCCCCCGTACCGCAAAAAAACAACAAAAAAAGAAGGAACCACAATGAGACAGGTAGGATGGGCTGAGGTGTGATATAGTCAAGACCCATACCCCCGGGGGAGGGGAGGGGGGCCTGCAAATGGGAGGATTACAGTTACAATTGCAGAGCTTTTCCCCACGGAGCCAGAGGTCCAAGCCCCACATCAGGATCCCCAACCAGGGGATCCTGCCTCGGGAAGACAAGCTCCCAGAACACTGGCTTTGGAGGCCAAGTGGGGCTTACTTTCTGCAGACCGACAGCTGTGGGAAATAGAGACTCCGTTCTTAAAGGGCGAGCACAAAATCTCACACACTCCAAGACCCAGGGCAGACGTGGTAATTTGAAAAGAGCCTGAGTCAGACCCACTTGCTGATTATGGAGGGCACCCCAGAGAGGCAAGGGGCAACTGGGACTTACCCTGTGGAGATAGACACTGGCAGCAGCCATTTTGGGGAGCTTGTTGTACTGCAAGGAAACTGGAGCTGGGAAGCACCATTTTGGAATTCTCCCTCTGGCTTATTAGTACTGGGACTAGCGCCATCCACCAGCCTGTCAGTGGTTCCAGCACTGGGACGCCTCAGGCCAGGGAACTAGCAGGAGGGTGGGGGGGAGATGATGGGAAGGGGCATACATAGCCCCACCCACCAGCAGCACAGCTGCCGTAAGATCCCCTGAGCCCACAGCTGACCCAGGACCAAACCCTGCCCGCCACTGGGCAGGCACTAACCCCAGGACCCTCTGGGCCTCAGCCCCATCTACCAGTGGGCCAACGCCAGCTCCGGGACCCCCAGGGCCTTGCAGCCCGAGACCCTCAGACCTACCTCTGCCCACCAGTGGGCCAGCACTAGCTCCAGGACCCAGCCTCACCCACCAGTGGATGGGCACCAGCCGCGGGACTACCACAGCCCCCCAGCCTGCCTTGTCAAGACCCAGCCCACCCACCAGCAGGCCAGCACCAGTCCTGGACCCACTCCCCAGCCCCAGCCCTGTACACGAGTAAGCGGATACCAGCTCTGAGATACTGTGGACCCCTCAGCCAGCCGTCCTGGGATCTAGCCTCAGTCCCTAGTGGGCGGACACCAGCTTTGGGATACCCTGGACCCTATAGCCAGCAGTGTCAGGAAGCAGCCCTGCCCACCAGCCAGCCAACACTAGATCTGGGGCTCCTGATGCCTCAGCCACCCACCCTGCAACCTGGCCCTGCCCGCCAGTGGCTGGCATCCTCCAAATAAGGCAGAGCCCGGCAGCCAACCGAACTGGGGGCCAGCCACACCTACCATACTGCCCACGGTAGTCACCCAGCCACAAGAGAAGGACCCATGCAGCCCACAATGGGGGCACCCCTAAGACATATAGCTCTGGTGACCAGAGGGGAGTGTGTTTGCTGGGACACATAGGATGTCTCCTACAAAAGGCCACTTCTCCAAGGTCAGGAACCATAAACCAGCTTAACCAAATACATAGAAATAAAAACAGTGTATTACGCCCAAATGAGGTGACAGATGAATATGTTCAAAACAAAGGAACAAGCTAAAGGCCCAGAAGGACTAAGTGAAGTAGAGATAGGCAGTCTGCTCGAGAAAGAGTTCAGGGTAGTGATCGTAAAGATGATGAAAGAACTAGGGAGAAGAATGGATGCAGAGAGCAAGAAGTTAGACGTTTTTAACAAAAGAATATATAAAGAGCAACCAAGCAGAGATGAAGAATACAATAACTGAAATGAAAAATAAACTTGAAGGAGTCAACAGTAAACTAAATGATACAGAGAAATGGATCAGCAAGGTGGAAAACTCGCTGATCTGAGTGGAAATCACTGAAGCTGAACAGAAAAAGAGTGAAAAGAAATGAGGACAGTTTGAAAGAGACCACTGGGATAATGAGCCTACTAACATTCACATGGTAGGGGTCCCTGAAGGAGAAGAGAAAGAGAAAGGGGCAGAGAGCCATATTTGTAGACATAATAGCTGAAAACCTCCCTAACCTGGAAAAGGAAACAGATATCCAGGTCCAGGAAGCACAGAGCCCCAAACAGTATCAACCCAAAGAGGACTATACCAAGACACGTAATTAAAATGGCAAAAATTAAAGATAAAGAGTGAATATTAAAAGTTGCAAGGGAAAAGCAACAAGTTGGATGCGAGGGAACTCCCATAAGAGTGTCAGCTGACTTTTCAGCAGAAACTCTACAGGCCATAAGGGAGTGAAACAATGTATTGAAAGTAATGAAAGGGAAAAACCTACAACCAAGAATACCTGGCAAGGCTTTTATTTAGATTTGATGGAGAGATCAAAAGTTTTACAGACAAGCAAAAGCCAACAGTGTTCAGCACCACCAAACTAGCTTTACAAGACTGTTTAAGGGACTTCTCTTATCGAAAAAGAAAAGGCCACAACTAAAAACATGAAAATTACAAAAGGGAAAAAAGCTCATTGGTAAAGGCAAATATATGGTAAAGGTCATAAATCAACCACATACAAAGCTAGTAAGGTTAAATGACAAAAGGTGTAAAATCATCTATATCTACAATAATTAGTTAAGGCAAACAAAAACAAAAAATATGAAATATGTAAAAAACAGTTTATTTTTATTGGAGTAAAGTTGCTTTACAATGGTTTGTTAGTTTCTGCTGTACAACAAAGTGCATCAGCTATATGTGTACATACATCCCCTCCCTCTTGGACCTCCCTCCCACCACTACTCCATCCCACTCATTAAAAAAAAAAACAAACCCAGTAAGCATTGGGGGGGGAGGAGAGTAAAAATGCAGTAAAAATGTGTATGAGCTTGAGAAATCAGCAACTTAATCACGTATATATAGATTGCTATATATAAATCTCATGGTAACCACAAACCAAAAATCTATACTAGATACACCTACAAAAAAAGAGAAAAGAATCCAAACATAACACTAAAGTTAGCCATATCACAAGGGGAGAGAGCAAAAGAAGAAGGAACAAAAAAGAACTACGAAAACAACCCCGAAGCAATGAACAAAATGACAGAAAGTACATACTTATTAATAATTACGTTAAACACAAATGGACTGTATGCTCCTATCTAAAGATGTAGAGTGGCTGAATGGAATATTGACCATAAAAAAGAATGAAATCTTGACATTTGCAATAACATGGATGGACCTAGAGGGTATTATGCTAAGTAAAATATGTCAGACAGAGAAAGACAAATACTGTATGATTTCACTTATATGTGGACTCTATAAAACAAAATGAATGAACATAACAAAACAGAAACAGAGTTACAGGTACAGAGGTACAGAGAACAAGGAGGTGGTTGCCAGAGGAGAGGGTGTTGGGGAGAGGAAAGAAATAGGTGAGGGAGATGAAGAGGTACAAACTTGCAGTTGCAAAGTAAATGTCAAGGGTATGAAATGTACAGAATGGGGAATATAGTTAGTAACTATATATATATATATAAAATATCCTTGTATGGGGACATATAGTACTTTGACTTAGCGTGGTGATCATTTTGAAATGTATAGAAATAATCACTATATTGAAATGTATAGAAATAATGAATCACTAGGGATATAGTATACAACATGCTAAATATAATTAACACTGCTCTATGTTATATATGAAAGTTGTTAAGAGAATAAATGCTAAGAGTTCTCATCACAAGGAAAAATATTTTTTCTATTTCTTTAATTTTATATCTGTATGAGATGATGGATATTCCTTTAACTTATTGTGATAATCATTTCATGATGTATGTAAGGCAAACCATTATGCTGTACACCTTAAACTTATAGAGTGCTATATCTCAATAAAACTGGAAGGACAAGAGTCAATAAAATGGAGGGAGGGAGGGGAATGGGAGTGGAGTATGGGATAAAGGGAAGCTAATTAATTAATTAAGACTGTCTTGTTAGCTACAGTGTTGCAGATTTTATTATAAATAAATAGGCTTCTATTCAAGTGTGTATCTTAGACTATATCTGGAGGATTCCCAAAAATTCATTATATGAAACTCTTGACGCTGACTAGATTCATTAAGACAATGAATCATATTCCAGAATCAGAATCTGAGATATATTCCTATTCTTCCTGTTACTGTTCACCCCAAGTAGAGTAATTGAAGTAACTGTGTTGTCAAAGCAGGGATTGACATTTACAGAACACTGTATAAGCCTCCTTAGTATAGCTAATGTTTGGAAATATATTCTAGGTCTGATTTTATATTTAAATGATATTTCTTTCTTTGTATACATCTTACATCCAAAGTAAGAAACAAGTGCTTGTGTTGTTGCTTTTAAATTGTAGCAAGTACTCTCTGGAATCAGAGTAACGATAGAATTCAACACTTTGGAGTTGAGTTTGTATGTGTTCATTCATATGTGAACACATCACATATATTATTGTCAACTTTTATGAAAGGCCTGGGTCAAGTAAACTTATATGAGAGATTTATGAAGAAAATAATTTCCAATATATTGTATGATACCCAACTCTTTGGTTCTTTGTCACTATTCCTATCTATAAAAGTAACTTAGGGTGCAAGGAAGAAATAATAAGTGTTGTAGAGAATGTGGAGAAAAGGGAACCCTTATATGCTGTTGGTAGGAATATAAATTGGTGCATCCACTATGGAAAACAGTGTATAGAGATTCCTCAAAAAATTAAGAACAGTACTACCATATGATCCAGTTATTCTACTTCTGGATATTTATCCGGATACAAAAACACTAATTCAAAGAGATATATGCACCCCTGCGTTCATTGCAGCATTGTTTACAATAGCCAAGGTGTGGAAACAACTTGTGTCTACCAATAGATGAATGGATAAAGAAGATCTCACACACACACACACACACACACACACACATACATGCAGACACTGAAATACTATGCAGCCATAAAAAATAACGTGAAATTCATTAATTAAATTTGCCATTCATTGCAACATGGATACCTATAGGGTATATCCTAAGTGAAATAAGTCAGACAAATACTGTATGATTTCTCTTATATGTGGAATCTAAAAAATAAACAATAAGCAAAACAAAAACAAAATTATAGACACAGAGAATAGATTGGTGGATACCAGAGGGACAAGTGCTTAGGGGTACAGTGAAATGGGTAGAGGGGATCAACTGTATGGGGATGGATGGTAACTAGACTTACTGTGATGACCACTTTGTAGTGTGTACAAATATTGATTTATAATTTTATACACATGAAGTTTATATAATATTATATACCAGTTTTACCTCAATTAAAAAATGATATTCAGAATAGCTTTCATGTCATTATATTTTACTTTAGTTCTTTAAAAATTGGTTATTTTTCCAGAAATTTGTATGGTAACTCTCACTAAAGCACAGCACTGTATTCCCAACTATTCTATGTTTTTTTTTTTTTCCTGCTCCGAAATATAAGAAAAATAATAATAATTTCAGGTATGGAGAATGAATTGTGTGCTACTATCCACGTAAGTGTAATAGCATACATAACAAACAAGGCATTGGAAATGCCCTTAGAATTGGTTTTAGAAGGCACATTAACATTATCCAGGTTTTCAGTGTTTTTGTTGAAACTTGAAACTTCTCTTTATAGGAAATATAAATTGAAAGAAAATTGGTGCTACAGGAGTACAGATTGAAAATTTAAACATCTTGACTTACTGAATGTCATGATGTGCCAAAATTTTTGAATAAATTTATTGAAATTAGGATTTGAAATAAAGTAAATCAGTGTTCTCTTTCATTTCTTTTCAGGGGCTTTATGTGTGGTCCACTACTTTTGTTTTTTTTTCTCCTATTACAACAACATTGCAAAGCATTCTACTTTCTTTTCTCCTCTCACTTCAGACACTAGTAATAATGTAGCTTAACACACCTGTTATATATTTTGTGTGCTGTGCCCCAATCCAGGTTTCACACCCATTTCTCATTCCAGAAGATGGAATAAGCTGATGGGCCAAGCCTGGGTTATATTTCTATCTCTGAAGCTTGAGTAGAATTAGTTCAGTCCCACTCAGGTCACATGGACCTTGAGAAGGTGGAGTATTTTCTCAAAACTCAAAGTGCTTTAACCAGAAAATGGGAGATATACATATACCTTGCAGGCAAAAACATACATGTCTATAATTTCTGCTTAAGAAAAGCCAGTATCGAAAAACATACTTTTGTGGCTGATTATTCTCCCACTTAAATAAGGCATCTACAGTGAGTTTCCATTTTAACTTGAAAGGTGACAACACCTGATTTTCTTAACTATAAAAAAAGTTAAAATTTCAAAATACTTATTGGCAGTATCGAGAACCATGGCTGTTACAGATGTTTGCAGGGCATGCACCTTTCACCATTCACCTTGTAATTGGTGGCCTCTGGTGGGTGTATAACACTGAGCTCTAAGTGTCAGTATGCTGGAATTAACCACAAAGGCTAAACCCTTTGTCTATCAATGGAAGTACTTGGAGAATATGTCCTTTGATTTTTTTTTTTTTGGTTGGTTTAATTTGAGCCAGATATTGTATATTACTTTAAATGACTGCCATAGGAGCAGAGGCATTTACTGAAGATTAGTGATCAGTGGAGCATGTATACTGTTCAGACATTGTTGTTGTAGGGCATGGGCTTAGTTTTAAAGGAGGACATAAATTTAATTGTTACTAGGTGTTTCTGGTGGGAGTGAGCATTTAAGGGAGAATTACTGTTTATAAATTCTCAACTGGTATTGGCCTGTCGTTTGCTAGTGAGTATATAATTTTCATATTGTTAGAATGAAGTAAGTTGATAATAGCTTTTTAAAAAATTAATAAACTTTACTTTTTAGAGCAGTTTTAGGTTCACAGCAAAATTGGATAGAAAGTACAGAGTTTCCATATACTCACTACCCCCTCCCCCCATGTAAACAAACATTAACTTTTTATTCAAGGTATTTATAAAAGTATTTAGAAACACAAAGAAGTATTTTGTGTGCTTTTACTTCTGCAACTAGAAGTTGTCTTTCTCTGTCTTCAGACTAGAAAGAGGAAAGTGTTCTAGAGCCAAGAAGCATTCTCTGACAACCCCAAGAGTGAAGTTAGGCCCTGTTTTATGATCCTTTTCCAGCTGAATGTTGCTATTTACAATGGAAGACCAGAGAGAGTAGGGATCTAAGGTAACCTGGTCTGGAGCCCCCTGCTGTCAGATCAAACTGATTGATGATAGTCCAGAAGAGCAGTGTGCAGTAGGGGCAATGCACTGACCCATAGTGGGAGCCCTGGGTTCTGGCCTAGCTCTGCCTGTAGCTTGCCGTGTGGTCGAAGGGGCTGAATTGAATGACCTCTGACTGCCTGCAGCATTCTGTGATTCCACGACTGATTGGAATGTCCAGTAGGGGCTAATAACATCAAATCCTGCAGGGGCAGCAGTGTGGAGCCACGGGGTGTAAACCAGCTGAAGGCCTTTTGTCCAGTCTCTTAACCTTTTTGGGTCTGTCTTGGTTTCAGCTATGGAAATGTTGGGATTGGACATCTCTGTTTCCCTCTAAGGAAAGTTTTTTGGATCTTTCTGGTTTAAAGTAGCTAATTACTGTATAGGATTATTTAATTACAGCTAATTACTGTATAGGATAAATTATTTGCTATTTATCCTATTTATTATTTACAGGATTATTTATAGGATTATGTATCTGGTTTAAAGTAGCTAATTACTGTATAGGATTATTTTTATTATTATTTATAACTGCTTTGTGAAAAAATAACTTCAAAAAGGGAGCATATTAACACTTTATTGTGGATCATTTTTGAGCAGACTCCTTTATGTCTTCATATCAGGAATGTTCTTGCAATTAACATATCTGGAACCAGTCTTTCTGTTGCAAAGCTATTTGCTGGATATCCATTAGGCGCACCTGAAAGGGACAAGGGCTCTTTCTGGATAGTATAGTTTTTTTGGTTTTTAATAACACAATGTAAATTTTAATAGAGATGTGCTTTTTATATCACAAAATTTTAAATTACACTTATATGTTTTTAAATTGTGTTTGTGAAATTTAAGTGATAAAGGAAAAAAGGGAAAGACTAGTGTCCTTTACTTCTCAGAACAGAATATTTTCCATTTAAAATTATGTAAATTGCTAACAGCTGACTTCCTTTTTAATCAAATGACTTTGGACTAAATTAAGAGTGTGATTTTCTGTATATTGTGAATTATTGTTGATTAAAGGAATCCTTTCTTACCTCAGAGGACAAGGCGGTCCTGAGATTCCTCCAGTGGGTTTCATTCACAGAACCCCTCTCTAAAGATATAGGCTAATTCCTCAAGTGTGTAGGCCAAGGTTTACTTGGGCTAAACCAGAGTAATGCATAGGCGCGATGTCCCCACAGGGCTGGGATTATCTTAACCTTATATTTTCCAGCTCAGTGGCTTGACAGAGCTAAGGAATCTTCCCAAAGTACCTGGGGGGTTCCCTGTCAGTGTTCCTCACGTAGCTCCTGGCAAGCATGTTTTTATACTCTTCCTGGAAGTGAAACTCTTTCTGCCTTAAATGTGCAGTTTCCCCTGCCTGAGAAGGTCAAAGGCACATTTATATAGTTCACAAGAGTATAAAAGAGGCTTTCAGGGCCTCCCTGCCAAGCCATCTGACTGGACTAATGCCTACACATTTTCCACCTCTACTTACGGTAACTGCAGAAATTCATAGTTCCACCATGGTCCCTGAAACAACAGTCTTATGGCATATGAGCATTATAATAAAATATCATATTATCAAATCAGGTAACATAGCTCGAAATTGGTAGGAGTAAAAAGTGGTTGTTCAGACTGTCAGAATTAAACGTATGTTAAAACTACCTAAATTAAAACAAAATCTACCTTTTGAAAAGCTAGCAATTTACTTAGTATCCAAATGTTGAGAATATTCAAAGCAAACTTTGGCATGTTCACAATATTTCTTTATTAAATGCTTTTCTACCACATAGTTTAACTCTAGTGACCTTACTCACATTTACCGAGCACTTCCTGTATGCCAAGACCTTTGTATTTATAATATCTTCTAATAATTTAAGGCAACCTTTAGGGGTGTAAGAATTGTTACCCTGATTTTGCAGATGAGGAATGGAGTCTCAGGAATTGGCCTACAGTTGCAGGGGAGTAAGCAAATGAGGGGTACAAGTTTGGCCCTAAAGTCGGTATGCTTTGCAGAACACCATGCTGCTAACTGTGCTCTGCTGTTTATGAGGCTATGGAGAGAAAAAAGCAAGTTGCATTACTTTCTCATTTGCCCGCATTTCATGTTCCACTTTCTGATGTGAGCCTTGCACTTCGACCAGATCTGCCTCCTGTCCCTTTCAGCATGCTTCTTCCCAGTATGTAACTTAGGCCCAGTCTCTGCCTGTGCCTGTGACACCCTTCTCCATCCCCTTTCTCCATATCCCAGTTTGCAGCTGGTGCCTTAGGTTGCAGCTTTTATTTGTTTCCTGCCTAAAGATTCCCTTGTGCAGTCTAACTTTTGGGGAATTCTTTGCTTACCGTTTTGACGTTATACATTTCTCTCTCTTCTTGTGTAACTGTTGTGTGTGTGTGTATGCAATTACCCAACTAGATCATCAGCTTCTAGAAAACAACAACTCTTATAATACCTTTTGCAGTGTTAATGCATGGTAGGTCATATTAATTTCTCAAACTGTAAAAGGTTATACCATTTGCATCTCTGTGCTCTTGGCATGTAGATAGGTGGAAGGTAGTTTTTAAAGCACAGTTTTATAATTGGTCAATATTGAGTACTGAAGGAGAGAGGATTTCCAAATCTTTCATCTTAGACCTATGTCTAACAGTGAATGCTAGAGTTTCTGTCTCTGCCTGCTGGTGTTTTCCAACACCTTTCTGGAAATTCCAAACAGATGGACAGATCTGTAATGACTTGTAGTTACTTTGCTTTGCTGTTAGTATCTAGTGAACTCTTAGGACTTGTTTTGCCTTTATTGCTATGTTTAAGGTTTCTTAACTGAAAGGCTCTGGGTCATGAGGAAATGCAGGGGTGGGGGTGGGAAGGTGATAAAAAGATACTTCAGATTTGCATTTTCTTTTAAGAAATTACCATTCTCAGTATAGCTGACACTTGTAATTTCTGTTAAAGATTGGTGTCTGGCGAGAAATGCCTGTGAAATAGCTTTGGTTTAAGCTTCAACTATAAAGACAGGCAGGGTGGGTGATTTTAACAAGTGTTGTCTTTATTCATACTTTATATTGTCACTGTCATAAAATAAAGACAGTGACAATATGAAGTATGAAATAAAGGCAACTCTTGTTAAAAGCACACATATTATATATTTCCCTGCATTTATCTTTGTCTACATGAAGATCATTTATTTCAGCAAACGATTTACCCGGAGCTTATCATTTCTAGAAAAAAAAATCCTTTGTCCTCCGGTGTACCACAGTGACCTGAGGTATGGAATTCATTGGCCAAAATTGCATAACAGCCGGTATGCAATTTCAGTACTATATTATTTTGTAATGTGCCTGGTGCTACTACTGAGGAGATGAAAAGAATATTAATTACAGTGGGGTGAGTGGGAGACCTTATGCATATACATAAGGAGGCTTTAGTTAATGAGTTTTTTTGGACTAAAAATACGGTATATTTACGTAGAAGTAAGAGCTCGGTGTTTGTATTTAAGTTTATTTATAAACAACCTTTACGTTTCATTTGTAAACATGCAGTGTGTAAAAGAGTGAATTGAGGAAAATATAAGAATTGTATTTATTTAAAGAAGTAATTTTAAGACAGGAAAAATCTTTTAAGAACACCTACTTTGTAAAGTGGAAATCGGAATACACATTGTTGGGAAAATGGAGGAAGCCAGTGGAAGATTTAGTGAAAGAGTGGATGTTAAGACTGTTATTTGTGACCTGGATTTATTTTGGCTTTCAGAGGTCATGCTTACTCTTAGATTAGAAATGCAGCCTCTTTCAAAGCATAAACATAATTGGAAAAAAAATTTTGAAATTTGCTTTCTTGGGTTCTCCATTTTGTTTTCTTCAGGTGTAAAAGCATGAGTATTCTATTTTCAGGAAGATGAGAAAAAAATCTATTTCCGTTTCTAGCAGTTTGGCTATTTTTGTTGTTGTTTCTGGCTCCATAAATGGAGAGGCATCTGTACCGTGCATTGTATCATGCCCAGCAATTTTTTTTCATTTGAATGTAATTGTTCCTTAGCAAATAATTGCAGTCCAGAATGACTTTTATTGAGCTTGATTGAATTAGGGTTATGTATGAAAATGAGTTAGTTAAAGCTTAATCTATTACCCAGAGAAATGATGAAAACATCAGAAAAGCAGTCATTCATGGGGATTAAATATTCTTCCATGTAAATGGGCAACATGGTTGCCTGGAGTCCCTTCTGCACTGACTAGGTTGTAGTGACATTAGGGTGCAAAACATACAGTGTTGGCATAGAAGGGGATCTTGTCATGATGTGCCTTTGAATGTTATACTGGACATTAACACTAATGAGGGAGACTGCCTCGTTATAAGAAGTGGCACCTCACCTTTTTTAGTATAATAAGCTTTCAAAACATAGGACCCCAATGGGGGGCAATGTGTAAACTGCCAGAAAGCCAGCTGCTTTGGGATATTTCAGTGGTTGCTGAGACCAGATCTTTAAGATGGGTTTTTCAGATGCCAAGTCAGATACCCTATTTGTGGTTAAGAGGTAAAGAGGAGATAATTCAACGTTAGCTCTCCCATCTGCCATGATGATCTCAGAGGGCATCCTGAGCTGTGCCAGGTCCGTCCTGGCTAGGTGTGCATCCTGTGGGAAGTAGTGTTGTGGTGGGAAGCGGGCCTTGCAAAGGGAAAAGGAGCCCGTTAACGGAGCAAGCTTTTAATGAGGCAGTGGGAGCTAAGTGTGGGCAGTCAGGAATCCAAGGCCCTGTGTGGATGGTTAGGAGGAAGCTGTAGTGTGATCCAGAGAACACAGACAGGCCTGGTGTGGCTCAGTGGAAGATCTCTCCTGGCTATGGTCTAAGGGCATGTTCAAGTCACCATTCTGCAGGGTTGTATTCACCCTTTAGACATTTCCCGTTCTTGCCCACCTACCCTTCTGACACCTCACACAGCCACCCATTTCCATCAAATCAAAACACTTTTGAAGTACTGGTAACTTAAATGCAGAACAGCTTATTCTGAAACTGCTTTTCTGAAGCTACTCATGTGGGCATTTGTAGTAGCCAGATAAAATCTGGAGTTTGGCTGTCAGAGAACTCAAAGGGAGTCTGTCTCAGGCAGGATCTTCAGCCTTGAAGTTGACCTCTGCTCTGTGGCTGATTCCCTGGCTCCCCTCCTAGTCAGTCAAGTCCAACATGATTTCTTTGTTATCCTGAGTTTTAAAACCCATATTGGCCACAGCATAGTCAGCCTTCTCCCTTTCCCTCCCTACTTTATCCATAGATAGTTGCATCCCAGGTGATAAATTATTGAACAGTAATCAAAATATAGATATGGTCCATTTGGGGGGTATATATTTGATTATAGAAGCAAACAAACGTGTAAGGGTACCTTAAGATTAGTGAGAGTTTATTTTTGAGCTCCTAAAAGAACTTCTGTATATAGGATATACTAGCATATTTTATTTCTCAGATAGCGTGCACTCAACTTCTTAAACTAAAATGTAGGGGCTTCCCTGGTGGCGCAGTGGTTAAGAATCCGCCTGCCAATGCAGGCGACACGGGTTCAATCCCTGACCTGGGAAGATCCCGCATTGCCACGGAGCAACTAAGCTTGTGCACCGCAGCTGCTGAGCCTGGGCTCTGGAGCCCGTGAGCCACAACTACTGAAGCCTGCACGCCTAGAGCCCGTGCTCCACAACAAGAGAAGCCACCTCAATGAGAATCCTGCGCACCACAACAAAGAGTAGCCCCCGCTTGCCACAACTAGAGAAAGCCCACGCGCAGCCACGAAGGCCTAACGCAGCCAAAAATAAAATAAATAAAATAAAATAAATAAATTAAAAAACACACACTAAAATGTAAGCAAATCTCTAAACCAAAATAAGAATTAAACCCACACTATCAGAATTAATGTTGGACCCTCCTCTCCCAGTTTTGGCAGTATTAATTATATACTGTTTGTTCTTTTAGTTTATACCAATTTATTTACTTGACAGTTATTTATAGATATTCATGATTTTTGCCTATTTATTAACTTTTTATTTTAATAGTTCTTCTCTATACTGGCTTTCATGGATTTATATGAAGAAAAAGTATGGAAATAAATATATGAGATAGTACATGTGATTTTCTTAAAACAGCAGTTTTTAAACTGTGTTGGGTCTTCATTGCTGCACGTGAGCTTCCTGTAGTTATGGCGAGCTGGGACTACTCTTTGTTGTGGTGCGTAGGCTTCTCATCGCAGGGGCTTCTCTTGTTGCGGAGCACGGGATCTAGGTGCGCGGACTTCAGTAGTTGTGGCTCGCGAGCTCTAGAGCGCAGGCTCAGTAGTTGTGGCCCTCGGGCTTAGTTCCTCTGCGGCATGTGGAATCTTTCCAGACCAGGGTTCGAACCTGTGTTCCCTGCATTGGCAGGTGGATTCTTAACCACTGAGCCACCAGGGAAGCCCAAAACGGCAGTTTTAATGTTAGTTGCCTAGTTTATGATAACTAAGGATAGACTTTTATATCATTTATTTAATCAGTTTTTGGAATTGTACACTTCCTTGATAAAAACATAGGCATTTCATTTGAAAGTATTCATGTGTCTTTTGTAGTTTTTGTCAAAGATCTGGATTTATTCTTTCATCCATACCCTTGTTTTTAAAAATGTGGATGAATAAGTAGTATCTTGTGTGAAGCCACGTGAGGCCGTTTAATATTTTATTTATTCTTTCAAGTTGTTGTTTTCTTCCATAGCACTGGGTGACAACTGAACCATCTAAGTCTAGTTAGGATTACTCAGATGAATCATTACACGTTTTTGATATTTAATGTGTAAGAGCCAGTTCTTCCATATTGTAGTGGCTGATTAGGGGAAAAAACTTTAGCCAAGCCATAAAAAGACTAACAGTATTGATCAAGCTGTAAGCCAGTAAGTGATATCCGATTTCTAGAGTGTGTTATAGCCTACTGATTGTAAGGAAATATATTGTCATAATCTGCAGGAGGGTAGGAAATTGTCTCTCTCAGTTGAGTGTGAATTTAGTATTACCATGAAGCACTTGAGAAACTAAATGAATGTCTCAGAAACTGAAATAATTTAAAAAAAGATACAGTTTAAGTGTATGTCTATATTTGCAGTATTAATGTAAAATGTTCATTTAATTTGTATACTCTTGTTGGTTTTGATCCTCTTATATTTATTTCATCATATGTAGCTAGAAAGTAATTTTTTAGTTACAGCTTTTCTCTATTTGTATGTGTTCCCCCCCACTCCCCACCTTAAAAAAAAACTATCTTGATTTCACTTGTTATCTTTAAAACATTTAAAAGATAAACTGTAAGATATTAACATCTGAACCACAGCTTAACTGTATGGGTTGGCCCAGTCATTTCAAATAACTTGAATTTAGTCAGGATGTCAATATAATTTCATGTTTTTCCAGAGAATTCACCTGTAACTCTACACGTGAATTTAGTCAGAAAGCTAAGAAGTGATTGCCTGTAATTCTTTGTCTCTGTAACTTTAGTCTCAGAATTCCCATTGAGTAATTTTAGTGACTATCTTTTTGTTACATTAAAGTTGACAATAAACACTGTAGGTCTTTTTTTCCTAAATAGTGTTAGTAGAGGGATGTTTAATAATTTTCCTGATTTTGATTGCTTGGCTGTTAATTCATCTTATTTAGGGATTATTTTGCTAAAGGAGAATAAGTGTCAGCTTTGTTTGAAGGGGCTTCCTGGCTCACCATTTTAATCACTTTGCTATGGGTCCTTCACAGAATTCTGCTGCATCACAGAAGCTGGAAGTTCTGATGTTCCATTGAAATCACAATGGAAAGTCTTGACTTGACCGGTAAGAGCAGCCCTGCAGGTGCATCTTACTTACTTACCTGGAAGCAGTGAAGCTGTCAGGAGCTAAGTGGTAACAGAGCTGGTCTCAACTTTTTCCCGTCTGATGGATTCACCTTCCGTATTGATCAAGGAAGTGTGATAATTGTGTATTTTTTTGGTCAATTTTATTACTATTTTTAAAGGGACACTTTAATCTCTATCATCAAGTAAGTTAAATTTTCCTTTAAAATCATGAATTTAAAAAAATTAACTATTTCACAATCTCTGGTTTGTTTCTCCACAGTAATGGGCTGTTAGTGAAAAGTCCATTTATTGAAGTCCTAATTATCTAGAGAATACATACCTAAATAAATATTACGTTGGTCTGTTTCCCCAAAGCCTTTTTTTGTATTGCCTGAAAAAGTTGAGATTTTAAAATATATACATGTGGCAAATTATATCAAACTTTGAAACTCACAGATACTATAATCTTGTCCTCTTGTATATAAGTTATATTCAAAACTGCTTCTTTAGGAATATTTTAAGATTAATTTTGGTCATGATTACTTAAATGCATAGAATTTTCTCAGTCTGGAAATGAAAATGTGTGATTGCTTTACTGATGTTTCAATACTTTATGGTGAACTGATGATTTATAAGACCAAGGAATTTAATATAAATTAAAATTAACAGAAGTAGTAAATATTGTTTAGTTGCAATTTTTAGGACATGAACTTACTTTTCAATTTTTTTATTCATCGAAATCTTAAATCTTTTCTGTTCTTAAGTATTTTTGATAGCTTATTAGGTCTGTCTAGAATATCTGTGTCTACCTTTTTTGTTTTAGTAAGTATGTGACTGAATGTTGCTTTTATGATATGAGTATAAATATAAGGCCTCTGAACCATTCTTCTGAATGTTGCAGTCTAGGATTGTACACATTGTAAAAATAAATGCCATTTAGCTTGTGTGTTTACTAGGATATTGAAACAACACCAAAATCTTATTGCCAGTGAGAAGATTGGGATTTAGTTAGTTTTCCTCCTTTCTGTGCTATCCTTTAAGGCACAGTGAAGTTAGAAATATAAATTCTGGATTTACAATTGCCAGTTAGGATACAGTTGATTATGGTTTTTCTGGGTCAGCAGAATAGACTACAGAATATTTGAATATCTATACTGAAATGTCAAATATGTTCTCGATTACTAATCCTAAAGGCAGTTGAGTATAGTGAGATACAAAGAAAATTAAATTTGTGGCAGTGTTCTTAGTTTTCTGAATATGAATACATATATAGAAAGTAAAGCAGGACCTTTTATATTACCTATTCAGAAAACTAAATCATTAATCAGTAGTTGTTGGCAGTCTTGACTTAAGTAGCCATCTCATCTATGACCTCTAAATGTTAATCAGATTATTTTAATACAATATTTTTATTGACTGTAAGCAGAAATTGACAAAAAATGCTGATAAAATTTAAGAAGACTGAGACTTTATACTTCTAGCATAACTATATATTCATCTTAAATACAGTATTAACTAACAGAAAATTGCCACACAAAATCAGGAGTAATTTAGGAAACAAATTTTGGAAAATGTTACCGAGCAGAATGATGCCAGGGTTCAGTAAATCTGGGAAACATGCTATTTTAGTTAGCTTAGGCAAAGTTTTGTTTAATTATCCAGAGAATCCCCAAGTCTTAGTGGTTTATAGCAGTAAAGGTTTCTTTCTCGCTCATGTTCATGTTCTTGATGAATTTGCTGCCACTGTGCTCCATATCCTCTTCATTCCTGGACCAAAGCTGAAGGACAACCTCCCTGGGATGCTTAAGTCTTGTGGCAAAAGGAGAAAGGAATGATGGTGGAATCTGGGCTCTTTAAACTGCTGCTGAGAGGTGGTATATGTCACTACCTCTTATATTTCATTGGCTAAAGCGTGTCACGTGGCCAACTCATGTCATCGGATAAGGAGTGGCCTTTTAAGAGGGGTGGGGTAGGGGAAGGCTGATAGGGAGGCATAATGCATATTTTAAGTATAATATCTGCATAATCCTGTCTAGGGTTCTTCTAGACAGACAGAATGCACCTTGTATGTTAAGCTTCCAGGAAGTCCTGTAGTAAATGAATCTGTTTAACATGGAAAGTTATTTGACTATGAATCCTCTTGTAGTTACATGGAACACATTGAGCTTTGAAACCCTGTGACAAGTTTTAAGGAATGAGGAGTTGATACAATTCAAGAGTTTCATTAAGTTTTGAACATTATCACTTTTCCACTATGCAATAAGTGGAAATACGGTCTATACTAAACTTACCTTATTGTTTTATAAGTTGTTTTAAAATGAATGAAAATTACTGCAGACTGGACCCTCTGTGGTTTGCATACAGCGTTAGAGAAGGGATATAATGATTCTCATAATAACTTCTTACCTATGTTTACTAAGTTAAGAACTTTTGACAAATGTTATCTAATTGGATATAGAGGAAGAGCATGAGAAAATGGGTACTTTGCTTTTTCCAGTAGTAATACAATAATTTTACCATGTAATGGTAACCAAATGCTTCTACTTAAGATCAATTTAAGGAATCATTCTAGAGAGAAAAAATGCAGAATACTACAGGGTGGTTAACAATTGAATCCCATGGGTTTTCTGATGTACTTCACTCGAGGTCGTATTCACTATACAGTGATTGCATTATTCTCTCCTAAGTTTTCTAGAAAATTGCTAGGCATTATGAACTCAACCAATGTTGATTTGATTAATCCCACAGGTTTTATAAAACATCGCTACCAGACCTGTGTGGACTAAGATGATTTAAATATCAAGGAGTATATAAACAGTGCTTTGTTTGATAGTTCATAGTTCTTTAAGACTGGGGAGAAGGAAAATTCTTAGACATCTGTGGATTCAGAGAAACCTAGGCATAAACCGTAGTTCTGGAACTTTTAAATTGAAAGAATTTGGGTGTTTATGTAACCTCTCTGAAATTTTGTTTTCTCATCTTAATATCGGATAACGATCTCTACCTTGTGGAATTCTGATAATTAAATAAGGGAATTATGTTGAGTGTTGATACGCTGCCTGGCACATGGGATGCAGTCAAGAAATGGTAGTTAAGAAAAATGTGATCATAGTTCAATAATCTTGAATGCACTATAATATACCTTTATTACAGTGTATGTATGTCTAAACTGTGTTTGCATATTTATATTTACACACACATACTTTGAGTTTTAACAAATTGTCCTGAATGCATAAGAGCCTATATATTCTACACTTACCACTGAAAGGGTGAATCCTGTAGAAATACTAGTCACCCTACGATCTAATAAATCACTTCTTGCCACTGAGAACGTAGAAATCCTAAGGACAGAGTGATTGCCAAAGGTGGATATATGGCCTTGACTCTGGATATTAATGAGGTCAGCATCAAAGAAATCGAATTTTATATAATCTCGATGCACAAGGTACAAGAACAGGAGACAGTGCCACAGAAATTTTCTGCACCATGTAGAGCAAATGTTGTTTGGTTTCAAAAGAATCAGCATTTCCCTTTCAAGATTTTTATGCTGCTGTTTTCCAGGGAGGGTGAGATTATTTAGATTCCTTCGAGGACTTCTCTGTTGGCATTGTCCCCTTGCCCTCAGAATCAGGACAACAGAGCATATCTCTTAGGGGTTCAAAGCTTTATGCTATTTCCAAATGACAATTTAATGTAGAACAACACACACATATATAAATAATTTTGGAGTGAATTATTCTTCAGATTGCTCCAGGCACTTCTCTTCATAAACGAATCATTGTTGCAACAACTATCAGTGACATATTCAGCGGATTTTTTGTGTGTTTGTTTATTTGGCTGCGCCGGGTCTTAGTTGCAGCACGTGGAATCTTCATTGGCGCATACAGTGTCTTTTAGTTGCGGCATGCGGACTCTTGGTTGCGGCACGAGAACTCGTAGTTGTGGCATGCATGTGGGATCTAGTTCCCTGACCAGGGGTCAAACCCGGGCCCTCTACACTGGGAGCACAGAGTCTTAACCACTGGACCACCAGGGAAGTCCCCTCAGCTGGATTATTGGTAGAGTAAAACTATTTCAAAAATAGAATCTTTTAATTTTTAGAGATTATATAGTCTGCTTGGGCTGCCATAACAAAATACCACAGACTGGGTGGCTTAAACAGCAGATATTTTTGAACAGTTCTGGAGACTAAAAGTCCATGATAAAGATGCTGACAAATTCTGTCTCTGGTGTGGTTGCTTTTCCTGGCTTATGGACAGTTGCCTTCTTGCTGTGTTCTCACATGACCTTTTGTGTGTGTGTGTGTGTCTGTGTGTGTGTGTGTGTAGAAAGTGTGCTCTAGTTTCTTCCCCTTCTTAAAAGGACACCAGTTCTATCAGATAATGGCCCCACCCTAATGACCTTACTTAACTTTTACCTACTTCTAGGGTCTATCTCCAAATATAATCATATTGGGCTTTGAAGTTTCATCATATGAATCTGAGGGCAACCAGTTCAGTTCATCCCAGAGGTAATTGTTTTTCTGTGCCAAAGAGTGAAGTGAAAGTTAAAAAAAACAAAAACAAAAAACTTTCTATGTTATTTAATCTATAAACAAGAAAACCTGGGTCATCTAAGACTAAAAATATCTTTGGATCTTTGAGATGGGAAACATTTGAAATTACTGAATTCATATTTCTTCCACTTTGAAGTCACTGTGCATGAAAAAGTCTTTCAAGTGAAGGAATCAAATCTAAGAACTTGAAAATTAGAGTGTTTTGTATGATGGAGGAATTACATCATTGTAAAAATCGATTTCCATGTGTATTCATTGTTATCTAGGAATGGAATGTATTTGAAAATTAGGTTGAGGAATAAGACAATTACTCTTTTGAGTTGTATCTGTTTCTGCTTACTATAATCAAGCCAATTCACATTTTTTCAAGGCTATATTCTTTTACTTTGTGAATCAGTTGTGAATTCAACAGGGAAATGGCATACTCTTAAAGATTCTGGAAAACAGAAAGAAGAGATTGTTTATTTGAAATAAAGCCAGCAGAAGCCATGGAGTCCTAAATCTGCTCTTCTACCTGTTTATTTTCCTGCCTCCCTCTCTCTCTTTTTTTAACCCACTTTTTTCTTCTTCCTCCTTTCCCTTCTTTCCTCTGATATCAGCTCTTGAGCTAGGTAATCATCGTATTTCTCAAGTATGATAGTCTAAGTGCAATTCTTTGAACATTTGTATAGTACTTCTTTCTACTACACAATAGGAACTTTTTCTATTAGGTAAGTCAGTTGATGGGTGTTTTGGATTACTGATGGGTAATAGCATTGATGTAGGCTCAGCTTAACTCTTCGTTTTATCTTTAAACTTTTTCTAATATGTGTGTTCTGTGTCACTAGAATAATTTCAGTTTCTGGTGATTTGATGCCTTTATAAAAACAAAATATACTCCAAAGGAAACAAACCTTTGAGACATGTACCTTTGTATAAAAATAACTTTAAATTGATTTGTAATTTTTTTTCTCATCTTGTATGTTTATAGACTAAAGGATAAACTCTTGAGCACTGATCTAATTTTGTGGATGACAGTTTAATTGGTTGAAAATTATTTTAACTCATTTATCTACCTTTGTTTTTTTTTGAATTTTATTTTACTTTTTTATACAGCAGGTTATTAGTTATCTGTTTTATACATATTAGTGTATATATGTCAAGCCCAATCTTCCAGTTCATCCCCCCACCCCCCACTTTCCCCCTTTGGTGTCCATCCCTTTGTTCTCTACATCTGTGTCTCTATTTCTGCCTTGCAAACCGGTTCATCTATACCGTTTTTCTAGATTCCACATATATGTGTTAATATACGATATTTGTTTTTCTCTTTCTGGCTTACTTCACTCTATATGACAGTCTCTAGGTCCATCCACATCTCTGCAAATGACCCAATGTTGTTCCTTTTTATGGCTGAGTAATATTCCATTGTATATATGTATCACATCTTCTTTATCAGTCCATCTGTAGATGGGCATTTAGGTTGCTTCCATGACCTGGCTATTGTAAATAGTGTTGCAGTGAACATTAGGGTGCATGTGTCTTTTTGAATTATGGTTTTCTCTGGATATATGCCCAGTAGTGGGATTGCTGGGTCATATGATAATTCTATTTTTAGTTTTTTAAGGAACCTCCATACTGTTCTCCATAGTGGCTGTATCAGTTTACATTCCCACCAACAGTGCAAGAGGGCTCCCTTTTCTCCACACCCTCTCCAGCATTTGTTGTTTGTAGATTTTCTGATGATGCCCATTCTAACTGGGGTGAGGTGATACCTCATTGTAGTTTTGATTTGCATTTCTTTAATAATTAGTGATGTTGAGCAGCTTTTCATGTGCTTCTTGGCCATCTGTATGTCTTCTTTGGAGAAATGTCTGTTTAGGTCTTCTGCCCATTTTTGGATTGGGTTGTTTGTTTTTTTAATATTGAGCTGCATGAGCTGTTTATACATTTGGAGATTAATCCTTTGTTGATTCATTTGCTAATATTTTCTCCCATTCTGAGGATTGTCTTTTCATCTTGTTTACAGTTTCCTTTGCTGTGCAAAAGCTTTGAAGTTTCATTAGGTCCCATTTGTTTATTTTTGTTTTTATTTCCATTACTCTAGGAGGTGGGCCAAAAAAGATCTTGCTGTGGTTTATGTCAAAGAGTGTTCTTCCTATGTTTTCCTCTAAGAATTTTATAGTGTCCGGTTTTACATTTAGGTCTTTAATTCATTTTGAATTTATTTTTGTGGATGGTGTTAGGGAGTGTTCTAATTTCATTCTTTTACATGTGGCTGCCCAGTTTTCCCCATACCACTTTTGAAGAGACTGTTTATTCTCCATTGTATATCCTTGCCTCCTTTGTCATAGATTAGTTGACCATAGGTGCATGGGTTTATCTCTGGGCTTTCCATCCTGTTCCATTGATCTATATTTCTACTTTTGTGTGAGTACCATATTGTCTTGATTACTGTAGGTTTGTAGTATAGTCTGAAGTCAGGGAGTCTGATTCCTCCAGCTCCGTTTTTTTCCCTCAAGACTGCTTTGGCTATCCAGAGTCTCTTGTGTCTCCATACAGATTTTGAAATTTTTTTGTTTTAGTTCTGTAAAAAATGCCATTGGTAATTTGATAGGGATTGCATTGAATCTGTAGATGGCTTTGGGTAGTGTAGTCATTTTCACAATATTGATTCTTCCAATCTAAGAACATGATATATCTCTCCATCTTTTTGTGTCATCTTTGATTTTTTTCATCAGTGTCTTATAGTTTTCTGAGTACAGGTTTTTTACCTCCTTAGGTAGGATTATTGCTAGGTATTTTCTTCTTTTTGTTGCAATGGTGAATGGGATTTTTTCTTTAATTTCTCTCTCTGATCTTTTGTTGTTAGTGTATAGGAATGCAAGAGAGTTCTGTGTATTAATTTTGTATCTTGCAACTTTACCAAATTCATTGATTAGCTCTAGTAGTTTTCTGGTGGCATCTTTAGGATTATCTATATATAGTATCATGTTATCTGCAAACAGTGACAGTTTTACTTCTTCTTTTCCAATTTGTATTCCTTTTATTTCTTTTTCTTCTCTGATTGCTGGGGCTAGGACTCCTAAAACTATGTTGAATAATAGTGGTGAGAATGGACATCCTTGTCTTGTTCCTGATCTTAGAGGAAATGCTTTCAGTTTTTCACCATTGAGAATGACGTTTGCTGTCGGTTTGTCATATATGACCTTTATTATGCTGAGGTAGGTTCCCTTTATGCCCATTTTCTGGAGAGTTTTTATCATGAATGGGTGTTGAATTTTGTCAAAAGCTTTTTCTGCATCTATTGAGATGATCATATGGTTTTTCTTCTTCAATTTGTTAATATGGTGTATCACATTGATTGATTTGCATATATTGAAGAATCCTTGTAACCCTGTGATAAATCCCACTTGATCATGGTGTATGATCCTTTTAATGTGTTGTTGGATATTGTTTGCTAGTATTTTGTTGAGGATTTTTGCATCTATATTCTTCAGTGATATTGGTGTGTAATTTTCTTTTATTGTAGTATCTTTGGTTTTGGTATCAGGGTGACAGTGGCCTTGTAGAATGAGTTGGGGAGTGTTCCTTCCTCTGCAATTTTTTGGAAGAGTTTGAGAGGTTGGATGTTAGTTCTTCTCTAAATGTTTGATAGAGTTCGCCTGTGAAGCCTTCGGGTCCTGGACTTTTGTTTGTTGGAAGATTTTTAATCACAATTTCAATTTCATTACTTGTGATTGGTCTGTTCATATTTTCTGTTTCTTCGTGGTTCAGTCTTGGAAGGTTATACTTTCTAAAACTTTGTCCATTTCTTCCAGGTTGTCCATTTTATTGGCAAAGAGTTGCTTGTAGTAGTCTCTCATGATGCTTTGTGTTTCTGCCGTGTCCATTGTAACTTCTCCTTTTTCATTTCTAATTTTGTTGATTTGAGTCCTCTCCCTCCTTTCTTGATGAGTCTGGCTAAAGGTTTATCAATTTTGTTTGTCTTCTCAGAGAACTGGGTTTTAGTTTTATTGATCTTTGCTATTGTTTTCTTTGTTTCTATTTCATTTATTTCTGCTCTGATCTTTATGATTTCTTTCCTTCTACTAACTTTGGGTTTTGTTTGTTCTTCTTTTTCTAGTTCCTTTAGGAGTAAGGTTAGATTGTTTGAGATTTTTCTTGTTTCTTGAGGTAGTATTGTATTGCTATAAACTTCCTTCTTAGAACTGCTTTTGCTGTATCCCATAGGTTTTGGATCATCATGTTTTCGTTGTCTTTTGTCTCTAGGTAGTTTTTGATTTCCTCTTTGATTTCTTCAGTGATCTCTTGGTTATTTAGTAACATATTGTTTAGCCTCCATGTGTTTGTGTTTTTTATGTGTTTTTCCCTGTAATTTATTTCTAATCTTATATATTGTGGTCGGAAAAGATGCTTGATATGATTTCAATTTTCTTAAATTTACTGAGGCTTGAGTTGTGATCCAAGATATGATCTATCCTGGAGAATGTCCCATGTGTAATTGAGAAGAAAGTGTAATCTGCTGTTTTTGGATGGAATGTCCTATAAATATCAATTAATTCTATCTGGTCTGTTGTGTCAAAAGCTTCTATTTCCTTATTAATTTTCTGTCTGGATGATCTGTCCATTGATGTAAGTGAGGTGTTAAAGTCCCCCACTATTATTGTGTTACTGTGGATTTCCTCTTTTATAGCTGTTAGCATCTGTCTTATGTTTTTAGGTGCTCCTATGTTGGGTACATATATATTTATAACTGTTACATCTTCTTCTTGGATTGGTCCCTTAATCATTATGTAGTGTCCTTCCTTGTCTCTTGTAACATTCTTTATTTTAAAGTCTATTTCATCTGATATGAGTATTGCTACTCCAGCATCCTTTTGATTTCCATTTGCATGGAATATCTTTTCGCATCCCCTTACTTTCAGTCTGTGTGTTTCCCTAGGTCTGAAGTTGGTCTCTTGTAGACAACATATATATGGGTCTTGTTTTTGTATCCACTCAGCCAGTCTGTGTCT
Source organism: Phocoena phocoena (assembly GCF_963924675.1). NCBI lineage: Eukaryota > Metazoa > Chordata > Mammalia > Artiodactyla > Phocoenidae > Phocoena > Phocoena phocoena. The sequence goes on along the minus strand of NC_089222.1, from coordinate 91,767,782 downwards.
TTTGGATGGAGCATTTAATCCATTTACATTTAAAGTAATTATCCATATGTGTGTTCCTATTACCATTTTCTTAAGTGTTTTGAGTTTGCTTTTGTAGTTCCTTTCCTTCTCTTGTGTTTCCCACTTAGAGAAGTTCCTTTAGCATTTATTGTAGAGCTGGTTTGATGGTGCTGAATTCACTTAGCTTTTGCTTGTCTGTAAAGCTTTTGATTTCTCTGTGGAATCTGAATGAGATCCTTGCTAGGTAGAGTAATCTTGGCTTTAGGTTCTTCCCTTTCATCACTTTAAATATATTGTGCCAGTCCCTTCTGGCTTGTAGAGATTCTGCTGAGAAATCAGCTGTTAACCTTATGAGAGTTCCCTTGCATGTTATTTGTCATTTTTCCCTTGTTGCTTTTAATAATTTTTCCCTGTCTTTAATTTTTGTTAGTTTGATTACTATGTTTCTCGGTGTGTTTCTCCTTGGGTTTAGCCTGCCTGGGACTTGGCACTTCCTGGATTTGGGTGGCTATTTCCTTTCCCATGTTAGGGAAGTTTTCAACTATAATCTCCTCAAATATTTTCTCGGGTCCTTTCTCTCTTCTCCTTCTAGGACCCCTCTAATGTGAATGTGTTTGCATTTAATATTGTCCCAGAGGTCTCTTAATATTGTTCCATAGCAGTAAATTCCACCATTCTGTCCTCCAGGTCAGTTATCCATTCTTCTGCCTCAGTTATTCTGCTATTGAATCCTTCTAGTGTATTTTTCATTTTAGTTATTGTATTGTTCATCTCTGTTTATTTGTTCTTTAATTCTTCTAGGTGTTTGTTAAACATTTCTTACAATCTTTGCCTCCATTTTCTTTCCGAAGTCCTGGATCATCTTCACTATCATTATTCTGAATTCTTTTTCTGGAAGGTTGCCTATCTCCACTTCATTTAATTGTTTTTCTGGGTTTTATCTTGCTCCTTCATCTGGTACATAGCTGTCTGCCTTTTCATTTTATGTCTTTCTGTGAATGTGGTTTTTGTTCCACAGGCTGCAGGACTGTAGTTCTTCTTGGTTCTACTGTCTGCCCTCTGGTGGATGAGGCTATTTAAGAGCCTTGTACAAGCTTTCTGAAGGGAGGGACTGATGGTGGGTAGAGTTGGGTGTTGCTCTGGTGGGCTGAGCTCAGTAAAGCTTCAGTCTGCTTGTCTGCTGATGGGTGGGGCTGAGATCCCTCCCTGTTGGTTGTTTGGCCTGAGGCAACCCAGCACAGGATGCTGCAGGCTCTTTGGTGGGGCTAATGGCAGACTCTGGGAGGGCTCATGCCAAGGAGTATTTCCTGGAACTTCTGCTGCCAGTGTCCTTGTCCCCTTGGTGTGCCACAGCCATCCCCTGCCTCTGCAGGAGACCCTCCAACACTAGCAGGTAGGTCTGGTTCAGTCTCCTATGGGATCACTGCTCCTTCTGCTGGGTCCCGATGTGCACACTACTTGTGTGTGCCCTCCAAGAGTGGAGTCTCTGTTTCCCCCAGTCCTGTCAAAGTCCTGCAGTCAAATCCCACTAGCCTTCAAAGTCTGATTCTCTAGGAATTCCTTCTCCCATTCCCGGACCCACATTTGGGAAGCCTGACGTGGGACTGAGAACTGTCACTCCAGTGGGTGGACTTCTGTGGTTCTCCAGTTTTGAGTCACCCACACAGCCGTTATGGGATTTGATTTTATTGTGATTGTGCCCTTTCTACCGTCTCATTGTGGCTTCTCCTTTATCTTTGGATGTGGGGTATCTTTTTTGGTGAGTTCCAGTGTCTTCCTGTTGATGACTGTTCAGCAGTTAGTTGTGATTCCGGTGCTCTCGCAAGATGGAATGAGTACACGTCCTTCTTCTAGTCTGCCGTCCTGAACCAATCTCCTTATCTGCTTTTGATTTCGGTTTCCCTCTAAAGCTATTTACAGAATGACTGAAACTCAAGCCTTGTATATGATAAGCTTTAGCAATGTATTTGTTCTGTAGACAGTAGGATCAGTCTACTGATATTGAATTTGCTAGTTAAGGACAGTACAAATAAAGTCAGACATACTACTTCATCCATTATTACTACTGTGAAAGGTGATGGATAAATTATTTTTATACTGAAGTCCATATTCCCTCTGATCTCTATTACAGAGAATTGTGTTTCTCCAGGAAAAGAAATGGATCAAATGGTGTAAAATTTCTCATAACATTGCAGTCAGAATTTCCATACATTTTAATGTAAAATATGTACTGCATTTACTGGATATTCTGTACATACACAGAGAAGTGTAAATGTATACGAGTATATACATGTAATTTTTTTCAGATAATCTCTTGAAGAAGCCAGGAGGCTTAAGTTTACATTAGAGAGTCTAGTTTGTTGATGGCTGTATACTCCAAACGTAGAAACAGTGTCTGGCATGTAGAACTTGTTTAGTGAACATTTGGTGAATTGGTAATACAGGAGTTCACATTTATTAATCATGTATTCCATTGACTTTTATGTTAATAAACATCCCCAGGTCTACCTGGAGATAGTTGTTCTTCCCAGTCTGAGTTCAGGGAGGGGAGTGTTCCTTAAAAATACAGCTTTCTGTGCCTTTAAGTTGCAGTTAGTCCTATAATCAATAAATGTTAGTAAGCTTAAGAACTTAAAATGAAGGACTTCCCTGGTGGCGCAGTGGTTAAGAATCTACCTGCCAGTGCAGGGGACGTGGGTTTGAGCCCTGGTCTGGGAAGATCCCACATGCTGCAGAGCAACTAAGCCCGTGCGCCACAACTACTGAGCCTGCACTCTAGAGCCTGTGCGCCACAACTACTGAGCCCACATGACACAACTACTGAAGCCCGTGTGCCTAGAGCCTGTGCTCTGCAGCAAGAGATGCCAGCGCAATGAGAAGCCGGCGCACCGCAACAGAGTAGCTCCTGTTCACCTCAACTAGAGTGAGCCCGCACGCAGCAAAGAGGGTCCAATGCAGCTAAAAATAAATAAATAAATAAATTTATTTTTAAAATTTAAAAAGAACTTAAAATGAGCAGCAAAAAATTTCTGGGTAGCTGTTAGCTCATTTATAGTGTACATTGGGTCAGCAGGGGTTTATTAAGAGTTGTAAGCCTTCTGCCAAGTACTTCCCTAACACTCCATCAGTGGCCCTGTGAGTGGAGTGCCTGTTAAGGTTCTGAGATTTAAGGAAGGCAGATTGGTTCAGGCTGGGCCTAAAGAGATGCTATATGGTACCTGGATTCAGTTAATATGTAACCGAAATGTTGACTAGAGTCCACATTTAGATGTTTTATTCTTAGGGGTACTATTTTTAGGATATTTCCATATTCAAATTGATCTATAAAGATGTTAGAAAAGAGCATTGTGTTTTGGTTTTATAGACTTTTATAATTTGCTTAATTTGCAGTTGTTCTGCCTCTGCCATGGTTATATTACTGTTCTTAAAAAGTAGATGAGTTATCTAATTATTTCAGTGTTTACTTAACTTTTATTGTAAAGTCATTTATTACCAAGCATCTCTTTGAGGCAGAAGTATTCCTCTTCAGGAATGTAGTGTTTTAAGGTGTTGAGTTATCATAGGCACATACAGTGGACAGGTTTCTTGAAAGAGCCAGCTAGATGGGGAGGAACTGGCTTCTGAATAAGGCTTAAATAATAAGAAGATACCATTTATGTGGTGAACAGTGTCCCAAGCATTCTTAGTTTTGCCACACTAATTAGAAGATTAGAGAGAGTGAAACCTACAGAATGTGAGATGTATCCATGCAGAGGAGTATATGTCCATCTATCTATCCAGGCAGCACCCGGATGGACACGAATTGAAATTGAACCATGCCCTTAATATTGTTTTTGAATATCTGCTATGTTTTCAGCTTTGTTAGAGTTGCCATATCATCAAATGGGTGTATTATATAAAGAGAAAATAGAGAAAAGTTTGAAATCAGCAGCCACTGTCAATCCCCTGTTTAAGTACCAAACCTCTTCCTATAGCAGTCATTTTGTCCTGCCATTTGATGACGCATACAGCTCATCTTTCAGTTCATTTGGTGAAATGAATACTTAAAGGAATGATAGTTTTCAAGTTCGAAAGTTTAGTTTTTCCTGTTAACATAACGGGTGCTGCTTTTCCTTATTATTCACTGAGAGTTTCACTTTTTAGAGAACATAAGATAAATCTATCTTGTTGATGGTAAAGGTGTCCCAGTTATGTTTCTTTTTTATGAATTTTTACCTAATCATCAAAGACATAGAATTTTTTACCGATTACTTCTATTATTATAAACTATTCCATACATTAGAGTTCATAATGTGCCTGTGAAAAATATTTTAGAACTTTTACTTCCTAATGCTTATAAACATTCTTATTCTTGCCTCTAGATTGTCAACTGCATAATGATCACGATTGCTTCCTGGAGATTCCTATGGATAGGTAGAAACTTAAAGATTTCCTTATAGAAGACAAATTTAAATGGATCACTTTTTTCAGCTGTAATTTGATCTCAGAAGCATAGGCTGTGGAGTCAGATGGACTCTACACAAGACTACATCTAACTCAGTTGTTTACTGATTGGGCTGTGGGAAGGTTACTTAACTTCATCTGTGAAATGGGGTGAATACTGACCGTGTAAGGTTCTTAAGAGGATTAAAAGTGCTGCAGGGTACACTGCCAACTCAGCACATTGGCAGGGTTGCTAAGAAAATGTTTGTTCTCACAATGACAGTGGGTCAAAAGTGGCGTTTGACTTTTTTTTTCACTGCTTTAACTGTTCCTTGAAATGGAATTTCAAGCATGTTATTGTCTCTATTCACAACAAGGGAAATGTCATTGTACTGCACCTCTTATATTAAAAGTCTATAGAATACAGGATTGGCTTGCTTTAAGCCATTAGGAAAGAATCACATTTATTCTTTATATTGTTAGATGTCTTAAAATATTTTCTATACAATCATAATAATAGATGTTTGAGTTTAATTATACTTTGTCCAATTTAACTTTGCAATTTTATTAAAGCATAATCAAAGCTCAAATATATGAAAGTATTAGGACATAAGTCATCTATCATTCAGTGGATTATAGTTATTTCAGGAATATTATCACCTCATACTGTTGGTATTAACAAAATTATCACCTCAAACGACAAGTAAATTATTTAAGCATAATAGTACATTTTTATAATTACACAATTTTCTTCAAAGACTATAATTATTTTAACAAAACAAGGAGCTATATTATAAATTCTTAATGAATTTTAAAGTATGAGAGCTATTTTTGTAAATTGATTATCTCAGCCTGATAACTATAAAAAATTTAAAAAATTTTAAACAGCTGTGAACTCATGACCTTACTCTGTTTTTCCATAACTAGACAAGCAAAATTTCCCTTCATTTTAGGTCATTGGCTTAGCATTTCACAATTAATTGATCCAAGAGAAGAAAGTATTTTTATTTCTAATAATTTTCATGCACGTGAGCATGAAGCAGTACACCTTTGTCCTTTGTCCCTAGTAACTTTTATTTATTAATTTTGAATATCTCTAGTGTATCTAAACTGGTTTTGAAGATGATTTAGGACCATCTATGAAAATACTTTGGTTCCTTCAGAAAGCTCTTCTGTAAGTTAGCATGTATGTATTAGGTGTTTGTGATCTTTTTATAGCAATTTTGCCTTTTCCTAGTCGAATATGTGAACTTTCTAACCATAACAACTATGGATTTTATAGACTTTAGTTATATATTTTTTCAATTATTAGTGTACTGTATATTGAAATTCTAAACCTTTATGGCCCACCTATAAGAGTGAGGAGTGGGCTTCCCTGGTGGTGCAGTGGTTGAGCGTCCGCCTGCCGATGCAGGGGACACGGGTTCATGCCCCGGTCCAGGAAGATCCCACATGCCGCGGAGCGGCTGGGCCTGTGAGCCATGGCCGCTGAGCCTGCGTGTCTGGAGCAACGGGAGAGGCCACAACAGTGAGAGGCCCGTGTACCGCAAAAAAAAAAAAAAAAAAGTGAGGAGTGTTTGCACTCTTTCTCCAGCTCTTGTGTTCTTTTTAGAACCTGAACTCCCTATAGTAATCTCATTGGAAAAATGTTTTATTTAAAGATAGAGTAATATACTTTCTGCTCCTCGGTTTGTTTATCTGATAAATGTTTACTATGTGCAAAGTGTTAGACACTGTCAAGGTCACAATGTGGTAATAGAAGGCAAACTAATTAGGTAGAATAAAGGTAGATAAATAAACCTCATTAAGAGTTCTGAGGAGGATCTAAAATCCCAGGTAGGAATATCAGGGAAGACTACGCAGAGGAGTAAATACAGAAGTCTGGAGAAGGCGAATACAGGCGTACCTCATTTTATTGTGCTTTGCAGATATTGCATATTTTACAGATTGAAGGCGAGACAACCCTATGTCGAGTAAGTTTATCAGCATCATTTTTTTCCAACAGCAGTTGCTCACTTTGTTGTCTCTTTGTCACATTTTTGTAATTCTTGCAATATTTCAAACTTTTCCATTATTATTGTATTCATCATAATGATCTGTGGTCAGTGATCTTTGATGTTATTATTACAAAAAGTTGAAGGCTCAGAGGATGGTTAGCATTTTTTAGCAATAAAAAATATTAAGGCATGTACATTTTTTTAGGCGTAATGCTGTTGCACACTTAATAGACTACAGTATAGTGTAAACATACTTTTATATTCACTGGGAAACCAAAAAATTTGTGCAACTTGCTTTATTATGTTGGTAGTTGCTGTATTCAGGTGGACTGGATCCAAATCCACAATATCTTCAAGGAATGCCTATAGACTCCTTTTGCCATTTGGATGGGATGTTTGTGAGGGTAAAATGGGAAATTTTGGTTGCAAGCTAGATGTAAGAGGGTCTTGAAAGTCACAGTGAGTTTACTTTTTTTTTTCTTAAAGGCAGATAAACCACTGAAAATTTTTGAGTAGACAATATAAATGGGATGGATTGGAAGGGAAAAGAGGTAGGCATTGGAAAGTTTGGTTTGGGGGGCTTTAGCAAACATATCCTAGGTAAGAAGAAATTTGTTTTTCTAATAGGATTTGAGAGTTGTAAATAGGACCATCGTGGGAGACATTATGAAAGTTATACCCTGTCTGGATGTATCTTAAAATATTTTGGATTGAGGTATCCAACTCACAAAATCAAATAAATCTTCTCCCAGTTTGCAAGGCAAAAATTAATGGATACTCACTTTTAAGGATTCCTTCAATGATTTTATCAAATGTCTGATGCCTACTACCGTTTAGCCTGTGTGTGTCTGTTTCTGTGTGTTTTTAGTGATTGTAAATTTAGCTTTCACTCTGTTTCTCAAAGAATACAAATCCTGTCTTATCGCTTGAACCAAACTACTAATGTGTAGAATTTAGCACCAGATTGAACTTGTGTTGGGGATGTAGAAGGAATCATAAGAGGGAAAGAAGTGGTGTGGGGGGGTGTTGAAAAGGAAGTCAGAGGTAGGTTTTTAATTTAAGTGTAGATGTTTAGATAATCCTACTACCAAATATAGAGAGATAGTAGTAGAAACTGATTTATGGGAGGGGAAGGTGAAGTTTGGGATGGATTGGATTTGAAATGCAGAGAGTATCCATGTGACTATGTATAGGATGCATTTATGAATTTGGTATGAGTTTGGAAGAGATTCCAGTTGAAGATGGGTATAGCTTAAGAGACGGGTGGAGCTGAAACTTTGAAAATTGGTGAAAGTAGAAAATATGGCTAAGACAGAACCTCTGAAAACACCTACCTACTTGTTAAGAGACGTCTAAAGGAAAGAAGAACAATCAGGTCTTTGGTGGGAAGAGCAATATAGTGCTAAGGAAGATGGGAAAGAGTTTTCAAGAAAAATAGAGACATTTAATGCTTAAAAAAGGTGTTTGGGGAGACTTCCCTGGCTGTCCAGTGGTTAAGACTTTGCTTTCCAGTGCAGGGGGTGCAGGTTCAATCCCTAGTTGGGGAGCTAAGATCCCATATGCCATGTGGCCAAAAAACCAAAACATAAAACAGAAGCAGTATTGTAACAAATTCAATAAAGACTTTTAAAAAAATGGTCCACATCCAAAAAAAAATCTTTTTTTTTAAAAAAAAGGTGTTTGGGTTAGGTGATCCATGGGTCCTTTGGAGAAAGCAGTTTTAAAAATAATTCATTTTATTGATGTATAGTTGATTTACAACATTATATTGTACAACATAGTGATTCAGTATTTTATACATTATACTCCATTCGAATTTATCTTAAAATATTAGCTATATTCCCTGTGCTGTACAATATATTCTTGGAGCTTGTTTATTTTATACATAACATTTGTGCCTCTTAATCCCCTACCCTTACCTTGCCCCTCCTCCCCCTTTCCCTCTCACCAGTGGTAACCACTAGTTTGTTCTCTGTATTTATAATTATGTTTCTGTTTTGTCATATTCATTTATACTCATTTGTTTTATTTTTTAGATTCCACATAGAAGTGATAATATACAATATTTATCTTTCTCTGACTTCTTTCACTAAACATAATACTCTCTAGGTCCATCCATGTTGTTACAAATGGCAGAATTTCATTCTTTTTAATGGCTGAATAGTATTCCATTGTGTGTGTGTGTGTGTGTGTACATATATATATATATATATACACACATATATACCACATCTTCTTTATTCATTCATCTGCTGATGGGCACTTAGGTTGCTTTCATATCTTGGCTATTATAAATAATGCTGCAATGAATGTTGGGGTGCAGATATCTTTTCAAATTAGTGTTTTTATTTTCTTGGGATGTATACTCAGGAGTGGAATTGCTGGGTCATATGGTAGTTCTATTTTTAGTCTTTTGAGGAACCTTCATACTGTTTTCTGTAGTGGCTGTACCAATTTACACTCCCACTAACAGTGTACCGGGGTTCCTTTTTGTCCATATCCTCGCCAACATTTGTTATTTGTAGACTTTTTGGTGATAGCCATTCTGATATTGTGTTTTTGATTTACATTTGGAGAAGCAGTTTTTGTAGAGTAGTCAAGGAAGAAGCCAAGTTGTATATATGTTTTCAATATTCCTCCTTTCATTTCCACTTTCTTGATTCTATTTTTAGCTGAAGCTATGTTGAGCCACTGTCTTCGTGGAGTAATCTATAATGACTCAAAGCCACTCCCTGGGAGCATAGAACTCATCTTCTATAAATATAGTTTTAATATTCTTTTCTTTAAATGTGTTACCTAAGACTGTTTCAAATCAGATCTTATCCAGATGCTAATATTATTTCCTCAGATACACTAAGTGTGACTTTCTTTAAAATATCATCAGCAAACATACTTCCTAAATGCCTCACCCCTAGGACTTACATTTATTATAATTGGCATTACAGAGGGATAAGTGAATTCCCTGTCATTGCCAGTTCTTCTTTTACTCTAAGTACACTGGTACTTCTAGAAAGGCCTACTGTTTTAATAAAGATCCTGTAGAAAGCTCTTTGGATTAGTAGGGCCACCTGCACATGAAATTTCTAGGTTAGAATCAGATACATAGCCACTTTTGTTTCCATCTGCAGAGAATAGTTGTAAGGGTATAAAAGACTCACCCTAAGTAGTAATAATGATTATAATTTTAAAGAACTGCAGTAGTTATTATTTGCATTTCATGTGCTAATTTCTGTATGTGTGTGTGTGTATTTTTTTCTTATCTTCACAATGACTCTTAGATGTAAGTTTCATTACTCTCATATTATATATATGAGAGAACTGAGGCTCAGAACATTTAAATAAATTGTCTGAGCTTCTTGAGTAATTGAAGACAGAGCCAGGATTCAAATCAGCTCTTTCTGACTTTCAAAGACCATGTTCTCTACATGGCCTATGCAAGTTAATGATGTAAATATTTGAAATTTGAGCTTTAACAACGTTGATGGCAGCTACTTGGTCCAGTAGAGCCCAATTGGAGCCCAATGCCTTATTACTTTCTTACCTTTTCCTTCCAACTAGGGATGCATAGTTTCATTTGCTTAAACATATCGCCATTCTCTACTGTTGATTGTCAGGCTCTCTTCTGTATATTTAATTCCCTTATTTATTTAATCTTCACATCAGCTATTTGAAAGGTAGATGTATTTCCCCCTCAACGTTTTATTTTGAAACATATAGCATATGTTTATACTCACCACCTAGATTTAACCATTAACATTTTACTATATTTATTTTATTACATACCTATAATCTGTGCATCCATCATCAGTTCAATTTCTTTTTGATGCATTTAAAAGACATCACTGCAAATCCCCTAATTACTTCAGCATGTATATTATTGATTGTAGCTCATTATTTATGTACAAGTCTTTTCTTTTGATGTAAAATTTACATTCAGTGAAATACACAAATCTTAAACATATATTTTCTGGATTTTGATAATCTCATATATGTACCTGTATAATCCAAATACTTATGAAGATATAAAACATTACTATTGGTAGGTGTCTCTCTTTACTCCCATTTTGTGTCTGAGGAAACTGAAACACAGAGCAATTAAGTAATCTTCCCTAGGTCATACTGCTAATAGGGGCAGAGCTGGAATTCAAGCAGTCTGGCTGCAGGGTTTGTGCTCTTAACCACACCACCATACTGCCTGTGGGTTATCCTCACATGTTCAGGTATCCTTTTACATTCATGTGTACAAATGTAATTTTGTTTTTAACATAAGTGTGTAGACACAGAAATAGTATGCTTAGGATTAGTGAGTGTTCTAGAGATGCATTGGTTTCTTACAAGAGGTTTATGGCAAGAGAAACTAAGAGGGAAAGAAGTACCCTTCGTCAAAATACTATGGTGAATCTCTGTGTAATAATTGTGTCTTAACTGCCATCCTTGATTAATGTTTCCACATATAAAGTAACAATTTTTTAAAGACAACACTGAGGTTCAGAAAAATCCTAAAGTGCCACTTGAAACAGTTAAAAGTAAATAATGTTCAGGATAGTTCTGATTAAGCATATTTTGGCTCTGTTATAATTATTAGAAAATTGTTCATCTATGTATGATATATGTAGTACCACTTGCCTTGATACCTCAGACTCCAAAATAATATAATTAAACCAATTTGGGATTTATAGTTGTGACATTTGTAAAGTTTTTAGCAAAGAAACTGAATGTAATTCTTTGGCCTTTCCGAATAAATTGCATAAAAATATGAATAAAGATTGGAATAAATGATATAAACTTTTTTTGTTTGTAATACTTAGGTGTACCATCCTTATGAGAAGAAATTGTGTTATCTTTCCTGCATTGTGTTCATACCACAAGCCGTATCTTAAATTTGACCAGTTCCCTTTGTTCACTATTCAGTTATAAAAAAGCACTGTCATATGTATTTTAAAAAAAACCAAAACCCTAAGTATTGCTCAAAAAGCAATTAAAAAACACATGTAGTTAACAGAACCTAGCCAGTCACTAGAGGGCAGAACAGTACTATACTTTAGGCCTGATTTGACAATTTAAAAAATTGCTGAATATGGGAAAAATATTGATACACAATTGAATAGAAATTTCTTTGTGATCTTATTGTCTTGCTGTGAAATCCACTCGCATGCTTATTACACTTGTATCAAAGGAGCTTTTCTGACAATTACAGAAAATTGATTACAATTAAATCATTGCTACTATATGCAGTACCCTGAAATAGAATTGCAGTATAGACTTTAGGTACGCGACATTATGAGAGAACATGTTTGAGACAGGTTTACTAGTAAATAGATGTAAGAACTCATTGAAATGTGGAGCTTTTGATCTTTCAGCTGAAATTTGTTGAATCACCAAAACTTTGAAATTACAGTTGTAAAAGCAGTGAACTAACTCTAGCTCCTTTTTTTAAAATGTTAAAATTTTGTCGAGTGCCTGTTCACGTAATTTCCTTTGTGTTTGAAGTTTTCTGTCATTCTGATATAGTTTTATTCTGCTTTATTTTTTTCTGATAGATTTTTTTTTAAAATAAATGAAGCTCTGAAGTAAAGTATCCTAGCGAGTAACCTCAGCAGTTCATTGTCTGAACAGATAGAAAGTTTTATCTTGAATGTGTAGTTTGAACTTTATTTTATAAAAACAATTTGGTTTTATATATGATTCATTTCTAATAGAGAACATAAGACATCAGAAAAAGCACTGGAGTTTGGAATCAGAAGATTTGGGGCCCCAATGATCATATTCTTGCTGTGACCTTGGGCAAGTCACATTACCTCTCTGAAGTAACCAGTTTCTAAACTGAAGAATTAGAAAAATATTTCCTTATTTACAGCTGGGTTAATATGAGAATCATGTTTGTATCTGTGTGTAGGTCTCCAAAGATGCTACCACATAAAGATGAATTTTAATAGATAAAGTTACAAGCTCAGAAAAACCTTAGAAATAACTTTGAAGTGGTCAGTTATATCATAAATTTAGTAACATGAATACACCTATTATAGGAGTCAATAATACCAAAAATGTGGTTTCCAACCTAAAACCCAAGTTTGGATTGCTGACCTCTTCCCTGTCTCTGAGTGTCTCTCGTAACTCCTGACTCTTTGACTCCTCTTACTCTGTTCTGTCCTCTGTTTATTTCCATGTTCCCTCTCTCTGTGTTTCTCCTGACTGTCTTTGGTCTCTCTCTGTGTTTTTCTTGTCCCAGGCACCCTCAGGAAGACCCCAAGCCTCTAACGGTACCTGGTATCATCTCCAGCATGTTTGTAGATGTGGAGGAGTCACTGGGACATTGAGAAATACCAGAGGCGAATTGTTCTGCTGTAGTAAGTCAATCAGCATTTATTAAGTGACTACTGTTTACGGAGCACAGTTGATGGTGCTTTGGGCAAAGAAGAATGAGTTAGGGCATAGCTCAGAAGCAATAAACTTGTAAACACTTTTCAGTGGCTCTTGCAGGCTGGACACACATGCAAATGAAAACAACACTGAAGTACAAAGCTGACAAATAATTATATAAGTGAGTGTGTTGTATGTGTGCCAAAGAGGCCCAGAGTTAATGGAGTAGAGAAAAGCAGGTGATATTAATCAGGTTTCCTGCGTGAGTTTAAAATTAGGTTTTGAAGTATTATTGGAAGAAAGATGAGGAAAAAGAGGGTGGAAGTGAGTAATTTCTCACTTGGCAAGCCTGTTTGCTTGCTTGCGAGTGAGTCCCTGATGGGAGGGCAGTGAAATGAGAATGCTGTGTTTCAGCCTACCAGCAGCTAACTTTCCTTAAACTTCCAGTCTTAGAGGAAGTCAAGTTATGAAAAGAAGTACAGCCAAATTGAGAATTTCCATAAACATACTTGGTATCTGTTGCCAGTTTTAGAATTTATAGAGTTTAACAGTAAATTGTGATTATGAAGTAATAATGAGGTACTGTGACATAAAGTTAATACAGACTGTCAATATTAGAATATGATCTAGGGTTGCATTATAAATGCTAAGATGAATTAAAACAGTAAACTTCAGTATAACAAGTCAGTTTTGTGTTTATGTTGGAAATTTATCCGTGCTGTTATATTTTAGATAGTCCTACCTACGGGCGCACCATGGTTTTCAGAGTTGGATATGGTTTGAATTCTACTGCTGCTAACTGTGTAATGTTGGGCAATCTGCGTAACAGACATCTCAGTTTCCTCCTGTGTAAACTAAAAATGAAAATGTTTACCTCAGAGAGTTGCTCTGTGAATTAAAAGAGATAATTTGATAAAATCCTGAGTGTGTGCTAGGTACTTGTTACTTGAAGATACTTAAAATGTACCTTTAAAATACTTTGTTAAATATAGTGTTATTTCTGAGAGTTTTTTAAAAATAGAAGTAAACCCCATAGTATTTAGAAAATGCTATATATACAAGGAGTATTTATAACATGTGAATAAGATACAAAGAATAACATTAACATGAATAACTGAGTACCTACCACTAACTTAGGAAACAGAGCTATGCCTGGCCCAGATTCCATCACCTCTCTTTTAATTACCACCACAATCCTGAATGTTGAGTTTATTAATTCCATGTTTTCCTTTATAGTTTTTTCCCATGTTTTATGTATCCCCTACATTAAGTTTTGCTTGTTTTTGAATTTTATATATATAATAATACTATATGTTTTCTTTTGCAACACCTATTTTGCCACTCAGCATGTTTGAGAGATTCATCCTTGCTTATACATGTAATTCATTTATGATCACAGTTGTATTTCATTGTATGAAAATACCACAATTTATTTATCCACTTTCTTTGGATGGCTATTTAGATTGTCTCCAGTTTTTGTTATGGGAGATAAAACTGCAAAGGAAAAAGTCTTGAGTCCTATTCATGCCTCTTTATGCACTCTAGGATATATGTTCATGGGTAGAAATGCTACGTCAACCCAACCTCAAACTCTGTAGGATCATGGCAAATGGATTTACATAGAACTTGTTACATCTTAATCCTCCCTCTAGCTGAGTATAAGTGTTCTCATTCTATATCTCTTATATAGTTCTTTAAAATGACTAGATATTTTTAAAAGTAATTTTGTAAGTTGCCTGTAACACCATTTTAGCAATAATCCCGATGACCTTTTAAAAATTAGTTTTGTCCTTTGCAGCAGCTGCTTGTATTTCTTAGTTTTCCAGTTGTCACTCACACCTTTTCTCAAACCCAGTTAAGTCCAGACATCCTGAAATAGCTGGGTATGTTTGCTAGCTAAGTGTTTTCTCCCAGGAAAACTACATCATAATAATGTAATGTTCTCATGTTAAACGAAAGTTGTCAGCTATTCCTGCCTTCTAAAGATAGTTTGGGCAGAGAAATGTACACATCTTTTACTGATTTCTTTTTTTCCTTAATTTGAATTGAGATAGAGAAAGAGTGACCCACAGAGGACTGTTTGCAACCTGTGTTTTGTTCTGTGTTGCAAAAGTCCCAAAAGCTCGAGTAAATGACAACTTCTATTTGCCACTCTTTCCCCTTTTCTGTCCTTCACCTACTTCTGTTTTTCTCAGCCATTAGTTCTTTTGGTATCTGATTATACTTGCACAATCCATTCCAGTTTTCATATCACAGTTCCTCCTAACTTGTACTTAGGAAATAGAGTTTCCTCCTATGTAAACTAAAACTTTGTACTTGATGGTCTGTGATTTTAGTTGACTGACTTCAGTGTTTTGCCTGGTGTCAAACTTGGTACCACTATCTACCACATTCATTTTCTGAGGTTTTCCAGGGGAGTCTTCCAGGTTCTGGTCTAGTGCCTAGTACTTATTAATGAATTGACATTTATTGAATGAAGAAAGGAAAGACTTAAATGTAGTAAGGACGGAAATGCCTTTTCCCAGCTCAGCAATAATAATTACCCTAAAAGCATGCATACTGTCAACAGTTCTGCCTGTGGGTAGCTTTGTAAACCATAAGTAGTCATTTCTTCTTGAGCTTCACTCTGGGTTTTTGCAAAATGAGAGTGGTAGAACAGTGATCTGTAAGAATCCTTTTGACTCCAACCTTTTTGTATTTTATCTTCATTGGAAATGAAATACAGTTTCTCATGGGATGTCTGGGCACCACTTCCAAAGCCTGAATCCATCTACCTTACCGGGCTATGTCACAGCAACCTGCCAGTTATTGTCTCTCATAACCGTAGCAAGTGGGGCATACATCGAACTTCCCTTCATGTTATTTAGCTTTGATTTGTTCTGGAGAAAGAATAGATTTATCTTTCTTTGAGAAAGGATAATGAATTCCTTTGGCTTCCCAGTTTCTTTCACTAGGCAGCCCAGGCATTGTTCAGCACAAAACCTTGAGTCTGGCCTCTTCCTCCTCCCCCGACCCCGAGCCCCTCAGCTGTGAGTGGGGCAGTGCATCCTCCCTTTGCTACTTGCTGTACCACCTAGCTCCACGTCTCCTTTCACATGCCAGCTACCATCTTTGAGTCAGTGTTGGTTTTAACTTTTGATTTTAACTGTTGTGGATCCTTGAAGTCTATGGGTCTGTCTTTATCTGGTGCTAGAGGCAAGTTGCCCGTTCCTTTCTCCTGTGGTTTCTCTGCTAGGAACTCCTCAACCCAAGGTAAATGGCGAGTGAGACCTGAACTGCTTTGCTTGCTGCCTTCCCATAGCTGTTGCAGGGACTCTCACTCTAAGCTAGATTTGTGCTATAACCCCTTTCAAGGAGTTATCTGACTCTTCGGATTTGCACATGACTAGTGTTTCCTGAACCTGTTACTTGTCCAGAATTCATTTTGTGAGTACCACAGAACTCTGGATCAGAGTCAAAAGAAGCCAGAGAGCAGACTACACGGGGCAAGGGACACAAACTGTCTTAACTTTCTGTAAATTGTAAACACTGCCCAATCACTCCTGAGGGTCCTGGCCAGAGAGCTGTCTATGTGAGCATTAACCAAGATTAAGGAGGCTCTTTCTTTCATTAAGGGACACAGAATAATCTAATCTTGTCAAGGTATTATGGATCTGCTTTGTGAAAAATCCCATGTAAGTCAGGCAAATTTTAGGCTAAGAAGAGAGTAGGGCAAGCGAAAAGTTTTGTAACTAAAAAAAAAAATGAAAAAGGGAGAAAACTTTTAAAATGAGGATCTATTTTTAATAACATTAACTTAATTCTAAATGGGATTTAAAAAATCTTTTTAGGTTTTTTTTTGTTTTTAATGTTAAAATACTCAGTGAAAGACCAGTCGTTAACCTCCAAACTCACCTCCAGCCTCAGTACACACGAAACACTGGAGATTTACTGTGCAATCCTGCCATGAGGACCCAGAATCCAGGCTACCTGTGATAATTCACTCCTCCTAACCGCTTCCTTCACAGAACTCTACAAAACCATATTACGCCAAATGTTCTGTTCTGAAAGAAGCAGTTAATACCATCCTATCTCTAGAACAGATTACTGTTTGTTCCTCAGGAACAGAAGGAGAGAAACATCCTTTTATGCTCACTCTAACTGCCTTTATATTGTGACTTTGGTTAATGTAAATGGCTTGACCTATTAAGTGTTCACATTAATATTTTAACTTATCAGTTATAAGTTTCTTTTGTAATACTAATTCACTTAGTATTTTAATTTAGACAGACTTGAAAGTGTGTCTGAAAACCTAGTCATTTAATATTTTAGTTTAATGTCTTTTGAAAAAGAACCATATATTCTCTAATGACTAAGTTACGGCCAATATTAAAAATGCACCATTGTGTTAATAAGTTGGATCATGTTTAAATACAGTAGAAAATTTATAAATGTATATAAACAAGTGATACAAAATTTTCCTTTGGTAGAAACTAGGAAATGCATTTATTACAGATTTTCCACTGAATGGTCTTAACTTGGAAGAGGAATTTTTAAATGCTAAATTAGTAAATTTTGAACTGCACATGTAATTTTTACTCTTGGTTTATATTTTTTATATGGCAAAGTTAGTAATACATACAACAGTAAGGTCAAAGTTGAGCTTTATGTAATTACTCATGTAATTATACAAAATACAGATTTATCTGTATTACTAAAAAGCATCTTTTAAAAAATAGTTCTGAACAACTTCATTCAAATTTAGGTGTTGCTAGAATAGCAATATTCATTTTGTGTGGGAGTTTGTATCTGGATAAGAAAACAGCGAAATGTTCAAATGGGTCTGTAATTTTGAGGAAAGAGAAGTGAGGAATGGGTCTGTTTTCCTGAAGTTAATTTCCATTCATTATCTTACTTGCAAAATCTACATTTCTGGGGCTTCCCTGGTGGCGCAGTGGTTGAGAATCCGCCTGCTAATTCAGGGGACGCGGGTTCGAGCCCTGGTCCGGGAAGATCCCATATGCCGCAGAGCAACTAGGCCCGTGAGCCACAACTACTGAGCCTGCGCGTCTGGAGCCTGTGCTCCACAACAAGAGAGGCCGCGATAGTGAGAGGCCCGCGCACCGCGATGAAGACTGGCCCCCGCTTGCCACAACTAGAGAAAGCCCTCGCACAGAAATGAAGACGCACCACAGCAAAAATAAATTAATTCATTAATAAACTCCTACCCACAACATCTTCTTAAAAAAAAAAAAAAAAAAAAAATCTACATTTCTGAAAGGCTGACTAGGTTGTATTAAATCTGAACAATAAATCACTGATTCTTTTCTTTTTTTTTTTT
Source organism: Phocoena phocoena (assembly GCF_963924675.1). Classification (NCBI taxonomy): domain Eukaryota; kingdom Metazoa; phylum Chordata; class Mammalia; order Artiodactyla; family Phocoenidae; genus Phocoena; species Phocoena phocoena. The sequence goes on along the minus strand of NC_089222.1, from coordinate 91,749,683 downwards.
TTTTTTTGCGGTACACGGCCCTCTCACTGCTGTGGCCTCTCCCGTTGCGGAGCACAGCCTCCGGACGCACAGGCCCAGCGGCCGTGGCTCACGGGCCCAGCTGCTTCACGGCATGTGGGACCTTCCCGGATCGGGGCACGAACCCGTGTCCCCTGCATCGGCAGGCAGACTCTCAACCACTGCGCCACCAGGGAAGCCCCTCTTTTCTTTTTTTTAAAATAAAAGCAATAGAACAGAAAGCAGAGCAGCAGCACTTTAATATTGATAATTGTTTTGAGGGATTGGGACTCCTAGGAAGCTCACCCAGGCACCGTAATGTTAAAGATCACTAAATATGGTATTCTTCTGTGTCTGTGCCAGACTGTTTCCCCCACAAAATCTTCCTCAGATTCTGTACATTTCTTTTGTGCTTTGCTGGCGGATACTTCACTCCCTTTCCCTGTGCTAGCCACACACGGTGTCTTGTTTGAATGATGGCATCATTGCTCTTTGGTTAAGGTCTGTTTTGAGCTTAGGAGAATCTTGGCTGCTGTTTTCATCCATTTATAATAATTTCTGTTACTTAGCCCTTACACTGGGTAGATGGCAGTGTTACTTTCTGTGAGTTTCAAGCTGCCCTGTAAACACAGGATTTGTGTTCGTCAATTAGTACCCTGTCAACTGTGAAGGACCTCTCTGGACCTAGGGAAGTCTGTGCCCTGGAACTCTCGAGTCAGAGAACGTCTAGATCTCAGTGCCAGGGCAAGAGTGAGTGAGTCTGATTTTTCACTGAATGGAATCATCCAGTCAGCTGTTCTCTCGAGATTAAAGCTCATCAAGACAGCCTTTCTTCTGCTCTTACTGGAGCTTACTCAAGGATTGTTTCTTTTTCCTTCAAACTTTAAAAAATGTGCCAGAGATTTTTTTGGTGGGTCTGCGTAAAATTATTTGCATTTAAATAATTTCAAAGACAGTTTTCGTTGAGAGGTTCTGGCTCTTTTACTCTTTGTACCTAGTAAGGATGGTGAAATCGCGGTGGGGTTGCATTCTCCTGTTTCTCCCTTTACATTTTTCTGGGGACTTCAAAGACCCGTAGGGATACCCACCCTTCCTCATCCCCCTCCTCCATTTAGAGTTTACAGTTATGAGTAGGATGAACCTGGACAAGTTTATCTTACAGGATTTAAGCCTATCATTTTCAATGGGGGACTCTGTATAAGACTCACTGTCTGTGGTTAAGAGGCTACCGATGATGGTGCTGTGGATGTGTCTGTAGTGGAGGTAAAACGATAAGAGGCTAAGAGTAACAGATGTAAAATAATCATTCAAGCCAATAACAGAAAAGGGTCACAAGGAAGTTTATGGCTCATGCTGTAGGGAACTAAGAAATTTGGAGGAAGGGGCTGTTATTTCCACCTGCATGGAGAAGAAGAGAGAAAGGGGCATTTTAAATAAGGGATCCCTGGGCAAATAAGAAGAGGCAAGGAAGTACTCAAACGCAGGAAGCTGGGCCTTGAATACACCTTCTGGGGTGTTGGATATAGAGAAAGGCAATGGAAGTTTGGGGCCAGATTTTGGTGAGAGTTGGGGTGAGGCAGGGAGGGCACAAAAAAAAGATGTGGAATGCCTATCTGAGGAATTAAATTCTGGGACTAGACTGTGAAGTCCCACAGAGTTTGGATTCAGAGAATGAAAGGCATAAAGCATGACTCTGAATAAATCTACTGATACAGATTAGTTTGGAAATGGAGATGATCACTTAGAAGTTACGTAAGCATCTCTTGGGGTGAGGGGTGCCAAAGGGCTTGAAAAAAAGAAAATACATCCTGTCATGCTTTTTTTTTACAAGTAAATATTTAAGGCAGCATACGTGAGGCATTCTAAAAGGGATTTTCTGTACTATCTGTTTCCATTCTTACCATCCTGTGAAGTAGCTACTAGCCTACTTTTATAGATGAGTGAACAGAGAGGCCCTTAAATTAGACAACTGGTAGTGGTAAAAATTCATAGCCAGGCCTATCTGGCTGCCAAGTCCAAGCCTTTCCTACTCCCTTGCTCTGACTCATGAACCATGAAATGGAGAACAGATGAACTTTTTATTCCTTATTTGATTTGTCATAGACTCCTTTCTTAGGAATTATTAAATGGATCCAAATTACGATGATATTCATATACACATAATTGTATGTATGTCAGTACACCTGAATTTGATTTTCATAAAGGTGTTATATGTTAGACTTAGCTATTTCTCAATCACAGCATTTGAGAAAAATGCTCTTTTCTGATAATTTAGAGAAAAATGTCAATTGACAAAATTTGGGTCAGTGATATAGTTTATATCAATTTAGAATAAATAGGAAGAGATATTTCCTACCAAGTGGTAATTTTGGTGTATAGTGAATGAAATCAGCGTCCCAGTTTCCTAGAATAAAATTTATAGGATAAACTGGAACAGTTGTTTAGAAAAGAATGTTTTGGTTAATTTTTCTTACTCATTGAAAGTTAGCTAGAGAAGTTTTAATATTTGTACATAAAATCATTGTAGAAATGTTAGTACACAACTGAATTTCTTATTAATAGTAAGTGAAGCTTATTTTTTAATGGGAAGATGAGCTTGGTGTCATCACTCTAATGATTAACACTTATTTCACAGTTTTAAATATTTATAGTATGTAGAAGAGGTGGGAGGTTTGAAGAAGTATGTGGTACAGACATCTAGTGAATTGCCTACTACCAACACCAACAACCTCTCCACCTCCTGCCTAAGACATTCTGGAAGGTTGTTTTTTTGTTTGTTTGTTTTTGTTTTTTAAGCTGATGTTAGCTTGTTTATATAATTCCTGACTTTTTCTAAAAGGTTACCCCCTCCTGGCCCATGTGGTCAATCAAGGAATATCGGTTAGTTGCTTTCTAGTTAAATGAGATTTACATATATATTTCATTTGCTGTTTCATCCTCCAGCTGTGCTAAGTGGAGGCTTTTTTTTTGGGTGGGGGAATCCTAATTTTTCTCTCTGTATAACCTGCATTTCATTCAGCAGAAATAGTTCTAGGTTCACAGACAAGAAGCAGCTGTCTGAAATATGTTCATCGACTCCGCTGAGTGTCTGCAGTTGCCCAACAAAAAGTTCTTTGATTTGGGTAGTATAAAGAAATAAAAATAGCATTCAGATAAGGTTTTGGCTGCTGTAATAAGAACTTCTGTCTGTAACTTGAAGTCTTGAAATTCATATGTAGTGTAATCTCATGTTAAAATTTGGACAAATTTGAGCCTAAACACCAATGAGACTGTTAATAAGAAGTCTTAAGTGATAATATGCTTACTATTTTTCTCTTGAATTATTTCTTTGATCCTCAAAGGAAAACATTGAATCTTCATCTCAAGGTTGACATGACAAGGGATATATCTCAATACTGTTCACAAGGTGGAAGAACATTGTAATTTTGTGTGTGTGCTGTTTGGTAAAAAAACGATGAATGCTTTAGTTCACCAGAGAAAATCGATCCAAAGAATGAAATGGACAAAACCGGAAACAATGTATATTGAGAATGATATCCCCAAAGACTTTTAGGAACTGTAAAATTGAGTGCAGTGGTATAAAACTATTCACACATCTTATTAGATCCATCTAGGACTGCAAACTGATTGTCTACTTGAGAGACTTGCTGTAAATACTTAGGGAGAAAGAGTGGTGATAAGTCTCTGGCATAACTAAATATTCACAATGGAAGAGTGTATTAAAAGAATAAATTGTATTTCAGTTGGAAATCCAGGTTACTTTTATGATTCTGTTTTCTGAGATCCTTTTCTTGAAAATCATATATCTTCAAAGTTTTCACTTGTGACTGTTCATCCCTGATAGGCACAGAAAAATTAATACGGTTGGGAAAAGCCCTAAACACCAAATTATGACCATTGACAAAACTCATTATTAAAACGTGGCAAATTGGAAATGCTGCCTCCTGCCTGATGACTTTTAGATGAAATGTAATCTTACGTCTGGAATGTTGAATTGAGACGTAGAGCAGATGTCTTAGAGTTATTTATGTGAAACCTTAAGGATCTCTTCAGCTTAGCTCCTCAAGTGTAAAATAAGTGTATTAATTATTTTATGTATTCTTACATAATTCTTAGTTCAGGTTATATAAGAAAGATTGTTCTTGTTCTGAAATTACAATTTGAAAAGTAAGCATTGGGAAGATTTGACCTATTAGTAGAAAGGTCCTAGGTACTTTATAGAGACATATGATGCAAAATGGTATTTTAAGTTAAAGAAGATCTAGGATAATATGATTGCAGTTTTCAAGCATAGTTGAATGTGGCATTTCATGGAAAAAACCTAGGTTGAAAATGTTGTGTAGTCCAGGTAGAAACTTCATGGAACATTTACAGCGTTTTTGAATTTGTGATGTGCTGTACTGTCACTAGTTCCTTGAGATAGGATATACCCTCAGTGTAAGATGTGAATCATTTAGAGGTTAAAGTAGGGGGTGGTGTAAAAAGCAGATACACAGTGGAAGAATAGAGACAATGGTATATTTTTTTTTTTTTTACTAAGTTCTGTCGTCTGTTGGAGTATGGTATGGTGAGTTAATCAAACCTCTCCATGATAATATTATGATCTTATGAATTTTCTCATAGGTCTGAATTCCTCTTTAGTTCTCATATATTGTTTTGCCTTTTTTTCAAGATGGTTGGCAAGGCAGTGGATGCATTTGTTTTGAATGTTGAATGGCTGTTGATCATTTTAATGAAACAAATTTAACGACGTGAATTTTTTTAAAAATTTATTTATTTTTATTTTTGGCTGTGTTGCGTCTTTGTTGCTCTGCGCGGGCTTTCTCTAGTTGCAGCGAGTAGGGGCTACTCTTCGTTGCTGTGCGCAGGCTTCTCATTGCGGTGGCTTCTCTTGTTGTGGAGCATGGGTTCCAGGTGCACGGGTTTCAGTAGTTGTGGCATGCGGGCTCAGTAGTTGTGGCTCGTGGGCTGTAGAGCGTAGGCTCAGTAGTCGTGGCGCACTGGCTTAGTTGCTCTGCGGCATGTGGGATCTTCCCGGACCAGGGCTCAAACCCATGTACCCTGCATTGGCAGGTGGGTTCTTAACCACTGCACCACCAGGAAAGCACAATGACATGAAATTTAATGAAGAGAAATTTTTATACTTTGTGGAAAGTGTCAATGATTTGCTTTCTTGTTTTAAAAAAGATAAAATGAATAAACTTTTAGTTATTATTATATGTTGCCTTTTCAACTTCCTCAGTGATGAATGAAAATGAAAAATTAATCCCAGGGATGACTTTGTTACTAGTCCCAGCTCTTTCACCTTGAGCAAGTTCTGGGACCTTGAGCAAATTTCTTCATTTGGACCTGAATTTCCTCCTCTTTCACGGTTGAACGGATAATCTTTAAAGTTTGTTCTAACTCTAGAAATCTGTGATTTTGAATGAAGAACAAAGTAGGAATTCGAAATAAGTATGAGTATTCCTAAATCAAGTTATTGAGGTTAATAAGAGAAGGAGTTCCACATTCATTGTTTTTAGCAGAATTTTGATGAGGAAGAAAAGAGAGCAAGTTGGTAGAGAAAATATTCCTTACAGAAGTGATGCAAGGAGTTACATCGTAACACGACCTTGTGTGGGATTCAGTAACAGTGAGATTTGTTTGATTCAAGAAAAGGTTTTTCTTGGAGTAAGATAGTGAGTTTTTATATCCTGTCAAAAAGTTCAATTTCTGATAAAATGGCCATTTAAAATCTGTTTATAATAAACTTTTATTCTACATTTCTTTCAAACCCCCAGCATTTTTGCTTCATTACCCACCCACTCCCCACCTCTCCAAACCATAAGAATTGTTTTATTCATTTCCTCTTTAACTGAGTTGTGTGGTTTCTTCCCCAAATTAAGAGTATAGCCAAAAGTTTAAAAATTGTCAGGCTGTTGGAGAAAGAAGATTAAGATTAAGATCAAAGTGTGTCTCCTTTATAATAAGATTTTCCTTTTTACAAATTGTTCTTTGATAAGAGAACAGATTATTAGTAAGACCTATTTCAAAATTTTTTCTTAGAAATATCTTTTACTCAGGATGTTTGTCTACTGTATATTTTTCCAAAAATTAGTGTAACATATTACATGCAGAATTACTTTCAAAATTAAGAAGCCTATTTGATAGAAATGCATTTCTTAATATCTAAACATGTAGACCTTTTTTCATTTGATAGTTTATTTTCATCTAGAACAGTGAAAAGTCTCATAGAACAGTGTCTGTAGAAGAGGAGCTGTCTTCAGTGACAGCCTTCAAGTATTTCATTTATGTTGGAGGGTAGAAATGAACTACTTTTTACAGACGGGTGTGACCACAAAAGTAAAGTTAATTCTTCTCCCTTTCGAAAAAATAAAGTGCATTCAAGCTTACATATGATGTATTTTGACCGAAACCATTAATAATACTTATGGAGATACATTTTTCAAGGGAAAAGAGCCTGTAAGTAAATCATCTATAATTGCCCTAAAAGTTGGAAACAAGTGTTACAGGAGCCTGAAAATGAGGCATTCAGATGTAAATATCTTTGAGAATTCTCAGACTGTGTAAGTAGCATTAAAAATGGTTCCTGTTGATTCTGTTTGATTCTTTTAATACGTGCCAGTAATACCTTTGATCCAGAAAAGGTGTATGTGAATGTTCTTCCAAACACATACATCGTGTAATTCCTGAGTCATGGTCTCACTACCCTTTTAATTTTTCACAAATTAGTCTAAGTTTGTAGTAACATAAAAAGATCTCCTTTGTAATGATTTAAGTTATATCATTTTGGAAGTTTCAGACTGGAACCCTTTGCACCAGTAATGACTTTGGGACTCTTGACATTTAGCTGGATGACTGATCCCAGTGTATAGTTGCCAAGTAAAGGGAAGACCTTGAGGCCTGCGATGTGTAGAATTGCTTTGACTCACTCTGGTCCTCTGGCAGCCGTGCAGCCTGGCGGCAGCAACACCAAATCTATGCACTTGCACGTTTGAAAGCTGCTTTTCTTAGGCTCCCACAGCAGTTTGTATAGAGGAGGAGCCAAAGTAAGATGTCGACAGAGGCTTTCTCAAAAGCAATTCACTTATAAGCTACAAAGAACCCCTTTTAGATTTGGTCCTATCACTACACTCCTCAGACTTCTGTTTAAAGCCTTTGCTGAAGACGTAATGTTAGAGACAGGCCAGATAGGTTTTGTTGTGTTGAAGTCTATTGTAGAGTGTTCTCAAGAAATAGAGCCTTAAAATAATTTAGAGCTAGATGGGCCTCTCCAGAGCCTGATAGAGCAACCAGAGATTCAGAGGTTAGGTCATTTAGCCAAGGCATGCCCCTGCTTAGAGTCAGTATTTGAATCCACGTGTTTTTTTTGTTTTTTGTTATTTTCCCCAGACTTTCACTTAGTGTGTATTTACTGTGTCAGGAATATGGCCCTATGAGTACTAAGGAATAAACATTAAAGTAGTAACAAAAAGGACACTTTTAACTGTAGATTAGAAGTTAAAGAGAAGTGTTACTTTCTCCAAATCTGACAGGCAGACCACAGATAAAAGTTTTGGACCCTGGAAACTGCAACTGATTCAGAGCTGAAAGAATGTGTGGTCTGTATATACTTACTTTTTGAGGTATGAGAGGTAAAAAATAGCAGTTTTGAGGGAAATTAGAGCTTTTCTTAAGTAATATAAGTTAGCCTGTGCACTTCTGTTTACCCTGCGAACTTCTGTTTCTCAACTATCACTTTTTGAGCACCTGTTGAGGAATTGGTATCTCCCCAGCTGGTGAAAGTTTAAGGACCATGCCAGTGGGGAGCAGAGACAGAGAGGCAGCTCCTTCTACCCTCTCAGTAAACAATAACGGTTCCCACTTTAATAACTGCTGGGTCTGCTCCCTGGTCTCTTGGTCCCCTCTTCAAAATCACTGATGTAAATTTCTCCACAGAAGCTGCTTTGCACCCATCCCGCTATATTTTCTTTGATGATCATGAAGAAACTCACAGCTCTAACACTCCTATTTGCCCTTCATGCACATCTGGGCAGCATTTACCATGTGGACCTTTTATTTTAGTTTTTAAATTTTATTATTTATTGATTTATTTTTAAGATTTAATTTTTATTTATTTTTGGCTGCGTTGGGTCTTTGTTGCTGTGCACGGGCTTTCTCTAGTTGTGGCGAGTGGGGGCTAGTCTTGGTTGTAGTACGCAGGCTTCTCATTGCGGTGGCTTCTCCTGTTGCGGAGCACGGGCTCTAGGCGCCCGGGCTTCAGTAGTTGTGGCTCGTAGGCTCTAGAGCACAGGCTCAGTAGTTGTGGTGCACGGGCTTAGTTGCTCCGCGGCATGTGGGATCTTCCCAGACCAGGGATCGAACCCATGTCCCTTGCATTGGCAGGTTGATTCTTAACCACTGCGCCGCCAGGGAGGTCCCCATGTGGACCTTTTAGATTAAAAGTGAAACTGTAGTACTTTAAGAAGAATTTAATGGAAACATTCCATTTCTGTTTGAGGAAGAATAAAAAGGCAGTGTGAGATAGTGGAAAGGGTTCTAATTTTGTGATTAAGAGACCTGTATTTTCACTCTGCCACTAAGTTATTTGGTGAACTTGATCTAACCTTTGACCCCTGTGGATCTTGTTTTTTCCTCATCTGTAAATTGGAGGACACAGTGACCTCCAAGGAGTGGATTTTGGATTTGCAGTCCCTGTCAATTCTATAAAAGGAAGCATCTCATTTTTAGAAGAGTAGCTCCTTAAACAGAAATTATACTATAAATTAAATATGACACCCAGGAACAGTAGTAAGAAATGCAGAATTTTCCTAAAGATGTCAGATACAACTTGTGAACAATTCTTTTCTGAGTCAAAACTTTTCATCAGTGAGTATGATGCTCTCCAAATAAGTTAGTCATTTCTGTTTTCCAATGTGGGAATCTGAAAATATCTAGATAATTAGAAGCTTTAAAAAATATTTATAGAGACTGCTTCCAAAGGCAAAATATTGCATCTATAACTAGGAAAATTTAGATAGATATGGAATTCATCTGTTTAAGTCTACCCCTAAACTGTTATCTGAATTATCACATACTAAACCTATGAACACTTAGGTACCTCAGCCTTCTACTTTACCTCAATTATGTGTTTATATCACTTTAATTCTTTTCATTAATTTCATTTTAATTGGTCATAACTTGTGTTTCTGCCACCTCTAATGGTAAACCAGGGCCTTTGCAGCTTGTACAAAGGCTTTGCTGGAAACCCTGCTAATTTCTAAATACCAGATATAGTGTATTTAGACCAAGTGAATTTGTTTTCATATAGCGTAGAGCAGATGTAATAGTAATTACTGTCCTCATATAATGATGCTAATATTTTATTGTTATCAACTGAAGTGAATGATAAAAGGATGTTAAATTGGGTCTCCTTTCTAGCTTATGTATGCTGTCGTTACAGGTCCTGGAACACTTAGAAGATAACTGGGCCCTTTTTTATTCTCTGTGATGGTGGCAGAGGTTCAACTTGAGTTATAAAATCAATATTATTAGTCAGAGGTGTGTTTTTTAAAAAAGATTATATGTTATCCACCAGCTCAGATTACTAATTGGTGAGGAAACGCTGTAAGGGATGGCTGTTTCCTCATATAGAGTAGCTGTCTATTTTTATTGAGATATAGTATTATATTAGTTTCAGGTGTACAACATGATTCACTATATAAGTGTGTGTATGTATATGTAGTAAAATGCTTATTATCACAATAAGTCTAGTTAACATTCATCGCCACACATAGTTAGAAATTTTTTTTTTCTTGTGATGAGAACGTTTAAGACCTTCTCTCTTAGAAACTTTCAAATATGGAATTTAGTATTATTAACTATAGTTACCATGCTGTACATTATATCCCCAGGACTTATTTATTTTATAACTGGAAGTTTGTACCTTTTGACCACCCAAAGTAGCTTTTCTTTTCTTTTTTTTTTTTTTTTTTTTCAAAGTAGCTTTTCTAAAGATTACTTCATAGCACTGAAATGTAAGCAGAGAAACTTTATAAAAATATCCACTAGGTGGCACTTTATATTTGTGTTTAGAATTAGCCCTGCAGCATTCCTGACTAAAGGGTATCATTGAAACAGAAAATGTCTTTCTTTGAAGGTTGGGTGTTCGTGAGTATCTGGACTTATATGAACTTTAAAATAATCCTAAAGTGAAAGGTTTTTATCAGTGATTTTGTCGTATCGCCCACTCATTGTAAGGAAAGTTTCTACAACATCCCTGACATGTTCTCAAACACATGATGTTGGTAACCTGTATTAATAACATGGGGAAGCCTGCTTTCCTAACCAGTTTTTTCTTAATTTTATAAAAAAAATCAGCAAGCATAGAAAAAATTGGTCCTCTATTAGAATAGCCATCAATTAGAAAATAATGTATGTTTTCTGCCACATACAAGACATTGTGCTTAAAACAGATATAAATTTTATATTTGGTATGGTTCCAAAGTTCCTTTTAAGATAAGGTTGTAAGAAGCACTGGCCTGATTCTATGGAAGATTTTTGCTATTTGAGTTAAGCTTTCAAATAGTTAATTATTAATACGCTAATAATCTTATTCTGCATAGTGCATACAAATTTATGAATGATTTGGCTAATCTCTGTTTAGCCAATTAGTATTTTTAAAAGCTTATTCTTTATGAAAGCTTACAGTATACCCCAGTGTTTTCTTACTTTCGGTTTTTGAATTATTTTTATTTATTAAAAACTTAACAAAAATTAGAAAAACTCAATCCTGTTATATAGAGATAATAGTGTGAACAATTCAGTGTTCATTCTCCCAGGCTTCTTTTTTTTGTCTATGCGTATATAAGCATATTTATTATGTCGTATTTTTATAAAAGAGAAATTTTAATCTTCTTATGTCTCATGAACCTGTTCCTTATTTTTTTCATTTAACAGTTTATCTCAAATATCTCTTCATGCCAAGAAAAGGATTTTCATGTTGTTCCTTTTAAACTAATCTCCCACTGTTTATATTTTGGTTTTCCCCCAGTTTTTTCTACCCATAGAATTTTGAAATGCAGAAGTATTCCTTTACTTGTAATATTTACTGATAAGAGCACTAGATTAAAGCAGCGTGGGTCAACTTAGCATAGCATCTGTTTATAAGTTGTGGCATCTGTTTATAAGTTCTCAGTGTTGAATGAATTTGTTACTTTTTTGACTATATGAGGTTAATGATTAGTAGTTGTTAATTGTAGTTTATTTTAATTTGATTTGAAGGCTTATATTCCGTGACTAATCATAACGATGATAATAATAGCAAACTCTCATATACACTTACTCTATGCAAGGTTCATACATATACACTTACTGTAAGCAAGGCAGTACACTAAGCAGTTTATATATATATATATAAAGAAATTGGTTTAACCCTCACAATGTGGTAGGACTGTTGTTCCCCTTTGTATAGATGAGGATGCTAAGGCACAAAGAGGTTAGGTTACTTGCTCCAGGTAACACAGTTAATTATTTGTTGATCGAGGTTTATGAATCCAGGAAAAAACAAGAGTCCACACTGTTAACCTTTCTGCCAAACCACGTGAAGCACTAGATGTAGCCAAAGTGGAATTAGGCAGGATGGTCTGGGATTTCTTTCAAAATTGTATTTAAGGGCTTCGTTAAAAAAAAAAAAAAAAAAAAAAAAAAAAAAAAAAAGACTAGAAATCTAAGTGGCTTCTTTAAAATTGATATCAGTATCATCAAATTTTCTTACTGAATATGATACTGGACATTGTAAAGTTCTCAATAGAGATTAGAGTTATGCTACCTAGCAAATATTTTGTGAAGATGATACAAATATACATAATTTTTAACTTGTTTGGAATTTATAGACCATGGTAATAATTTAATGTATATTACCCTAAATTTAGGCTCATGGAATTTTCTGAGCTTTGATTCAGGGCAGGCATTTAAAGCAGAAAGTCTGGTAGCAATGAATAGCACCAGTAAGATAGTCTGATCTGAGTCCCAGGGATCAAGGAAGGCTGGGAGGAACAAGTGTAAAGTAGAGCGTAATTTAAGATTTCAAATGCTTCCTGCTGAGCCCATAAATGTTACTGTGCCCAGAATGCCATCACTGACAAGCGAGTCCTATTTTTGGATGATAGAGGGCTGAAGAAGCCAGACTTGCTCATTGGCCACATGAGACTGTTTGGTTCTGAGGAAAGTGTAGAAAAGTGGTTCGCAGAGCAGAGTTGAAGGGTGGCATAAATGAACACATCTGGCTTCCCTGTTTTAACTAGAACTAACCCTGAGCAGACTCATTTACCTCATTTACCTCAAGGAGTGTGTGTTCCCAAGGCAATAGATTATGAAATCCAAATAGGATCCCAGAAGCCAAGGAGTACACGTGGTGGTAGACATGCAAAAAGCAAGGGGGAAGTGGTTTCCAAGTAAAATGAGAATGTTGATTGGCCTGACTCTGGCGACAGAACCAAATTACGAAAACATGAGGACTTGCTGCACCTGAAGGAGGCTGGGTTTGCAGTCAGAAACCGCTAAAACCACTATTTATCTCATGTTTATAGGAGACCATTTGTGATTCTATTGAAGTACCAGGTCTTACTATACCAGTTTGATGGGTCCTATAGGAGCTGCTGCACATGTAAATAAGGCAGGTACTCATGTTTCAACTTCTATGTAAGTGATTATTCAGTTCTGACAATGAAAAAAAAGTAGAGATTACAATTCCGAAACGAATTAATTTCATTAATTGAACAAGTTGGGTCTTTGTCACTCTTCAAATAACTGACTAGAGGAAGCATGATTGTAGCGCGAATAAATAATGCTTTAGAAACCTGTTTTGACAAGGTTAAATCAATTTAGATATCGCATATGTAATCAACACAGATAGACGTGGAAATATTAACTGACATAGAAGTTTTATGACATAAGGGTTAATGGTCAGAGGTTCATAGAAAATATTCAAGCTGACCAAGGACGCCTTAAGAATATAGTGTAGGTGAGCCTTGCATATTCCTGAAAATGGAAGGGGTGGGGTTGGGGTGATGGAGGTGTTAGTGAATGCAGTCATTCATGGGCTCTTCATGTGGGGAGAGCCCTATGAAGCTTGAGTTTTAGGGAGTTTAAATTATCTTTGTGAATTTTTATATATAGGGTTTATTTAGAGCAGTGATTCTCAACTGGCGGGGGTGGGGGGACGGGGGGGCGGGGCGGTATGGATCATAGTACTCCCTCCAGCCCCTCACCTCGGGAGTGTTTGGAAAGTTGTGGGACATTGTTTTTCTCAGCGATTGGGGAATGTTACTACCTGAGATTGAGGATGGGGATGAAAGGATGGGAAAGGAGCTAAGATGTATGTTGACTCAGCAGGGAGTGAAAACAGTCTTGCCTAGTAAAGACCTGTCCCACACAAAATGCCAAAAGTATCCTCACTAAGAAATGCTGATTTAGAGTAAAGGATATTCCTGTAAGTTGAGCAGAACCATATAAGTAATTGGAAGTTTCTCCTCTTCCGACTCAGAGGATGCATGCCACATACATAAAAAATAAGGTGGATGGTACTATAATCCTGTAGAAATTCTGGAGGTTTCTACACTTACTATTTTATTAAGTTAAATTATCTTGTGGATACTTTTACTCAGCTGCTTAACTGAGGGTAAACTTTTATCTCCCAGTCTTCAGAGTAAAACTAACAGCGGGGATGCTGTAGATATAAATGCCCCAAATCTAACACCTGTTGGCTATAAAAGTCAATCTAGATCATAGAGGAGGCTGCACCTATAGCTACACCTAAAGCATGTTCTCAGCAGCTACTGATCACGTAATCAAATGTAAAATAAAATGACACATGTTCAGCATTCTTCATAACAGCACAGTGTAATGAAATCCAAAAGATAATTTGTAGTTAGTGAGGAGAAAAATCAAGCTTTATAATCGTACTACAGAAAAAAACTAATTTTGTCCCTCTCTTTTTAAAAGCAGATGTTGAATAAATTCTTGAAGGTGTTAGGAACATGGATGGGGGGTGAGCAGGGGGTTGAAGGAAGGAAAGAAGCCTTAAGTTGCTAGGAACCTCTCATAAGGAAGGAACATTTACTAGCTTTCTTTCAGTGTTTTATGTTACTGAGATTACAGATGATTCACTATGATTTCTTGAGCCATTTCTGACATTTGTCTGCAAGTTTAGTTATTTCTAGGACAGTTTGTTCTTTTGTCTGTCATTTACTGGATGCATTCTTTGTAGTCAGTATGCTTCAGTCAAGTGTGGAAGACGTGAGAATTTCTATCCAAGGTGATAAAGTTGCAGTAGCTGTGTGAATAAAATACGGCGGGGCCCAGGGAACACATTCTAGCAAACCAACTCTGGCGTTTGATCACAGTATGGAAATCACTTCCATTACCTGGAAATGAGACAGAACAACGTCTCTACTCTCCCACTAGACCCACAGCGGTGGTTAATAAGCTAGGTGGCCTCTGGGATAAATAGACAATGGAATTTTTAAATTCACTCTTAATTAGCATATGGTATGTTGAGAGCCTGCTATATTTCTCTGTATGTAGTCAAATGCATGCTTCACGTCTTAATATTCTAACTATAAAACCTTCTACAGTAATTGAATTACAGACAAAAAGGCCCATTTGCTGTGGTTGCAGTCATTATGTAGTGAAGCAGTTAATTTTGAGCAAGTGTGAAAAGATGTCACATGGTCGCAGACAGAATCAGAAAGAGAAAATGACTTTCCACTGCAGCTTATTGATTTGGTACCTCAGAAGCCTGCTACTTTGTTCTCTATTAAATTACATTTAAAATATCTGATTTTAAAACACCTTATTGGCTTTCTTTTTTGTTTATAATACATGTCGAAAACACTGAAAAGCATGAAGACAAAAATGGAAATCACCCTCAATGCATATACTACTCCATATCCATTGTGAACACAACATTTTGATGTTTATCCTTCCAGTGTCTTTTCTATGTATAGATACACTTCTACAGATTGTTTTCTTCTAAATTAGAATCATGGGGTATAAATGTTGCTATAAATGCATTTAAGGAAAGGTGGGGTTTTTTTGTTTGTTTGTTTAATTTCTTGATTACCTAATTTCTATGCCCTTTCTTGTTGAGAGTTTTCTTCCTATTTAGTGTTTTATTTGTATTTCACAAAGATGGTGGGATTCAGGGTTTGATGCGCTCTGGAGCTGTACATTTTAGAAATATATGCTTTTTTATGTGTGTTCCCTATATATCTGTAAAATCACTGCCATTTCGTAAGGATGGGAGGCAAAGTTTTCTTTTTCAGGGAAAAGAAAATGGCTATTTTGCTAGGGTATTGTAAGGATTTATTAACGACAACATTTGCCTGATGCTGATAGAGTGACATGATTATCGTTCCTTAATTCTGCTACCTATCATGTTACTTGCAGATACTGTGAGTCACTGTGTGTTCACATGCTTAGGTGGTTAATGCTACTTTCAAAGAGTCTCAAAAGTTAGATTTGGCTTTTGGGGTCATGTTCAATCAAAATCATATTTTATGAAAGCATGGAATACTTTACTATCCAAGTTCAGATAGCAGTTCTCTGGTATCTATCAATATATCAGCTCTACACTTTGGGAGTGTATGTATATGTGTATGTGTGTATGCGTGTGTGCGTGTGTGTGTGTGTGTGCGCGCGCGTGCGTGAACTTTAAAAGCATAGCTCTTTTCCATGGAAGGTGTTCTTTTTCTCATTGCCTGAAAAAATCCTATTGTTGTAATGGGGGATTTTAACCTAGGATTACAAATCTTTCTTAGCATTCAGTTAGATACTACTGTTTCTCTCTACTAATTGAGCTTTAAGGGTTATTAATTACCAAAGATAAGAGCTTAACTCCATAATTTTACCATGTTAATGTCTCTTGTTTCCTCCTTATATTAAGAGATCCACAACCAATAGCTGTTGAAGTTGAGAAAATATTTTTGAATAAATGGTACAATGCTATGGTATTTATCTCCCCTGATTGTTTAAAATGGACCATACAGACACTAGGAATATTTTTATTGTTTTAAAATAGACTTGCTTCATTATTAAAGCCACATATTGCCATTAGACTTTTGCTGAAATAGAAAATGAAGGTTGAGAATGGATTTCATTTTAAAACCTTAAACAGGGTTTAGGTTTAAGGTCCTCAAACTTTTTTCTCATAGTTGTAATTGTGTTTTACTGAGATAATGGTCCCTGTCCAAGGAGATGCTGAATGACTCTCCAGGACAGTCCGACATCACACAGGTGGTCAGGTGGATGCCGTTACTATGACAAGTCCTCATATCGTCAGAGCAGGCAGAACTCTCCCAGGCAGCAGCAGTGGCAGAGCATAAGCAGCTACTTCTAGGCTGACGGCTAAAAGCTAATAACTCACACGATTGAATTTCAGGGAACATTTTTCCCATATTTGGGAGCAGGGGTGCCTAACTGAACTATCAGTGTCAGCTGTGAACAGTGAGAAAAATGCTTTTCCAAGATCAAAGGCAGATATTGTACTTGGAATTTGTTCAAGAAGAGTAACTTTGCAATTACAGATATACTTTTAACTGCAGTATCTTGTTATCTGTCTTCAAAGGAAAACTGCTTGTTGATAGTTAGGCTACTTCCTGCCTTTAATCTTTTTTTCTGACTATGGACAAAGGGCAGGGCAGGGGGGGGCAGCGGCAGGGGGAAGCAGTACCACAGTAGTGGTGATCCTTTTTTATGAGTCGTTTTAAAACACCCGCAACTGATTTAGGCATTTTAGAAATTAAAATTGGCTCTGGTAGAAATGCAGTTCTAATTCTGTGGTAGGGTCACTGCAAATGGCTTCCAGATAACTTCCTGCCAGATCAGGTCAACGACGTAATCTTCAGAGAAAAAGGAGAATGGAAAATAAGAATTTACGTGCTTTAGGAGCCAGGCCCTTATATAGATTGATAGGAGGCTACCAAAGTGGAGAAGCAAGTTTTAAGAAATAGGAAACCGTCCTGACAGGAGACAGTATCCGACAGGGTAAAGATACTGATTTGTCAGCTTGACAGGTTCTTGTTGCTGGAACTGGCGTAAAGCTGCCTCGATCCGCTTAACCAGAGGGTATTTAATCAGGTGCTTGCTACAAGGAATGTTGAAGGTGGTAATTTGGGTCCACATTAGCCTAGTTGCAAAGTCATACTTGAACAACCTAACCAAGATGATTTTTCTAAAAGAAATTGGAGGGAGGAAAACTCATCCAGGATTGAAACTCATCAAAGTTTGCTGAAAATTACGTGTAAAAGAAACACCATTTCCTTTCTTTCTCAGCCTTCATTTTTCTTCATCCACTCTCGCCAGTGATGCATCTGTAAGAGGATAATGCAGGTTGTCCTGCCATGAGTAATGGATCCTGATTTCCACTTTTCTGATTGCTTGCTATCTGCTGTAAGTAATGCCTTACAGAAATACTCCCTGTGTCCTAGAGCATTTTGACTAATACTGTGTTTTGGGCAAAAGTCCCCCAAACCATGGAATCCTTCATTCAACTTTCCTGATTTTTGTCTTTATTGATTGATTTTCAGTTAACTCTCAGTGCAGGTTTTTGCTCTCCTACATTTTGCGGCCACTAGGTTTTTTTGTTGGTGTGTACTTTTTCTTTGAGATATTTTATTCTTTCAAATAGCAAGGAACCTGGAGAATTGTAAGTTGCTCAAACAGATAATTTCTTGGCTGTTTCATTCTGCAGTGATTTCTTTCATTAGGATAATAGAATAAAATTGCCTTTTAGAAGCTTTTCCTATATTGATCCAGTTCATTTCATAGGCTGAAAGTGGAGGAAGAGAAAGAAAGAGTTCTTTCTATTATTTGATTGTAAATAAACCTGGCAATTCTGAATTTTTTAAATGGTGGTTTTCTCATTTGTCTTACTAATAATACAACTTTAAAGCAATCTCAGGTTTGTAATTCAGTAAACAACAAACCAAAATACCCTAATAATAATGATAATAATTTGCTCAAAAGGGACCAAACTTTATACCAACTCAGAGAATAAGAAGATTTAATTTTAAACCCAACTTTTTGTGAACTTACATTTACAGATCTTTAAATTGATGGGGTTGGTCTGTGATTTCTAAGGTCCCTTTCAGTTCTAATGTGCAGTTTGATTAGCCAACCCAAATTTATACCTCATAGAATCCAGTGTCTAGAAACAACCATGAGAAATCTTCTGGTTTCCCTCTCTCCATTTTAGCAGTAGTAGAGTCCAATTTTTATATAAGAATAACCATTCTTCCCCCCACCCCTGTCCCCTTTTTTTTTTTGTGGTACGCGGGCCTCTCACTGTTGTGGCCTCTCCCGTTGCGGAGCACAGGCTCCGGACACGCAGGCCCAGCGACCATGGCTCACGGGCCCAGCTGCTCCGCAGCACGTGGGATCTTCCCGGACCGGGGCACGAACCCGTGTCCCCTGCATCGGCAGGCGGACTCCCAACCTCTGCACCACCAGGGAAGCCCTGTTCCGTTTTTAATGTGTTTAAAAGAATTTCATCTTTTTTGATGATAGGTACCTGGCCAGTAATTTCTGACTGCAGTATGTTTAGGGAGCATTCCAGACAGGACTTGAGAATTATAGTTACAGAATTTCCAAAGTTCAGTAGTGGTTGTGGTCCAGATACTGTCACATTTATGAATGAAGTAGTTATAGCTCTTGCACCTGTTGCACCTCCCACGTACTTTGCTTTATCCTACCCAGGGTGTGAGGTTTGTAGTAACAGAGGAGAAATTAGGATTTAGGGATCCATATAACTGTTTAGTAGCAGAGATACCTCTTAGATGAATCTCAGAGTTTTTGAAAGTTTTTATAACATATGGACTCCAGGATTTTTGGGGAATACTAAGTAAAGCAAGTTTTAGTTATGAAATACTTAACTAATCAGCCAAAGAGTTGGCGGGAGGGGAAGGTCACTCAACAAAATATTTATCTGGATTCTGTCTGTCAATATTTACTTCTTATATAAAAATCATTCAGTGAACTGAAGGATATTTAATAATACAACTCTTATAAACTACCGAGGTAAGGCAATGATTTAATTGTGGTGCAGGCTCATAATGCTAATTACAGGGAAGTTAAACTGTACTCAGTCACTTTAGCAGTACATGGGTGCATGTCACTTGAAAAAGAAAGTCACAGGTTAAAGCTGACAAAGGTAATCATCACGTGTTTTACTTCTGAGGCCCTCTTGATCTTCAGAGGACTCAATAGGAGCCTTTTTAGTTTAATCCCATTTTAAGAAATGCATGGCGACAACTGCAGAGTTTATCATTTTCCCAAATGCTTCTAGAGCCATCCATGTACGGACAAGAAGTATTGAACAGCAGTGTAGTATGGCAGCTGGACCACTTGAGTCTGAATCCCGGTGTCCATTGTACCAGTTTCCTGGCTGTTAGCCTGGGCCAGTTTCTGTCTGGGCCTCAGCTGCTTTATCTGTAAAATGTGGATAATTAGGCTTCCTACTTCATAGAGTTGTTTTGAGGATTAAATGAACTAATGATTGTAGTTAGAATAGTGTCCTGATGCATGATTAAGTCCAGAAAGAAAATGATAAAAGACATACTTTGTGCACATGAAAATTCTGTTTTCAGTTTTAAATTACAAGTCTTTCCTTATTTACAATAAAAATGTAGTTAACTAAATTGAAAGTAAATGTCTGAAATGGAAGTGTTTATTATTGTTTCTATTACACAGCATTCTTTTTGACTTTGTAAATCCTAAATATTAGGTGTAACGTATTTAAATGGATATATGATGACTAGATTTCTATTACTATAAACCTGTGGTAATTTTTAGGTAGAAAAGTAAACATTTTAAACTGTCTGGAAGTTAGGTGTTGAAAGAATAGTGACAGTGGTTGCCTGGTCTTGTCACAGTTAATAATTTAGCACTTTCAGTGGTGAAGGACAGCCCCCTTTGTCTACTGTTCATGTATTAGGTACCTGTAATTCCCCATTAATCTTTGCATCACCAGGGAGCTCTTCAGTGTTCCAGCTCGTTCCCCTCTTGGCACATGAATGGTTTGGATTGATGTGAAGAGACCCAGGATTTAAAGTCTCAGATTTAGCCACATTTATTACCTGTCTGAGCTGCATATTGTGGTGTTCAAATTTTCCAGTGTCATAGGCAGAGTTTTGCTCCAGATTCTCCAGGCTTATGTGATTATTAATCAGTGCAAAAGTAGGGCAAAGGTGATTTAATCCTAACCGACCTGTTAGCAATCTGAATCTCCTGGTCTTTGAGAGTTTAACATCTCCATAAAAAAGCATAAACTCAATTATTAATAAAGTAAAAAAAAGTTACTAGGGGCCTCCATGGCCTTGATTTGAAGCTATTAGAAATTGACTTTTTCTTTTAAGGGAAAAAAATGCTTCCTATACACTCTAAAAAGATGTTGGGAAGTCTTATTTAAAAGTTGGAAGAGTTATTTTTCCTTAATATGGAATTCTAAGAAGCACATGGAAAATGTTTAAAATGTCAGTAATTAAAAGCAACTTAATGAAGATATACAAAATTCAAAATTGTATTCAATTTTCAAATTATAGAATCCAGTGTTAATTAATGGTAGAAGGGATTGTCATAGACTGTGAGAAAAGCAATGTGGGAAGAAATATACAAAACAGCTATTGTATTTTTTAAAGACCTACCTATACAGGTGAATTGTCACCAGTGTAAATGCTGTGTGAGGGGCTGTGAAAGCTGATTTATTGTGTCTTTTATCTTCCTGGTAGGAGATGAGAGAGGGGAAGGAAGGCCTATATACAGGAGAGGGGGGACTCTGCAGTGCAGCCTGGTCTCAGCTGGAGACATCGAGGCAAAAATCATAGCAGAGAATGGTAATAATGGGTCTTCAAGGTCATCTAGACCAAGGTTCTCATGCTTGAAGACCTTCCACAGTTTTCCTACTTAATCAATTACTAATTTTGTCCTTGATTCGGGTCTGGTTTTGAATCTTTCTCTTTTTGTGAGGTGAAAACCAGGACTAGATGCTGGGCCTCCTCACTCTGAATCTGCTACTATTACTGGTTCCATAGTTCCTATCTTCTCTCGATGCAAAAACTCTACAAGCAAGAGAAAAATGAATATGAGAAGCATGAAAATATTACTACATTTTACACCTGTCTCAGATCATCATTGACCAGTTTCTGTGTGAATGCCAACAAAATTCCAGTTCTGTGTTCCCTTAAGCATCACTTTTTCCCATAAGGTGCCAGCCAATTCTTCTTAAGTCAAACCTGAGGTTTCAGGAATAGCCACCCACCTGACTTCCTTCCAGCTACCTCATCCTTTGGAAAGTTGCAGACCCTAACCCAGTCTTAAATAACAAGACAACGAGGATCTGAATAGTTGTTTGCAGGATCTTTTCAAAGGGCTGTTTTTGCTGGTGCCCAGAGTAAGAGAAGCCCGGTGAGAGCTGGCAAAGTTTGCAGTGACAGGGAAATCCCAGAACCTGTAGTTCACCCCTGGCAGTGCCCTCAGTGATGTGGGTAAGTTTAGCCTTTAGTTAAAGGGTTAACACTGGGACAAATTGAGATCATCAAAGTGAATAAAGAGAATTGTCTGAATTCTCCAATGTCTGTTATAATTGCCAAGTATCTGGGTGCCGAGAATGTCTTATTATTGTGTACTAAATATTCCCTAATCGTTTGGACCATGTCTATTGCACTCTATTGTGTGCTATCTAGTTCCTAAATTGTTTCATTATTATATAGACCTTATCTCAACAACAAGTCCTTTATTGGTCCAACTCATCTTTTATAATCAGTGTCATCTATCTTAATCCTAGTGCATTAGTAGGTCCTTAAAAGGTTGATTTGGGATCAGGAGGTCTCCCTAGAGGAGCAACATAAGAGCTGAGAAGGAATTTGCTTACCTCTCAGGAACAGATTTGGTAGTCACTGAATCCAGACAGCTGGGATAGCGCTGCAAGCAGAATTCTGTGACTCCTCAATGAGGCTTACCTTCCATTTTGAGAAATGCTTTAATAGGATATAAATAATGTGCCTGATATTTTCTGTTAGCTTGTGACTTTGGGTACACATCAGACAATGACAGGTTTTATTTATTTTTTTCCCTAAAATCGGGGTGAGCAAGCATATTTTATTTACTCCAGTTGGTTCTTTTTCAAATTCTTGCCCAAATTTACTTTTATTCTAAAACTGTATATATTATTACATATTTTAAAATCCAGTAAATAATTGGACATATATAAAAAACCTCTTTTTGTAATAAATATGTTCTGAATTTTTGTTTATACTTAAAAATATTTGCAATAACCACAGGAAGTCTTATGCTTCTCTAGGATTATATGGCAGATTTGTAGTGCCCTTCCCTTACATGTGTTGCTCGTGGAAATGACAAGCTTTCATGGTATGTGTTAAACTGTAACCTGCCTATTGTGTTCAACGTAGAATGCTGAGTTGAGTTGAGAAATCATGTTGTTTGTTCCACCCTGCCTCTCAGAATAATTAGATGGAGACGCACGTGCTCTCCATCAGTAAAGCATATTTGTTTTGAAAGACACAGCACTCGTGGGCTATCAGTCATAACTACTTCTGAGAGCACTTTAGGAGCTGCAACATCAATATTTACAAAATGCAGAGTGAAGCAAAGTACACTGAGTCACAGATACATAAGCTTTCTTGTTCCCTGATTCCCTCCCTTCCCCAATGTATGTAGTATGTCTAAATCCATACAAAGGACTATTTTGAAATATGACTGGAAATTTGGGAATTCTCTAGCTAAGTAAATGCTAAGGCACTAAAAAAGTGCTTTAAAAGGCTTATGAAATGGATTACTTTTCCTCTCAAAATAAATGTATTGACTGAAAGCTAAAATCAGTGA
The DNA here is from genome assembly GCF_963924675.1 of Phocoena phocoena. NCBI lineage: Eukaryota > Metazoa > Chordata > Mammalia > Artiodactyla > Phocoenidae > Phocoena > Phocoena phocoena. The sequence continues at coordinate 91,726,808 of NC_089222.1, read as the reverse complement.
TGCAATTAAGTGGAAGAAAGTAGTCATGCTTTGGGATTAAAGTCAGAGCCTTTAGGCTGTGTCCCTGTTTTGCCCCTTGATGACATTGGAAAAATTATGTAAATCTGAGGCTCCTCTTACTCAGCTGTAAAGTGGGCTTAATTATACCCACTTAACAAGATTGTATAATATTAAATAAATTAATATATGCAATACATGCTTTGCAAGTTACAACGTGGTTCATGATTGGGAAGTAGCAATTAAAGTAGCCAGGAGGTATTTAGAGCAACACTGATTTTTCTTATTAGAAAATATATTTAGAACCTATTAGTGAAATGTACCCAAATTTCATATTATAAAGAGCTTTATTATAATAATCAAAACAGAATTTCTTACATGTGTCCGCAAAGTAACTTCCATCTTTGAAAAAAGAAGGTGTAAGAAAAAGTACTGTGGGCATATGGGTAGCACTGTGTAGCCCCTGTTGTTGACTGTATATTCTGCCATTAACTCTTGCTGCTGTGACAAATCACTATGTGGATGAGTGAGGCAAACTCCCTCCTGCTTGCCCACTCTACATAATGCCGTTCATGTAAATATGGAAGGTCTGGTTAGATACTCGTTGCAAAGTACTATGGAGATTCCAGGTTAAAAGGAACTGAATTAATGAGAAATGGTCTTAGTAGAGTTAAGAATCTTGTTTAGGGGCAAAATGACACTAAATTTGAAAATTCAATGCTTGAAAGATTGCTTCTCCCTAAAATCAGCTAATGCCATGCCTTAATGATGTAGAAGAGCTTCTTAAGTGATTTTCCAGGTTTATTTGGTTTATAATTTTTTATAGAGGAGCTTTTGTTTTCTTTTTTTTTTTTTTTTTTTCTGTATGCGGGCCTCTCACTGTTATGACCTCTCCCGTTGCGGAGCGCGCAGGCTCAGCGGCCATGGCTCACGGGCCCAGCCGCTCTGCGGCATGTGGGACCTTCCCAGGCCGGGGCACGAACCCGTGTTCCCTGCATTGGCAGGCGGACTCCCAACCACTGCGCCACCAAGGAAGCCCTTGTTTTCTTTATAGTATAACGCATTGCCTTTTTATTTAAATAGGATGCTAGAGGATAAAAATTCGGCCAGCAGAGGGAGCAGACTTATGTAAATTAGGTTGTAAGAAAAATATTACAGGATGCTTCAGTAAACATGTATTTTGTGGGCAATGTCCATTCTCATACTGTGCATTGAGAGAAAAATGGAAGGAAAGAAGACTGGATTTAGGGTCATCCTAAAACATCTAGCCATTTATATTCTCACTTTGGTAGTTTTCAAAAGGGAAAAAACGCAAGCAAATGGTATGCAAATAGGAACTTGTTTTGTTAATTCTATGAAGTGAAGAACTTTTTAAAACAAATATGAATTTAATACATTTGGTAAATTAACAAAAGCTTTCAGTACTTGGCACTGAAGTTAGAGCACATTCAGACCAAACATTTAAAGGACTATAACACCTGAAAGGAATATAAATGGAATGTATAATGCTCTGAACAGGGCACTGTTATGACTGAATCAGCAAATAAGCACTTTTGTATCTTGTGTATTAAGTCAGAAAATTGGAATATATTTAAGGAAAAAATTTCACCAGGTGTGAAGCAAGTATAAAACAAGTGGTTTTCTGCGTAACTCTAAATGGAAACTATAAATGTATCATAGCTCCCTATGTATTCTAATTAATTTCCTTGGCATATGTGCAGTCTGATATAACATCATTAAGTTAATGCATTTTCAAGCACTTTTCATTAAATACATAATATATTCAAGACAGTAGTCCAAGCATTTGGGAATATAGAGATAAGGAACGTCCTACCTTCTTAAAATGTGTGATCTGGTCAATGACAAGTTAACTCAATTCCAGTGTGCCACAGTGTAAAGCAGGTGGGCATTGCAGAAGCTAGGATAAGCTGTTTCAGTAAACACTGTAACTACTAAAATAAGAAATACCAATTCTTTTTTACATTGTGGAAAAATAGTTTTGCTTTGTAACCATTAAGACTGAGAAGTTTTGCTTTATTAAGTAAACTAAATTTAACTGTAACTTAAGATTATTTGCCATCTTTTTAGAGTAAAGAACAGTAGCTTAGGAAAAAGAAATTTCCATCTAGAGGTATCATAGATTGTTGATTCTTAGCTAGAAGCATTGTTTCTGGGTTGTTTTTTTTTTAAGTTATAATTAGAGATCAGGATGGTGAAAGACATCCAGACCTTTTTATTAGTTTAGAAAATGTTTTAAGTTAATATAAATGAAAAAATAATTTTTTAAACTTTGATTATTTTAGATGGAGTTTAATATATTTGCTTTTAAAAATATGCATGCTGATTCTTACAATTTAAAGGGCTGTATGTAAACTGGTGCACAGGAGATTAAATAGTGTTCAGTGATGGGTACAGGAGAAAAGGGAATAGATGATTATTTCTCTTTATGAGGTCAAAATTATTCATTGAGTCATTTTGACATTTGTTGCCTAGAAACTAGAATTTCCAAACAAGTAAAATTGCCAGGTGTTCTGGTTTGGTAGTTTGAGAATGCTGTTTGAAGTTGGTGCAAGCAACTTCTGAGATGGAGGGTCACAGGGCAGGAAGAAAGAGCAAGGCATGGTGAGGAAGGAGCAGAAAAGAAGCAGTGGCAAGTGAGAAGCAATGAAGGTGACAGGAAGAGACCGCAGGGAGCAGACCCGAACAAGTGTTTTCCCACAGTGGGCCCAGCTCTGTGTCAGGCCCTGCAGATACTGTGATGAACATTATACAGCCCTTGTTCCCTGTCAGAGCCAAGTGGGATATACAGAGGGAAACACACTGTTTCTTTGGGGGGTGGATATTGAGTACAGGGTACTGTGGAGACACCTAAGAAGCACCTCTTTCTCAGACTAGTAAGGGCCATTGGGGGCTTATGTGAGATCTGAGCTCCACTGGGAGGAGACAGTAGTACAGATGCTAAGAGGTGAGAGTTCCTGGTGAGTTCCAGGTGGTGGCATGTAACACAGTGTAGGTAGAGCTTTAAGAGTGAGAATTGAGCAAAGAAACGTGAGCCATAAAACTAAGTAGGGACGAAGAGTCTTGTGTGCTCTGTGAAGAAAGAGGTTCGGACGTCTTCCTGAGTATATTGAGGGACTGACTGTTAAAGAGATTCATGCAGGACAAGGGCATGAGCAGATATTTGTAGTGTGGAGAATTGAAGTCAGCATGGCTATAGATAAGAAGACCAGACCGCTGAGCCAGTATGGGGGATGGACGGGAGCAGACCATACATGTAACAGGTGGAGGGGACAGAACGTGATGAGAGGTTAGGTGTCAGGGCTAGGAGCCGTTTGCAATGATTTGAACTTACAGTGAGAAAGTAGCAAAGATAGTATATGTTTTCCAGATGTTTCTGTGAAAGGAAGGAATGTCTAGTTCCTAGGCACCATGCGGGCTCTGGCATATTTCCCACGGATATGGTGGAGACACAGGGCTGGCCCAGGCAAGGTGTTCTCTCTGAGAGGCTAGAAATCAAAGATGTAAGCGTGAATTATTGAGGTAGAGAAGCCAAAGCCTGTGACACAGTTGGAATGAGCTGTGAATGCTTTCTAGGAAATTAATCCTGGGCTTTAGAACCAAGAAGATTAGGAAGGAAGTCAATACGGGAAGTGCAAGGTGGAGCCTGTGAACAGTCTTAGTACCAGACAGGCCAGTTCTTCCTGGCTGCTAGTTTCATGACTTGGGGTTAGGCAGTCTCCTGGCCTGATGGCTGGAGGCCAATTTGTACCAAAAAAGAGGACTAGCTAAAGGAGGAGGAGGATTCAGGGAGGGCCTTAGACTTGAGATTGTATACAGAGCGAAACAGAAGTTCAACTACTGTGGATAGTTCATCAAAGAAACTGAAAGACTAATGGCCCAGCGTAGCAGGAAAGATGAGAAGCACAGACTGGGAGTGAGAGGAGAAGCTGACCTTGAAACTCTGCCTTTGAGATAGGGTAGAAGAAACAAGTTTTGAAATTGGTAGGCAAGGTGGGACTTTGGGAGGGTCCACATATGGAGACCTTTCTGTTAACCAGGAGGCAAAGACATTTTCTTAGAATGACTAGGATTACGGTGGGAAGGACAGTATGGAGAACCTTGGGCTCTGGGGACAGAAGACCTAGGTTTGAATCCTGGCTCTGTCACATGCTGGCAGAATGGCCTTGGGCATATGCTGTTTAAGCTTTGTCATTCCCAGCTGCTTCCTGTATAATATATGACCATTATAGTTCCTTTCTCCAAGAGGTATATGGAGGATTAAAGAAATGAATTCATATACAGTGTTCAGCAGGTAGCAAAGGTTTAATCAGGTTAGTTATTAATAGGAGGCAATATTGTATAATGGTCCAGAACCAGACTCCGAAGCCAGACTGGAGCCAGATACTGGCTCCACCAATTATGTGCTAGCAGTGTGACCTTGGACATTCTGTAATGTACAAACATAATGCATAGTTAATCAGGTGATCAGTAAATATGTATTCAACTTCATTGACAATAAGTGACTCCGTGAGCTTGTCTTCTTGTGCTTCAGCTTCTTTCCAATGTGATAATAGTGTCCCACCGTTTTGATACATATAATATAAAAACCTTTTTAACTTAACAAACTAAACAAGGCAAACTATATGTTATCTGTGCCTCAGTTGTTTTCATCCATAAAAAGGAGATTATAATAGTACCTACCTCTCAGGCTTGTGGTGTGTTAAGAGAATTAATAAGTAGAATGCTCTTAGCTTCTGGCACATAGGAAGCAATATATACATAAGCATTATATATATAGAAGCATTTTATACATATATATATATATATATATATATATATATATAACTATTATTACTATCCTTACTCATCATCATCAGTAGGGGTTGAGGAGAAACCAGTAAGTTATAATGGGCACTGTGGGATTGGGTGGGACTAAGACACGTCAAGACTATGAATGAGCACTGAAGACCAACCTGAGATTGGAAGAGTTTGTAGTAGTGTGAGACCATGGGAGCGGCTGGCAGCTTGGGGATAGACTGGGAAAGAAAAATGGTTAGATGAGTTCAGAGTTGAGGTGAATTAGCAGACCAGTTATGATAGGAAAAGAGAGCTCGTGAGCTGAAGGTGCTATGCTATTCTATTTTGAGAGAATAATGAGAGTCAGTCACAAATAACCAGAGAGGGGAATAAAGCTATGAAAACATGTTCTTAGACTGGTACTGACAGCTGCTTGGAAGTGACTTAGATTTCATTGTATTTATTACATCACCTTGTCAATTTGCCCGTTTCTCCTCTCCCCTCCCGAGCAACCCTTCTGGGTTCTTATTTTTCCTTCTCTGCATATTTTCTTTTCAAGCCTTATATCTCTTCTGCCTTCTAGCAAAACAACATAAAGAAACAGCATACTAAGAAAGCAGAGGGGTATTGTTTCTGTGTTCACTTCCTCATGTACTCCCTGTCTAACACTGGATGTTTGCTCTGACAGATCCAGAAAATATAGCATCTGGCATGTTCTTTACCCTCAAGGGTCTCTGTGGGAGGAGTTCATATGGAATCATTATACATATATTGTACGGGAAAATGATGATGGTTATACAATCAAGTGTCAAAAAATATGGCACAGCCATTAAATGTGGGTGGCCAAAACCGGTGCTCAGGAAGGAAAGAGACGGGAGCTGGGTCAAATGAAGATAGCTCCTCAGAAATGGGAGTTCAGGGGGACTTGCACAGAAAGTGAGAATGGGTGTGTGGGGTACAGTGTGCAGACCTGGGAGAGCTGAGGAAGCACAGGGCAGGTGCTGCCAGACAGGAGGACACCAGCCCGGCAGGGGAGCAGAGGCGGCAGGGGCGATGGTTAAATGAGAGGTAAGGCTGTACACTTAACTCCCACAGTGCATAGCTCAACATGTGATCAATAAATACGCGTTCAGCTGCATTGAGAATAAATGAGGAAGAGACTGCCGTGAGTTTGTCTTGTTGTGCATCAGATTCTTGTCGGTGGGATAAGTATGTCCTAACCATCTAATAAATGGATTAAAAAAAAAGCACCTTTGTTAATTTAGAAACTAAAAGAGGCAAATGTATTATGCTAAGCCTGTTGAAGAATAGGAATTTGGTGACTTTGTGATGAAGAATGTAAACGCCACCATAAAATTATAAGAAAGCAGAGAGTTGGGCTTTTGGGGGAGCGTGGTGTGATGGGGAACATGTTCCACCCTGTTACTGAATTCCTTGTGTAAGGAGTTTTTCTTCCCTAAGTCACTTCTTTTGGTGCCTTATCTCTTTCAAGGTAGCTGTTGTTTCTATCTGTAGCCTAGAGTAGCATGCATTTTGAGAACCATGTTAAGCTCTCCTAAGGCTAAATGTCATGGAGTTGTAAGTATCAGAGATCTTAGAATACATATTCCTTCATGAGAGAAGGACACAGGAACCAGAACTGCCAGTATAGCTAAGCCGTTCTTTAAATAGTGTGTGTCTTATTAATATTCATGAAGAGCATGTAGATAACATCTTGACAGAGTTAAAGTTTCAACTTGAAGAGCTACTGCTTTTCAATAAGGAGTGCATTTAAAGACACTCTGCATGAATAGAGTGACTGAATTGCTTCTAAAATGAGAGTATTACTTTATAGAAAGATATTTTTCATTTAATCTGTATACAGTTTAAAATTGTCATTAGAATTACAATAAATAATAATGATTAGCACTTGTAGGGCTTTAATCTTCAAAGAGTTTTAAAGTTAATCTAATTTAATTGTCGCTTGGAGTCATCAGAGATGTACACTTACTTTTCTGCTGTGAACCATTGAAAGTGTTCACTTTCCAACCCTTCAGTGCTCCCTTTAGGTGGTTCCGTGGCTCATAAGCTATTTGTTCCATGGGAAATGCCCAGAGCACCAACAGATGGAAGGCTTTATATTAGAGCTTCTTGTCCTAGGTGTGCATTTGGGCTCTTGAGTTGGGCCTCCTGCTTCTAGTGCCAGCTTCTCTGCTAACTGTGTGACCTTAGGCAAGTGGCTTAACCCTCAGCTTCTTCAACTGGGATGCATAGTATAGTACCTGCCTCAAGGGTTCTTATAAGGATTAAATGAGATAATGAATATTAAGTATGAAGCGATTAGTATTTAATAAATATTAGCTGTGTATTAGTATTGTTTTTAAAATTATCCTGAGGAACAATTCATTCTGGGAAGTTGTGATATGTGGTTAAGTGTTAGGTGAGGAAATTATAAGCCATAAATACCCTTTACAGGGACTGCTGTGTACCAGGCTCAGTTTGAAGTCCTGGGACAGAAAAGTAAGAAACCATGACACCTTCCCTCTAGAAGTTCACAACCTATTTTGTGGAGGATAGTGAGGACGTAGATAAAACTAACTGAAACACCGTGGTAAGTGCTTGACCAGCAAGCTCAAGTGTGATCAAAGAGCGGTGGCATTTGACTTAAGATTTTCACAGAAAGCTTTAGAAGGGAAGTGATACATTACCTGGGCTTTGGAGGAGGATGTCCGTTTTGGCAGAAAGTGGGAGAATTTTAGGGAGTGCGCAAGGCAGTGGAAGCAGGGCGTGTCGAGAGCAGCGGCACTCTCAGAAGGTTTTAAGCAGGTTGGTCCAACTTGTGGGAAGCTCTAGAGCTACCGATTTACCACCATTTCTTTGCACTGGTTTTTCATCTTCTCTGTAGATCCGAGACAGCTCTAAAGCTTTACAGTCTTAGTTGGACCCAGGAGAGGCCTTACTTGAGGTTAGAATGCATGGCTGTCTGACAATGAAATTTCCTGGGCCTCCCTTACCTTCCCCTGTCTCATTTGGTCTGAATTTCCATTAATATGATTTGAATGGGATTTTATTGGACATTTAGGAAACAGTTTAAACTCTAAAATACCCCTGTGACACAGTTAAATTTACACAGTGTTTTAAAAGCTAAAGTGTACTGATTGCCTAAGTTGTGAGACAAGAGGAAAGACTAGAGGATCTTATAGAATTTATGACTATACCAAGCCTCTGTTTCTGACTGTATATCACTCAGACAAAAGGAAAGAAATTTTCCGTCTTTCTTTTTCAGTTGCTGAGGCTGGAGGTTATATCATCTGGGAAGCATGTGGACCACTGTTAAATGGGAGTCCTCTGTGCTCTCTCTTGAACTGCATCTTAGGCTGAGTTAAGCGAGAACGTGCTGCCTGTTAAACCCATACTACCTCTAAGAAGCTTGTGGGTGAAGGGAGGATTTACTAACATGGAGTGAGAACCTTCTAGATGCCAGGCTCTGTGCTGGGTGTTATATAAAAAGTGTTCTCATAGTAGAGCTATTACTCAGTTTTAATGTGTGGAAAGATCAGCAAGATGAATAACTTTACAACAAGCAGTTAGTGGTAGGAGGCCGGATTCTAAAGGAGGCCTGTTAGGCTCCAGTGTCCATTTTTTTCTTTTGTTAAACGTGGTATTTACTTTGTCCTGTTTCTTCTATGATATTTCTTCTTTAAATTTCTCATGAAGTTTGACCTCAGTAAAGGTCTTCATGAATGGACTTGCTGCACTTGAAGAATATAGGTAAATGAAGTTTTTCCTAATTTATCACCAAGTTGATTTACATTTACATCAGTATTATGAGTACTAATTAGGGTAACTCATCTGGCAAAGAAAAGGGAACACATGGGTTGGTTTGTTTTTATAAGCTAAGTAAATATTCAATACAGCTGACCCTTGAATGCAGGGGTTATATAGCTTTACAGTCACCTGCCTGTACCCATGGCTCCCCCATCTGTAGATTCAACCAACTGTGGATCATGTAGTAATATAGTCTGTTTTTATTGAAAAATTTTTGATGTATAAGTGGATGCTCACAGTTCAAACCCGTGTTGTTCAAGGGTCAACTGTATTTTGGATAGGGACCTTCAGCCTCCATCGTTTGATAATCTCAGCAACATAATTTTATGATATTGAGTCTTTTAAGTACAGGGTCCACTGGTAGTTGAATAACCTGATTTGTTATTCTACAGTTGCCATGCAGAAAGGAAGAAGGACCCCTTTTGAATAAAGTCCCCCAATTGCTTCATTTATTACATATAGATTGCTAGCTTAATTTGCTCATGTTCCAGAACAAGAAGCCGAACTTTATAATGTGTGGGGGGTTTTTAGTGGCAAAATAATTACAAAGGTAGCCCTCTGTTACTGTCAAAAATCATCAGAAATTAACAATTTTTCCTCCTCATTGTTGAAATAAGAAAAGCAATATGCTTGAGTCTCAAAATTCTGCCTTCTTTTTCCCTTTTCTTTCTCAGAAGATGTTTTTCTTCATCTTTTCTTGGATTCTCCTCTCTTGCTTTGTCATTACTTCTGAATGATAATCAGGAGCATCATCCCCTCCCCCCCTCCCCCCCCACACACATTCTGCCTTCTTTCAACAGTTTGAAAACAGATCCATGGTGAATTAAAAAGTAATCAGATAACTATAAGTTATTAAAATCTCTAGTTTATAGTTTGGGGTATTTCATGGTCATTAGGTCAGTTACACTTTTCTTGACTATTTTGTCCCAGGTTTACTATCTTCAATTCAGCTTTCATTCGTGCCAAAAATACTTACTTCCTCCCTACTTTGTTCTAGACTGTGCTAGAGGTTATCAATCTTACTTTTCATACAGCCCAGGGGTTCGGTGGTTCTCACACAGAACATGCCACCCTGGCCCGCATTCAGTGTTATACATAGTTTTCAGACCTCCTTTTTTCCCACTCAGGAAGAAATAGCTGAATTCACAGGAATGAGAGAGATGGGGGTTAATTTTGAAGCCATTCTACTGTATAAAAATAGTGAATTATCACCATAATTTAGCATGGAGTTTCATATGGTTGTTTATAACAATTCTCACAACTGACTGATCTTGATGTTCTGATAAGCCAGATGCTTCTATATAAAGGTAACTAGTCTTGGATCATCAAGAATAAGGCCTAGTGATGGAGGTAGGATGTACCCAAATAATTGTAATTCAAGGGAAAATGTGGTAAGTGTTGTTAGCAATATAAAATCTTTCTATTGTATTTATGGGGATGGAGAGATTGATTTTGGGAGTACCAGAGAAGATATACATTGTCGTAGTGCCGTAGCAGCTATGTGGAAAGAATCAGAACATTGAGGTGGGACGAGGTGAATGTGGTTATTTTGAACCCCAAAGCCACATATGCCATCCATTCATTTGATTCTTGATATTTTATTTTCTGTTTGAATATTGAAATTACACATAAGTATATGCAAAGGCACATACACTTAAACACAATTCACACATAATCAAATAGCATAATCAGAATCCTTGAGGCTAAATGATGTATTTTTCTCTAGGCACCGGCAGTCACTTTGACCTCTCCTGCTGATAACAGCTTGCCTGACGTATAGTTTCCCATTAATTTCTTTTATTGTTTAAAAAATGTGTTATAAAATATCCGGTATTAAAACCCAGTATGGGTTTAATTACCACTCAAGCATCTCATCCTGAAGTGATTAATAAGCCACAAAAATAGCTGTTTCCTCTTCTCTCTATATAGCGTTGGTATTTTTAGAAATTGGGTTTTCCATGCCAAGTTTTATTTGTAGATAGACTGGGAATCGTTAAATGGTCTATCAATTCAAAGAAATCGTTGTTCCTTTATTATTTATTAAGAGCATACCAGATAACTAATTCCATTTAGAGTTTTCAATAACTTCTACTCTTGAGGCAGCCACATGAATCATGTAATTGCTTCAGATACTCAGCAGAAGTTTCTTGCTAAGAAAACCACGGGAACATGTTTTTCTCACCTCCCCACCCTTTTTTTTTTTTTTTTTTTGGCTAGACACAGCTTTTAATAATGAGGATTTTATCAAAATGAAGATTAAAAGATTATTAAAATGAAGATTTTATTGTAGTACAAGAAATAATCTGAACGTCTATCAATCATGGAATAATTGAGAAAATTATGATATGTTCCTGTTTTGGAATATTATATAGTTATTACAAAATGAGGATGATCAAGGTATATTGACTTAGAAGACCATGATATTTTCAACTTAAAAGTTTTAAATGGCTGTGTTTACTGATATATTTGTGTATAGAAAAAGGTACAGAATGATATTGTCCTAAGGATATTAAAGTTGGTCAAAGGATAGGAAAACAGAGGGGATGATTATTAACAGAAGAGAATCCAGAAGTAGACTTATACACATGTGGTAATGTAGTATAGGATAAAAGTAGCATTTCAAAGGAATGGGGAAAAGCTGGATGATTTAATAAATGGTTTGGAACAGTTGGTTAGCTGTTTGGGAAAAAAAAAAAAGCTAGATCCCTCCCTCACTCCTTTGTCAGAATGAATTCCAGATTGATCAGTTATTTACATGGTTTCTTTAAAATAATGAAGTCACGTAAGTTCTCAAAGGAAACATTAGTGAATATTTTTCGATTTTGAAGTGAAGAAGACTTAAATATGACCCCAAACTCAGAAACAAGGAAGGAAGATTAAAAAATTGCTTATGTCGTATTGTTTTGAAGGCTTGAGAACTAGATGAATATTGAAACTATATGTTCATGGATCCTAGTGTCAGCAACATGGCATTAAAAGTTTATTGATAGGGCTTCCCTGGTGGCTCAGTGGTTGAGAGTCCGCCTGCTGATGCAGGGGACACGGGTTTGTGCCCCGGTCTGGGAAGGTCCCACATGCCGCGGAGCGGCTGGGCCCGTGAGCCATGGCCACTGGGCCTGCGCGTCCGGAGCCTGTGCTCCACAACGGGAGAGGCCACAGCAGTGAGAGACCCGCGTATCACACACACACAAAAAGTTTATTGAAAAAAAAAAGTACTTTGCAAGCGTTTGGACCAATACAGATTTAAACTGACCAAAACGACCACCACCCTGTGATTTTGGCAATGACATTTACGTTTGTAATTGTCAGCATGAACCATTTAAGTTGATGGCATTTAACTGTATTGTTTCAATATTCACATGACTATGTATAAAGAGTAATTTGTATATTAATGTTACTTCAAATGAATGAATGAAAAATATTGAATAATTATGAGAAAGCATGTAAGAAACTGTATAATTTACCTTTGGGCTGTGGGACTGGGCATGATGGAGAAGGTAAACCTCATTTTTTGTTATTTTCACCTTTATAATATAAATATGTAGTTTCATTGAGAAAACCTTTTTAAAATATTCACTGAAAAATAATTTAGAATTTTCGGTTTCTGAAAGATATTGTCAGATTCATAGCCTGACTATAGCCTAGCTATTTCAGCCAATCGTCTTTTAGGGGAAAAAAGCCTAGAGAGCAAAACTTTGTTGCTCTCTAGGGCATATGTAATAGGGAGATGCAAAGATCTTTGTGATGTGTTGTATCTCTAGGGCATATGTAATAGGGAGATGCAAAGATCTTTGTTGTATCACAGGCCGGTGCAGAAGGGTGCTCATCCCACTAAGTGATTCATGCATAGACGGGATCCTTGGAGGCTGCACAGTTAGTTTTTGAAAAATGTGTGTCATCTTATGAAATAGTTTTATTTTAAATCTAAAACACTTGATTCTTATAAAGCATTCATTTTACTTAATAATACTTCAGACTCATATTTATCATAGTATAGAATGTGAAATTCATGTAAATTATGATAAAATAGGAGCCATTGGAGAATGTAGGGAGGCCCACCTCTGTGAGCACCTTTGCTCCCCTGGGAGGCATCTTTCACATTCCTCTGGTGGAAAACTTTGAGAAAAACTATTTTGAGTAAATACGAACAGGTGACAGTAACTTGTAATCATCCTAACACTTTATTTGGGTTTTGAGTTCTGAAGTTATGAAGTGGAAGGAAGCAGATTTCATAAAAGGCAAATTTTATTAGCAATTTAACCCACTAAAATGAATGTTTGATTATGTACTTAGTTCTTACTGAATCCAGTAAATGTCTAAGCTGGTAGATACTTTAATCATTAAAACTATAATCCAGTTAAAGTTAAGGAAGCTAAATAAACTAATTTTAATCAAATTTACTTTCATTTCTCTGTTTCTCCTTTTTTTCATTACTACAGGTCACAGTAATGAAAGGCAGTAATAGAAATAAAGATCATTCCGCAGAAGGAGAAGGGGCTGGAAAACGACCAAAACGAAAGTGTCTTCAGTGGCATCCATTGCTAGCAAAGAAACTTCTTGACTTTTCAGAAGAGGAAGAAGAGGAAGACGAAGAGGAGGATATTGATAAGGTAATTTCCTTCTTTTATTGTAGAAGTTATAAGTTTATTTGACCATTCATTCTGGAAACTGCAGTGAACCTGTGTGGTGCAAAGGAGGCGTTACTAGGAGTCTGTATAACTTGAATCCTAGTTAACTACTTAATCTGCATTTTTATTCCAAATGTTGATGACTCTTAAAGTATCTGTAGTAGTAGTTTAAACTGAAACAGATCCTTCTTTTTTTTTTTTTTTTTTTTTTTTTTGCAGTACGCGGGCCTCTCACTGTTGTGGCCTCTCCCGTTGCGGAGCACAGGCTCCGGACGCGCAGGCTCAGCGGCCATGGCTCACAGGCCCAGCCGCTCTGCGGCATGTGGGATCTTCCCGGACCGGAGCACAAACCCGTGTCCCCTGCATCGGCAGGCAGACTCTCAACGACTGCGCCACCAGGGAAGCCCCAGATCCTTCTTAAATAGTATTTCTGTCAATTAACTAATAATTTGCAGACAATATTCAAACACAGTGAGTTCATAAAATTTGATGTGCTTACCTGCACCCACCTGTTGCTCCTGGCCTCTCTTTCTTCCCTCCCAGCCTAGCCTTGCCACCATAGGTAGGTTCAGAGCTGTTCAGGTCCTCATTTCTGAGGCCTCCAGAGCATCTGGCTGCTGTCACCCCTCCGTGCCTCTGTGCTCAGTCATTCCTCCTAGTCCCCTCCTCTGGTCTCACACTTGAGCAGCCGGCTCTTGCGAGAAAGCCACACAGCCATGCAGCTGACTTTAGAAAGCCACACGTCCCTTCAGATCTTGGCGTGACTGGTTCCTCCTCTTCATCATTCAGGTCTCAGCACAAGGACTACCTCCCCATCATCTCAGGTGTCCCTCCCATCCAGTATGCATTCCATGTCTGAGGATTTCCTCCCTCACACTTCTTCTTATATGCCTTGTGTTTAGCTGTGCACTTGTTTATGTCTGCCTTCCTAGACTAGGCTATAAGCTCGGTAAGAGCAAGGGTCTTGCCCTTCCTGTCCTCTTCTCCTTCCTCAAAGCCTAGAATGGTGGCTGGCACAGAGTAGATTTTGAATAGTTGTATGCTCAGTAGAAGAATAGACGAGTACTGGACTTCCCTGGTGGTGCAGTGGTTAAGAATCCGCCTGCCAATGCAGGGGACACAGGTTCGAGCCCTGGTCTGGGAAGATTCCCACATGCTGTGGAGCAGCTAAGCCCATGCACCACAGCTACTGAGCCTGTGCTCTAGAGCCCCCATGCCACAACTACTGAAATCCGCGTGCCTAGAGTCCGTGCTCCTCAACAAGAGAAGCCACTGCAGTGAGAAGCCCGCGCACCGCAACGAAGAGTAGCCCCCACTCACCGCAACTAGAGAAAGCCCGTGCGCAGCAATGAAGACCCAACGCAGCCATCAATCAGTCAGTCAATCAATCAATAAAAAAATAGATGAGTACTTATTTTGTGTCAGTACAAATTTCATAAACATGCTTTTACTGGGCTTCCCTGGTGGTGCAGTGGTTGAGAGTCCGCCTGCCGATGCAGGGGACGCACGTTCGTGCCCCGGACCAGGAGGATCCCACATGCCGCGGAGTGGCTGGGCCCGTGAGCCATGGCCGCTGAGCCTGCGCGTCCGGAGCCTGTGCTCCGCAACGGGAGAGGCCACGACAGTGAGAGGCCCGCGTACCGCAAAAAAAAAAAAAAACAAAAAAAAAACATGCTTTTACTATTCTTCACGCCTTTGATATCCGTTCAGTCTTTTGTCCTAGGCTTGGGTCAGCTCCCTCTTCCACTCATCTCAGCAGGAATTATAAACATTTTTCCTGTTTCACAGACATCTTCTCTGGGTACTGTTTATGGTCTCCTCACGGTTGAACTTTTCTTCTCTTTCATAGAGGCCACCAGAAATGACTCCTTCAGCTTTCTCTACTTACTCATCTTACTCTTATCTCACTCCTTATCCATCTTTTCCTTTCCGTTTTCAGAGAAATGGTGTTATTCTTCCTGTATGAGGAAATTGCCAAGTTTATGCTTATGCTTAATTTGATCTCTCTGACACATTTGCACCTGTTGATCACTTGGTCCTTGAAGCTGTCTGCTGTTTCCATGACAGCAATCACTCATTTCTATTCCTAACTTCCCAACTATACCATTCTGGTTCCTTCCAGTTGATGTCCCTCCATTATTCTACCTTCAAATGTTGATGTTCTCTGGGCTTCTTATCTTAATTCCTGTCTCCACCCTGGACCTTTCTTCTAAACTCTGGACTTGTATTTCTGACTGTTTACTTGACATATCCACTTAGATATCAAATCAGAATCTCAGTTTGAATGTGTTCAAAATGAAGCTGTCACTTTTCTCCTGCAAACCCCATCCTCCTACATCTTTCCTTTCTCAGTGAATGGCAGCTCCAGCTGTCAAGTTGGTCAGACCTGAAACCTTGTCTGTTTTCTTTTGCTCAAGTCTCACGTCTGTCCATCCATCAGTAAATTCTCACCCATACCTTCAAAATAGTTCTCAAGTTGACCCCTTGTTAGCAATGTCACTACTGCTACCTTGATCCAAGCCACCACCGATGCTAGTGCAGATTATTGTATTCTGCCTCTCTCTCTGCCTCTGCTCTTGCCGTTCTACAGTCTGTTCTCAACAGAGCAGCCAGAGAGATCCTTCCAGAGTGGCAGGCCAGTTGTGCTACTCTTCATCTTCATGAGGATGGGGAGTCTATATGCTCACTGTTCTGTCTGCATCACCTAGAACAGTGCCTGCTCCATATCAGGTGCCCAGTAAATAGTTATTAAGTGAAAGAATGAAGTCATCGAGTCCTGTTCTCTTTTTGGTCCACATTCAGAGATCTCACCCGCACCCTTGGTCTTACTTCTTTATATTGGTACATCAGTTCATTATCCCAACTGGGACTTCTCTGCTAAGAGCCACTTCACATTCTGCCACCAGATCTAATTTCTCTCATTTGAGAAAAAGTGTTCTCTGTTGTGTATGAAGGAATCTTGCTGCCAAAGTTGGAAACACTCTTCTTCCTTTTTCAACCTTTACATCCAGTTAGACACCAATCACTCTTGGTCCTACCTCATTAGTGAATATTGTTTCTGTTTTCAGTTCTCCATTCTCATGATTACTGCCTTGATTCAGCCCTGTCTCCATTCTCGCATGGACAGCTGAAATAAACTTTTAACTTGTTTCTCTAGTTTTGTTTGACTCTAGTTTTGCTACTGTAATTCATGCTCAACACTGATGACAGGAGTTCTCTCAAAATACAGATCTAACAATGTCTTTCCCCTACTTAAAACTACTCATGGCTCTTCATTGCATCCAGCTGTGGTTTCCATATCCTGGTCCAGTGCTAGTGTTGATTTGTTGCAGAGTGTTACTGGCCTCTGGTGAGAGAAAAATAGGTCCAGATACCTTTTCGTTTTAATTTAATTTATATATCATACGTTTATTGATTTGTTTACTTACTTTTTGATTAGTTAATGTAATGAAACAGTTATAATATTAGACAGTAGTTAAAATTTTTTTTTAATGTTCATACTTGGCAAAACAAAAAGTTGGTAATCTGTGTTGGTCCCCTCCCAAGGGTATTTATTGATCCATGCAGTCTGAAGCCACTCATTTACAGGGTTAAATGCACATTTTTTTAATCTTTTTTTTTTTTTTTTTTAACACAACAGAGCACATTCTTCATGAAGTGGCCCATACCTTCTTCTGTAACCTTAGATTCCTGTTCTAATCTTTTATATACTGGTACTATTGAGCTGCATATAAGTGTCTGAACTATTGAGCTTTAATCTCTGTTAGTTCCCCATGACTCCCCATTGACTACCCTACACGCTCTGATTCATCTTTCAAAATTTAGCCCAGACCACACCTTTTCTAGGGAGACTTCCCTGTTCTCCTACCCATCTGCTAATGCTTCATTACTGCACTGGTTCATTGTTGCAGTCATCATCCTGCTTTTTAATTTATTTGCTTATATATCTTTCTCCTCTCCCCAAACAGTGAGCTCCTTGGGCCAGGATTTGTCTTATTTTTCTCAGCTCTTGGCTTGAGTTTTATAATTTAGTAACTGAATCAAAAGTTATTCTTTTCTGAAGGGAAACTATAATTACTTCCTCAACCTACATAATACATTTTTTATGCCTGATCTTTTTCTGTAGCTTCTTAGTTTCAGAATGCTAAATAAATATTCCTTGAAAACTCAAATCATTTTTAGTGATTGTACACATAATGAGGAAGATAAATCTGTATCCTTCACCCCAGTAATAATCCCTAATGTATTTCCAAATCAAGTAGCTATGACTTCATTATTGTTCTGTACTATTTGTGTTGGAAGATAATTGATGGTTAATTATATGCATGTGCAATACTTAATTTAAACTTAAAAGACTTTTAAAAAACATCTAATTGGATGAAGCTAGTGATTTGTCCTAGAGCGTCTGTAACAGTTGCCCAATAAACATGATATAAGAGAACGTGGTTGCCTTCTAATAGTAGTTCTCGAAGTGTGATCCCCAGGCTAGCAGCATCAGCATAACCTGGCAACTTGTTAGAAATACACATTCTCAAGGCCCACTCCAGACCTACAGAATCAGAAGCTCTGGGAGTGGGACTTAACAATCTGTGTTTTAACAAGACCTCCAGGGATTCCAGTGCCCACTCATGTTTAAGAACTACTGCCCTACTGTGTAATGCAGTCTAACAACTACCTCGATCCTTCTTGATTTTAACTGTGAAGCAGCAAGTAAAGAAATGGTTTTAGTAAGCATACTGGACTTCTGTTCTTGGTCGCACTGTCATATTTTAGCCTTAGAAGATACTTAACAATCCTGTTATATTCTGAGATTCTGTGATCAGAAATGTGCTTTAAGAAATTTAACCTGCAGCCATGCGCAGGAAGTATTGTAAGAGATTGAAAGCAGGAAGACAAGGCCATAGGCAAGAGTGGTACTAGGGCAGTGGCAATGAGAATTACACAGATGGAGAGGATCAGAGCTTTGCAGAAGTCCTTGAAGACCTTCAATGAAATGCTTAGGAAAAGGGAGGATTCAAAACAGATTTTGAAAGTTTAAGCCCTATCACCATTGAATTTCAGTGGACAAGAAAGTGTGATATCTACAAGCTTGAAAATTTACTATGTAGTTCTTCCTTCAAATAATGTTAGAGGTCTGTTTTGATTTTTACACTAGGAGGCTCCACTTGTGATATGCACAAAAACATTAAGTAGTCTGTATTAGATTTTTATCTACTTTCATGTTAAACATTTTCATATTATTAGTTGTACAACAGCACATTCCAAAGAGTAGAAAGAACTAATGCTCATGTGTCTTATGTGGATATTGTTGTTAATCTTGAGACCCATATATCACAGAATGGGTTGAATCCTTCATTCAATAGTTAGTTCAATACTAATGTTAGACCAGACATTAAGCTATGCACTGTGTGTGAGTAACATAAGAGAGCTTTTGTCCTCAAAGAGCTCACTGTTAGTGAGAAAAAAATGTAAGCAATTATAACAACAATGTGATATATGCTGTAATACAGACGTGCACAGGTTGCTGTAGAAACTTAAGCAAAAGAAAACATCTTAAGTTGGTTACCAACCACAAACAGTGGTTGATGACTTTTAAAAAATTGTTTTTTTCCCCCAATTTGTAAGTTGTTTAAGTGGAGCTAAGGAAAAATACAATTTGAAAACCAAGACTAATTGCTAAAGCAAAGTTATCCAGGATGTGTTAAACATTTGGCTTTTGTTTTATTGCTAATAGGTTCAACTTCTTGGGGCCGATGGTCTAGAGCAAGATGTCGGTGAAACTGAAGATGATGAATCACCAGAACAGCGAGCCCGGAGACCAATGAATGCATTTCTCTTATTTTGCAAACGTCATCGCTCCCTTGTACGTCAGGAACACCCCAGGCTTGATAACCGAGGTGCTACCAAGATACTAGCTGATTGGTGGGCTGTTCTCGATCCAAAGGAAAAGCAGAAATACACAGACATGGCCAAGGAGGTAGGTTACAGTGACGAGGTTTTATGGTGACCGTGAGCAACCAATCCTGTAACCCCCAGTCAGTAAATTTGGAGTCCGTGCTAAAGGTCTAGCAGCACGAAGGTGAATCCTTGAATCAAATGTTATGTGAAGACGTACAAGCTTTGTTCCTATTCCTGAGTTCCAAGTCCACCTTGCAAATACTGGTGAGGTGCCAAAAGCAACCTATTACCAAGAAGTTTTTTCTCATTGTATATATTCCACTGATTGATGTGGGGGATTGATTTTTATGAAGGTGATTTTATTTATTATGAATGGTTTTTGTTTTTCTAGGAACCTGCTTCTGCTGTCAGAGAATGCCCATAGTAAAGATGACAATATTAATCTAGTTTTGATGCTGAATAGCTTTGTAACCATATCTAAGTCAATCTCTGGGTCTCAGCTTTTCTTTTCTTTTCTTTTTTTAAAATATGTTTTAGAATGAGAAAGTTAGAGCAAAATTTGTATCCCTTCCAGCGCTAATACTTTTTGATTTTGCAATAAACGCAATTATCAAGAGATTTGCCTTGACTTGTTTCTGTAGGTTGTACAGCATGAATATTTAAAACCAGTAAATGAATGGCAGTGGAACAGGATGTACTGTGATGTGTGCATGCATGTAAACACTGTGTAGGCAATAGTTAGGGAGAAGTATTTATGCAGGAAGGCTATTCAGAGAGGTGGGGCATTAATTCCAAAATGTGAGTAAATTTCTTGAAAAATTGTATTCTAGTCTGTTCCTAAAATAATCTTAAATGAATGTGAGTTCATTATGCATTTAAAATGTATTGTCTAGTGGATTTAGCAAGTAAGGGGAAAGCAAAGCAATATCATTGTGGTTAAACTTGAAAGGAGTAATTCTAACTGTTCTTGAGCGTTGCAGCTTGCAAATAATCTTGATTCCTAGCCATGCAAACATTTGGTTAAGTTCTATGGAAAGATGAACCAGCAGGGGACAAACACAGAGTTTCAAGTGAGACATTTTATTAGATATCTCAGTATGTAGAAAAATAGTTCTTTCAACTGCTGTGGTTTTATTGAGTTATTTTAACAAGCTAAGATGGAACATAAAAATTTCTTATGCAATGTTCAGGGAAATTTGAATCCAGAGTAAATGATTAGCATAGTTGCTATGTAATTAACGATTACATAAGGCTTCAGGAATTAACTGTATTGTTAAAGACAGGATTTTGACTATGTAGAGCATCTAGAAAATTTAAAATCAATTCCAGTAACCTACATGATTTTAAATGTTGCAGGACATTTTCACGAGCATAACAGTAATTAACAGTAAAATTTTCCTATTAGCTTTAGATCCTTTCATGGTCATGCTTATATGATAAAACAAACAATTATCTGAAACCTCATAGGGAACTGCACAAACTTCCTATAATTAAACTCTTGAGTTTGTTTTTGGATTACTGTTTTTGGATAACATGCAACCTGTCTCACTATACTGTTTGCTTTTTCTTAAATACTGCTACTTTACAAACCAAATAGGTGGCCATTTTTAAGAGGAGGAAGCATTATTTTCATACAGGAATTCCTTTACTAATTACTTAATTAGCTTCACAGTATTTGCCATTGTGGTGAGTAATGAAATCTAAATCTGATAAGGTGCCCCCCACTGCAAACTGCGTCAAGTAGAGACCATAACTGGATCTTCCATCTCACAACTTGCCTTGTTGCTCTTATGAAATATTGTCTTACTTCTAGTACCAAGTGTGGAAGGTTCAGTTGCTTTGAAAATCCTTTATACAATTGGTTTCTAGGCATAAGTGATACTTGTTTCAACTTATTGACCAAATGGTTTCGAAATTACGTTAAAGTGCAGGTAATTGTGCTGGTGCTTTTTGTGTTAATATTGCAGCCTTAATTGAAATGTCAGTTTAATCAACAAAAACTTATTGGGTGGCTTCAATGTACTGGGTCTTAACCATTGTTCATGATAAATATGGTCTCAGTTCCTCAAGGTCCCCTCTCTCCAGGCAGTCATTTTTAAAACAATTTTTATATGTGTAACCTTTTAATTTTAAACCCCCAATTTAAAATGTGTTCTCTATTAGGAACAAGACATAGTCTTGCAGCATAGTTTGCATGTGAGTGTAAATAGTTATGTGATGTTCACCAATATCTATTCTGTCATTACCAATTGAATGAGAAGTACTTAATTTTTTCCATTCTCTTCTTGTTTTTAAAATATATTCTTAAAGTAATAATTAATACAACTTTGAAGAGATCTTTTTTTTAACCTGTTAAAACTTTCTCTGACTCTTCCCTTGCTTTTTGATTATTTTCTATTTGTGCGTCTGGTAAGAGGACATACCTGTTTGGGGATTTGTTTTCGGTTTCTTGAATTATTTCTCAGTACTGATTGGCATTGTTGAAAAAATGGTTGAATGAGGGTTTCGTATTCTCTGATGAATCTCATTAGAGCAATAATTAGTTATAAGTAATTTAAAAAATACTGTCCTAAGGATATAACCTGGGTTCGTTTCTTAAATTCGGCAGTGTGCATGATGGTGCAGTGTTGTGGTCATTCACAGGCTCTAGCTTCTTCAACCGCCTGTTAGGAGACCCAGAAACAATATTATTTTTCCTTTTATCATTTTCCCTTACAAATATATGAATATAAGCCTGCATTTTTGACTAAGATATTGCTGGAAACTTCCACATGTCACTTAAACTAATAGTCATAGTTAATTAATGGACAGTCAATGTAGAGGATCACATATGTTGTCCTTCAGGTAGAGCAGAGTCAGTGCAAAGAAGAGGGGAGGACCTGGAAAGTTAAGGCAATTTTGAGTGACCTTTATAATACCCCCTTCTTTGGTTTTTGTAGGATCTGAGGCATGAGGCAGAATGCATGCATTTATTAATTGGTTCATTCCAGACTGGATGTTTTACTAAGCACAAACATGTAAAGTCAGCTATCCCATTCTTCAGAGCAGGGATCTAAGGCTCTTTGGAGTTAGTATCTTGACCACCTCTACATTGGTGGAGCCTGGGATACTCTTGCCTATTTGACTCTAGCATCCTTTTAGTATATACTACTCACTTTAGACAGCTGAGAGACTAGAGATTTGAGTAAGTCAGTCAAAAATGGTAACAATAACATGTCGTGGGTCTTACGGGAAGAGTCTGCCTGTGCAGAGGTTGGGGTCAGGTTGGGGGTATTTCAGAAAAGGCTTTATGAAGTTGATAGAATTTGGCGTGGGCTTTGGTACAGGATTTAGAAGAAAGGCAAGGATAAGAGCAGATATGGAAAAGTGAGAACAATTTCAAGAACAAGAAAGTTTTACCCCAAGCCTGGGGTATTTGTATCAGAGTAACAGGAAATGATGATATAAAGGCAAAAAATCTTGGGAGACTGGCCTGAAAAGTTGGAAGTTCAGTTGTGTGTCAATAAAAGAGCTGTGGAATTAAATGCAATAAAATACAGCTTGAAGGGAAACCGTAATAGCCTTTCGTAAACGTTGGTATCTGTTGTCGTCAGTAGTCTAGGAGAGATTATCACCACAAATCTCCATGGGGTCTTTAGTGATCAGTTCTTCCTCCATGTTTCTTCAAGATAAAATTAACATATTCATTCCCTTGCTTTGATTTCATCAGAAATGTAGTCTTCTCCAAAGAAGATTTACCGTCATTTTCTCATGTATTACTCTGAACAGTTTTTGTTAATTATCACATCATGCTTAACAGAATTTGTATTTTTACAAGAATGTTGTGGCATCTTTCATACTACTAAGCTAGAGCAGCACCTCATTTATCTCCACATTCTGGAGGAACAAGTGTTACACAAAAGTGATTTCTAGGTAGATGAAACTTTGCTGTTTCTTTAAACACTCTTATTTTATATACTTATCCCAGAAATTTTATGTAATATTTTGTTTAAATACTTCCTTACTTAAAAATTTCAGAATGCCTGTTAAATTTTTTCAAAATTTCAACCCATTGTTTCTCTACAAGAATAATTTTATAATCCGTAACTTGGTGAGACTTTTGTGAACAGTTGAGTTACAGTCATATTTTTATCTGTATATTAAATTATTCTTAGCCCTTTTGTTCTTTTGAATTTCCTCTTTGCTTTTCCATGAGTCTTTCTTTTCGGTCCACCCTCAGCTGTCAATTGACATTTCTTTCTTCTGTCAGCCGCTTTGGACTGCCTCTAATGAAATGACTTTACTCTGTGTGGGGTTCTCTGAGTATCGCTTAATTAGGGGCCCCACCACTTTGCGGGGAGGTGGGTAGTGAAGCCAAAGATTTGGGCTTCATGTTTCCCAGTACTTTTTGTTTCTGAGACCTTTCCCATTCCTGTGTTCCAGATGTCAGGACTTTCTTACTATAAAAAATATTCAAGTGTTTATTTTTGAAATAATAATATCAAGTTTTGAGTATTGCTTTATTCTGCCCAGGATTCCATTATAAACATTTGACTCACTTAATCCTAAGAATAATCCCATGAGTTAGATGTTATTTTCCGAAAGCTAAGGATGAGGACACTGTGGCCCAGAGGACTTTAGTGACTTATCCAGGGCAGCAAATTAGTATTAGCAGAGCTTGGGTTCTCATACTTGGCCTTCTCCATTCTCAGACCTTTCTGAGTTTCCACATCTATAAATGGCAATAAAGATGCCTGCCCTCACAGGGTCGAGATAAGATGCAAATAAGGCATTGTGTGCACAGGCATGGTCTGAAGTTTAAAATGCTGTACAAACGGGTCTGAAGTTTAAAATGCTATACAAACGTTAGTTGTTCCTGATAAGCAAACTTATGTTTGTTTGTATTTGTTACTTCTTTACCTAGTAATCTTTTACTGTTTTTATTAGGGCCTGTTAACACGCTGAAGTGCTACTGAAATACAAAATTAGTCTTTGAAACACAAGAATCAACAAAACTAAAATGCATCATTTGCCCAACTTGGCAGATACTGTCCAATGTGATTAATAATCCTTAACAAAATAGATGTTCCATTAAGTGAGCTAACTACTTGATTTCAGAAACATCAATCCATTTGCTAATTGTTAGTAAACACTACCATTTAAATATTCAAATCATAATAAATTATAGGGACTTTATAAAGACCCCATAGCTAGTGATAAATAAAAATAGACCTCATAGTGAGTGACACTGAGAATTTAAACTGAGTCTCTTAAAACTAATTTTTGGTATTGGTTTCAGATGTTAATATTTGGATTGATTCAGGGACCTAATACTCCAATATCCTATAGTAAATCCTGATTACTTTGGAATTTGTGGTCATTCAAAGGGATGTAGGTAAAAATTAACTTTTGTACCTTTTGAAATATTGCAAATTTATGCCATAAACTATTTTTTAAAGAAAAGGTTTAACGTGTTTAAGGAGATTACTAAAGCTAAGCGAACATATTTTTTAAAGAAAACATTTTACAATTCAAATTAGTTAACATGAATTATCTATTCATACATTTTCAGAACTGTAGATAGTTTTCTTACCCAGATCCCTATCTACCTTTTAAAATGTACCAAAATTACATTTTAAAAGAAATTCTGAAATTTTTGGTACTTTTTAAATAGTGCTAACTGATTAAACTGACTTTCTCCTCGTTACCCAAATTAGGGAGTAAAATTGTCCTTTAAAAAACTTTGTATGTTGAAATGAACTGCCGTTGCCACAGTAATCCTTATAGGCAATTTAGGCAACTGTATCTGTAGCCAACTCAGTTTTTCCCTTACGACTTTTCTACAAGAGAACCAAATAATTCCCTGGTCACTTATTCAAGTCACTTTTTGAAGTGTATAGTTCTTACTGGAGTGGCTTTAACATGAAAGTTTTATAGGTTAATGTATAATTTGAAATATTTTTGTTCTGTTGGAACTGTAAACTTAATTCAATGTTCTGTCATATAAAAGTCTAATTAATTTTCTTCCTATTAAAATATCTAGTAAGAATAATTCAGATCTAAATGAGAAGTTTTAAAGTTTTGTGAGGGAAAGTTCCTAAAACTAAGGAAGTACAAATTAATGCCACTTCTCAAATATCTTCCTCTCCTCTTCCACCCTGTATAATGGGATTTCTGCCTGCCAATGTGAAAAGGTACAGCTGTCTCAAAATTCATTAGCTGTCTCAAAATTTATTATGCTAGGGATTCACTTAGCCCCCTGCAGAGTTCTAAGATTTAAAAGTGTGTTATAGCTCTTTAAAAATCAGATAATTCCTGTGTAATCTCTCCTTCATAATTCTGGTAGATTTTTTTTTTTATCATGGTGATATTTCACATATTTGCACCAGAATCAGCTCTCTTTATTTGTATAGATATTCCCAGGGTCCCTTATTACTGGACCTCACCAGGGTTATCATTCTCTTTCACTCTGTGAGAAGATCTAGACTGTAATAATAGCTAGAAATACTCCTGGACTTTTTGATACATCCCCTCCCCTCCAATTAGAGACAAACAATTGGAAGACAGTTAATAAGTACATCTCTCCTTAAGGTGCTTTTTAAGATCAGATTTCCCATTCTTATAAATGATCTGCAAAAGTATGTAATGTTGAGACCCAATTTTTTAAAGATTAACATAATAGAGTGTTGTCTTTTGGTATATAGTAATGCCATTGTCATATATGAAGTAGACAGAATACTGTGGCAAAGGGTATGTATTTAATACCATTATTGAATAACAGTGATATGTTATTATTGCTAATGAAATGTGGTAGTAGTTGAGGGTGGACAGAAGGGAGCCAGCATTTACTGAGCATCTTGTGTAAGTCAGGATCTGTGCCTATAAGGTAAATTCACTTAGGTTATCTAATCAGTTGGAAATTTGCAAAAATAAAACAGGAATTTTTATATTAATGGGTGATTTTAAAAAATCAGTGTTTTAGCAGGAGGTTAGTTACCTAGGAGATAGGACCAGTAGCCTGTGATTGATGTTCTTGGAGGATAACTGAGCTTCCCCTCCCACCCTCAGCATGAAAGCCCTCCCTTGGGGATCTGGATGGGTGGGCCTGTCTCTTTGGTCCTTTCAGTCCTGTGCTGATGGATTTTTGCCCACATGGTTGACCAGCTTGCTAATACTTTCACTCAGCTATTTGCTTCAGACTATATATAGTCTTTTTTCATTTCTCCCTTACTCAGCTTTCTCTGTAATCCCTTTCCTAATAACCTCATCACAACAAATGATTAAGCCTTTCTGTTGTCTCTTATAGCTGAATCAGAGCAAGTGATTGATGATGAGCCCAGTTCCAAGGACAGACATCCTCACACGCTGAGGGTTCTTCCTGCCTCCGCCCTCACTTGGAGTTCATACACTGCTTGTGTTGACCTGTGTGTCTTTTCATGAATTTATGGCATCTCCATCTAAGGACAAGGGCTGTGTCTTATTCTTTTCTGTGTCTCCTACATTCTCAACCCTTTTGCTCAAATATATACTTGATTGAGCTAATGAATGTTGTTTTACATCGAGTTTAAGAATCTGCAAGGTTAAAATTGTAATACATTTATAGAGCATTGACTCTCATAGTGAATTCTCAGTCACCATTTTCCGTAAAACCTCACATACTCCAGGCGTTTCTCTTGCCTTTTGTTCTTCAACACATAGGTAGCTTCCCCTTTTACGGACCCTCTGCAAAACCATTTTTCATGCCTGAGCCAGGGGAAAGTCTGTGGACCATGTATAAGAAGAAGTAACATTTTGATTACTGATTGTGGATTGTAAACAGTTTGAAGGCAGAGACTCTAATTTATGCTCTTTTAGTCCCCAGTGTCTGACCAGTGTCTGTCACCTAGTCCATCCTCACAAAGTATTGAGATGGATGTGGATGGGTGGGTAGAATAAGTGCAAGAGAAAGAGATGTTTATGGTCAGTGATTGTCTCTGCTTTATGTTATCTTCAGCACAGCTCCACATCATAAGTTAGTTTAAGCTAGCCTTTATTAATACCATCAGTGCTTTTAAAAATAGTTGATGCTGGTAATAATTCATTCATAAGAATGACAGTATTATCATTTTCATTACACATGTTGATTTTCATCAAAGCAAATTGCTAAGTGATTCTTAGAAAAGGATGTAATATTTACTGGGAAAGAACTTACCTAGCAGATCGACAACATTGGAGGGGAGGAAGGGGACACCTAAGAAACAGAAGAAATCTGAAGGCTAGTGACATCCATCTGTGTAGTCCCATCTGTGAATTGGGACTTTTTTTTTTTTTTTGCTGTACACGGGCTTCTCACTGTTGTGGCCTCTCCCGTTGTGGAGCACAGGCTCCGGACGTGCAGGCTCAGCGGCCATGGCTCACGGACCCAGCCGCTCCGCACCATGTGGGATCTTCCCGGACCGGGGCACGAACCCGTGTCTCCTGCATCGGCAGGCAGACTCTCAACCACTGCACCACCAGGGAAGCCTGGGACTTTTTTCTTCAGAAACCACCAAAAGTACCCAAAACTTTTAAAATTTCTTATGACAAATACGTTAATTTGTTTGATAGTCTTTTGTTACGTTATAGAGTGGTGACCTTTGTCCAAATGACTTTTCATCTGACAGACCAGCTCGTGTGCATTTTGCTGGGACAAAATAATGATGCATGTGCCTGCTGCTTTCATCTCACCCTATCATTTGTCACTTTCCATCACCAGACAGCAGGCGAGCCTATTTGTCTGCCTCAGCTTAACATGTAAATCCCCCCATGCATGTGAATGTGCTGGGATAGAGTACCTCTTACATTACATTGATACCTCCAAATTTATTCTGTTATGTGATGGTAAATTCTAGTTTGCATCTGGCCTTGTATCCCATTTTAATTATTTTTGTAGGAAAAGTAGAACTGTATCTTACTGTTTTTTACGCTTACCTTCCTTCCTCCTGTACCTGTGTATCAATATGCAGATATACAGCTTTTAGATAAAAAAAATGGATTATTCAGAAAATTTGAATTAAGGGTGATTCTTTGGGATGATTCTAAACCATTGACTACTAACATTGCATTATATTATTTACGGTACAATTTTCATTTATATGATTTAAAGTGAAGTGGTGGAAAAAGTTTGTTAGTTGGATTACATATACTTTTCTTACACTAAGGGTAAAGGAACCTTTTTTTTCTTTAATGAGTTAGATAAACTCATTAAATAAACCTTTTTTTCTTTAATGAGTTAGATAAACTCATAAACTTTTGAGTTTACACTAAATTAATTTTACACACAGAGTGACCATTTTAAAAAGCAAGTTTAGGGGATTGAAAGAATTGTATTAATTAAATAAGGTATCTAGCAGTAATATAACAAAATCATGGAAGAATACATGAAAAATACATTTTATCAGATAACATAACCATTGGTAATATAACATGAATAGCAAGAAATATATTTTTGTTTAATTATCGCCAGGAAAGGGAAAGAAATGGCCGAGTTGGGGAAAAGGGAGAAAACCACAGAAAAGTGAAGGAGAAAGGAAGATATTAACAGTGAAGTCTGAAACCTCCAAATAAAGACATACAGTTTGTGATGGATTAATCTGCAACATCACACATCACAGCTCTCAGCATGTTCACTTTTGAGATCACATGTGCTCATTACAAAACCCTGGGATGTTACCAGGTGCAGCTACACTTTTTAGATGGAAGAATTGAGGCTGAGAAAGGTTGTATAATTTGCTTAATGTCCACAGCTGGCTAATAGCAGAGGTGGGTTTTGAACCCAGGTCATCAGACTCTGCATCCAGTACTCTTTCTTCTACATGGCCCTGCATCTTCAAAGAACTAAAACGTTCTGCATCAGTTTGCCCTACTTTGTTCCCCTTCTCCCATTCGTGATCTTGGTGCTTATATCCCACAACTGATTACTTTGCTCTGTTAGGTGTCCCTGCATTTGCCTGTACAGTAAAGCACAGATTTAATTTTTAACATACTTAGTAAATTAAGCAGTGAGCAGAATCTAGTTACTGGCCCTGGGACTGACTCACATTTTGTAAGGTACTTGATACCTACTTTGAAATAGGTGCTGCTTTACACACCACATTATGAATAACTCCCTTTCTTTACCAAGGTCAGGTAAGTTTTTGGATCCTAAAAAAAAAAAAGAAGAGGATTAAAAGATACAAAATGTGTTGCCTCTGAACCCTCATCCCACAAGTGAACTTTCTAGCAGATAAATTCATGTCCTAGCTCTAAAGCCCTGTACTGAGATTGTCATTCTTCTACAAGGAAAGAACTTACTGAAAGTGTTTTTTTATTCATTATCTAAATAGGGGAGTAAGGTGAAGGTACTTTTTCAATCTATGTGTTAATTAAAATATGTTATCTATTCTTTATTTATAGTATAAAGATGCATTTATGAAAGCAAATCCTGGCTACAAATGGTGTCCTACCACAAACAAGCCTGTGAAATCCCCAACATCCACTGTCAATCCACGGAAGAAACTGTGGGCCTTCCCATCTGACTCTTCAAGAGACTTGTCAAGCCCCAAGAAAGCAAAGACTGAAGAAATGCCTCAGCTTAACTTTGGGATGGCTGGTGAGTTTAGACACTAATTTCACCAATTCATTTAGGCAGTATTTTTAACAGATAATAGAAAGAGAGAGAAAAGCAAAATTTAACCAATAGGAAGCAATGGCAAATATGCAGCATAGCTTAAAGCTTTGGAGTATAACATACATAGAATGTGTATATATAATATAGTTAAAGAAAGGAGGTATGGACCAAGTGGTTGAGTCATTACAAATATGTGTGGATTCCTGACATTGACATTATGGAAAAGCAGACAGCAATGTGGAGATTGTCTGGAGCTCAGGGAATTTTATAGTGTAACAAAATAGCTTACAAACTCATTCACAGTATTAAGGTGTCCCAGTAAGCACCTTAGTTATCTTGGATACCAAAAAAACCACAATTATATAGATCATCTGAGGATATTAAACATCGAAACCAAGAGTATGAACAACTCTATCACATATCTGTGATGGATCTGACAGCTGTTTCTTAGAGGGAATTTCCATCCTACCCTCTCTCTGGCCCCCATTCCTGTTACGGGCCAGGCAAATTTAACATTCCAGATGGTCCCATTTGTTATGAGACCTTAATACTCTTTGGGTGGTAAGGAATGCTACAGCATTTATTACCATGAAATAAAGCATTTATATTCACCCTGCAAATGATTCTATCTTCCATGGCTATTATAATACTGTAATCAAGAGAGGAGTTTTCTGGGATGAAATAGGGAGATTGGGCAGGATGGAAGCATTGAAGTTGGTGTTGAGCTATAGGGTTCCTGTTTCATTATTACAAGCAAATTTTCTTTAAGATGAGAGCTCTGAACAGTTTGCAAAATGGAAAGCTTGGGAATGGAAGTTAAGCAGTATTGTGAGGACACTTCATTTTTTTTAATAGCCGGTAGGCCTAATGAGATTTAACAGTGCAGTGTGTGATTCATGGTATAACAAAGTGTGTGGTGATGTCATATATAAATCTAAGAAATGCAGTCTGATGCAATGGCAGCATTCTGGGGGAACAAAGTCTTCAGGTGATTGTTATGTAAGTGTCTGTAGTATAATTCTAGGTGAGCTTCCAAAATGATGCTTTTGCATATCCCAGAGGAATCAGAATAGAAATCTGTCCTTGTTTTAGCTGTTACTTTGTATAATTTTAGCTTCAACCCACTTGCTAGTAGTTTTGGTGAGCTCTCTAGACTCCCCAGATTGTGTCAGTAAGAGTCTCTTATAAAACATTTTATCATCAGGACCAAATAAGCGGATATTATTACTGGCTTCTAAATAAATTCCTTTGATTAGCATTTATCTTCCATTGCTTTTTCTCCCAGTTCTAAATCTAGATTGGTCTATGTAGGTTTTTTTCTTTGCACACAGTGGCTCTTCAAAAACCAAAAGTAATTGTAGATAAACTACAGAAAGCAGTGAAAGATGTCTGCCTGTATCACCGTTTCTGACAGTTTATTAATCTACCTGTTATACCTACAAATTTAAAGTGGGACCTAGACTTCAACCAGGATATTTACAAGTCAGCTTTTATTTTTTATTTTTTAAATTTTATTTATTTAATTATTTATTTTTGGCTGTGTTGGGTCTTCATTGCTGCACGTGGGCTTTCTTCTAGTTGTGGCGAGCGGGGTCTACTCTTTGTTGCGGTGCGCGGGCTCCTCATTGTGGTGGCTTCTCTTGTTGCAGAGCACTGGCTCTAGGCACGCGGGCTTCAGTAGTTGCGGCTCGTGGGCTCAGTAGTTGTGGCTCACGGGGCTCTAGAGTGCAGGCTCAGTAGTTGTGGCGCACGGGCTTAGTTGCTCTGCAGCATGTGGGATCTTCCTGGACCAGGGATCGAACCCATGTCCCCTGCATTGGCAGGCGGATTCTTAACCACTGTGTCACCAGGGAAGCCCCTACAAGTCAGCTTTTAAAAACAGCATTCTTTAAGCAAAATACAGGAAGGAAGGACAACAACTTTCTCACATTTATCTCATTATATATAAGGGCCTGTGACGGATGTTGGAAATCCATGATCAGAGCCCACAGCCCTTGTTAAGCTAGTGTATAGCGGATAACGTTGGTGTGATGTTCCTTTTTAACACAATGAAAGCAAATTAATTTGCCTTTAATTGAAGCATGGTGCTTAGCTGTTTAAATCTAGGGGATACTTTAGGGCTTTTAGAGGCCAGTTTATGCTTTTCCTCAGCATGGAATCTCATTTTGCTTTGTTTTCCCAATAGTCCTTGTCACATGACATTTTGCATTTTGAATAACCCCAAAGCAGTCAAGTGTATAATTTCCAAGGAGGGAAAGCTATGTAGAATTTAATTTAGTAGAAGCCCTCTCGGTGAAGGGAAAGCAGCTATTTATATAAATATATTTTTGATATATCCAAATAACATTATATAAATTAATATAAAAGATGATGATTTCTTGTCTGTGTTTTAGTGTCTATACAGCAAAGTCATATTGGTATATAAGTTAAATAAATTATCATGGAAGTATGTTCCTATTTTACTTTATAATTTCAACTAACACATTTTTATCTTTATTAGAATGCAATTATGCAAGACTCCTGATCTCTAGAATGGCAGCTGCAAAAGTATTTAGCTGCCCAAAGAACCAAAGTACACCTTTACTTTCTGCTAAATTCATTTCTCTCTCCTGATTTTTATTTGCCAGTAGATTTACGTGTCTCTTTTAGCAGCCAAAATAGTTCATAAACTTAACATTTAATTAAGGATGGGCTCTTAAAACAACAACAGAGAGCCTTATTTCAGCAAACCAGCTCATGTTCCTCTGTGTATTCCTACGTGGCTACCTTCCAATATGGAGCTGTTTTGTGACCACCTGATTGTTTGGTGACATATTTTCCCCTCTACTAAGCCATTCCTTCCTTCCTTCCTTCCTTTCTTCCTTCCTTCCTTCCTCCCTCCCTTCCTTCCTTCCTTCCCCTCAGATTCTTTTTTCAAAAAAATATATATTTTTTAATTTGACTATATGTAAGATGTGGTCAGAGTTGCTTCATGAGTTGCTGAGACAGATTATATTCAAAGATGTACTTAAGGGCCTATCTTTAAACAAAAAAATCAAAAAAGAAAGAGAAGAGAGACACCTTAATGTCTTCAGGCAACACTATGCCGGTCCTCATTTTGAATTGTAGAGAGATTACATTTAAATAAAAAGTGCATTTATTGAGGACCAATATGCACTGGGATAAGCACTGACTTAGGCAGTTTCAGATATGTTAGTTCATTGAAGTTCTGAAATTTAATTCATTTAATACAAACTTAAAGTCTGTAGGTTTCTTATTGTCTGTACTTCCCCTGTTTAGATATAATCCTGGGTCATAGATCTACCAGTTTGCTTTCATTTTCTCTTTCTTTTTCTGTTGATTATAGAAGGAATGAAAACAAAGACCTTTGGTAGTATAAAAAGGGTTCATTTTCAATGTTAAAGGTATTTCGAGGCCTTTCAAGGAAGGGCCTAATGTACCCCTAAGATTTAAGATGTCATAAATATATCATTGTTTAATTTAAATTTGTTTTTGAAAGTTTTAACGAAAGAATATTTGAACAAAGCCCACTAGATTTTTGGAGTCCCCTTTGTAAAATACCTCTATGTTCTCTAGTTCCTCTGACGGCCTTGTTCTTTTTATCAGCCTGATATCATGTGGCAGAAATAACAATTTGAGAATAACAATCTCAAGTTTCTTAGAAGACAAGTATAAGCACTCTTTCGTTTTAAAAAAAAAATCCATCCAAACTCCCCATGCAGTAAGGAAAGAAGCGTCACATTAGGAAATAATTCATGTTATAAACAGCTGTGATATTGAAGAAAGTATTTTGTTGGAATGGTGGACAACAGTGGTATTTAAAAAGCTCACGAAAGTATGAGTACTAAGCACATGTACCCCAGGTTTTTCCCTCATAAAGAGTTTTAGAAGTTTTCTGTAATAAGTTACGTGTGGTTCTGTTGGATTTCTGATTGCTAGTCTTTGTGAGTATTCTTTTTCGACTCTGGATTATATGTACTTCATGGTTATGAATTGATGATTTACTTGTTTTTGACTTATTTAGATCCTACTCAAATGGGAGGCCTGAGCATGCTGCTTTTAGCTGGAGAACATGCTCTTGGTACACCAGAGGTAAGTGGTCCCTCATCCCTCTCCACTCTGCACCTGCTGGGGGTTGAGAACACAGACATTTGTGTTCTGTTCACACTGTTAGTTCTACAGTTTCACTTTTTACAGCTCATGAATAAACTCTGCTTTTAATTGTTTTCATTAAGATCTCTATGTGCATTATATTGTGCCTTGAGGGTAACAGAGTGGGGTACATAAACCCAAAAGGACACAAACACAAGTCAGGTGCAGATTTTGAGGTTCCCTGAGCATAGGAATAAGACTTGCAATGTACAGATAATTAACATTTGCCATGACTGTGTCATGGGGTCCATAGGGTGGATCCTATGATTCATTCATTCTATTCATAACATTCTCTGCTTTTGTGATGTTCTCATTAGACTTGCTAGTGAAAAGATGAGAGTTTAAAAAAGCATGAAACTGTCAGTCTCTCTGGTACCTAAATAAATACAAACTCCTGTTTTTGAAAATCAGGAAACATGGCATTCCAAGATTGCTTATTTTTTAAAATGGAAAATGAAAAAGGACCCAGGCCCTTATGACCTTGGTTTCATTTTTTATTCCCTTGTATTGTTATTGGGCTGTTTCTGCTAAATATTTTTAAGTATGGTTTTGATAGGCAGGTAGTATCCGGTAGCCATGCATAGTTTGCATTTGTGGAATTCCTCTATTTTCCAGACCCATTTAACAGAGGCCAGATGCAGTGACCTGCAGATCATATTATTTTACCAAACTCAGGTCCTTGAGCTGGAAGTTTTTCAATCCCCAACCAGAGTTGCTATTTAGGACAAAATAGCAATTTTATTGCATATATATTTTTTTTCTTTCTTTCTTTTGTTTTTTAAGTCGTGTGCGTGCTATATGGATTACAGTTGAAGTCTATTCAGATAATCGTTTTAGAGGATACCACATAAGATATTTACATCACAAAAGGTTTTTATTATTTACAGTTTATATTTGGGATCCATAGTAGTTGACCATATGTTCAATTTGATTTAACTTTTTATTTCTGTTCAATTCAGTGTAGCAATAAATGTGTAAATTTGGTGGACTGGTAGTTATTTACATTGTACTAATCTTTAGCTAGAAAAAGTAAGCATGGCACTTTGTACTTTGCATACTCATTATTCAGCATGTTTGTACTTCCTTACACAATAGCCTTCTCTGGCATCATTTTACTTTCTAACACATGGATGCTCCCTAATAGCAATCAGACTAACTCTCACTTGGGTGTAGAGTATCCCAAGCATGTTCCCACAGGTGAATGTTGGAGCAATAATGCACATTTGACCTTTCAACACAGTCTGACTCATGATTTCCAAGAATACACTATATTGTGAGAGTTAGTATCATCTTTTCTAACAGATTAGATAATAATGGAGTTTTCTTCCCAATATCTATTAGCATTCCTTTTAACTTTCAGGAAAAAATGTAAACAAATAAACATCTAAGAACTTACAGATAGATGCTGTCTATCTGTAAATGCTAGTCAAAGAAAGGAATACTTTTTTTTCTTTGATTAAAGTTTCTCTCTTGGGCTCTTTTTAGTGAATAGCTCTTCTCACAGCTTTTAAGGACAGCAGAGTTTGACACAAGCAGTTTAAACCATGCATTGGTCAGCCTTCCATTTCTGATGAAGGGGAACTGTTTTTTTTTTTGTTTGTTTGTTTGTTTTACATCTTTATTGGAGTATAATTGCTTTACAATGGTGTGTTAGTTTCTGCTTTATAACAAAGTGAATCAGTTATACATATACATATGTTCCCACATCGATTCCCTCTTACATCTCCCTCCCTCACACCCTCCCTATCCCACCCCTCCAGGCGGTCACAAAGCACTGAGCTGATCTGCCTGTGCTATGCGGCTGCTTCCCACTAGCTATCTACCTTACGTTTGGTAGTGTATATGTGTCCGTGCCTCTCTCTCGCTTTGTCACACCTTACCCTTCCTCCTCCCCATATCCTCAAGTCCATTCTCTAGTAGGTCTGAGTCTTTATTCCTGTCTTACCCCTAGGTTCTTTATGACATTTTTTTCCCCTTAAATTCCATATATAACTGTTTTGAAAATTCTCAAGCTAAAGAAATAAAGTTAAATGGCTTAAAGAAGTAAACCGTACAGGAGAAGGGAATTTATGCTAAGGAAGAAGTTGCCAGCACTTAGGTCTTTAAGAACCACTTCTAAGAATACAACTCTTTCTTCATAATCTCTACTTTTCATCTCAGATATATTTAGGTCATTATTGAAAATAATCTTGAGATACTGAAATAATAAAGCAGCAAAATTTGTACAAAATAATGCTGTCTCTAAATATAATTAGTTTGAGAGTTTATGTCATAGGTATCAGTAGATTTCATTTAGCACCTAATTTCTATGCAATGTCTTATTCCAAATATGTAGACATGGTCATAGAACTTTAGGGGCTTATGTACATTGGCAGATGACAAATACAGTGAATACATACTTATATTTTTAAAAGAAAATTATAAATATAATGAGATAAGGAGAGAAGTACAGAAATTTCATGCTTCTGACATTTGGAACAATTACTATGAAGTCTGTTTATACTATTAGGTAGGACCAGTCAAATAAAGTGACATTTTACAAAACTTCGGCCACAGAGGAGGTCTAATCGTAATGGCTTTTTAAAATGCCACGAGAAAATTCTTATTCTGAAATATTTAAAGGGAGATTTACCTTTGTTCAATAGTCTAAAATCTAATCACATAGAAAAAGTCCTCAAAAGTCTATTTTTTTTAATATAGAAAATTTAATATAGGTAATAGCTGTATTTTTAAAAACAATTCTAGAAGGTAGAGAGGCTTGCTGTTACAGGAACAGTAAAATTCCAGGTTAAAAGCTTCTTTGGCCTGTACAATTTCCCAGATCTACATGTGATGTGCTCTTAGGGTTTTCAGAGAGAGATTATATGTTCTTGAGATAGCAGTGAGCAAATAATAACAAGCAAAATGTTTGAGTTTCCTCCTTTTTTTCTCAGTCTTCTGATTAACTCTGAATCTGCCACAATAGATTTTTGGCATTATCAGGTCAACATTTTTATATGCTACTGTTATTAAGCCAAGCTTGGTTCTGAAATTTGTGTCTCTGATGAATAAAAGGGATAAAAATTGCATTTATAGTTTGTTTGTTTCTTTTTCACATAAATGATCAGTCCTGTATTTTCTTTATACCCAGAGTACATTGAAATGCATTACATATTTGGGATAAATTTTAAAAAGCAGTGTTTGTTATTAAAGAGTTTATGGATTAAAGAAGCAAAATAAATGTATAGGCATGCCTCATTTTATTGCAGATATTGCATTTGCAGATATTGCATTTTTTACAAATTCAAGGTTTATGGCAACCCTGTGTCCAGCAGGTCTATTGGCAACATTTTTTCAACTGTATTACTCGCTTCATATCTCTGTGTCACATTTTGTTAATTCTTGCAGTATTTCAGACTTCTCCTTATTATTATATTTGTTATGGCGGTCTGTGATCAACGATCTTTAATGTTACTATTGTAATTTGGGGAGGGGGTGCTACAAATCACACCCACATGAGACAGCGAACTTAACTGATAAAGGTTGTGTGTGTTCTGACTGCTCCACCAACCAGCAGTCCCCCCTCCCCCTCATCTCTCTCCCTCTCCTCAGGCCTCTCTATTCCCTGAGACACAACAATGTTGAAATTAAATCAGTTAATCACTCGACACTGGTCTCTTAAGTGTTCAAGTGAAAGGAAGAGTCACATGTCTCTCATTTTAAATCGAAAGCTAGAAATGATCAAGCTTAGTGAGGAAGGCGCGTTGAAAGCTGGGAAAGGCTGAAAGTGAGCCCTCTTGCGCCAAACAGCCAAGGTGTGAATGCAAAGGAAAAGTTCTTGAAGGAAATTAAAAGTACTGTTCCATTTAACACACAAATGATGAGAATGTGAAACAGTCTTATTGCTGATATGGAGAAGTTTTAGTGGTCTGGTTAGAAGATCAAACCAGACACAACATTCCCTTAAGCCAAAGCCTAATCCAGAGCAAGGTCGTAACTGTTCAATTCTGTGAAGGCTGAGAGAGGTGAGGAAGCTGCAGAAGAGAAGTTTGAAGCCAGCAGAGGCTGGTTCATGAGCTTTAAGAAAAGGTGCCATCTCCATAACATCAAAGGGCAAGGTGAAGCAGCAAGTGGTGATGTAGAAGCTAGAGCAAGTTATCCCAAAGATCTAGCTAAGATACTTCATGAAGGTGGCTACACTGAACAACAGATTTTCAGTGTAGATGAAACAGCCTTCTATTGGAAGAAGATGCCATCTAGGGAGGAGAAGTCAATGTCTGACTTCCAGGCTTCAAAAGACAAACCCACTCTCTTGTTAGGGACTAATGCAGCTGGTGACTTAAATTGAAATCAGTGCTCATTTACCATTTGGAAAATCCTAGGGCCCTCAAGAGTTAGGCTAAACCAACTCTGCCTGTGCTGTATAAGTGGAACAGCAAAACCTGGATGGCAGCATATCTGTTTATAACAGTTTACTGAATATTTTAAACCCACTGTTGTGACCTACTGCTTAGAAAAGAAGATTCCTTTTAAAATATTACTGCTCATTGGCAATGCACTTGGTCATCCAAGAGCTCTGATGTAGATGCACAACGAGACTAATGTTTTCATGCCTACTAACACATCCATTCTGCCACCCATGGAACAAGGAGTCTCTTCGACTTTCAAGTCTTATTACTTAAGAAATACATTTTGTAAGGCTGTAGCTGCCATATATATATAGTGATTCCTCTGCTGGATCTGGGCAAAGTCAGTTAGTTGAAAACCTCCTGGAAAGGATTCACCATCCTAGATGCCATTAAGAATGTTTGCGTTTCATGGGAAGAGATCTAAATATCAACATTAAGGGAATTCCCTGGCGGTCCAGTGGTTAGGACTTGGCGCTTTCACTGCCAAGGCCTGGGTTCGATCCCTGGTCAGGGAACTAAGATCTCAAAAGCTATGCAGTGCGGCCAAAAAAATAAAAAACAAACAAAAAAATAAACATTAACAGGAGTTGGGAAAAAGTTGATTCCAACCATCATGGATGACATTGAGGGGTTCAAGACTTGCATGGAGGGGCTTCCCTGATGGCACAGTGGTTGAGAGTCCACCTGACGATGCAGGGGACACAGGTTCGTGCCCCGGTACGGGAAGATCCCACATGCTGCGGAGTGGCTGGGCCCATGAGCCATGGCCGCTGAGCCTGCGCGTCCGAAGCCTGTGCTCTGCAATGGGAGAGGCCACAACAGTGAGAGGCCCGCGTACCGCAAAAAAAAAAAAAAAAAAAAAGACTTGCATGGAGGAGGTAACTACAGATGTGGTGGAAATAGCAAGAGAACTAGAATTAGGAGCTGAAGATGTGACTGAATTGCTTCAATCTCATGATAAAACTTTAACAGATGGGGAGTTGCTTCTAATGGAGCAAAGAAAGTGGTTTCTTGAGCTGGAATCTACTCCTGGTGAAGATGCCATGAAGATTGTTGAAATGATGAGAAAGGATTTACAGTGTGACATAAATTTAGTTGATAAGCAGTGGCAGGGTTTGAGAGGATTGACTCCAATTTTGAAAGAAGTTCTGCTGTGGGTAAAATGGTATCAAACAACATTGCATGCTGTAGAGAAATCCTTCATGAAAGGAAGAGTCAATTAATGTGACAAACTTCATTGTTGTCTTATTTTAAGAAATTGTCACAGCCTCTCTAACTTTCGTCTACCACCAACCACCCTGACCAGTCAGCAGCCATCAATGTCGAGGCAAGACCCTCCATCAGAAAAAGGATGACTCACTGAAGGCTCAGATGATAGCATTTTTTAGCAATAAGGCATTGTAAAATTAAAGCATGTCCTTTTTTTTAGGTATAATGTTATTGTACACTTAATAGACTACATTATAGTGTAAACATAACTTATATGCTCTGGGAAACCAAAAACTTTGTGAGACTAGCTTTATTGCAATATTCACTTTTGATTGTGGTGGTCTGGAACCGGACCCGCCGTATCTCCGAGGTTTGCCTGTATTGAGCAACGCAGCCATCAGGGAGTGACACCCTACCCGCCCCCCCCCCACACACACACACTCAAAATAGCAGCCTAAGCTTGTCTCTACTGACACCCAATGAAATGTAAGCATAGAAGTCTTATTAGGAAATAACTCCATAATAGTGAAGGAAATGGAAACGAGTGTTTCCAATGAATATGAGATTTTAGCAAACAGAAGCTGAAAAACGAATGAAGCTTTTTCATCAAGAAAATGTGGTATAAGCTTAAAATATGCTAACCAGGGGGCTGTAGAGAGCCAGTCCATTCTACAGTGTCTAGCAGCTTAAGTGAACACTTTTCCTTTTTACTTTAAAAGAACAAGAAAGAAAAAATAGAAGAAATAAAAGTAATAATGTTCACATCAAACTCTGGGAAGAGCTAAAGAGAAGGCAGTTAGTTACATTGAGTTAAGCCTTCATGATTCATATCGGTGAGTTACTATCTGAAGATGAAAATGTAATAAATAAAGTATAAGTATTTGATCTAGAATTTCTAGAAGTAATCTTCAGGACTGAAAATTTCTATAGTGTTATATTTTTAACTTATTTTAATAAAAATGTAAAGCTAAATTAAATTTAAAAAATAAAGGCAGGGAGTGATACATTTCAGAAATGGAAGGGGAGATTATTCAACACATAATAATATAGAACAGCTTGGAATAATATTGCAAAGGTCGACATTTCAGTATTGGACCTAAGTGAGCACCAGAAAGTCATCTTGGCTAGAACAGAAAAGATGGTTTGGGGAATAAAAGAAAATAAGAAAAGTTAGGCAGAGTAATCTTGGCTGATGAAAAGGTTTGATGGTATCAATATCTATTCAGTTGAATGAATGAACTGAAGGCAAACTTTCAGATGTTCGGGAAGTAATATTAGACCTGGGTCTGTGATTTCAGAATGCCTAGTTCTTTTGTTGGAATGAAGAGATACGACAGTAGAGTTACGATCAAGCCACGTTTTTCTTTGCCTTCCATCCTGTAAAATGGAACTATTAATACCCACTTGTTTTTCTTTTTCTGACTTACTTCACTCTGTATGACAGACTCTAGGTCCATCCCACCTCACTACAAACAACTCAGTTTCGTTTCTTTTTATATACACTATCAAATGTAAAACCGATAGCTAGTGGGAAGCAGCCGCATAGCACAGGGAGCATAGCACAGGGAGATCAGCTCGGTGCTTTGTGACCACCTAGAGGGGTGGGATAGGGAGAGTGGGAGGGAGGGAGACGCAAGAGGGAGGAGATATGGGAACATATGTATATGTATAACTGATTCACTTTGTTATAAAGCAGAAACTAACACACCATTGTAAAGCAATTATACTCCAATAAAGGTGTTAAAAAAATAATAATAATACCCACTTGTTTCTAACTCCCAAGACATCTATGAAGATTAATTAAATAAAACCTGTAAGGCATTTTCACCTCTCCTGAAAAGCATTCTTGTAGGTACCTAGTATTATTACCATAATTTATTCTTGGTATTTCATACTTAACTTGAAAGCTTATATTATGTCAGGCTATTACTCCTACAGGCTATGGTATGTTTTACTAGCAGCGTATTCACATTGAGCAAATAATCTGTTCAAGATTGTGTAGCCATGAAGTGACAGAATTAGGATTTGAACCCGGGGGACTAGCTTCAGTCTTCATATAGCCTACAGGGACCTTTGTAATTCAGTCCCCACCCACCTGACCTCAACTTGGGCCACTTATGCAGTGGTGTCTGCACCCTTACGCAGCCATTTCATGAGTGCTTTCTGGGGACCAAGTACTGCACTAAGCACTTACACTGATTATCTCATTTCATCCTTCCATGAGCCTTAAGAGGTTGGTTTATTATTCCGCATTTCGTAAATGAGGAAACTAGGCTAGAGAGGTTAAATAGCCTGTCTAAGGTCATAGAGCAAGAAAGTCATTATACTAGGATTTAAACCTGTATATTTTCCATTAAGTAATGAGGTGGGTGAAATCTAAGATAG
Source organism: Phocoena phocoena (assembly GCF_963924675.1). NCBI lineage: Eukaryota > Metazoa > Chordata > Mammalia > Artiodactyla > Phocoenidae > Phocoena > Phocoena phocoena. The sequence continues at coordinate 91,684,941 of NC_089222.1, read as the reverse complement.
AGAAAAGGTGATAATACCAATACTTGTTAATGAATATGTCTATATTTAAAACACTGTGAGTTTTAAATTTAAAACAAATACAGATTTTTGATAAAATTGAAAGTTTTCCCCTTTCTTATAATATCTGATATCAGTGAAGTGGGGAAAATTATTTTACTGCCTGTTGGTACATTTGAGCTAGTTTGACATGTGCCTCTCTTAGGCTACTATGTTTGACTACTCCAGGATGCCTAAATCTACTGAATTCCAACCCTATCCCCAACTCCTGCCCCCTCCTCACTGAAGCTGTTAATTTCCCTTCTCACAGTTTTATAGCTTTTAAACATATTTTGTGAGGAAATACTATACTTAAATTTTACATTAAATAGGCTCTTTGAGCTTTCTCAGCTCCGGTTAGAAACCTCTCCTTTTCATGTCACTGCTCACTGCCCACTTTGGCTGGAACTGCCCATCCAGCCCAGCCTCTTCCGTCTCTCTGCAGTGGGGCTCAAAGCCCAGAGAATCAAGTCCTTCTACCCAACCAGATTGACAAACATCCGTCCTCGTTGAGTTCCTAGGCCACGTTGCTCAAGACAGTGGTGAACTCACATGAGCTCTTCGGTCTCCCAGAGGTGGTGGGAAGGGGTAGTGGGGAAGGTGGGCAACAAGTGAGCGGGAAGAGAAAGAGGAGAATAGAGAACAAGAAGGTAAACGAGAAGGGTGGTACTGTTGCTGCTGCGTTGTCGTTGAGAGCATGTTTGTATACACGACTGCATTCTGTTCTCACAGTGTCCTGTGAAGACGTCAGTAGCGTTGTTACCTGTTTCATCAAATGAGGAAACTGAGGCAGGAAGATGCTATGGTTTGTCTCAACTACTGTAGCAGTTTGTAGAGGTGACCTGGAGTCTGTCCTGGACTTCCATCCTAGTGCTCTGCCACACGGCTTAGAATGATAGGAAACTTGACTCTGGTAGCCCTGGTGCCCTGAGAAAAACCAGGGACTTATCCTTCCTCTCAGCCAAATGACTTGACTTACATTCTAATTTTGAGGCGCTCACAACTCTATGCGGTGCTGTTGGGTTGCGCTCCTCAGGGTGGCCCCGCTGTCTCTCAACTGCAGCCCAGTCCTAGTGTCTGCCAGTCAGGTGCGCTGCTTTAGTCCTCAGGTGCTCCTTTACCTCATTTAGGTTTAATTAAGAGTGGCTTCATTTTAGTCCTTAAGTAGGTTTTGAAGGACTAACTTGTATGTCATATACTTACATTGAATTCACCTGTGTTTAAAAGCTCGCGTCCATTTCAGAGCTTCATTTAACATCTCATATTAAATGCAAATTAAGTGATCACTCAGGTCCTCCGTTATAGAAGGATACCTGGCAGAAGCTGCCGATTGTAGGAAAGCCTGGGCCAGGCTGAAATGAGGGTGAGAATCAGATCACTGGGCCTTGGAGTCACACGGGATCTTTGTCTTTGAACTCTGAAATGGAATCCTCTACGCCCAACCCCTCTCCTCCAGAAGAAAACAACCCCGCCTTCCACCACTGCCTAAACAGTCTTCCTTCTCTCGTATTCACTCTTTTGGTGAAAGGGTTTAACTTACCTTAGGAACAATGGCACTGACTGACCCCTCTCCCTCCACCCTGACACCTTTCCAGGCAATTACTGAGCCCTGGCAAATGCCATCTCTGATTTAATTGGGGCCCCGCATCTCAGCTGGTTTATTTCCTTAACCTTCTATTTGGTCTCTTGCCTCCAGTCACTCCCCAGCCAAGGTCATCCTGCACTCCACTGACAGAATTATTTAACTACACATCTCTCATCATGCCGCTCCTCTGAAAACCTTGGCTGACTCCCCATTGCCTCCAGCCTAATTTTCAGACTTCTTAACCTAGCATTCAGTTCCCTCTCAGTCTGATTCATCTCCCACTGCACTCCTGGGCATCTCAGGCTTCAGTCACACAGGGAAAGTCACTGCTTCTCACACACACAGGGCACTTCCTCCATGCTTTTCCTCCTGCTGTGACCACATCATTTCCACAATTCTGGTGTTCCTTCTAGGGAGATCTCAGATGCTACTTACCTTACTTCTTCCATCTGTCCCCAGAAAGAATGAAGGCTGCTTCTCTGTCCTCCCACAGACCTTGTAATATTCCACCAAGAGGCATGTCCGTTCTTACTGTGTAGCTGTCTCCTGCATTGAAATGCAAGCAACTTAACGGCCAGACACATCCCCTTAGTCTCATTTTATTCCCCAGCATATAATGCACACAAGTGGGATGTAAGCTTCTTGAAAGGGAACAGCAGTCTTTGTGGCTGGTATGTAATGGGTGTTTATTGAATGTTTGTTGAAGGAGTGAGTAATCAGTAAATGTTTAAATTAGCAAGAGCAGGGATGTGGAGTTTAGATAACAACCAGTGTACTTCATCCCTTTTGTTGACTATGTGTCCATCACGATCCAGCACTGTGTCTGTGGTCTTGTGCCTTGCGAAGTAGGAATGGGCTCTTAATAAAACCTAGCTTTCCAAACAGTGCATCTGAGTGGCTTGATCTTGTTTTATATCAAGGGGCTGGATCATGTTTCTATGTCTCTCATTATCATGATGTGCATTTTGCCTGTGGGGAAAAAGTATTACCTCGTCATAATCCTTAATTATACTAATCATTCCCCTTCCTTGGTTATTGAGAATTATAGCTAATTTAAAGGGAAGATTGGATTTAAGGGAAGTTGAAAACGTATGTTGTTAACAAAACTGCTTTTAAAATCCCTTTAGCAGTTTTCTTTATTGGGCGTGTAGCAACACCTAGTGGCTTTATGGATTATTTCAGAGACTATTTCTAAAAAGAGCTTCTTGGGTTTTTTCCTCCCTTTATTGAATCTCTACTTATTTGGTATTTTTTCTTTCCTCTTAATTGATGAACAGATATCTTCGATCTCTATATTTTGTTATGTTTAGAAAGTAAGCTGGCTTTAGCTGAAGAATGGTTGTTGAAGATGATGTTTCTCCATAAAAAGCATACCCCAGCTAATAAGTAATTTATGATACTGTAAATACAAACAGCAAGGTGATATTGCAAGGTGACAAGGTCTAGGATCCTCTAATAACATTAAACAGGAGTCTTTTGTGGGAAATAACCTTTTCCTTCCATGTGGATGTAATGCCAGATTTCTTTGACAAACATTTACATGTATCACAAATATATACACTTGCACTGGATGCCTCATTTATCAAACACTCAAGAATGAATTCTACCTCAGTACATTTTCCATGTCATTCAACCATTTTTACATTTTGAGATTTTAGATGGAAATATGTCTAGCATGTATCACATGCATTTCTGCCTTTTAATAAGGGATATATTTTATAATTATTCTCATCTTGAAAACTTAGAACCACAGTTAGAAATATTAATTATTACATTTAGGAAAAATTTTAGGACTACTTGCTCTATTTTATTTTCTTTTTAATTTATTTTTCAGCTTTTGTGATAATCCACTTTACTAAATAACCGAGATTTTTAAAAATTTTAATACAATTTTGGAAGGTTACTTTCCATTTACAGTTTTTACAAAATATTGGCTATATTCCCCATGTTGTACAGTACATCCTTAAGCCTATCTTACACCCAATAGTTTGGTTATTTGTTGTTGTTGTTTTTTTTTTTTTTTGCGGTACGCGGGCCTCTCACTGTTGTGGCCTCTCCCATTGTGGAGCGCAGGCTCAGCGGCCATGGCTCACGGGCCCAGCTGCTCCGCGGCATGTGAGATCTTCCCAGACCGTGGCACGAACCCGTGTCCCCTGCATCGGCAGGCGGACTCTCAACCACTGCGCCACCAGGGAAGCCCTGGTTATTTGTTTTAAATAGACTACAATGCTTTATAGAACATTTGTGTTGTAAATCAACTATGCTTCAATAAAATTTTTTTTTTTAATTTGTGCCTACAGTCTTTTCACTCTGTGTCTTGCTGGTGGCATTGTTTCTTTTTCAATGCTCTTCCTTTTTTAAAAAAATTTATTTATTTTATTTATTTTTGGCTGCGTTGGGTCTTTGTTGCTGCACGCGGGCTTTCTCTAGTGGTGGTCATGGGGGGCTACTCTTCGTTGCGGTGTGCGGACTTTTTACTGCGGTGTCTTCTCTTGTTGCAGTCGCAGAGCATGGGCTCTAGGCGCGCAGGCTTCAGTAGTTTCGGCACGTGGGCTCATGGGCCTAGTTGCTCTGTGGCATGTGGGATCCTCCCAGACCAGAGCTCGAACCCGCATCCCCTGCAGTGGCAGGTGGATTCCCAACCACTGTGCCACCAGGGAAGCCCCTCTTCCTTTTTCTTATCCCCACTCTTGGCCCCTTCTGATTTGCTGCTTCTGTTCATTCTGTGGCCTAGAAAGTCAGGTAACCACACAGCTTAGTAGTAAGCCAACTCTTCTGGCTCCTAATTTTGTGCTGTTTCCATTATACTACACTGAAAATAAAGGCTAAATGCACAGTGCTTTAAAGTAAGAGTAACTAGATTTTAAAAGGAGACGTTATCCACTACAGTAAAATGCATAGCCTCAGTGACTGTAATTGCTGTTTTAACCATTGGACAGCCTTTGTTGTGTGATTCCTGGCCAGGTCCTTGAGATTCCTCATATTCATAAACACAGAGAATCAAGTCAGTCAACCAGTATTCATCGTGCATCTATTGTGCATCAGGTGTGTGGGGAGCACAAACACGCACGCATAGACTTCTCTGATTGCATAGTACAATTGACATAACGTGTAGGATTATAGATGTCTTGATAAGTACTTACATTTGAATTCTCCATACAAATAGAAAGTTTTATTTAAGACCGTCCATCATAATGATTGCAGAGGGTCTCATTTAACTTTAAACCTTTATGACTAGATGCATAGTCATGGCCATATTATCTATAATGGCAGTTAAAAGAAAGTTGACTTTTCTTCTTACAGTTAATATGAACTCTAATTGAGCCATAGGTTAACTAATCTCATAAATGATAACTCTCATGCATCTGCATCATGGGATTAGAAATAAAAATATGTGTTATATATTATATAGGCTTTATATAGGGTAGTTACCCTATATGATAATATACTTAATTCTAAATATCTCCATAGCTTTCTGTCATGTGTACAACCTACATTATTAAAGTTTTATAAAGTCACTTTATAATTTTTATTTAGTCCTAGGCTCTATTTTATTTTATTTTAATTTTTGGCCACGCAATTTGTGGGATCTTAGTTCCCCGACCAGGGATTGAACCTGGGCCACGGCAGTGAAAGCACCAAATCCTTAACCACTGGACCGCCAGGGAATTCCCTAGGCTCAATTTTAAGCAAAATTTTGATTATTTACCAAGATATCTAGGGGTTAAGCACACAGGATTTCTTTATAAACCAGGACAGTATTGATTTTTTTTCATTGTTTAAAAATTATAAAGATACAGTTCATTCAAGTATTCCTTCCAATGAAGGAATTTTTGGTGGCTAGTAATTTCAGGATTTGCTGGCCTTTTTTAGTACATTTTGTGTCTCCTTGGCTTCAAAGTTTTAGAAAGCAAATAAAAACTTCTGGACTTTTTGGCACACTAGTTTTCAAATAGTCGAGTGACAGGGAGGGAATCAAGCTTTTGCAGCCAAACCACAGGTGGCAAATTAACTAAAGCTTCTGCACCTTTTCTATGGAGCTTATCACTGGAAGAAGTTGGCCATTACCCTTTCAAATCCAAAGGTGACAATTAAAATTTTAAATGCTTATTCCTGCCCAGTGGCCTATGACGTTGTTAGAGAAACACATCTTCCATGTCTACTGAAGAAGTTCAGTGAGAAACTCTAGTTTTAGGAACATAACCTGGGTGACTGCCAGCTTCTTCCATAGATTCAACCATCTAATTTAATCACATGCAGCTATTAAAATTACATTGGAAAAGGTTTAATAACAGCAAAATCAATGTATTGTTAAAAACGAACATTTTGTAACTGTAATACATCGTCCCATTTCTGTTGAAAACATTATCTCTACACACAACTGGAAGAATATACATGGAATATTACCAGTGCTTATCTTTGGGAGATGATTCTTCTTCTGTTTTTTTTTTCAGATTTTCAATAGAGATCTTGGATTATTTTGTTGTCAGAAACATGTTATTAAAAAGTATTTTTAACTTTCATTTTTCCTCTAAAGTGAAAGATAACTTGTTCCCTAAGACTCTCTAACCTTGTCATTCAGGAAAGGAGAGAGAGGGGACACACTGTTTTGGTGTTTAGAAGACATGTTGTCAATTTTGATTTTAGTTAATTCAACAAATACTTGAGTATCTACATTGTGCCCAGGCAATGTTGAGGATTCTGCATTATACAAAATCCCTGGGAGAAGATGGACCATAAACAGATATTTATGCTTGTGGTGGTCAGTGCTAAGTGCTATAATAATAAAGAATAAGGGGATTATTGAATGTTGGGGAGTAGAGATGTCATTTACCTGTCTGGTCCTACGTTCCTTTATCTGTAAAAAGGGTTAGATCAGAGGGATGCTGAAATCCTTCCTCTCTAACATTCTATGACTCCTGTGACTTTTGAATTATAGGCTACCACCTAAGTTATTATTTCACCCAAATGCAGAAATGGGTCAATTTTTAACATTGAGATAAAGAGGAATTATGTATCCTGAGAATAGTACTTGATAAACAGCAAGAATTTTTTAAAAAATTAGTGGTGTTTCTGTAACTGTTGTTAATAATGAAAATCACAGGTAAAGATGGTAGAGCGTTAAATGTTTACCCAGTGTTGTAAATAATATACAAGAATATATTATAAAGGAAATTTCTCTTAGGAAAATAGTACTAACTTTTCTAAGATTGGGGCTTGTATATAAATACATGAAAGCCCTGGAAAACAAAAATTGGACCTTAGTTTTGTTTTCCCAAAAGGTTTATAATCGAAACTCATTTGCATTTTCATGTGGTCATGTTATATGAAATAGTGGGGAAACACAGAACATGGAAGAAATAGATATTCTTTGGATTTGGTTGCAGAAAGCCAAGAGATCAAATAGGCATCATTGTAGACATTTCTCTTTGGTTAATAGTAATTTTTCTGAAATGCATTGTCCTGTCTATCTCCTACAATTTATGGCATTATTTAGAAGTTGAATGAACATATAAAACTTGATAAAACCTTGTGTAAGACTTTGCAGAATATAACTACCTTTTTGTCACAGTACTGCCTCAAATTTGGGGAGTCAAAACCATTCCTTCCTCAAATAGGAATGTTTTACGTGACATTTGTCTTCTGTTGTCTTCCAGAAGCTATTCTTATGATGCCTCATACCACCTTTCTTTGTTTCAGATATCCTCTGGCACCTGCAGGCCTGATGTTTCAGAATCCTCTGAATTGCGTCAGAAGTCACCATTATTTCAGTTTGCCGAGGTAATATATTACAGTTTATACTTAATGAAATTGTAAAGTGGGCTTAAATTTGGGCTGATGAAAGTAACTTAAAGCAAAGAAGAACCCTGCGTTCTTAGCTCAAGTAATCATAAAACGGAAAATAGTATCAAATTCTGGAACTTTAGAGTCTCTTAATTAAGGAATAAATATGTTTATAGAAGCTTGTTATTAACTCATACTAAATATTATTGCACTGAAACCTCATCACTAATTTTTATTCATGGATAGGGAAGTTAAGAATATAATTGAACTATTTTTAGGACTTAGTCATTTATCAGATATTGATTTGTCAGGTATTAAGTCAGAAGACAGAATTGACTCATGGTTATTGGCTGTGCATTCCTTTGTATTTATTTTAAGTAAACTTCTCTTAATTGAAACTTTAGCATGCAGTTGGCAGTTTTCAAAATCTTATGTCTTGTGTCAAACCTGTTTGGCTCAGTATGTCTCTGACATATTCAGAGATGATGTAGAAAAGCACATTATCCTTGACATCAAGTCTAAAGGTTAAGAACTGCTTCCCAAAATATCTGCATTTACCCTAGAACTCAATATGGAGCCATCATTGATTACTTTTTTCTAAACTTTAAACCACATGGTCTTCCCTTGATCATTCTAATTGTCTTTCACTAGACCTTCTTTCACACTGTCATCCTTCCTAATGTTTGCCCCTTGTGGTACAGTTTTGTACAAAGGAGAGCATACTTTTAGTTTCAGAATTTTTTCTCCTCTAGTGTCCTTTCCTGGTGGTTCTCAACATTTCATTGGCAGAATTACTTTTCACACTGGCATATTAGGTCATTCCTTTTATGACATTGTTTATTACATGCCTAAATGTCCTGCTGATATCACCAGAATGTTTTAATATATATTTGCTCACATAATACTCCTTATCTATCACTTTCCTTTCTGCTCTCTGTGAGATGTGCCATGAATTCCAATTGTTTTTTATATTGTTTCCTCAAGAATTTAATGTAATAGCAGATTCAATCTGCACTCCCTTTTAAACAGTAGTTTTAGACATTAAATAATGTTAGTCTCAACTTTGAAAGCAGAGATACTTAACCAGTGATCCCTGGTGAAAGATGTAGTGAAATCTTTCAAATTTCACATGAAATTGTGGGTGTGTTGACACATGTGCATGTTTTTCATTACTACAGCAAACCAGATTCCAAAGAGATCCCCGACCCTAACCTAATATTTCTTCAGGAGCTCCCTATTCATGTCAACATCTCCTTTATCCCGATATTAATTTGGAGAAACATCCTTTTGTTTAAAGACTTGTGAAATGCTTTTCAAAAATCTAGATTTTTTATACTACTGGTTCTGTTTTGTTCACTATCTAATTTAATCCTTGAAGAAATATATTGTATGGGCTTCCCTGGTGGTGCAGTGGTTGAGAGTCTGCCTGACGATGCAGGGGACATGGGTTCATGCCCCGGTCCGGGAAGATCCCACATGCTGTGGAGCGGCTGGGCCCGTGAGCCGTGGCCGCTGAGCCTGTGCGTTCGGAGCCTGTGCTCTGCAATGGGAGAGGCCACAACAGTGAGAGGCCTGCGTACCGCAAAAAAAAAGAAAAGAAAAGAAAAGAAATATCTTGTAGGTCAGGCATTTCCCCTTACACAAACTATTTATTTTCTTTAACTTTTTTTTTTTTTTTTTTTTTTTTTGCGGTACGTGGGCCTCTCACTGTTGTGGCCTCTCCCGTTGCGGAGCATAGGCTCCGGATGCGCAGGCTCAGTGGCTATGGCTCATGGGCCCAGCCACTGTGCGGCATGTGGGATCTTCCCGGACTGGGGCACGAACCTCTGTCCCCTGCATCGGCAGGCGGACTCTCAACCACTGCGCCACCAGGGAAGCCCTATTTTCTTTAACTTTTATAGAGGGTTTGTAGGAGTCAAAAGTCATGTCGGAAGTAAGACCTACAGTTTATAATTCCCAGGATTTCAGGAACATCCTTGTGGATTCATATCTGCAGTCTGTCACAGCTTGCACATGGAGGTCTTTTGAAATGATAGGTTTCATGGTTTGACCAAGAAGAGTTCTACATCTTTACCCTGAAATATTTTCAAAGTACTTGGTTAGATCTTAGCCATTTACAACAATTTGTATATGTCTAGTTTGTTAAATAGGATCTGGGAGATCTTTTTTCTTTTTACTGATATTTGTTCTAAAAATCCTTATTTGTCTGATGCAAAAGATATGGTGGAATTAAAATTTTCCTAATGCCTTCAGCAGTGAATAGAGTCAATAATTCCATCAGGCTGTCTTCTAATTTTTTCTTATCCCTAAAATTGACTTTGATTATTGTATCACCAACTGGCTCCATTGTTTTTCTAAACAACTTAATTTAATTAATATGAAAAAATGATCGCTGGGATTGAGGAGTCATGATCAAGCTGCATGTATTGCTTAGTAAGTTCCCTTTGATGGAGTCGGTGAGCACAGTTAATTGAAGAAAAAGACTTTTGTGGAACTGGAAATGGGCTGAATTTACAATGCTCACGCTTTCTGCTCTTGTGACTCATTTTCACCCTAGTTTGTAGTTGTATAGAAACTTTGTTCACTTTGAAACCAAAATTAATAACTGACCTTGCTCTCAAAACATCCTAAAAACTATTTCCATGTGGCCCTCAGAGCAAACTTTTAATGAGGCTACCATAATCACCAAATAGAAACAAAAGTTCTCCTAGCTGAAGCAAGGATGGTGTGACAGAATCCTCTATCCACTGTCAGACACCTGAGGGGCGTGTGTGTGTGTGTGTGTGTGTGTGTGTGTGTGTGTGTGTGTTGGATGGGAGGATGCATGGTGTTATAAAATAAAGAAATGCTGTTCATATTCAATAAACAATTTATTGAGTTTTGGTGCCATGCCAGGCAGTGTATTCTATGGCTTATTTTCTCCTTACCATAATCCTGTAAAATGAGGATTATCATCACCAGCATCAGTTTACAGTTGGGAAAAATAAATCTCAAGAGAGATTAGCTGAGCTGCCCAAGGTCATGTAGCTAGTGAGTAGTAGAACTAAGATTCAGTCCCAGATACTCTGACCCACATGGTTTGCTTCTCCAACCCTGTTTCACAGCTGTCTCAAAGCAGAGAACAGCTTGAGGGGAGTGCTGTAGGGAGGAGAGAGATTTACTTGCAGCTTTCAACTTTTAATAATATTTTAGAAAATTCACTGAAATAAGGAAATTTATCTCTACAGGTGTCCTCAACTGCTATTTGATACATATCTGACACCCTTTCAAGAGACAAGGCAAATGAGCCAAACTCAGTCTTTTTTGTTCTTTCCACATGTGTTTTTAGAAACATGGCCTTTGTCTTCATTTATCATTGATACTGTTTTTCTAAAAGGGATTGAGGGTGATGACTCATGTCTTAATCTTTATCTGTGTGTACAGTGGAAATATTTGGCAGAATCTATGAGTCTGTTATAGTAAAATGTCCTTGTGCTTTAAAAATTATTTGTTTCCTTTCAGATATCTTCAGGTACCTCCCACCCTGATGTTCCTTCAAAACAATGTCAAGCATCAGCCTTGTTTCAGTTTGCAGAGGTATGGCCTTTTTTGTTGTTGTTTTGCCTTTTTTTTTTGAATTTTATTTTATTTATTTTTTATACAGCAGGTTCTTATTAGTCATCAGTTTCATCCACATCAGTGTATACATGTCAATCCCAATCTCCCAATTCATCACACCACCACCCACGCTGCCCCGCCGCTTTCCCCCCTTGGTGTCCATACGTTTGTTTTCTACATCTGTGTCTCAACTTCTGCCCCGCAAACTGGTTCATCTGTACCATTTTTCTAGGTTCCACATATATGCATTAATATATGATATTTGTTTTTCTCTTTCTAACTTACTTTACTCTGTATGACAGTCTCTAGATCCATCCACATCTCAACAAATGACCCAATTTCATTCCTTTTTATGGCTGAGTAATATTCCATTGTATATATGTACCACATCTTCTTTATCCATTCGTCTGTCGATGGGCATTTAGGTTGCTTCCATGACCTGGCTATTGTAGATAGTGCTGCAGTGAACATTGGGGTGCATGTGTCTTTTTGAATTATGGTTTTCTCTGGGTATATGCCCAGTAGTGGGATTGCTGGATCATATGGTAATTCTATTTTTAGTTTTTTAAGGAACCTCCACACTGTTCTCTATAGTGGCTGTATCAATTTACATTCCCACCAACAGTGCAGGAGGGTTCCCTTTTCTCCACACCCTCTCCAGCATATGTTGTTTATAGATTTTCTGATGATGCCCATTTTAACTGGTGTGCGGTGATACTTCATTGTAGTTTTGATTTGCATTTTGCTAATAATTAATGATGTTGAGCAGCTTTTCATGTGCTTCTTGGCCATCTGTATGTCTTCTATGGAGAAATATCTATTTAGGTATTACACCCATTTTTGACTGGGTTGTTTGTTTTTTTGATATTGAGCTTCATGAGCTGTTTGTATATTTTGGAGATTAATCCCTTGTCAGTTTTTTCATTTGCAAATATTTTCTCCCATTCTGAGGGCTGTCTTTTTGTCTCATTTATGGTTTTCTTTGCTATGCAAAAGCTTTTAAGTTTCATTATGTCCCATTTGTTTATTTTTCTTTTTATTTTCATTACTCTTGGAGGTGGGTCCAAAAAGATCTTGCTGTGATTTATGTCAAAGAGTGCTCTTCCTATGTTTTCCTCTAAGAGTTTTATAGTGCCCAGTCCTACATTTAGGTCTTTAATCCATTTTGAGTTTATTTTTGTGTATGGTGTTAGGGAGTGTTCTAATTTCATTCTTTTACATGTAGCTGTCCAGTTTTCCCAGCACCACTTATTGAAGAGACTGTCTTTTCTCCATTGTATATCCTTGCCTCCTTTGTCATAGATTAGTTGACCATAGTGCGTGGGTGTATTTCTGGGCTTTCTCTCCTGTTCCATTGATCTATATTTCTGTTTTTGTGCCAGTACCATGTTGTCTTGATTACTGTAGCTTTGTAGTATAGTCTGAAGTCAGGGAGTCTGATTCCTCCAGCTCCTTTTTTCCCCTCAAGACTGCTTTGGCTATCTGGGGTCTTTTGTGTCTCCATACAAATTTTGAGATTTTTTTGTTCTAGTTCTGTGAAAAATGCCATTGGTAATTTGATAGGGATTACATTGAATCTGTAGATGGCTTTGGGTAGTATAGTCATTTTTACAATATTGATTCTTCCAATCCAAGAACATGGTATATCTCTCCATCTGTTTGTGTCATCTTTGATTTTTTTCATCAGTGTCTTATAGTTTCAGTTTGCAGAGGTATGGCCTTCTTTTAAAATATATATATATATATATATATATATATATATATATTTATATACACATTGGGTTCAGAAAACTTACTGAGCTCAGGAAGTATTGGAATGGAATTTTATAACATATAGAGAACTTTAGGCATGCCTCTTGCCATTACTAACATAATACACATGGGAGGCTGCTTATTGCTTTTTGCTGCCTTTGCTCTAATCACAGATCAGCTCCAGAATTTATACCCATTTTACAAGCATTCATTAAAGAGTTCATGCAGAATACACACTTTCCAGTAATTCATTTATTTCAATTTGCCTTGTTTTTAACTTATTTTAAAAGCTTAGGAAAATTATCAACGTGAAGGCCATAGCATTACAATTTATTAAATTTTTCCAGTAGTGAAATTAGATGCTGTAGTTGATGAATAACTCACACAGTGAATGCAGGGGTGAATAGGACCTGTTAGATCATCAGTGCTTAGCTTTGGGTGTGATGTAACTTCAGCCAGTATTTTTATTAGCGTTTAACCCTGGGCTCAGGTCAGGTCAGCTCATGCAGGATCTTAGATTTCTTCGGATTGTCAGCCAGAGAGAGAGAGTACACACTAGAGAGTATATTCTTGGTTGGTATGATGAGAGGCAAATCTGATAATGCTTGATTTTGCCACAAAAGCCCTGGCCTCAACCATATGCTCATTTCTAATGAGCACTATATGACAAATAATAAAATATATCCCTTTTGTAAAAATAAGATGCCATCTGCTTTAGGTCTTTCCCCATTTTCCTTTTTATTAATTTCAACCAAAAATGCATATAATAGGGGCTTCCCTTGTGGCGCAGTGGTTGAGAGTCTGCCTGCCGATGCAGGGGACACGGGTTCGTGCCCCGGTCCGGGAAGATCCCACATGCCACGGAGCAGCTAGGCCCGTGAGCCATGGCCTCTGAGCCTGTGCGTCGGGAGCCTGTGCTCTGCAACGGGAGAGGCCACAACAGTGAGAGGCCCGCGTACCACAAAAATGCACATAATAAACTAAGCAATTTTTTATAGGGTTGAGAGAAAATGACAAGCAAGACTGTTCTGTTTAATATTGATGTATTGAATCACTTTGATTCATTTGCATAAAGAGTGCTGCATAAATGAAATGTAAAATGATATCCTTTTGGCAAGAGAAAACCCAGCATCTTACTTCGAAAATGAGAAAAAATTACTTTTAGCGCTTACATTAAAAAAAAAAAATTGCTGCTTCCTCTTTGGACACTTGTGTCAACCACCATGACTTGATCCAACCCTCTGGCCTGTTTATCTGTTAGGCTTCTCTGCCACAGTATTTGCTTTACTCGTTGAGGGCTATTCTATAAAACTGGTAACAAAAATAACATATAATGGTATCATTTCACGAAGAACAATTTGCTTGATGAATCTGAATAAATTAAGATTTTATCATTTTATCATTATGATAAACAGGCTTTTCTTTTCATTGTCTGGGGAATAGTTTTGTTTAATATTTCCTTGCTTTCCTCTAGTCATTGACATCCTTTTACTTGATACTAATAATTTTTTCAAAGGTAAAAAAGAATTTTGACGTGATGACTGTAAATTTATTTTTAATGTTGGTACCTGAGCAGTCCCATCCAACCTTTTAGAAACAGCTCCTTCAAAACAGAATTTATTTGCCATATATTCCTTTTGATTAAATTCTACACTCTGTAGCATGAATATCAGAACGTAGTGGCTCGTCTTTGACACATCTGATATTTACATATGCACTATTTACCGAGAGTTTTCAATTTAATTAAAAATGTTTGTATGACATACCTCAGCTGATGCATTTCTAACAGGTATTGCCACTTAGAGTGTGGCTCTTGTTTAAGTGAGATCACCATCAGATTTATTAGGTGCCTTAAAGCCCTGGGCAGCTCTGAGGTACCAGTTTGATAGTGTAAATAGCCACTGTCCTGTGATTCTGGAGAGTAAGATCCCATACCTCTCTTAAATTAATTTGTTCTTACTGCTCAGTACACTCACTCCTCCAAAAGAAAGTTTTTTTCTGGGGAAGAACCTCTTCTTACTTAGGAGTTGTGCAGGGAGACATTTCCAGATGTTACTCCTCTCCTCAATGGCACTTGTCTTCTGAGGGTTTTTGACTGTGCACTTATAAGATTTGAGGAAGCTTTAAAAAAATTAATTTGAAAACTTACTATGAGTTGTTTCTGGCATCATTAACAGAGGAAGACATGCATGATGGAGAAACCAAAATAAAATGTTCTGCCCTAGAATCAAATACAGTTCCCCTTCTCAACTCCGTATTTTTCCTAGTTATATTTTGCATAGGTTGACAATTAAGAGCCCTTACAATTCCTAAGCAAATTAAATTATTACATACTTAGTTGTTTATTTGTAAATGTTATATGTGATTATACAAGAAAAGTATAGTATATGGTTCTCTAAGGATATTTGTGCTCTCCAGTCACTTTCCTCAGCTGACTCAAGAGAAGTTTCAGTCTCTTTCATGTTATGATCTGACCATATTGTCAGCCCAGTACGGGGCTGGTTTATTCAAATCTAAACAATAGCTAACTAGATGAACTAATAAAATTATCTACTACAATCTGCTGTGAGCATATCTATTGCAGTAGAAATAGAATAGCCTATAATTACTGTGATTGTATCCCTAAAACTCTTATAATTATTTCATAAAACACCCATCACCTTTGAGAAAACACAAAGACTCTTGAAATTCTTGTTCTAATTAGTCTATAGCAGAGATTCTCAAACTTTAAAATACACCAGAGTCACCTCAAAGGCTTCTTCAAACACAGATTGCTGAACCCCACCCCCAAAGTTTCTTATTAAGTCTGCAGTGGGGCCTGAGAATTTGCACTTTCAACAAGTTTCCTATTAGGGAACCGCAGTTTGAGATCACTGCTCTGTGGTTTGCAATTTTTACCACAGGTTATTAAATCAGCATTGGTAAGGCACTTTCTGGTATCTCTTGGAACTTACAGGGAAAGGGTTCAGTGAGGAAGGAATGGGCAGATAATAGAAATTTACCCAATGGGCCACTTTATACCCCTCATCCCTTTTCAGAAGGATTCTCAGTCCTATTATGTGCACTTAGAGAAAAGTAGGTGTTTGTATAATTTAGGAAACAATTTACTCTTTAAAAATATTTAGCTTTGTAATATCACTTTAAGATCAGGCTTGCAAAATTCTTAGAGACCATTCGCGTTAATTTCATTTACAAGTGTTCATAACTCTAGGAAGACATTAGCTATTGGTCATTTATCGTGTAATACAATTATCCTAGAAACGCAGTTTTTTAAAAAAACAGTAAGCCCTGGGCATTTCTTTAAGTTGAAAATATTTTTTCTTTTATGTCTTAAAAGATAAGGTGATAAGGTCTCCGTGTCGCAAGCTGAGAAGGATATCTTTCCTTCTTAACCAAATCTGATAGTTTTAAAACCCATTGAAGTAACCTGCGTGGAACCATGAAATTGAATAAAGGATATTTTGTTTGTAGGTTCCTCATAAATGTTTATGTTTAAAGGGAGAAAGATACATCTGCTTTACAAGATCTAGAAAGAAATATAGAGTGCAGAGCCTGTTTTCCTCCCATTTCAGCCTGTCTCCCATTCTGTATTGATGCTCATAATTCATCTAGATTCAACTTGGCCCTTCTGAAGAGCCATCACTCTGTTTCCAGGCTCTGATCCATTAAGTTGGTCAAAGTGAGTTTCCTGTCTGCATTTTTTGTTGTTTACAGGTAGAGTGACACATCTGTCACTGTTTAGATCTCGTTTACTGAAGACTAATGACCAAATGTAATGCCAGAAGGGAGCTGTTGTCTTCCGTTATTTAACAAGTCTGGAAGCCTTGCCTGGTCCACATATCCTCTTCTCTGCTGTGTGGCTGACTCTTACACCTAGAGTACATCTTTGCATTGAAAAATTGCATATTTACTTTGAAGACAGGGAGCTAATCTGGACAATTTAGACAAATAGATTTGAACATTAAAACTTTCCTTAGAAGCCTTTTACTTTGCCAATATAAATACAACCGTAATCTCACCAAGGTATCGTCACAATTGGATATAAGCAATAGGTGCACATTTAAAGCATTCATTTTCATGATGGAATGCCCAGTATGTTACAGAATATTACATTCAACACAGACTCCATATACTCAAACTGCAGCTCATCAGTGTGAAAGTCTTACATGGTTTATTGGAAGTGTTAATATTTCTTTTAAGGTAAGGAAGACCGATCATCTCATATTGTTCATTTGTTCTCTGATTCATTTATTCACTCAACAATTGTTAATCATTTCCTCCCAGGCTACAGTGTTTATGATACCCCTCATAATTGCAAAAGCCTCCCAGCTAATTTGCTTTTGATCTTTACCACCTCTTTCCTTGGTGTGCGCCCCTACCTCAGTCAGCTATAAAATGAACAGTTTTAACACCCAGGGTGATAATTTTTCTTGGCGCTTTTGCTGAACATCACATACTTTTAACACCCACCCTGTTTATCAGAACATTCCATAATAGGCAGAGGAGAGACTACAGTGGAGTTAACAGATTAGCAAGCACCATCCAACTTGAGGAAAATAAAAAGCATAGCCATGAACATACTGTACAGTATGGCCTACTACTGCCCCCTACCCAGGAGGGTAGCATAACACACACTTTCCACCACTAGCTGACCTGTCATTGAAAAACATGTATTAGCTACATTATTCTTACTTGAAAGGATGTGTATATCTCTTAAATAGAAAAAAAAACAAACAGGGAAATGAACAATGATATGACAAATTGGCATTACACAAGCTATGCTTATATTAGAAGCCATCAGAGATTACTGAGAGATTACATGAGATTACTGAGAGAAAATGTGTAAAGAAAAAGAGTGGGGGCCCTAAGACAAAACCCTGAGGGAAAACATTTAAGTGCTCTCTATAGAAAGGAGAGCCAACAAAGAACAGCAAGGAGTGGCCTGAGAGGTAGGAGGAAAACAAGGACTCTGCAGTATTGGAAATCCAGAGGAGACTCTCAAAAGAAAGGTCAGCTATGCCCAGTGCTGCAGACATTAACATGTATTCAACCCCCTGCCCCCAATTAAGAAGCCAAAAGACATTTTTAGAAACTATATGTTACCGCTAAGTTGTTCTATGAAAATTTTATTGTTAGGTGATTCTAGAAACGTTGGACTGCTAAAATATGTTGACTCTCCCCCAACATCCTTTGAAAATAAGGCTTCCAGCAACCTTGAGCATTTAAAATACTGCCCTGTACCTACAAATAGGTAAAAATCCTCCCGTAAGTGATGAGGAAAATAGTTCTTACTAAACATTAGGTGATGGTTTCTTTTGCAAGGCAAGGAACCATTCTCAAGCCTCGACTCTAACAGCTGTGCATTAACTCAGCTGGCAGGTAATACATCCGAGCGGTCAGAAGTTCGACGCTGAGCCTCTGGGTGTGCCGTGCAGGCATTTGACAGGCTTCGTGGCGCGCGCACACGCACGCACACACACACACACACACACACACACAGCGTCGGGAACATAAACCTACAGCAGCAAAAGCGACAGCAGAGGGAGCCAGTGGAAGAGCTAGAAAACAGTGTCAGGCTGTGTAGGGGAGCATCACCCAGCTTGTTGTTCTCTTGAGGGTATCGTATGATTATGTGACAAATTTAGTATTTTATAGATTATTAAATTTAATAATTCTCCTCTGACATTGCAATTTTTAATTCTGTTCTAATTTTAGTCTGTAACTAATTTTTGGAAGTGTCCTAAAAGAGTTTATTTATTAGTGTTAACAATGATAAGTCCTTATTACTAATAATCGTACTGTTTATTGAGAGCATAATGTGGGCTGAGCACTGTGCCGAACTCTTCACTCACATAACATCTAATCTTCACAGAAGTAATTAATATGGGGCAGGTATTGTTTCTATTTTGAAGGTGAAGATGAGGTCTTAATTATTTGCTTAAGTCCACACAGCAAGAAGTACTGAAGGCATGTTTGTCTGACACAAAAGCCATGTCCTTTCTATTATACAACCTTGGTTCATGGGACTGGCATTGATGTTCAGTACTTCTTTCCCCCAAGTCACTAGAGTCAGTGATTATATTAAATGTGTTTGTTTCTCTTAGTCTAGTGATAAGGTTAGTAATTGAATTCACCTTGTCTAAGAAAAAGAAATGGCATATATCTGAGGAAATTCAGCTAGAGGAAAATCTTCAAAAAGATTCAGCCCCTAAGTTGATCTTCTAAGGAAAAAGTAAGTGATTGGGATAAATAGGAAAGGACTCTTTGAAAAATGATAGTACCCAGGAAGAAAAATTCCTTAAAACTTTCTTAAACTAGTCCCTTCTGAGTGGCCCAGGTAGCTTATTAAATATTGGCTCTTATTCAGCAGGAGTTCTAGGGAGAATTTTCTCTAGCAGTAAGTCCCCAGTCTCTTCTGGGGCTGACAGCTCCATAGAATTCCCTAGGGGTCTTGGGGTCACCTGTAAGGGTATAGACACAAGGTAGGTTTGTCTCCTAAACTGAACTGAGAAATACCTCTGTCTTAAACTGAGAAAGAATTCAGAATCACGAAGAATATTAAAAGCTTAGTCCATAGCTAGCTGCTCTAATGATGATAGAACTTCTCTAGGAGAAGAATACTTTGTAAAGATCTTTAAGAATGTATGCCCTGGGCTTCCCTGGTGGCGCAGTGGTTGAGAGTCCGCCTGCTGATGCAGGGGACACGGGTTCATGCCCCGGTCCGGGAAGATCCCACATGCCGCGGAGCAGCTGGGCCCGTGAGCCATGGCCGCTGAGCCTGCGCGTCCGGAGCCTGTGCTCCATAACGGGAGAGGCCACAACAGTGAGAGGCCCGCGTACCGCCAAAAAAAAAAAAAGAATATATGCCCTTCTCCATTCTTTATGGAGTTAAGCTAGAAATTGAAAATTAAGTTTTCATATAAAAACGAGAAAGGACAGTGCTGTTCATTGTTATTAGTGCCTGGCTGCTGTTGCACCAAATTTGCAGAAGAGGATGCAGTCACAATGTCATGTTGTGTGTATGTCGACGTGCTACAACTTTGGTCTTAACTGTATGGCTTCTTGAGATTTG
Source organism: Phocoena phocoena (assembly GCF_963924675.1). NCBI lineage: Eukaryota > Metazoa > Chordata > Mammalia > Artiodactyla > Phocoenidae > Phocoena > Phocoena phocoena. Next base: position 91,665,115 of record NC_089222.1, on the reverse strand, counting down.
TGGTCTTGACTGTCAATCTTTGTGTACTTTAGAGCATACTCTCAGAGCCAGTGCCAGTGTTTTATGTAAAACTTTTAGCTTCACCAGCTCTTGTCATATTGGCTAGCACATTTATATTGGATTCTCAAAACAAAATTTGTTGACTGTCTTGTTGGCTGTCTTTTCACAGTGATTCCAAATATATTTCAACAAAAAATTAACTAATTACTCTTCAGTAAATATAAAATGACATTAAATCTCTTTTCTATGTGGCAAGTTGCTGAGTTGGTATTTATATGGAAATGGAAATGCATAATTTGTTTTAAGGTTGTAGAGTTAAATTTAGGGCCTCGAATTCTCAAGATAATAATACTCTTGTCATCCAACAGCCACCCAAGCCACTCCTGTTTTTTTGTTATTATTTTTGAGGCTATTTACTAAAATTGGTTTCAAAATTATAATCCCAAGCATAACACATTTAAAGTTATTTGGTACTTGGGAGCAATGACGTTCTCATTAAACTAAGGAAGGTTCCTGAATGTGTGTGAATGGGGAGTGAAAATTCTGATATCACAATTAATATTCCTTATGTGAATTGTTTTCAATATAGATTTCTTCGAACACTTCACAGTTGGGCGGTGCTGAACCTGTAAAACGCTGTGGGAAGTCTGCACTCTTTCAACTGGCAGAGGCAAGTTCTAAGAATATGTTGTGATAAGATCTGCAGTGGTCGAAGTCACAAAAAAGTTAATCGTAACTGTGTTCCCTAAACTGTACCATCTCACCTGTGACCATAAAGTGTGTTGTATCTAATTTTCAACAATGAGAGGGTTCACCTTTAATTTAAGGAAGTGGACTTTTGCTACGAAAAGTCATTAAGCATTGAAAAAGGTTACCCGGGGAAATTGCAAAATCTTTTTCACAGGTAGTATTTTAAAATAAGGTCAGGTTTTGTCTCTCTCAGATTGGTTAAGTAAGTACATCCTAAACCGAGAAGAATGGCCTACGTCATTTTCCTCTTCTCTGATTCTCTTGTGATATCTATAAATCCCTAGAAAGCACTACCATTAAACTAGGTGGTTGGTGTTTTAATTTGGGGGTTGTTTTCAGTGAAGAACTCAAAGGATGTGTTCTAAGTCTGGTTTTATAGCATCTATCAGTTGTACATTTGATGTGATGTGAGTGTAAAATGCTACTACTCCTTTGGCAAAGTAGAAAAGATGCTTTTGTAAAGCCTAAGAAGAACAGAGCCCTCACTTGGCGTGGGATGGTGGTGGGGAGAAGATGCTGGGAGTGGTCATTGCTGGGATGGGTGGCAACAAGGCTTCCTCTGCCAGGCTGGACCGATCTGCCCTATGGGGACTTGTGCAAGAAATGGCTTTAGCGCCTGGACACTGTTGTAGCAGTTTTCTCTTTTGGTGAGACAAATTAGGAGGTACAAAATGAATGACCCCAAATCTCTATATTAAACTTCCTCTTCTCTTTTTTCTGTCTTCCTTCCAATGAGTTCCTTCTGAGTTATTTTTGTGATATGGTTCTTTTATAAATTCCTTGAGTTTATTGAACTTAATGAAACAACCTGTCATTTTCTAAATTTTATGGTAGCTTGTATCATAAAAATTTAGCAGTTTTAAATATCTTTATTTTTTTTTAAGTTTTATTTTATTTTTTTGGCCGCACCTCGTGGCTTGCGAGATCTTAGTTCCTCAACCAGGGATCGAACCCGGTCCCCAGCAGTGAAAGTGCTGAGTCCTAACCACGGGACCGTCAGGGAATTCCCCCTAAATATCTTTAAATTAAGCTTTTAAAGTCCAGCCAGATACAAATTAGGAATATAAAAATAAAAAGGCCTGAAACAGTAAAGTATGTAAATAGTGGGACAAATTAATCCATTTTTGTCTGACATGAAGCTGACATGCTTCTTGTATAAGAGAAATTCAGACTCAAGTAGAGGGCTACGAATGACTAGAAAAATTAGGAATGCCCCAGGGAATAGTTTTTAAAAGAACTGGGTAAGTCAGTGGCAAAGTGCTATTTCTGATAGAACTAAAATAATAAAGATCTGGCAATGAGTCTGCCTTTAGAGTTGTAAAAGTGTCTTAGTAAACAGGGAGACTATGAGGCCATAAATTTGTCCAGTATCTTTAAGACTATAGAGATTGTCAAGATAATTTATTTGAAAGAAGTGATTATTTTTCTTAAATAAGATGAATATGGCCCTTTCTGCCTTTCCAGGGGGGTGGGGTATGTACATATATACAGACATATCCATATGGTCTTTTAAATATTAAGCAACACTGATTTATAAAACACACTAGCTTTCAGTGTGAATATTTGTTTATTAAATAGTTCTGTATTAGAAATGTATGGACCTTAGAGGTGCTTTGCCGTGGGCGGGGTGCTAGAGCAATGAATCTGTCTTCTCGTTTTCTTTCTTTGGCATAACAGTCACAAAAAAATGGATTCCCCATTAAATCAGAGCTCATTAAAAAGAACACTCTTCAAATTTGTAAGGATGCATCCCAAATATAAAACAGATGCTATGGTTTAACAGATGTTTCAATGTTGGTATCATAATTTAAAGGGGTAAAATGACTGCAATAAGCCTATTCCAATTATAGCAAATCAGCTTATACTCAGACTTAGTTTCTTATAACATCCAAGTAAAAATAATATGCTTTTGACGGAACAGGGTTGGTAAAAAATAATTTACCAAGAAAATCTTCTCACATTATTATTTGCACCACAAGAATATGATGCCATAATGCTAATAGAGTGTGTTTTAGAATAACATCCTAAAGCCTTCCCAGTTTATAATTAAACATAAATATGTGCACAATGGATTAATCAGCATCTCTAAATAATCACCAGTAGAAATATGCTTCCTCGGTTATTTTTTATTCGTTGTGTATTTGATGTTCATTTTTTCTTGAGCAGAGTATAATATTTAATTATTTGGGGTACCTCTTTAAATAAGTATGATAGGATATTGAGGAGGATTTCTCCTGTGGCCCAGAATTGATGCCATTGTCTGATATCCTAAGGGACAGCTTTAAATTTACACATTCTAAAGGGAAAGCCATCGACAAGCTACCTTCAGTTTGGGCTAGATTCTTCTCTTGGGATTTATAAAGAGACAGCCTTATCCAGCTGTCATCCCTTTACCACTCCAGGGGTTTCCCCACCCTAACCCCATGGGTGGGGCTATCATGGGATTGACAGTCATCTGGAATATTGTGGCTTTTCTCCTTGTCCTGTGGAGGAAAGCAGGCAGTGCTTTCCCTTCTTCACCCCTGGCCTCTGTCAAGCAGAGTGAAGACAGCTCTGAGAGAACCCCTGTTAAAGACTAGGAGTCATACTGCCAGAAGTGTCTTCTCATGTTTTGGCAAGAAGCAAGCAATGTTTTAGACGTTGATTTACTGTAGTGCCCTTCACCTCTCTGGCCAGGCCAAAAGAGAACTGGAGGAAGTCAGCAGCAGGGAGAGACTTAGAATAGCCTGACACACTGTCTTGGCATTGCAAAGATGCATGAGTTTTCCAGGGGCCAAGTGAACAAGTAGAAAGTAGTTCAGCTTGATCAGGCAAGAGGCCACGGAATGGTCATGGGGAGAGGGCAGGCCTGGGACCATCCCATCTCTCACTTGAGGACACTCTGAGGAACTCCCACAAACAGGAGTGATGTTCAGCTTGTTTGCACCAGGACAGCTGTCCCGGTACTAAAATACAGAATACTTCCTATTGTTGGTAAAAAGACTGGGACCCTACCCCTTGAGTACCTTTGCAGTAACTCTGCCAGCATCCCAGGTCTCCCCTATCCTTCTAGCGACTGGACAGCACAGCAGGGGGCCTGCAGCACCCTGTTCTACCCCTGAGACCACATCCCTTCTGATTGCTTAGCACCCCTGCCTGTTAAATATTTTGTAAGTTGTCTCTGTCCTTGGTATCTCTGTCAAGGTCATTCAGTCTTATGGGAGTTAGCAGGAACAGACAAAGACACAACCATGCACCGTTGGTTTTACCTGCACCATTCCTTCCTCTGTCCTCTCAACCAGAGGCTATATGTCTTGTGAAGGAAGGTCCAGGAACCAGCCCCAGAACTAACCATTCACCCTTCCCAGCTCCATTCTGGTGGGTGGACATGGGAAAAGGAGTGAATGAGGAGCCTTCCCAAAGACAGGGTTTGTTGCTTGCAAGAAAACTCTGCTCTTGGAGAGAAGCGAGAAATATTGTAGGCATATATTTATTGCTGTGCCCTACACCCACTTCAGCAGGCAAAAAGAAAATTGGAGGAGGCTGGCGGCAGAAAGAAGGAGACTTAGATTGGCCTGTGCTCTCAGTTTGGGCATTGCAAGGAGCGCTCCCCATTTCCCAGTACCCCAAGCCAGGAGATGCTCTGGTGGAAGGGTCTGCTTCAGGCATTTGATTGGCATTTTAAATTGGGTGGATTTTTAATAGCTGAAAGTGACCTGAAAATTCTGGAATCCATTCCAGATATTTTTCAGGAATCTACTCCAGCTAGGAAGGGAGATTTGACATTGTGCTGCTGAGGTCAGGGAATTGTAAAAAATACAGTCCTTTATGTTTGAACCTCCATGAGATTCATACTGTTCAGTTAATCAGTTAATTGGCACAGGTACTATAATGTATTGTGTTTCCTTTCCTTTTGAAATTAATTAGGTCAGGTCACATAAAGAATAGCAAAGCATCCTCCTGGAGATCATTGTGTATTATAATTGCTATAGTTGGAGAGCACACAGAAACATCTTTATCTGTACATTTTAGTAAAGAAAATTCTACACTTAAAGATACCTGTTACTAATATTGCCTAGTACAGCAAGTGGAGCAGTTTATTCATTTATTCTAACAAACAGTAGTTTCTGAGGGCCTACTCCGTGCTATTAACAGCGAGGTTGTTCAAGCTACCTGCATATGGGTGTACATTGAGATAACCTGTGAGCCTTCTTCTGAGATCAGTGGTATAGGAAGACCTTACCTCGAGATCCAGTTTTGGTGTTTGGTGTGCCATGAAAGGCTGGAGCATAAGCCTAAAAATATTACTATTTGTTTTACTTCTAATTTTTTTATCTGCAAGTAAGTTTTATTATCTAACGTAAGATAATAATGACCGACATTTATTATCTACTGTGTGCTAGGCACTTTTCTAGGTACTTTATATGTACTCATTGAATTCTCACATCTGTCCTTTGAGGTAAGTACTATTATCATTCCTCTTTTCCACAGTAAGAAACAAAAGGACAGAGAGGTTTTTTGACTTGCCTGAGGTCATGTGAACAGGAAATATTAGAGCCTCCGTAGAAACCCAGTCAGTCTCTCCACAGCCTGGGCTCTTCAGCACTGTGCTATTCTGTCACCTTGTTTTAGATGAATATAAAAGACTGTGCAAGTTACTTGTTATAGGAGTTTGCATGTTATAGAAGTCTCTGTGGAAGATAGCCTACTCCTACACACATGTGTATGGCTGAATAAAATGACAGATTGTTCAAGACTGCTGTCAAAGAAATGGAGCTGATATTTCCTTTTTTAAAAGTGATTCTACTTTTGAAACTGCCAAGATACATCCTACACCCTTAAATAAGTGAGTGCCTGTTTGTGAATATACTTTGGAAGATACGGTGAGGACTGTAGGAAATTACAGTGTATGCCTCCTGTTCTCCAGGAACTTATTCTCCAGTTGCAAAGAGATAAAATATAAAAAGTTAAGGGATAAGAAATAAATTAATGGTGCAAGTGGTTTCACAGGAAAGCATGCAATGAAATGAGAAAGTTCAACTTGAGTGATACCAAAGTGAATGTGTAAAACCAGGAAACGGAGAAATTAATATCAACTGGAGTGCTCTGGGGACCCAGCACAGGGGAGAGAGCGTGAAGAAAGATGGTTCTTGATGAAGGAGTTGTTGAAGAACAGAGGTTGAAACTAGCATCCTTTGGGCCACATCCAATTTTGTTAAGAGATGCTTTCTTTGGCCCACAATTTGTTGACCTGCATTGTATCTTACATTTGAATTAGTGGCTAATATTTTAAAATTATAGATTTCAAATAAATGCGTACTCTGACCTCTCTTGAGAATGTAGAGGATCTGGAGACACTGGACCAGCCTTTCTGCATGAGAACAATTGGTCAGAGCTGATAAATGGCTGCCCCCTTAGAGGTGTTTGCTGTACAAATGTCACCGTCCTCTCCTTTCCCTACTGAGCCCCGACTCTGAGTCCAACAGTCATTGCCAACATCCATTTACACTTGTCCCCACCCCTTTATACCTAACCATCCAAACACAGTAGAGACTGTGATTTATGCATAATTAAATGGGGAGATGGGGGAGATAGAGCAAAGAGATAAAGGCAGGCAAACATGAAATAGGTAGATGACAAGTAAATCAGCTGGGCAGAGGGGAGGGCTGTGCTAGGAGGTATATGGAAGGTGAAAGTAGAGTGTAGCAGCATGTCAGAATTGGGAGGGTGTTTAGTGTAAAGCAGAGAAATTTGTACTTGAAAATAATGAAGGACGGTTGAAAATTTGGAGCAGGGGTGTACAGTGGTGAGAGCAGCGCTTGGAGAGACTCACTTGGCAGCTGTGTAGAACAGAGCGGAAAGCCTCTGTGGACGTCTGGGTGTGGGAAGACAAGAACCAGCATCGGGGGAGCTGGCAGTGGGCATGGGAGGCTGCAGGGGATTCAGGTGGATTTGGTGATCGAGTCAATGTGAGAGGTAAAGCAAAGGGGATTCCGAGACAACTCCAGCTCTGAACCTGAGTGTGGGGAAAGAACGGCTTTCAGTTTACCCTGATCTTGGAGCCCAACTTCAGGAAACCTGGATGTTTGTGAACCGAGAGGGGGCCCCACAAGTAGAAAAGCAGAGATGAAAGATGCTGAAGGGGAAGGGATAACTGAAGAAATCCAGTACTGAAAGAGTCAACACGAGGGGATTGCCAGCTAGGTAAACAGTTGAGTTTGGAAAGCAGAAGCCCATGTTCCTCTGAGCACAGAAGAAAGAAAGGTAAAAAACGGTCACCCCAGGATTGCTGGATTTGTCTATGTTGTACTTTTCTTCTTTATCTCAATTCGTAAAACTGATAATCCGTTACGGTGAAGTTGAAGAAAGAGAATGCTGGATCTCTCTAGACATACTCTTCATATGTATAAAAAGCAAGATTGTAGATATGGTGGGTCCAAGGGAATTGGAAAAGTTGTCATTAACCCTATTTATTAAAAAAAGGATGAAGACATTTTCAGAGACCTCAACACCCTAGTTTTTCCTTGCGTTCTAATTTGCAAAAAACCCTTATAATTATAGTCAAATGGGTAGGTAAAGATGAATTTATTCTAGTACCTATAAAAATTAAATCTTATGGAAAATTATGGCTCACTTTAAGAAAAGATGAGTTATGTTAAAATTACAGAAATTCTATACTATATTGAAAAAAGTAGGAAATCCCACCCCCCCACTACCAATTATAGGTGGTATTTGATTGAGGTATGACTCCATTCAGGTGTTCTGTTGTGTCCTCATATCATTGATGTGCATTATCCTTTCACCCTACTGTAACCCCCTGAAGCCTAGAACCTCAACATGTAGTTCCCAAGTTCTCAGCTTCACCTGCACTCTTATCGTAAAATTGAATTCTAACACTTAACGATATATTAGAGGGGGCCTTTTGTTTGAAAGTGGTATGTTTCTTTCCTTTTTGTGCTGAGTTGCAAGTCATTTTTAGAAAACTCCTATTCTAAAACTTTTCATTTTATTTCCAATTGCACCAACTTCCTTTTGTAGGAACTGAAATATAGGAATGCACCTAATGACTTCCTTCACCACCTTTCGGGGAGACTTCAGTAAATGGCCTTTTGGAGCAAAGGCTATCCCCACCTCATCTAGTGTCTTCAGAAATGGTATAGTTTCTGAAGAAATAGTGAAGAAACATTTAAACCACCATTTCACCTGGCCTAATTGTTTCAGCAAACCAAACAGTAAGCTACTTAATATGCACAGGTTTTAGTACTGAGAGACACTTAGACCACTGTTCTGTGACCAGTTATCTTTTATAATAAAGAAAATTGAATTATCTTAGCAGTGATGCTATTCTTTATTCTCTGAAACCATTAACCAGTATATTTTTATGGCAAAAACATTCTGGTTCTATTTAATTATGGGAGACATGCACATCTTGGAAAAACACCGTGAAATGCCATCCTAGGTTATGTCTACACTGTTATGGCAGATAATAAGCCAGTACAAAATGATTGTAAATATACCTTGGCTGCAAAACATTTGTTTTGTCTAAAAAGCAGAAATTTAGAAATGGAAACTTCTTGATTAGTGTCAGTGGGTCTGTTTCCATACTGCCTTGTTTTTAATCTAGCTGGCTCCTTTATAACAGACAATGAAAGACAAAATATAATTAAGAGTGAAATAATATGGAACATTTGGAACTACTTACCCATTTCTTTGTACCAGTTAAGAGCATCTTCTTCTGTGGTATTACTTCTCATCTAGTGCACGATTAATTATTTTTCACTGGCCATTTCACTCAGTCTTTTAAAGCAGGACACATTAAAGGTCAGTATCTTAACATTTGTAGAAAGGAATACATTTTTAAATGTCTTTAAGGAGGTAAAAGCTTGGTGCCGCACAGATTTATTGTGTGTTTAAAGCCACTACCCAATAACAAACCCTGAACCTAAGGTGTGGTCATACCTGAACTGAAAATGACAGCCTCCCTGAACTCAGGGACACAAAAAATAATCCCTCCATTTTATCTCATCCCTTCAGTATCTTTATTGATTTTTTTTTTCCTTTGCAACCAATTTGAAGAGGATAGTTTTTTATATGTCTGTCCCACGTGTACATCCAAAGGATCTGGGTTTCAACATAATGATTTTTGTTTTTCTTTTGGGAATGAGTTACATTTCTTCTAGCACATCACTATCAGGCCACTCTGACTACGCGAAACAGTAAGAAACTTCTGTGTGGTTTCGGTTGTCAGAGGTAAAGTTAAAATATTGGTGATTAATTTTCACTGGTGCTCCTGGGAACCGTAACTAAGGACAGTGTGATCACTGGTCTAGGCCAAACAGCAGCGTGGTCATAATTAGCATTGTTTTTTATAGACTCGTTAACTCTTTCCTGGTATTAATCAGAATGCATTTTAGATTCATCATTTACCTCGGAATTAATGAACCGTTCAATTCAACACAATTATCTGTTGAATGTCTTCATTTTTTTACTAGGATATTCTTGGAGGAGAATACAAAGGTGAACAGGATACATTTTGTGCCCCTGCCCCCAGAAGTTACAGTTATTAAAAATAGGGGCTTCCCTGGTGGCGCAGTGGTTGAGAGTCCGCCTGCCGATGCAGGGGACACGGGTTCGTACCCCAGTCCGGGAGGATCCCACATGCCGCGGAGCGGCTGGGCCCGTGGGCCATGGCCGCTGAGCCTGCGCGTCCGGAGGCTGTGCTCCGCAACAGGAGAGGCCACAGCAGTGAGAGGCCCGCGTACCGCAGGAAAAAAAAAAAAATAGAGTAGTTCCTGAGGAAATAGACGATATATATCAAATATTTATGCCCAGCATTTGATTGAAAACATTAACATTTTAACTTCTTTGAATACAGCCATGGGAATTCCATCCAGAAGGTGTCCTGCACATGATTTTCCATTTTCACTTTTTTTTTTTTTTTTTTTTGTGGTACGCGGGCCTCTCACTGTTGTGGCCTCTCCCATTGCGGAGCACAGGCTCCGGACGCACAGTCTCAGCGGCCATGGCTCACGGGCCCAGCCGCTCCGCGGCATGTGGGATCTTCCCGGACCGGGGCACGAACCCATGTCCCCTGAATCGGCAAGCAGACTCTCAACCACTGCGCCACCAGGGAAGCCCCCATTCTCACTTTTAAAGAAGATTATTGTTCAATTTAAAATAATAACAGAAGAATAAATTGTCATTTACTAAAGCATGTTCTGTTTCAAGGCCTGATTAACAACTAACCCTCTCTCTACAAAGGGCAAGTTGGCTAATTAATAACAGACATTAATTCTGTGCTTCCCACAGTGCAGTTTTATTCACTTGAGTTCACATTGATTTATGTTCTTTTGTGTCCACTGTGTGCTTCTCTATGTGCCCTCTATGCATATGTACATAATGTAGTTTGTGTGTGCTTTCCTAGGTCCCACTAAAGTGTTGATACATGGACCCAAAAGTAGATGTGAGTAGATAATGCTTGTACCCAAAAGTAGAACTGAGCTTGATTATATCTTTAATAAGAGTTGCTTCTTGAAAGATAATTGATTTAAGATCTTTCTGAATCTAATTTTGTTGTATATGGTTTTCCCCGCGGATATAGAATCATTCAACCCTAGAATGAAAAACTGGAGCAAAGCAGTCTACCAGGGCTATGATGTGCTGTTAATGAGACAGTACGAATATTACTACTACTAATAATAGCCATCATTTATCCTACATGACATTAAGCCCCAAAGGGATGGCTGTCACAATACATTATTCTTGCTCTGTGCTAGACACTATTTTAAGTACTATACATGTGCAATTCATTGAACCTCACAGTATTCCTAAGGCAAGTACTATGTTAACATCCACATTCTGTAGATTGAGAAACAGGCACAGAACGGTTTAGAGAAAAGGAGCTTAATTGGTGGCAGAGTCAGTCTGTTGACATAGACAATCTCTCTATAATCCCTGCCTTTTGAAACTGCCTCTCAATATAAAATTTGTTCACATCTCAGAGTGATGGCATCTTCTAAGAGTTACTACATCCATAGCTGTTCCTGGGTTCTGTTTATGTCATGTGAAAAATACAGACTATTAATTCCTAGACACTTTTTTTTATTTTTTGCGGTATGCGGGCCTCTCACTGTTGTGGCCTCTCCCGTTGCGGAGCACAGGCTCCGGATGCACAGGCTCAGCGGCCGTGGCTCAAGGGCCCAGCCGCTCCGCGGCATGTGGGATCTTCCTGGACTGGGTCACGAACCCGTGGTCCCCTGCATCGGCAGGCGGACTCTCAACCACTGCGCCACCAGGGAAGCCCTCCTAGAAACTTTTTTTTTTTTTAATGTATTTATTTATTTTTGGCTGTGTTGGGTCTTTGTTTCTGTGCGAGGGCTTTCTCCAGTTGTGGCGAGTGGAGGCCACTCTTCATCACGGTGTGCGGGCCTCTCACTGTCACGGCCTCTCCCGTTATGGAGCACAGGCTCCAGACGCGCAGGCTCAGTAGTTGTGGCTCACGGGCTTAGTTGCTCCGCGGCATGTGGGATCTTCCCAGACCAGGGCTCGAACCCATGTCCTCTGCATTGGCAGGCAGATTCCTAACCACTGCGCCACCAGGGAAGCCCCCTCCTAGAAACTTTTGAAAATTATTTTTAATCATGTTTGAACTCATAGAAAAGAAGATGAAAACTGGGAATTATTGAAGTCTCCCCCCACCCCCCAAAGTTATTGTCTAATGTGCTTCCCCAGAATCTCTGTACCCTGTGTGCTGGCTTATATCCCAGGTGGCTGCAGACTGCCTTTCCTGGGTTCCTGTGTCCCCTGATTTCTAGCTGGGTTGATGAAGCCAGTGGGAGACACTGGCAGAAGATTAGGGGATGGGAGGAAGAGAGAGGCTGGGATGTGTAAGGAAGGGGTGAGGAGGGGGTGGGAGTAAGCAAAGGCATCATCTCGTCCATGTATCCAGCTCCCTCCAGATTGGCCCACCACAGGTCTATCTTCCACCAGGGACCTAGCCCTTGGGCTTCGTAGCGCTCCTTCCACCATTTGTCCCTACTGTGCCTTCCTGCTGTTGCTAATCCCTGGGTTACCTCACAACCTCCTGTTCTGGTATCCCAGTTCTTCATGACCTGTGTAATTAATTTATTCCCTGCATTAAATTCCCTTGGCTAGATATGCTTTAAGTTGTTTCTGTTTGCGTAGTTACACCCTGACTGGTGCACAAGCCATCCTCATTTTTTAATTTTGCATGCTTATAAAATAGGCTAAGAGAATGCTAATGGCATACTGTACCCAGATTTCAGCAAAACTTCTGACAGACATCTTATGATGTCCTTGTAAACAAAATGGGGGGAGTTTAGACTGGATTATTAAACATTCTTAGATTTCTGGAGCTTATTAATGTTCAAATCAACCTGATGAAAGGGCTCTAGAGGTTTGCCAGAACGCTCTGTCCTTGACCATGACCTACTCGACTTTATTATCAAAGATTTAGACAAAGATGTAAAAAGCAACTTTATCAAATGTGTCTATAACACAAAGCTGGAAGGTAATTTAACTCAAATTTTGAAAAGATATACTTTGTAAGGAAAAATGGAAACTCTTGCATCTAGTTACAAAAAGTATAAAAATACAGAATGGGAGAGACCAAGCTTCCCAGCATAGTATGTGGGTAATCCAGGATTTTAATTGACCACAAGCGCAATGCAAGCCAGAAGTTTTGACCTGTTTTTTTAAAAACAGGTGGGATATCATATATTAACGCATATATGTGGAATCTAGAAAAATGGTATAGATGGTCTTATTTGCAAAGCAGAAATATAGAGACACAGACATAGAGAACAAATGTATGGATACCAAGGAGGAGGGGAGGTGGGATGAATTGGGAGACTGGGATTGACATATACACTACTATGTATAAAATAGGTAACTAATGAGAACCTACTGTATAGCACGGGGAGCTCTACCCAATGCTCTGGGGTGACTTAAATGGGAAGGAATCCAAAAAAGAGAGGATATATGTATATGTATAGCTGATTCACTTTGCTGTACAGCAGAAACTAACCCAACATTGTAAAACAACTATACTCCAGTAAAACTGAATTAAAAATAAAAACAGTGGGGCAAGTTCATCTTTGGTTCTCATTAGAAGATTAGTGTCCTTATCAACTGACAAATAGCTCCACTTTTCATCTAGAGTATTACAGGAAGGCTAGGAACTTAATCTAAAATACTGCTAAATTGAAACATCATTGTTTTCCAGCCCGTACAAGCTTTATGTCATTTATGAGTTTTATTTGCACACATTTGTTTACTTTTGCCTGGCAACAACTCAGCGGAAGATGATGTACTGTTACGATTTCTCAGCCTTTATATCTTCATACGGGTTCAGGTGTAAGCTACCTGCCTAGCTCACTGTGTGGCCTTAGGCAAGCAAGTATGGTGCTTGCACAGAAACCCAGCTTATTTCAGTAAAGTCCATTCTCACTTCAGGACAACCATACTGCATCTGGATAAGAGGGACCCAACTTTTGAAAGGTTGGGAAGCCTTTAAATATAATGAGCAGTTATTCCAGGGGAAGAGACTCACGGGAACATAAAGTCTATCTTCTAGGATTTAAAAGTCTGTCACATGAGAGAAGGAGTAGATTAATTTAAGTGGCTTCAGGGAACAACCAGGACTGATAGGATTTATAGATTTTTGCTCAATATTTTAAAATTTTCAAACAGCATTGCCCTCTAATATGGTCACTGTCTTTGTGCAAAAAGTTGTATAACTCTCAGGAATTTTATAATAAAATGAATTGCTACATTAGGAAGAATGTTAAATTAGATAACATTAGATAAGATAATTAGGTAATTCTAGAGTGACACCCAACTCTGAGAGTTTGATTTGTGTTTATTTGGGGGTTTGGTTAGTGAGAATTGTGATTTGTAGTTATTAGTTTTATTTTTATAGTTTAACTTCCAGCCATGTAATTGTTTTTCTTATAATTTAGAATTAACATGCTCTATTTATGAAAAAACTTTAAGAGCCTGAAACAAGGAAGTAAAGCATGACTAGTGTTCGGGGTAATTACCTTCCCAAGAAATATTATGCTGTTTCCCAGAATATGTCCCCAGAGAGAATGTCTGCATTTGTTCCATTTCATTCCTAGCTGTAGAATCCTATCAGGGGTGATGAGGAGAATTGTTTTGAAATACATTGAAGCTGAGAATAGAGTTTGCAAAGTGTTATTGGGTTTGCTAAGATGAACCTGTGCAAATGCAAACCGTTGGCAAAATCAGTGCTTGTGTGGCAAAGGTCCCTAAAGTGACTTATTAAAGGCCACCAGAGTGATAGTGATTGAAAACTATAAAATTCACCTTGAGGATGCCTTTCTAGCCTTCTTCTAGCATAGTCTTTCTCCCCACATGGGATAGTTAGATTCATGAAGGACTAGGATAATTGAGAAAGGAAAATAAAAATTATTCCAAAATTGATACAAAAACAGCAAATCTCCCCTGAGAATAAAGCATGCAGGGAAGATGATATGTATCCCAGTGTTTCAGAATTAATTTAACGTTTTGCTTTGATCTTTTTTCTGGTTAGGTTTAATAAAGGGAAGTTCTCAGTCTTCATAACTACTTGCTGAGGTCTAAAAGTTAACTTAAATGATTTCCTGACAAAGGCAGCTCTGTTGTGAATTCATGATATTACACATCTTCCCTGTGAGTGATCCTGAAGGGCTGGGTACTCTTGTCATGTTCATTTTTTAAAAAAAACCTTGCACTGTCTGCCTCCTCCCGCCCCTTCTCCAGCTTCTTGCGAGACTTACTAATCATAACATAATTCTCACAGAAGGATTTGAGATATACTGAAAGTACTAAGGGAAAAAATGAGGTAAAATAGTATCTGATGTTTAATTCAATGTATTATCCATTTAAAAATGAATTTTATAGCTGTTAACAATCTCTGACAACTTGCCATTCCATAAAATGGTGATTTTTCTTTTAAAACAGATCAGTTTCCTACTCATGTACTTGATTTGGGGGGTTCAGCAAGCCCTAATAGTCTTTTTTCCTCTAAATTGACAGTGCAGAGTAGATAAAATGAGTAATGGTTAAGAATTCCTCTGCTGCCGTTGGCTTCATCAGCCTTGTAGTGACTCGTGATGAATCCCTCCGAGGGGCTGGGGGGCTGGGGTGGAAGCTGTCAGGAATCATGGGACAGACCTTATTGATCTTTGCACCTTTAGTGTCCCCCACTGAGCCTAGCACCGGGGAGCCTTACGGGGAGTGTTTATGAATGAAAAGCCAGGTACTGAAAATGAATTTTACAATGAGCTGTAATTTCCTCTTTTAGAAAATAGCTTTTAGATTGCAGTTTCAAGGTACATAGTTGCTGGAGAGGAAGGTGGCGAGTTTCTCCTTTAATGTCCTATATGTGAAATTTGGGGAGTTTAAAAACTTAACCGAATTGCTCACAGATGTGTTTTGGGGCTCAAATTTTTCAGATTTTAGGGAAAATGATGCAGTGTGTGTATCTTACAGTATGCCATTAATTCCCCTAATATATATTCAAATTCATGGAGATTTAATAGCAAAAACATGAATAGTCACATTAAGTCGGATAATAGTTCTGGTCAGAATTTGCAGCCAGGTAAGTTTGGATCAGATCAAGTTTGCCATCAAATGGGTTTTAAAAAAAAACAACCACCCCCCACTTATTTTTCAGAGCTTTTGTGATCTTTCAGGTTATCTTTTAGCATTTGTGGACCTATAATGTTTTGTTCATTAACCAAAACCTTCTGTAGTTCTTTAGTGAATCATCTTATCATTTCTAATTTTAAGCAGGTAGATAGAAATTGTTGCTATTTCTCTCATTTCCCCAAGGAAAAAGAAAAGGTAAATATCTGAATAGAGTTTAGGGATGATTTACTAAGTACTGCCATATGTGCATCATCTCACTTAGACCTCACAGGATCCTCTGAGACAACTATTATCAGTTTTATTTTACAAAGACAACAGAGGAATGAGGACTGAAATGACTCATCCTAGGTGCAGAGTTAGCAAGTAGCAAAATTAAGACTCAAACTCAGGTCTTTCAATTCTAGATCCCATCCTTCTTTTCCCAAATCTTGTTTTCAGAGGAAACCTTCATGAGAAGCTGAAAAGTGAGAATTTGAGTATATACTCCTCTAGAGTTGAATGAATATATTACAAAGCCTTTTATTAATTTGAATAATTTAAGTTACTTTGGCAGAAGTGGACTTGTAAAGTTTGAAGTTTGTTTTGATTATTTTTTTTTTTAGAAGATTTTTTTTTTTTTAATTTATTTTTATTTTTTTTGCGGTACGTGGGCCTCTCACTGTTGTGGCCTCTCCCGTTGCGGAGCACAGGCTCCAGACGCGCAGGCTCAGCGGCCATGGCTCACGGGCCCAGCCGCTCCGCGGCATGTGGGATCTTCCCGGACCGGGGCACGATCCTGTGTCCCCTGCATCGGCAGGTGGACTCTCAACCACTGCGCCACCAGGGAAGCCCTTGATTATTTTTTAAGAGGATATAATTTAAAAGTTTAAGCTAGTTTCAAGTATAGAATAATGTATTTTGTTTGTTCTCTCATGTTTAACTGTTTAGATGTGCCTGGCATCAGAGGGGGTGAAAATGGAAGAATCAAAGCTAATAAAAGCAAAAGAATTAGATGGCGGAAGAATTAAAGAATTGGAGAAGGGCAAGGAAGAAAGAGAAATAAAAATGGAGAAAATAGATGAAGCCAGGTTACAGAAAGAAGCAGAATTTGAAAAATCAGCTAAGGAAAATGTAAGAGATTCTAAGGAATTAAGAAATTTTGAGGAGCTGCGAATGGATGATATAATGGGTATAAAAATGGAAGCTCCCAAAGAAATTAAAAAGGAAGAATTAGAGGAAGATCAAAAGTGTAGTCACTTCCCTGATTTTTCTTACTCTGCCAGTAGCAAGATCATAATAAGCGATGTTCCCAGTAGAAAGGATCACATGTGCCATCCTCATGGAATTATGATCATTGAGGATCCCACAGCATTAAGCAAACCAGAAAAGCTAAAAAAGAAAAAGAAGAAAAACAAAATGGATCGACATGGAAATGATAAATCCACACCCAAGAAGACTTGCAAAAAGAGGCAATCCTCGGAATCTGATATCGAGAGTGTCATGTACACCATTGAAGCTGTTGCAAAGGGAGACTGGGGCATCGAGAAGCTTGGAGAAACCCCTCGCAAGAAGGTCCGCACGTCCTCAAGTGGCAAGGGAAGCATTTTGGATGCCAAGCCACCAAAGAAGAAAGTGAAATCAAGAGAGAAGAAAATGTCAAAGGAGAAATCCTCAGACACCACCAAAGAGTCAAGACCTCAAGATTTTATCAGTATTTCTGCCAGCAAGAACATTTCTGGTGAGGTGCCAGAGGGTATAAAAGCAGAACCATTGACCCCTACGGAGGATGCATTACCACCCAGCCTATCGGGACAGGCCAAGCCTGAGGACAGTGACTGTCACAGAAAAATAGAGACTTGTGGCTCCCGGAAATCCGAGAGGTCTTGCAAAGGTGCTCTTTATAAAACCCTGGTGTCTGAGGGTATGCTCACCTCTCTGCGAGCTAATGTTGACAGAGGTAAGTGACTTCTCTAAATCTGAAAAGAACATGGAAACCTAGCAGAATTTCTCCTTTAAACGTATTGAAAAGAACCACAGTAAAGAACAGTATAGTATCAAAATAATATTTTACATTTGTACAATTCTTTACAGTTTATATACATTTGTCATTTTACCTATATGTTTTTAGCAGCATTAAGGGGAGTTTCTATTCACTTTGTACATGGTTTTCAGAATATAAGTGTTCAAAGTTACTCCAACCTTTTTTTTACTGGTGTTAGCTGGCTTTTTGTTTTAAAGGATCAGTATTGCATGTGTAGAGCTCTTAAGTCTGGTTTTTAAAATTGATTGAAATAATTTCCTGAAACAAGCAGATATGTTTGGCAGAATCTTGACCTGTGGACTCTAGAAGCAAATAACTTATCTGGCCCTCCCCACTAGGTAATCAAAACTGTAGTTGAAGTGAAGAGCTCTTTAAAACATAACAGTATCCAGAAACCAGTTAATACATATACCTTTATTCCATAGAGTGTTTCATATAAATTCATCTATTTTAAAATATAGTATCTGGCTAGGGGACTACCTGTTGCCAAGCTAAATTCCAACTATAGCGATGTGTGAAAATAGGTCTAACAAGTCCTGAATGAAGATCCTTGAGAATACATAGTTCTCCAGGCATGTCATTCCAGTAAGTCTTGGGGAAATTAGAATTAATAGTGCATACCAGAAAAGGGCTCCCACACCTCAGGTTGATTATCTAATGGAAAAATTAGTAGTATTGATAGTTAGTCTGTCTCATGAGTCATGTAGCACCTGTTATGATGAGATTGTGGATCTCAGAGTCTGTAAGTTACTTTTTTCCATGTTCTGTTATTAAAGGTGGTCCATCAGGAATCACTCTGAGGAATCTGAAATAGTTACAAATGGCATCATGCAAATGATACCTAAGGGGTCAAGAGATCACTTGTGAAGCAACTAAGATGATTTCCCTTCCATCCCAATATACCAAGCACACTCTTTCTTTTGAATTTCCTTAGGGAAACGAAGCTCAGGAAAAGGAAACTCCTCTGATCACGAAGGGTGTTGGAATGAAGAAAGCTGGACATTTAACCAGAGTGGGACCAGTGGAAGCAAGAAGTTCAAGAAGACAAAGCCAAAGGAAGACTCTCTCCTTGGGTAAGTGTCTGTGAGCACAGTCAGACACATAGCACAGACCCCAAATGTGGTGGTATTTTCAAGGTAAACAGATCACTAACTGCTTGTTCTTTGAGTATCCAGTCAGCACCTCCTGCCATCTTAGTAAGCACATGAAGGAATACAAATCAAGTGTATCGCATGATTCCTGCTGTTAGCATGGGTGTGTGAGTGATAGTGTCATTCATGTTTTAAGTATAGTACAAAATGTGTAGATTTTAGACTTAGGCCTGAGTTTGAATGGAGGTCCATCTTGTATTAGTGACGTTACAGTATATATGTTTTTACATTTACAATACATCTCCAGGATGCATTTCTCATCTGAAATTTATGATGGATATTATATAAGTATGTTTATACTTTGCTAATTTTACATACTGTATGTACTTCATTTAATATTTCTGAAGGTTATGCACATGTTTATAAAATAATGACAACTGAAAATGTAGATAAAATTATGTTTCTACCTCTGACTTTGTTTTGTGTAAACCATGTTCTAATGCTCTGAGATTAAAATATTAGATTAAGTATTCTCTTGATACAGAGAATATTCAGCAATTAATTATGTATTAAAATGCAGTATCAAGAAAGAGCATACATCAAGATAAAATCATTAAGAATTATTTCATTTTTTATGGGCTTCCCTGGTGGCGCAGTGGTTGAGAGTCCACCTGCCAATGCAGGGGACATGCGTTCGTGCCCCGGTTTGGGAAGATCCCACATGCCGCAGAGTGGCTGGGCCCGTGAGCCATGGCCACTGAGCCTGCACGTCCAGAGCCTGTGCTCCACAACGGGAGAGGCCACAACAGTGAGAGGCCCGCGTACCACACAAAAAAAATAATAATAAAAAATTTTTAAAAAGGGCTTCCCTTGGTTGAGAATCTCCCTGCTAATGCAGGGGACATGGGTTCGAGCCCTGGTCTGGGAGGATCCCACATGCCGCGGAGCAGCTAGGCCTGTGAGCCACAGCTACTGAGCCTGCGCTTCTGGAGCCTGTGCTCTGCAACAAGAGAAGCCACGATAGTGAGAGGCCCGCACACCGCGATGAAGAGTGGCCCCCGCTTACCACAATAAGAGATAGCCCTTGCACAGAAACGAAGACCCAACACAGCAAAAATTAATTAATTAATTAATAAAACTCTAAAAAAAAAAAAAAGAATTATTTCATTTTTTATTATATAAAACAGACTCCTAATACCAATCTTAACAGAAAGCATTTTGTTAGGAGATTCAGTGCTTTATATTGGTGAAGAAATCATCTGTATATTCAGTTGTACTGCTTTAAAATTCCTTTGAGATTTCTCATTAGCCCACTTTGAAAAGAATACATTGACTAGAAATAAGTACATTTTAATATATTTTCCATATTTTTTCATAAGTATGTTAGAGGCATGCAAATTTTATGCACTTGGTTTATCCATAAATATTTGCATTTCTTTTTGTGGGATAGTGTACTTTTTCAACTGGACGTTACAGTGCTTTAAGGTCTGGTTAATCTTAAGGCCCTCATCATACAGTGGGAGGGTGGAAATTATTTCTTGTGATGATGATTCCTCAATATTATATATATCGAGATGATATATTTATAATTTTATATATTTTGTTTCTAATGTTTTTAAAAGTCCAAAGTAGTCCAAATTAGTTTTGCTGACATTATGCTTAAAGAATGACATGAAAATACTCACATTTGTCATTGTCAAATACAAAAGTATTTGCATGATTTTCTTAAAAAGTGACAATTGAGCATCAGGACCAGTGCTCTATATCTCCTGGAACTACCAGTGCCCTGTGGGTCTGCAAACTGAGAAGGAAGCAGGTCTTGTTGTAAACAATATGAAGGCCAGGGGAGTTAAGCAGGCATGAAGGCTCCCCAGCAGAAAGTTCTCTGGTGCTTCCATTCAAAACTGCTGAAGCTATGAGAGAGAGATTTTTACCAGTCTTCTTTGAGGAAGAAGAAAAGTGAAACAATCTTTTGAAAATCTGTTCCTGAAAAGAGATTGGGATGTGGGGTGGTTTTTTTTTTTGTTTTAATCATTTCTAAGGAAGCCACATGAATTTAACTGGGAGTGTGGTTTTCTGCAGGCTAAATCGGTGATAAAACTCTGATCTTTCCTCTTCTACCTTCTATACAAATTGGCCTATCAGAATCAGGCTATCTGGGTTTGCTTTGTTTGGAACATGCCAACATAGTTCATGAGCAGTGAAAAATGCCAGATCCTGTCAGTCTTCTCTGAGATTTCTAAATGAGCATTTTAAACCTTTTTATTGCAGAAAGTGTGCTCCCTGTTTAGTTAACTATAGCCAAGGAAAATTCACTCAGTATTGGCAGTTCTACTTTTATAGACTTCTCCACGAAAACATAGGTAATTATTCTAGTTGAAAAAAGAAGGGACCTAAGGAGTTACAGCTTGCATTTTCGTATTTTTCTTTTGGTTATCCAGAGTATCTGAAAAATTTACGACTTATAGATAGCTTTCTGACAGCATCTGATTAGTATCAGATAGTATCTGATTTTCCATTAGGATAAATATTTATTAACTGAAATGAGAAAAGACAGTTTTATTAAGGGAGGAACATCATTCCCACCCACCACCCTTCACTGCTTTGTTAGAACTTAGTAGTGGCCTTTTTCAGTTGGCCATTCTGATGGTCATCTGACTGTCTTATCTCTGCTCCCAATTCCTGTACATTTCTCCAAAACTGAGAATAGTCTTAAGTGGACACACCTCAAGGACATCCCTCAGGTAGCAGCCTAACACGTTAACTTCTTGTAAGTTGGTACTCAAAGCTGCTCTCTTCTCAGTACGCTTTCCATTTTCCATCTACCAAGCACAGCAGTTCTGCAGCTTCTCCCATCTGTTTGGGTTGCATCTTAGCTAATAAGTCTCACTATAAATGAAAGCCAGCAGCTAGCCTAGGATCCAGCAGGCATACTGCCATTGCTGTGAGGGGGACTTAGAGACAGTCAAAAGCAACCCAAGGATTTCCCAACTTTGCTGGTGGCTTGCTGGTGGCATTTATGAAGTCATTTGTGGTTTGCGTTAAGGCAATGTTGCCTCTCTGCCAGTTGTGTTCTTTGAAAATTGGCTTTACTTTTTTCATTGAGTGTCTTGTCCTCATCCTGGTCAACTGCCCAGAAATTTTTTCGAATATTCAGAATATTTGTTTGCATTTTCTTTGTGTGTGTATATTTTAATCACGTACTAGTCAATAATTTTTTTAAATTAAGCTTACAAAATTACCAATATACCATACTGTCAGTAAGCTTGCATACACACATACACACACACACACACACACACACACACACACACACACACACACACACGAGAATATTTAGAATGAGAAACTTGTCTGGATGGAATATGCTTTGTATTGAACTTAATGAAAAATTCCCACGCCAATGGAAAGAACAGCAAATTCTCCACTTTAAAAAATATTCTGCTATTTTTATATAATGTTTCTACTTTTCTAAGGTAATAACCTGTTGTATGAGTTTATGAAGAAAATTGTGTTGGTAAATCTCAAGCATTTCTGAAAAGATGTTTTTTGTCCTTGCACAGAATTTATTAATAATGCTCTAATTCTTAGGGACCCCATTTTCAAATGGAATATCTTTAAATATATCTTAGATCATTTTCTGTTTAAATATTTACATCATGTGCTGATTGATTCTATCCCCTCCCCTCTTTTATTAGCTCAGCAAAGCTGGATGAAGAATTTGAAAAGAAATTCAACAGCCTCCCTCAGTATAGTCCTGTTACATTTGACCGGAAATGTGTACCTGTCCCAAGAAAAAAGAAGAAGACTGGAAATATGTCCTCAGAACCGACTAAAACCAGCAAAGGTTAGATGTGTGCTGTACTTTCCTGCAGTGTGGTCAGAATCTAACTGAAGCCTCTTCTCAGCGTCTGCAGCTCCCTTTAGATAATGTAACTGGGTTTACAGTTGAAGCAGCGAGTTGGAATTTCAGGTTGCTTTCCAAGATTATCTTGGTTCCTGCCTTGCTTCTCTCTCTCTTCTTTCCTTCCTAAGTCTCTTCAGCCTTTGTCCTTTGGCATCTCAGCCTATACATTTGCGCCTAAGTGTGTAGCTCTTTTGAAAGTGTTATACATGGTCTTTGACCTCCTGCTCTCCAGAATTCAGATTGGGAATGTTGAGCTTCTCTTGAGCAGAAACTGCTGGCTGAGCCTAATTCTTCTGTTCCCTGTCTGTCTGCAACAGGTTGGACTCTGGGGTAGTGAAATCCTTCCATTCACCTAATAGGGAGACTCTATTCTTTACTGGCAGTGTGAATCAAATGAAAATAAAACTCCCTGTAATACTCCGGCAATATAATTTTTATTGGTTTTGTTAAATTTAGAAAAATGCTGTGTTTTCAAGAATATCAGATTCTCCTCTGTGTATATCAAAGAAGCTTTTTAAATTATCAGTGTGACTTGGGTGGATCTCAGCACTCATTAGGGGCAACACTGTAGTTCCTAGAGGGGTTTTATTTATTTATTTATTTTTGCGGTACGTGGGCCTCTCACTGTTGTGGCCTCTCCCGTTGCGGAGCACAGGCTCCGGACGCGCAGGCTCAGCGGCCATGGCTTACGGGCCCAGCTGCTCCGCGGCATGTGGGATCTTCCCGGACCAGGGCACGAACCCGTGTCCCCTGCATCGACAGGCGGACTCTCAACCACTGCGCCACCAGGGAAGCCCCTTAGAGGGGTTTTAAAGAGTGGGGGGGGTGCCTTTTCAGTGGTCTCAACACCTGGGACCACCATTACATTTGTGGTGCAGGGGCTGGGGTTCTAAACATCCAAACCCACCCAGGACATTCAAGTACAATGAAGAATTGTCCTACCCTAAATGACAGTATTGCTCCCAGTGAGAAACTCGTCTTCTGATTTTACTTTAGGTCTAAAGGTTGATGGGCAAATATACCTCTAGTTTTCCATACAGATGTGAAAGACTTCTTTTGGTAGCTCTCCTATAAGGGTAGTGAATGGAGAGATGAAGAACTAGTGTGGCCAAGGTTTTGTTATTTCCAGGATCGAATTCTGAGCAGGATTTGGTAGATTTCTCAAAATTACCCTGTAAAAGAGGCTACCTGTTGCTTGCTTTATGGCAAATCAGATTAATTCTTTTGTGTGTGTGTTTTTTAGTTGGATAGATGATGAATATATCTTTACATAAATCTTGCCCAAATCTAGCAATCATGGATAATGATCAAAGATAATGTTAATGAGGATATATAATTTCATGGATTTGGGAAAGTATATAAGGTATATATATCTAGGGAAAGATTATGTCTGAAGAAACCTAAACCTTTTTCCCTCAAGACCTAAAACCCCCATTGTACACTGGAATTGAAACAACTGAGGAGACCTGTATCTCAGGATGAATCTGAAAGGTTGAAAAATATTCTCCCTTCATGATTAAAGGCAGGGAAGAATGTAAAAGTGATTTTAGAATTAGCTTGGCTTTCCACTGTGGTTAATAAAAACAAGTCTAGTGAATAAAGAGCTAAAAAAGAAACGTTGCATCACCAAGTCTGCTCATCTGGGAAAATAAAATAGGGTTGTTCTGAGATCTCCCAAGATACACAGGAAAGAAATAAAGCAGCTTGTTGACAGGTAGGTAGCTGAGCACTGTAATAGATTGCCAAATGAAATGACAGTCCTTGTGCCCTGGAGATATTTAGGAATAGGTAAAGTAGTCCATGAGCCCAAAGATGCCAGGTATCATCAGCCCCATAATTCTTGGATTTAAAGTTGCTGATAAATACCTGACAAGCTAATAAAATGGAACTTAACTGATTGCTGTACAGGATGTATTCTCTTCCTCCACTCCTTGCAGTTGGAGACATTCATTTTAGAGCTCTGAAGTTGGCCAAATTATCCTTCAGGGACAGTAACAGTAGATTTATCTTTGTAAAGCTGTAAAACCCTGAAGTTAGAATGTATTTTCACGAGACCTGCTCTTGGGTCTGGGTTGTCTGTTATATGTTTTTCCTCTCCTGGCTGAGATTAACAGTATTTCTTTTGCTATGAAATAGCTTTTTGGAGTTTTGGATTATACTTTATACAATATCACCTTAACTCTTCCATTATGCCTCTCAAGCCACAAAGTCCCTGGTTCTTATACAGTATATCAATAATTACATAGGTAGGAGGTCTGTCAAGGCTTTAGATTTTGCTCTGCATTCCGACTTGTGGAGCAAAATGTGATTAAAATAAAGCAGAAATTAAATAATATATTCTCTATTTAGCAAACTAAAGAAATAGTATTTGTGGCTGATTGTAATTTGGCATTAGCAGCGCCAGTGTACTATCCTACAAGTTATTAATGAAATTATCATACCAGCTGTGCTGTAACTGCCTGATCTTTAGAGGATAGAGGAGTTTGTTTTCTTGGAGTCTAGACCCTTTGCATCTTTACATAATGAATCGTTCAAAGCAAACATTGTGAGTGAGATCATTAGTTCTTTAGTAAAGGAGCGAGTATTCATAGGAAACCCCATTTTTTCTCCCACAGTTTGCCATTTGTCTGTATTTTATTTTCTCCTATATTTGTTATTCAACACTTATTACAATTTTTCCCTGCCTTATACTAGGTACTTTTTTAGCTCCTCCAGGTTATATGTATAGAATTTTTATGAAATGTAATTTCTAGAGGAAAATGATTTATATAGTTATATATCTCAAAATCATAGCACCTGCTTGGGCTTAACAATTCTGTTTTTCCAGTGGTCTTCTTATTTATATCTGTATTTCTAAGTAGTCTTCCCCTTTTCCATCGTCCCCTCCACTATCTCTGCCCTGTCCCTTATGTCTATGTAATAGGTCTTGTCAGAAACTTTACATTAAAAAGGGATGAAAATAATTGTCACCTTCTTCCAACGAGACTCAGACTACATTATAGTAGGCTTAGTATATAGATGATTTAGGAATAGAATTTCCCTTTGCTTCTAAGAACAAATTATCCAGGAAATTACAATCCATCTAACTCACAATGCAGGTCAGCTGAAGCAGCCCATTCCTATAGTGTTTTCTGGTTTCTCTCCCACAGTTACTTATATATATTCGAATGAAAGCTTTGAATTATAAATCTAAATTTAATTGTAACTTCTTAAGAGGTTTGTTTTGACACATTATTTTAAGTGTGTATTTACTCTTAATGTATGAAGCACTTTTTACAAAAGTTTCAGAAGTCGGAGTGCTCTGTAAAATAGTAATTTTCAAGCAAAGTAGGGTCATGGAGAAAAAGTTAATTGAGTTCAATTTAGAGTGTTTAAATTATGCCTGAGCTTGACCCTTGACTTAATTTCTCCTCCCTTATTTCTTTATCTTTTCACATTGTTTTTTGCCCATTAACAAACATACTGTTGGTCTTCCTCATTTTTTTTTTCCAATTCACACTTACACTGCAAGATTGAAATTTCAAATGGTTAAGGATTTGAGATTTTTAAAAATCACAGTGGAATAAAAGAAGCAGGTTTACAAAATAAAAGACTGAGGACAGAAACCCCTGTTTGGGTTTGAGCCAACCTGAGGATACTTTCTGTGCTCAAGAGCTTAAATGTGATGAAAGCCAGGCCATCCTTTCCTATCAGGAAGTGATAGCTTCCAGGTTGGGCAGAACTCTGTTTTTCGCCATGTAACTGAGTCTTCACTGCCACCAGACATTTCCTTGAACGTGGTGACAGCACATTTGCATGTATAAAAGCTATACCTAGTATGATCCTGAGGTTTTTTTTTAAACAAGGCATGTATGTCTAGCGCACTAAGGTGACCCCTTCCCCTCAGTGAATCCTAACTTGATTGTGGCTGGTTTACTTGAACTTACTCCAGTCCACAGATTCATATGCCAAGCAGCTGGGAGCACTTCGGTATAAATTATTCTTTTAATAAATTTATTTATTTTTGACTGTGTTGGGTCTTTGTTGCTGCGCATGGGCTTTCTCTAGTTGCAGTACACAGGAGCTACTCTTCATTGCGGTGCACGGGCTTCTCGTTGCGGTGGCTTCTCTTGCTGCAGAGCACGGGCTCTAGAGCACAGGCTCAGTAGTTGTGGCGCACGGGCTTAGTTGCTCCCCGGCATGTGGAATCTTCCCGAATCAGAGCTCGAACCCATGTCCTCTGCATTGGCAGGCAGATTCTTAACCACTAGGCCACCAGGGAAGCTCTGCTATAAATTATTGCAAAGGAATTTGTTGTTTCACTGGTCATTCATCACTTATGTGTTCATTACAGAAATGACAGCCTAGTCTTAGAATAAACCTTCTTCCCTTTTTATAGCTTAAAAACATGAAACTATAGAAACTGGACATTAAGCCACCACCATTCTAGTTATGCCAAACACTTGTTTCCTATAATAGTTCTCCAGAGCAAGGTTCACTTAATTCACCTTACTTGCTGACCTTGAAAAGTTTTCATACCATGCTAATACTGAAATGGCTCCTATGTCACTACACTTCTCAGCCAAAACATGTCCATTTTTCAGCAAACCATGAACAACATTAATGTTTTGGAAAAGTTATTGTTAATGTCTCTATGGCACCCTTCTTACCCTCTCAGATTGTGGTTTGTCTCTGCTATTTTCTACCCAGCTGTGAAGTTGGGGTGCCAAAGAGTTTGATACCTTCAAAACACAGGTCATCCAGCCCCAAAATGTAAGTGGAGTCCTAAGCTAGTTTATATGCCAGCAACAGGTGATTTTGTCATAAGGAAGTGGAAGCTGATACAGTCTTTAAAGAAATTTGGTAGGAAGATGAGATGAGATGGCATGGAAACATGAGATGGTGTTTTAGTGAAAGACAGTTGCCAGTTCTTTGCTTTCTGAATGATTCCTTCTAAAACTCTTTTCTCTGCTTTTGACTTCCTACCTTTTCCCTCCATGGACATTTCTATGTTAATAGAATAATTAACTATGGAAAAATTCCTGGTGGGCAGGAATCAAATTGTTCACTTCTTGACTCTAAAACTACTGCTTTTCAGTGAATACCATCATATCTTATCTATTACTCCTTCAAGTTTGTCACTTTCTTTTTTATCTGAACTTGTCATTTGCTTAGATTTGTTTTATAGTTATAGTTTGGGGATGGCTAGCAGCAAGGAGGTTTAAAAATATAAGTTTACAGGAGCTCTTCTATGTACTAAACCACCCTGGATGTTCTTTTTTATGTTAAAATTGGCAAGCTCTATATTTAGTTTTGTCCTTAAATTACACTTTTTAGATTTGTCTGAGTATGGTTTGGTCTGAAAATATATGTTCTATTCTTCTTTCTTAACCCATTCCATACATCAAATCAGTTTGCTTCTGTGAACCACTTCCTTATCCCATTGTCCTCACACACAGTGATGAACACAGAAATCATTCTCCCTGTGAGGCAATAGCTTATTATTATTAAATTATTTTCCTGTGGGTAAATCACTAGGATCCTTATGGTCCTGAGAAGTCTCAGAATTGTTTTTCTGCTTTCTTCTTCTTCTATGTTCTGTGATTACCCGTGTATCTGTCATTCATGTGCCCTGGCCTGCAGTTTCCTAGATTGTATAAAATACATATGAGTAATTGCAAATGGACTATAGAGAATACCTATAATATTAGTATAGATTGTATACATGATATCTTCTCTTTGTATTTCTTACATTTATTTTCTTTCCCTTTTTGCTCACTCCCCCGCCCCACCTCCCCCAAAAAACAAATAAGAAGTGTTTTCTGTTTCCATTTCAGATCACCACCACCCAATTCAGAAGTATTTGCTATGGGTTATTTAGGATGACTTGGTGTAGTCATCAAAAAACACTTGTACACCTTTATGTTATCAGTAATAATAGCAAAAACTGTCATTTCTTGAGCTCTTTATTGATGCCATCAGTGTTTTAAGAGCTTTATTTATTTGTGCATGCAACAGTATTGTTGAGAATCAGTCATGTGTTAAGCACCACTCTAGGCATGTAGAATATATCTGTGAATGAAAACAAAGAACCCTGCTGCCAAGGAGGTTACATTTTAGTGGGACTGCCAGGAATAAACAAGCCTAAACAATAAGAAAAGTATATAATGTATCAGAAGGTGAGCAATGATATGGAAAAAAGAATAGTTTTGATAGAACAAGAAGGCCAAATATCAACAAAGAAGGAGAAGACTTGAACACTATACAACAGCTAGACCTAACAGATATATATAGAATGCTCCACCCAACAATAGCATCGTATACATTTTTCTCAGGTGGACATGGAACAGTATCCAGAATACACAGTATGCTGGGACATTTAACAAACCAGTAAATTTAAAAGGATTGAAATAATTCAAATTATGTTTTCTGACCACAGTGGAATGAAATTAAAAATGAACAGCAGGAAAAAATTTAGAAAACTCAAAAATATGTGGAAATTAAGCAACACACTCTAAATAACCAATAAGTCAAAGAAGAAATCAATAGGGAAATATGAAAATACTTTGAGATGAATAAAATGAAAACACAGCATACTAAAATTTGTAGGATACAGCCAGAGCATTGCTCAGAGGGGAATTTATAGGTGTAAATGCATATATTAAGGAAGAAGAAAGATCTCAAATCAATAACATAACCTGTCTTGAGACACTGTTAGAAGAACAAACTAAACCTAAAGGAAGTAGAAGAAAAGAAATGATAAAGATTAGAGAGGAGATTAATGAAATGAAATTAATTAAAGAATAGGAAAACAATAGAGAAGATCATTAAAACCAAAAGCTAATTCTTTGAAAAGAACAACAAATTTGATAAATGTTTAGCTAGACTGACCAAGGAAAAAAGAAGACTCAAATCATTAGAATCAGAAATAAAATAGGGGCCATTACTACCGACCTTACAAAACTGGAAAGGATTATAAAGGAATACTATGAACAGTTATATGCCGGTAAATTAGATAACCTACATGAAACAGACAATTACTAGAAAGACACAAACTACCTAAACTGACTTAAGAAGAAGTAGACAATCTGAATAGACCTTATAGCTAGTGTAAAGATTGAATTTAGTAATCGAAAAAGTACCAGACCCAGATGGCTTCACCACTGAATTCTTCCAAACACTTAAAGAATTAATACCAGTTTTTCATAAGCTTGCCCATAACAATGGAAGAGGAGGGAACACTTCCCAAATCATTCTATGAGGCCAGTATTATACTAATGTCAAAACTAGACAAACACCATTGTAAAGCAATTATACCCCAATAAAGATGTTAAAAAAAAAAAAGAAAAACTATAGATTATATCAGTAAAAATATTTTCTTTTTTCAATAAAAGATTCAAAAAAAAAAAAAAACTAGACAAACACATCACAAAAAAGGAAAACTGTAGACCACTATCTCTAACAGATATGGACACAGAAATCCTTAACAAAATACTAACGAAGTGAATTGATATAAGAAGAATTATATACCGTGACCAATTGGTATTTTACCCCAGGAATACAGGGTTGGTTTAACATCCAAAAATCAGTTGATGTAATTTAACATATCAGTAAAACAACAACAAAGAAAAATCCACAGGATCATCTCAATAGACGCAGAAAATGTAGAAAAAGCATTTGACAAAATTCAACACCTTTTCATGATTCACATCCAACAAACTCAGAAATAAAAGGGAACTTACTAAACCTGATAAAAGACACCAAAAAAAAAAAAGAAACCTCACAACTAGCATTATGCTTAATGGTGAAAGATTTGTTGCTTTCCCCTAAGATAGGGAATAAAGACAAGGATGTTCACTCTCACCATTTCTATCCAACATTATAGTGGAGGTTCTAGCCAGGGCAGTCTGGGATAGGGAGAATACAGATGTTGGGAGGGGTGATAGCTAAAGAATATGGAATTTATTTTTGAGGTGGTAAAAATGTTCTAAAATTGATGGTGGCTGCAAATATTTGTGAATATAAAAACCATTTTATTGTATACTTTAGATAGGAGCACAGATAGTTTACCTCTGGCAGGAAGGCAGGGCATGTGGATGCAGACACTGGCAGCAGGAGCAGCTTATAGAGCTTCTAATTTTTATTTTATTTTATTTTATTTTTTTGTGGTACAAGTGCCTCTCACTGTTGTGGCCTCTCCCATTGCGGAGCACAGGCTACAGAAGCGCAGGCTCAGCGGCCATGGCTCACGGGCCCAGCCGCTCCGCGGCATGTGGGATCCTCCCGGACTGGGGCACGAACCCGTGTCCCCTGCGTCGGCAGGCGGACTCTCAACCACTGCACCACCAGGGAAGCCCTAGAGCTTCTAATTTTTTAATTCTCCCTTCAGCCCTGTGACTTGGGCACTATTATTATCCCCATTTACACACGAGGAAACAGAAGTTATGGAAAATGTCAGTTTCACATAGGAATATCAGTCAAGTGTAGAAAGCAACCTGCTTTTTGGAGGTCAGTGCTGTGGCTGGCCTTTCTGATGGGTGACTGAAAAATCCCAATTCTCTTTTCTTTATGTGAAAAAACTAAGATACAGTCTGAGACTTCTCCCCACTCCCCTACCCCCGCCACCCTCCAAAAAAAAGTTTGGGCAAATATTTTTCTATTTTTAAATCACTTTTTTTCCTCCTAGAATATCCTCAGAATAGGCTAGAAAGCTGTCAGGCCAACCCAAAAGTTGTCCTCAAACTGCTGTCCTTGTGAAAATCAGTTTCTTAGGAGAGATGAAATGCCAGTGCCATCCTTTCCTTCATGGTATTTAGGAATCTAAAGTAAAACCTTTTCTTTATTACAGACTACATCTACTCTGCTGTTACTGGTTGTGGTCTGTCTCTAGTCACTAAATCTGCAGTTTCTGCTGAGGGAGTCCCAGCCCTAATGGAGGCTTCTGTCCAATATATTTATAAGGAAAATCTCACTGGTTTTTCAGTAAGTCTAGGGAAGGACGCTAAGCACGAGTTAGATGAGAAAAGATGCAAGATGACATTTTTTGTGAATCAGTTTGCTTATTCCACAAGCTGGGGGAGGGTGTAATTGTTTAGAAACACAGTATTTTTTTATGAAACATTGTGAATTTTAAATATATTTATATTAATATTGTCTGTAGGTCCTTTCCAGTCTCAGAAAAAGAACTTATTCCACAAAATTGTCAGCAAATATAAGCACAAAAAGGAGAAGCCTAATGTTCCGGAAAAAGGTATTGGTGCCTTCCATCCTCCATTAAGATTTCTTGGCCACGTCCATTGTGAATTCATCTTTGAATGATGCTTCACTGCACCGCCTTTGCCTCTACCTCCCCTTTGCTTGCTTCAATGTCATCCGCTCCTGACGCAGGCACATTCATTGTTTCTAGATTCTGCAGCTAATTGCAAAGAGAGATCTTCTTCACTTGGATTTCTACTGAAATCCCATGTTTGTCTCTATTTTCAGAGTTCCATATGAATCCTGAAATTGCTTCTTTTTATTTGTATTTGGTGCATTTTCTAATTTAGTCTTCTTGAGCTCTTTTCCACTTATTTTCTTTGACTATTCTTGTTTTTTTCATGTTTGGCAGCCTTCATAGCAGGACCACATTTTCCTGCCTCCTGAAATCTTACCAGTTTCATATGCCTATGAAAGTCCCACAGTTGCTATGCTTTTTCTGACACTTGAGGATTCTTGTCCAGGAGGATTCCACTCCTACATCGTAACCTATCTATCTTCTTTTTTTCTATTTATATACTTTGTCAGACTCTTCCCACCTCCTTCAGTCACATAACTGTTATTTCCAGAGGGCACTAGAAGTATACGCACTCAACCCTCCCTTTACTCTGAGCATCTGTCTCGTTTTTATGATCTGGATAGGCCCTTGAACCTCTTCAGGGCTCATCTGAAGATTTGTCTCTTCTCACAGGTCAGGCTCCTATTGTTCTTTCACACAGAAGATAAATCACATCTGGTTCAGTATAGCCACGTGTCCTGGAAGTCAGGCTTTTTCTCTAGCATCTCCTGCATGTTAGTGTCGTGACTGCCATGAGCCTGATGCCCATTTGCATCCTACTTGCATGGCCAGATGTGGAGCCTTTCGTGTTTCTGGAATGAGGCTTTAAATGCAGCTGTCTTCCATGTGTAGACATACGTGCCTCTGTGTTCCTGTGTGTAACCTTTTGCTTAATTTGGGTTTTATTTTCTCCTCCACTTTAGCCTCCTAGTTTTGTTTTGTATGTTAATATTTATTCTCTGCTTCCAGTGGAGAGAGATCACTCTTTAGGTAAAATGTCAGCTTTTATGCTTACCTTTTAACCAATCTTCAGGTTATCTTTATTAAAGTCATAGAAATTATCCAACAACATATTTTTAAAAAGGCAAACTTGTTTACTTTTAATGCATTTCCTATATGGCCTAATTATTTTAGTTGGCAAATGCAGTTTTGAGACTAAGTAGTTGAAGTAAAATTCTGCTTCATTTGTGTGATAATGCTTTTTATTGAAGTGGTTTTGTGTATTGTCTTATTTTTACAGTGTATGTGTCTATACTAGGGGTAGAGTTTCACTTTCCTTTTCTGTTGTTGTTTTTTTAGGAAGTGGGGATAAATGGTCAAACAAGCAACTCTTCTTGGATGCCATTCACCCTACAGAAGGTAAAAGAAGCAACATTCATTGTATCATTTCAGGTAGTCTGTGCTGGAAATGGCATAAGTTTTGTAGGTTTAAACTGGCATAATTTATATAGGTTTAACCAACGGCATTAGACCTGAGTGTTCATAATTGGGTTATTTTTAATTTTCAAATCAAAACTGATAGATTTTTGATCCTACTAAGAGTCAGGCTGTGTGTCCTGTGGAGTTTAATTTGTGAAAGGGGGATTTGTAAGCTTTGAACCAGAAATTAGAGGTTTTCATAACTGAAAAATATTCAGTATTGCAGCTCACGTTGCAGGCGGGTGCTCTTGGGGAGTCAGGGCAGCATGGGGCTCTCCTGGTTTGTTGGACGTGGGTGCCCTGCAGACATGGTTCCTGACCTGAACTTCCTTGGTAGCCCACCTCCCACTTCCTCTAACTCTGATCAAATGGAATGTCCCCGAGGCTTATTGTAGCCAAAGAAAAGTCCCATATTGACTGGTATGATGTTATAGGTACAGATTTTATTTCAAAATTTCCCACAGTCGTATTTATTTGTGACTTTAATTCTTCTTAAATATTGAACCCTTAGGTGAATTTTGATTTCGTGGTGGTAAGGAGCCATCCTTCCATTCTTCCCACTGATGCTATCTTTTCCGTTTAGATATTTTAGAAGAGCTGAACATTTTTGTAGTGCTTAATGAGGAGTCACTTCATTTGAAAACTAGAAGGGACCGTAGTGATCATCGTTTGATTTATTACCCCTTTGATTTACTTACGGGGAACTTGATGAACAAGTCCATTCTCTTGATTTCCAAATGTACCCTCATTTCTTTGTTAAAAGGAGGGAAAAAATTAAAATGCACATGTGGCCTAGGTCATTTATAAAAAAATACTCATGTTTGAAAGACATTTGTGAAAAATATTCAAATTTGAGTTCCTTATAAACCTGAACTTCTGTTGTTTGGTAGGCACAGTTCACATGAGCTGCATGTCTGCTTTTGTGTCGTTTTGCTTTTATAGAAAATGCCAGCAGTACATCTCTTTTCTGGCTTGTTACTTCACATTTACAACCTCTGTGGAGTATCATTTCTGCACTTTGCTGGCAAAACAAAATATGAATTGTTGTGCTGCTCTCAGCTTTAAATCATAACATCCCCAAATTGACATACATTCACACTTGTGTATTTTAAAAATAAACGTAAGGCACTGATGAACTATCAGAGGAATCTAAAAGAGGCATTTAAGACAATGTTACTCTTTTCTTAAAATGATACTTTTCTAAATATTTTGGTTTTAAACAATGAAACCCTACTTCATAGAAAAGCAGGTATCATAGCCAGGGTGGTATAAAGAGCCAAGTAAGTAGGAATTAGGGGACCTGGCTGCTAGTCTCAGATCTGCCACTAATTAGCAGTTTTCAATAGGACAGACCATTTAACCTTACTAGGATTCACTGTCCACATTTGTACTCTGTTGTAAGATATGTGTGTTTAGGGGTGGAGTGAATGAGAAGGCATAGTAATACATGATCTATACATTTCATTTCCCTTCTAACACCTGATGATTTTATTACTGTGATATCTTGAGTGGGTGGTGTGATACTAAAAATACCATATTCTGAAGCCCTAATTTTCTGCACTTTGGAGGTCAGAAAAGCAAATCAATTTTGAGTCTTCTAGGCAGTCCAAAGGGTTTAGTTGGAAATATTTATTATTGTTGATGTTTAATTATATTTACTATTAATGTATATGGAACAAAACTGTGGAGAACATGCACTGAAAATTGCATGTCCTTTAGTGTAGTTGCAAATTCATTTTACATGGCCAGAAAAAAAGGAATCAATTTGAGGGTTGGAAGTTAACCAGTAACTTAAAGTGACTTTTTTTGTTATTTATTTTTATAACATGCCCTACATTTACTTGTTCAGGTGGTGCCTATGTGCTTTGTAAATTATCTAGGCCCTTTATTCCATCCTCTTTCTCACCTATGTCCGTATCATTGCTTATTAAAACTTTACCTTGGATATTATAAATATATAAGGACAGAAAAATGAAACCATAATCAGGACAGTTAGCATGTGTAGGCTATCCTGCGCAAAAGTTAGACAGGAGTTGTCTGTAGCTGATGTCTATAAATGAAATATTGACTCAACTGAGGCTTCACAGCTGTTAGCCGCTCCTGGCTTCTGTTAAAGTAGATGACTTAAAGTTCACTATCCTTTCTTTACACCACCCTGAGTATAATTGGCTTTGAATTTTTTTTCCCCAAGATATTAGAAATTTTCAGGTGTTTAGTAATCACATCTGAGGTTTAAATGCTATGCTTATAATCTATTTTAAGAATTCTCCCCATGCTTTTAAAATTCAAAATCGCTAAACCACTTCTTGAAATTTTTGCAGATCAAAAAAAAACAGATTGCCTATAGGCTAGAGTTAAAGTTTTCAGATAAACCAAGATGACCTCCCTCTGCCACTGTGTTTATCTTTCCACCAACTTATGGTGTCATATGTTCATGCTTAAGGTAGAGGTTTCTAATTGTAGTAATAATGATGGTGATGATTACTATACTGCTTTATGTTTCCAGAGGGCTTTCACGTATACTTTTTGTGAAAACTAATCGTAACAGCATCTCCAGTCAATTTAAGGAGACCTTATCAGCCCCAAATACATGATAAGGAATTAAGCCTGACCAATGTAAGCAGGAAGGGAAGAAACCAGCACTAAAGTACACTGGCCACTGCAGCTTTGATTTTTCAGGTGTTTGTGGATAGCCCTCATTTGTTGGAATTATAAATGCTGTCTTACAAGAAAAAAAAAAAAACCAACCTAAACCTCAAACTAGGTATCTCTAAAAGATTAGTTTCTTTGCAATACATAAATCTAATTACAGGGGAGAAAAATCTGGTTTTCTAGTTAGATTTTGAAATATGATCCACACACTCAGGCTAACTTGATCTCTTTTCCTAAGTTCAAAATAGTTGCCTTATAATTTCAGCAAGGTCCCCAGGATCTGAGGTAAGGCTCATTCATTTGATTCCTGTTTTCCATTCAGCAGTTAACTGCATTTTCAGCTCATGGGAGCCTAACCCATGGCAGTGAGATTCCAGACTTGGCTATAATAATTTCAGTGTAGGTTTGCCTCCTGTAGTTGGCATGTGAATTCATGACTCTGGAGCACTTTAGTGGCCTCCTGGAATATAGTACAAGCACAGTGCTGCTTTCCAAAAAAACTTACTCTACATTTTGGGAGCAGAGTTTGGAAAACAAGATAGTCTCTGATTGCCATATTCCTAATGTTGCTCCAGGAATCAGCTCATATTATCACCCTCACATGATATGCTCCAAGTATGTTATGATTATTGTGGAGTGTAAAAATCAGCCCTGTGGACTCGTTTGGTGGTGCTTGGGTAGGTTTGTGTGTTCAATTACAAGCCCAAAGAGAAATGACTAATTTGTTTTTAGAGGACAAAACCTTTCTTTTCTCACATTTCCATTGGTTTGGCAGGGAGGGCAAAAAAGGAGCTGCCTTGCTGTCTTGGTATACAACTTTGGGCTCTTTCCCTCTCTGAGTTTTTTTCATTTCCTGTCCCTCACCACTGTTGACCTGAAACTAATAGACTGCCAGTTATTTCTCCAGCAAAGATGGGTTTATTTTGGATCAGCAGAGAATATAAATTTGAGGTGTACAACCATGGTATGCAAGTCCTCACACGTCAAGGGAAGGAGAGTTTTATAGGCGGGAAAGAAGTAGGTAAGGCTATGGTAAATCAAGTCCATGGCTTTTCACTGGCTGAGTCCTTGCCAGGAATGAAGAGAGGAGTCTGTTTTTCTGTTGGGCTCTGCTGTCATCACAGGGCATGAGAGCTCCTCCTTCTGGTCTCCTGACTCTATTTAATTGAGGTTTCTGTTTATTAATTTTTTGCACCACTAAGCCTTTGTTTTGGATCTTGCAGGTTGGTGGGGAGGACAGTGTATGCAAATCTGAATAAATTGTGTCCCAATAGACCACAATTTCTACATATGGTTAGGGTCCCTATCTGAGATCCTTTTGACCAGCTAGTCTGGAGAGGATGATAAAAGAAGTTTCTCTTTGCTAATGTTGCTGGACTCGGATCTACTGTTCTGTCCCAGACAATTATAGTTGACCCTTGAACAAAGTGAGGGTTAAGGGTACACCCTCCCCCTTCACCCCCTTGGTCAAAAATTCATGTCTAACTTTACAGCTGGCCCTCCAGGCCCTCCATATCAGCAGGTCTGCATCTGCAGATTTAACCAACTGTGGATTGTGTAGTACTATTGTATGTATTTCTTTAAAAAGATCCACTTATAAGTGGAGCCACACAGTTCAAACTTCTGTTGTTCAAGGGTCAACTGTACTTCTTTGACTTAGCCTTACCTGCCTTCCCCAATTCTTCTCTCCTAGGAGAGGGTTCTCCCTGAGCACCGACCCTGAAGACTGTCATCGGTCTAGGCCGCCAGAAAGACAGGATGTTCTAGGGGTCACCCATGGGTCAAAGCATGGGGTAGACTCACTCTAACCTTCTCTTCCTAACTCCAGCAAGATCACATTACATGCGATCACATTACATACACATTACATGTTTCTCAAATGTGGATGATCTATAGGCCCTGTGATTACTTCTTGATCTGACAGTAGGTTTCGAGAAGACAACATATAGAAGGGTTGCATTGCCTCCTTTCCAGTGATTTATGAGAACTTCCAATGCATTCTCCTTTTTTGCCTCTTTCACTTGGTCTGCAGCCTGATTCACTCAGTATCTTCTAGCCTCCAGACCTCTGGGACTCGATGATCACTTGTATCTATTGGCCGCCCTGCCTTTGACCCCCTGGCTCCTGTCTGCTGGTTTCTGAGCTTCCCCTGGTCTCAGTCTGCCTTAAGGCCTGATTCACCTTCCATTTGCAGTCCCTTTGCATCCATCCCCTTGGCTTCGTATTGTGTTTTTATCAATTCATCTGGAACACATAGGAAAATGAGTAACCCCTGAAAAGAAATTAAAACATCTGACGGCTCACCAAAAACAAAAACCTAACAGTCCTAGTGAAGGGAGTACTCTTCCACAGCCTTGAGACTCTGAAGCTGGCTATAGAAAACACTGGCCAGGACACTGATTCTAGGCTGTGTGGCAAAATGAAAAGAATTTTAGGGCTGGATGGCTCCTTTAGAGCTAATCTAGTCCAGCTTCCTTCTTTACATGAAGAAACTGAGGCCCCTGGTCCCACAGTTAGTAAATTAAAAAGTCAAGAGTAGAACCTAGGTCTCTCTCTAACTATGTTATTTCCATTTTCCCTGGTCTTGTAGAAACCTGGTCATCTTTCCCAGACCTCTTAGCCCTTTTCTGGTGTCCATGCCTTTTCTTTGACCTCCTTGGTTTTTCTTTCCATAAGCAGTAATTTGAATGTAATACATTTGGAATCCTGCCGTACCCTTATCTCCACAAGTTCTGGATTTTTCTGGGAAGAGGTTCATGCTTTTTCTGGAAGATTCATCTATGATTCAGTGATCATACTGGAGAGATCACAAGTTTCCCCCTGTAATCAGAAGGGACAACTGATAGGCCTGGATAAGAAACTAGAATTTTGAAGCTTGTGAATATCCAGTAGAGGTTGCTGTAAACTCAGACTTTGGCCTCTTTGTATAGGAGGCTTTGAACTTCAGGGCTAATGCAGAGTCATGAAACTCCTTTGGAGTGTTTCTAACCAAATTATCTTTTCATTTTGCTGGTAGCTTTTATTGAAGTTTAAGTGTAAAAAAAATTTTTTTTAATGCATATGTACTACCACTGGCCTATGTTAACTATCAAAGTATAAATAACTAAGATTGTTTGACCTGGGTATAGACCTACAACTTGAAAGGAGCCTTTTTCCTAGTTTTTGATTACTTGCTTGAAAAAAGGTGTTTGGGAGCATTGCCAAATAGTTCTGGGGTTTTTTTTAAGTAACTATTATCTTAAGCCTGTCCACACACAGCCATCTATTACGCAATAATATGGTAAGGCCAAGCCACAAATCATGGTATGATTTCTGCTTTACATCCTTTCTCTTGATGTAATTGAAATTATTTCCCACTTGTTTTGGAATAGGAAGCCTGGAATCAAATGCTGGAGGGCAAAGATGTTACTACTTTGTAGCCTCCTTTCTCAAGGATGTACCTAAACCCATTAGGGAGCTATATTAAAATTTTTAAATGAAACCTATGTAAGTGTTTATACCAGTAAGTGCATTTTTTCACACCCTGAATTGTTCTTGCTCTGTTCCTTTTATTTTAGCTTTTTTTGTCTTCCTACGTTACATATATTGTCTTATTTCCAGTATCTACCTTCATATCCACCTTCTTATGAGCACCACCTGGTATCCTCCAGGTTAAGTTTGCACAGAGTTTGTCATGTCAAACAAACATGACAGTGTGATTTCCTGAACCACACTCCCCCTTTTCTTTGTTAAAAACAATTTCTATGCCTGTCTTAAAGAGATTGGATAGTTAAAAAATGGAAAGATGCCTCTTTCTCCTGCCCCAAAGCCCTTAGGTCACTGGAATAAAAACAGCCCCAATGAGGAAACGACTACAAATATATACTCCTAAATGCTTGTTGTACTCACATCTGCATATTCTTGTCTTAATTTAAATTAAGGGGGGAGGGGGAGAGACGAACTCCTAAGGAAATGAGTAAGAAGAGACACAGCATTCCCAACCCGTTTGAACTGGAAGCAAAGTCTTTGGTGGCAAGTGTGTTCCTTACTCTTGACACAGTGACTAATAGGGTACAAGTGTGTGCTGTTAAATGATTTGCTGGTGTTACCAGTTAAAGTTAGGGTACCTAAAACTAACCTTTCGGGGTGTCCTGCTGACATGTGGTACTTTATTAAATTGTCTCCCTAAAGCACATTCACCTGGTCCTAGAATTCAGCCGATGGGAGAGTTTCCATAGGTGCTGGCTTCATCAGTGTTTGCCAGGTCCTTACTGAGTACTCAGTGTGCATAAAAGAAAGTTTCTTTTCTCATCAGTCCAACCTGGAGGTTGAAAGCAGGTGTCCCAATGATAAGTGTAAATTTAAGAAGCACATACTTAATTTCAGTATCCTCAGAAGAAGAGAAACTTCTTTTATCACACTTTCCAGACTGGCTGGTCAAAAGGATCTCAGATAGGGACCCTGACCACATGTAGAAATTGTGGTCTATTGGGACACAGTTTATTCAGATTTGCATACACTGTCCTCCCCACCAACCTGCAAGATCCAAACACTTAGAAAATGTTACTCCAATGGCCTCTTAGTTAAGTATTCTATTAAAAGAGAGGGCATCCTATCCCTCTGTACTTAATTTATCAAAGCACATATTTAAAGAAATATTTGTTTAAAATTATAGTCAGTATTTCCTTTTTCTATCAATACTCTGAAAACTCTAAATGTAAGTTCTTGTTCAGATAAGTCAAGCATTTAGAAATACTTCCTTCCCAGAGCAACGTTGGTGCCTTGTGTTTTTGTGTGTAACGTTATATGGTTTGTCCTTTTTCAGCCATATTTTCAGAAGACAAAAACACCACAGAGCCTGCTTATAAGGTTAAAAATGCCCCATCCATTCCCAGCACTCCAGAGCCAACAACAACGCAAGAACCCTTGGTGGGCAGTCAAAAGAGAAAAGCAAGGAAAACCAAGATCACACACCTTGTCAGGACGGCAGATGGCCGGGTATCACCAGCAGGAGGTACTCTGGGTAAGACAAGGAAGCTTTAGACAGAGATGACCAGAGCAAGCAGGTGACCATCAGGGCCACAGTGGCCAGAAAATGACTATAATCCAACTGTGGGTCCTCACTGAAAAATGGGTCTGTCTGTCAGTCTGGTCACAGTAACATTTTCTCTCTCTGGATCTCCTTGAAAACTGGTTTCCTACAGCATTCTAAACATACATGTTTTACTCCATGTTTTAAAATCATAGCTCTTTTCCCAAGAGCATATCCGGAATTCCTAGGAAGGAAAGGTAGCTTTTAGGACTGTCAGCTACCTTCTCCTTCTTAGCATGCACACAAACAGTCTTAAGTAAATTCCCAAAGATCCGAGACTTTTAAAAATACTTGATGAGTCTTTGTCCCTGGCTCACGTTTTAAGTCATTACACACCAGATCATCAGGTGTTCAAACCAATGAATTAAGAAAGCTGAGAAAGAAAGCATCCAGCATTTCCTGTACCGCTGATTCAGACCACTAAGGGAGCCTGAGAATGCTTCTGGATTTCTTGATTCTCTGGGCTAATCCTGAACCAAATATTAACTTACAGTGAATTTCTCCATTTCAGTCTTGGCCTGTGGTCTCTCTACTGTTCCTGGTGGCCTCTGTGGAATTGCCTGAGGGGCCCGGCTTAAGCGAGTGACACTGAGCATCCCCCCTCCTATCTAGGGGTGGTACACCAACCAAACATTAGTGGGCTTAGCTGCTGCCTTTCTTCCTTTCAGCGCCTCTAGCGTCTCATTCTATCAGCCCTGAAAGAGGTGTTCCCCACCCCCCTTACCCTAACCCAGTTTCCAGACAAGGGTCAAGGGTCCATAATGACTTCTGTAAATAGCCAAAAAAAAAATGTTTAAATGAATGCTTTTTGAGAATATTTATAAATAACTGATTTAGGTTAATCTAGTTGGTAGACTTATTGTATGCTGAGATCGAAGTCATTTAGTGAATTTTGTGCACTTGTGTTTTGCATATGTAGATTGTTAAACCTTAAAGTATATTAAAGACCCCCAATTTTACTGTCATATACGAAGTGAAACTCAAAGAGGTGGAATTTTGTTTCATAACACATCGAACCACTAAGTAGGATGAGGATTAGAATCTAGTTTTCATGATATTTAGTCCAGCGGGCTCCTCTCTCCTTCCCTTTCCACTCTGGATTCTGCTCTGTGATTTTCACGTTGTATAAATTGTTATAGCCTCATTTTTGCTTTAGGAAGAGTGAAAGATCTTAGAAAATATTCCCTTTTATGTAGAAAAGCATATAGCACTTCATGTTCTAATATATGAAATTTATAGCCTTTATCAATTACTTTCTGTAGTTAAAATGTTTTATTATAAAAACCATGGTAAAGATTACTCCTCTTCCTCTCTAATGGCTGTATAAAGTGTACTTACTTCCAACAAATGTATTGGCATAGCATTTCAGCCACCTCTT
Organism: Phocoena phocoena; assembly: GCF_963924675.1. Classification (NCBI taxonomy): domain Eukaryota; kingdom Metazoa; phylum Chordata; class Mammalia; order Artiodactyla; family Phocoenidae; genus Phocoena; species Phocoena phocoena. The sequence goes on along the minus strand of NC_089222.1, from coordinate 91,622,883 downwards.
CATAAATACCAAAGGGCCCTTTGCTTCCTTTCAGTAGGTCTTCAGAACAAAAATAACAGTTTAGGATCTCATTGGAACTGATTAATCTCACTGGGATTAGTTTAGGCTATCCTAAGTTTCGGTAGCACAGCATACTGAATGCCCACGGTGCATAGTAGGGCATGCTGTGGCCTCATCAGGAATGGTTGGTCAGTTGAGTTTTTAAGGGCCATTTTACAGCATCCACTGGCCCCTCTGCACAAGTCCCTTGGGTTTTATTTTGGCCACAGTCCATTTTTCCCTCTTTCTCTAAGATTGACCTATTCTTTGTTCTTGGATAAAACACAGCTTCTCCGCTCAGCTTCAGGGCACGGTGCTGCCCGTGGTTGCAGTTGAGCTTAATAAAAGAGTCTTATTCCCATGGAAGAAGAGATTCTGTAAAAGCCTTAATATTCGGTGGATGACAGAAGTGAACAGTAAAGCATATTAGCTCATTTCACATTGTCTGACACTGAGTTTTCTCTGTGTCCCTTCTCTGGAGAGGACAGAGCGATCCCTCTCGTGATGAATTTCCCTTTCGTTACAGACGACAAACCAAAGGAACAACTGCAGAGGAGTCTTGCTAAGGTGACCGAGACAGGCTGCAATGACGAATGCTCACACAACCGGGAGGCCACGGAGACACGGAGCAGCACCCCGGAGATGCCAGCCGTGTCTGCGTTCTTCAGCCTCGCTGCGCTGGCCGAAGTGGCCGCCATGGAAAATGTGCATAGGTCAGCAGTGGGAAACCTCGCTGCCCTGGGTTCTGGGGATCCTGTTCAATTTCACCCCCTTTCACGGAACATGGGTGGAGACAGTGATATGGAAGCCCAAATCATCCTTTCTGATGTGGTTTGTGATATTTTTCACAATGATTGGGGTTCGGGAGACTTTTGTTTACGAGGTGTTAACCAAAGTATATATACTGTTCAGCAGTGTGGGAAAATATAAGGGAGTATTGCCCACCAGGTATTTTACTTTGAACATAGTATTATTCTGTGATTAAGCTTCATTTCTGAAAAAGCCTGAGAGAGCAGAGAAGCAATATTATCTAATCATTAAAGCTTTAGAGTCAGGTCTCAGACCTGAGTTTGAGTCCTACCTCTGTCACCTGAAAACTGTAAGGCCTTAAGCAAGACCATTCACTTCTCTATCCTCTGTTTTTCCTTTTATACTATGGCTGTAAGTGGTTCGCATTTCATAGAGATGTTATATAGAATAAATCTAGTGTCCCAGTACTGGCACATGGTAACACCCCCATTGAGGATGGCGTTGGTGGTTCTAGCGGAAGAAAACAGTGTGGTTCAGGAAAAAGAGCATCTCAGCATCTGACTCATGGAAGGCAGAAGGCCTGGATTTTTCTTCAGCTCTCCGTGTTTGTTAAAAAGTCATTTACTTCTCTGGGCCTCAGTTTTCTCATCTTCTGTTTAGGAGAACAATATCCCCAAAGAATCACAAAGTTGTAAGGCTCAGATGAGACCAGATACGAAAGCCTTTTGAACTCAGTGAAGTCCCACAGAACGTATATTAAGTTCTAAGTATATAATTGGGTGTTCTGCTACTTAATGGATCCTTTGGGAAGATAAAAAAGCCTTTTGTAAATTCAGGTATTTCTTGTTTTTATTCAAAGTGGATTACCCACAGGTGAGTTCTTTCTTAGGTTTTCAGTCTTCAGCCCAACAGAACTTGAAATCTACCCCAACGTGTCTACCCATCTGTCAGGCTCCACTCTCCTTCACATCCAGGTTTAGGAGCCCCCAGTGGAAGCTTTGTTTGCCTCTTGCTGTTTACCTGTCATGTTACAGTTCTGGTGCTTCCTCACAAATAGCCTCTAGATTTTTCCAAGAAGTCAAATTCCCTTTTTTTTTTTTTTGCGGTACGCGGGCCTCTCCCTGTTGTGGCCTCTCCCGTTGCGGAGCACAGGCTCCGGACGCACAGGCTCAGAGGCCATGGCTCACGGGCCCAGCTGCTCCGCGGCATGTGGGATCTTCCCGGACCGGGGCACGAACCTGTGTCCCCTGCATCGGCAGATGGACTCTTAAGCACTGCGCCACCAGGGAAGCCCTCAAATTCCTTTTCATGTGTACACTGCAAGTGCCTAATAGCAAGTGAACGGTGACAGACATTGTTAAAATCTGCTCAGGTCTCTGAGGGAGATAATGCACAGACACTTCTCCACTCGTGAAGTTTTACAGTCGAGCACAGAGGACAAACTCATAGCGCATGCAAAAAGAATTAAAAATATGCCTGAGTGTTATTAAGTGCCCCCATAAATTGTGGGAATAAGAGGTCACGTAAGAATTCAGAGGGGGGTCATAATCCAGGGCTCAGGAAGGGCCACCACACAGTCACCTTTGCTGCTGCCAGCGTCCCCTTCTGAGCACGACTGGTGACACCTCTGCTCTGTTAACCAGCCACCTGCACCCCAGTGACTCTCAGCTGCAGCAGCAGAAAGCGGCAGCAAGCCTCTCCACTGTCACCACCACCTTCCTCTCTGTCCTGCGGTCATGTGGAATCGCTTACTCCCGTCCAGATAAGCCCGCTTCTTGCCTTTGTGCGTCCTCCTCTTGGGTGAACGACCTATCTTTTGTCCTCTTCTCTCAGTCTTCCTCCCGAAGTCCTGCACACTCGCTGTGCACACCTCTCTTAGACCAGCTGCCACACTGGGTTGTAGTTATTTGTTGATGCATCTGTCTCCTTCCAGTACGCTTTGGACGAATGAACAAATGAATGGCTGAATGAATAAATGAGGTGTTCTTGAGAATGACTGCCTAAGTTAGCTAGCAGGCATAGAAAAATGGTGTTCTTTTTTTTTTTTTTTTTTTTTTTACACCTCCCATTAGCAAGAAAAAATATTGCCTATTAGAATTTTACTGTCAGGCTTCCCTGGTGGCACAGTGGTTGAGAGTCCGCCTGCCGATGCAGGGGACACGGGTTCGTGCCCCGGTCCGGGAAGATCCCACATGCCGCAGGGCGGCTGGGCCCGTGAGCCATGGCCACTGAGCCTGCGCGTCCGGAGCCTGTGCTCCACAACGGGAGAGGCCACAGCGGTGAGAGGCCCGTGTACCATAAAAAAAAAGAATTTTACTAACAAATGGTTAGTGTTCTTACTATCTAGACAGACAGACAGCCTTGGAGAATCTTAGTTGTAACTTCAGCGGTTCACCTGTTAAAGCAGAGATCCCAGCCACCCCTCCACCTGCAGGCTTAATGTAATTGTAACTGGGTTGCACATCCATTAATTATTGCTTAGGCATCACCTGGTTCATAATTTAGAGCACGGTGGACAGAGTTAGGGGTAAACATATATTACCTGCATTCTTGCCACAAGCAATCTTAATATTGGCTTCAGAAACCCAACCTAGAAAAGCAGTTTTACAGAATGCAGGAAGTAGGAAATTGGAATTAACCTTTGTTGAGAGCCTGTTTATTTACTAGGAGTTTTATAAGGATGGAAGCTCATTACATTTATTCTTAAAATCAGCTCTGCCAGGTGCGTCTTTTTAGTTCCATTTTAATGATGGTACAGGCGGTTAATTAACTTGCTAAGAGCACACAGCTAAACTTGAGTCAAGATCTGAATCCAAGTCTTTGAACTTCATTGTCTTTGCCTTTGCTCCAGCGTGCCACTTAAGCAAGCATCTGTCATGTCATAGGGATTCATGGGGAATCTCACCTGACCTTCCCCTGGGAGCGGGAACCATCACTTCGTGGCAGCCACCTCACGCTCCTACCTCCTTTTCTTTCTCCACTGAGTAAGCTGGGCTTTCACCCCAATTCCTCTCTCTCCCTCTTGCTTGCTCTTTTTTTTTTTTTTTTTGCGTTGTATTTTTCATCTTTCACTTATTTTTCTTTGTATGTTTCCTTTTCCAATACTTGTTAAAATTCTTTTTCGCTTTTGTGATATTGTTACCTATTCAATCTTAAAAGTAAAAAATAGCATTTTAATTTCATCTTTCTTGAACAAAGAGCTGAACATATTGAATAGCTGGTTCTTACAGCATCCCCACATAAATAAACAGATTAATCCAGAGGCTTGATGATAACACGTTTTGTTTTTCTAAATTCCTAATATCTTAAGCTAAGTGATCATTGGATTCTGAAATCCCCAAATGTAATCTATCTGTATTAATTTTCTTTTTTGTTCATCAAGAAAAAGAAAACTAGATAGAGTTATGGAGAGATACAATTTGAATTTTAAAATAGCTCCTTTTACTTCACATAATCTGAAGAAGATACTGTATTGAAACGGTCAAACCAGTGAAAACACTGCTGCTCTACCCCATATTTTCAGCACAGTGCTGTGCACTACAGACCATCGTAGGCCAGAGCAGTGAGTATGCATTGTTGAGGCTTGGGAAACCTATTAGGAAATGTCAAGGAGGTGCCCAATCCTATCTTTTTAGAACGAGAAGCTCTATAGAAAGTACCAAGAAATTTTCTTATAACCATGAAGTAAATCGTATTTTTCTTCCTACTCATTAAACAACAAGCTGAATGAAAAATAACTGTTTGATCTACATCTGTTTGATGTAGATCCAATCCAAATGATAAGAATTTCCATGAATTTTTTTAAGTCTTGTCTAGAGTTCTTTCCCCATATGTGTTGATTTTGGCCCAAGTTGATTGGATTTTCTCACACACTAAAATTCAGAGTTGGTACTTGCCTTCTTCCCTGTGCATTCTCCCTCCATATGCCTTTGAGACTTCTCTTTCGTTAGGCGGGTTTCAGTGTTTTCTTTTCATTCATTTTCTAAGTCACAGTTCACCTCTCTCTTCAGAGGCCATCCCTTTTATTGGCCTTAAGTTTTGAAATCGGGCTTGTTATTTTATATCTCAAGAAATGAGACTGAAGGTCATCGGTTAGTATAGGAGAGTCTTCTTCCCCTTGGGCAAGTCAAGGAAAGGAATGTGTCTTTTTACGCGGGCCTCTCACCGTTGTGGCCTCTCCCGTTGAGGAGCACAGACTCCGGACGCACAGGCTCAGCGGCCATGGCTCACAGGGCCCAGCCGCTCCACGGCATGCGGGACCTTCCCGGACCGGGGCATGAACCCGTGTCCCCTGCATCGGCAGGCGGACTCTCAACCACTGCGCCCAGGGAAGCCCTGTCATTTTTTAATATAAGTAGATCCAGAGGAAAACTGTCATCCTAGAACCATAGCCCTTGACTGAAAGGTTTCCACTTCCTGGGAATTTCCCCAAATCTGTTGGTGCTTCAGGTTTTGTCTCTACATAATGGAGGTGGTTGTTTGGGGGCAGAGTATGTTGTTGAGTTGTATGAGAGGAACTGAGATAAGAAATCCTTAAAAAAGAAAAATAAAGAAGCTTTAAGAATAAAAACAGTTTTAGTTAAACGGTGTAAGTAGTAAGTCAGTGTAGCTATTAAACAAGATATGTTGGAAAGCTTTTGTGGGTCATTCATCATCCTCTCCTGTTTCTGCTAATGTACTCTCAAAAAGTGATTTCTCTCTTTTTCTTCCTCTTATTTTACAGAGGTCAGAGATCAACTCCGCTCACCCATGATGGACAGCCAAAAGAAATGCCACAGGCTCCTGTACTTATTTCTTGCGCTGACCAGTGAAGCGCCCTTTAATTGTAAAACATTGTGCTTTACCTACTACCCTAGCCTTGTCTTTACTGAGAGATGCTAGTGAGTCCATGTGGTGGAAAATATAGACTGCAAACAAGTGCTTGTTGCCCTACACGGCCCAGATTCACTTGAAGCAGAAGTTGGCACCCTGGGCCAGTTTGTTCTTTCAGAACCCGGAGTCTTTGAGGGTGATGTTATCTGTCTGATAATGAGCAGAAACGGGATGATCCTAGAGCTTTGCTTTCTATTGAAGGCTTTTGATGGTAATAGGTGGTAACTTGGTAAAAGGCTGCCTTTACTGTAGCTCATCCAGCATCTCTTTTACCAACCAGAGAGTGTGAAACTAGTTTCGTATATTACCTAGTTATTCTTTCAAAACAAAAACAAAAAACAAAAAAAAACAAAAACTGACACACTGCACTAGTTATTATTAGATATTCTTAGTCTTTTTTGTACATGGAGATTTATGTTCTAAGATGGTTTATATAATAGGTTATACCTACATTTATATTGTAGAATAATATTAAAAAGCCTGTTCCAGAGACTCCCAAACAGCACGGGCAGGCAGATGTACCATTGTTAGCGGTGTATGCTCGGCCTTGTGGTCCATATATTCTGCACTTTTATATTTGCCACCAGAGTGGTAGTTTGCTGGCAAAAAGCGAAAGAGTGAGAAGAAGAAAAATTACAGTTCTTACAAGCAGAATTTTTTTCTTAGCCTTGAGTGACCAAGAAGAATTTGCTTGGGTCAAATTGTGGCGAATATTTTCCCAGACAGGGGAAGAGTCCAGCAGATTACAGATTACTGATGTTTTCATGCCTTGAGGATTCTTTTATTTTTACACAAGGGTCTGAGTGACCAATGGATCGTTCATACAGACAAAAAAAGAAAAATATTATTCAGAAGTGACCTTAGTATTACTTCACTATTCAGAACACATTGAAGACACACTCACTTCGTGTGGACTTTGAGCTACAGACCTTTTACATCCATCCCAGACAGACTGGACGGGTAGCAATTGCTATGCACAGCCTAATTGGCACTGCAGGTTTTTTAGAGCCATTTTGAGTTTTTGTGATTAGGGAGGTATTGATGAGGGAGGTGTGCCTGACCAGAGTGGGACTCGCAGTTATAGATCCAACCTGCAAGTTTCCTGTTTCCTTTTCATGTTTTGTTGCTTTTGAACATAAAACCAACCATACATATGCCAGTGCAAGTGGATTAACTGGCTTAGAACATACAACATATTGACTCCACCACCTGACGTTCACAGTATCTTGTTTCTTAGCAACAGATGCAAAGTGATAAATCAGAATTAGTCGGCGGCTACAGATTTTACAGGGTATTTGTTCCATAGCACAAAGTATTTACCCACTCTTGCATCACAGCACAAACTACCAAATTTTAATTATTGGATTCCAGCAATAATTTTTACTGGTTTTCAAACTGGCGGAATTTTGATAGTGTTAGTTCAAGTTTGAAACTTTTGAATTAGATCTCTAAATGGTGACAGTTTACAAGGTTTTATCTAGCTCTCTTATTTATACTTGACTGAATTGTAATGATGATTTTTTTTCTAATCGTAATTTGACCTAATAGCCATACAAAAAAATGACTCTATTAGTACTGACTAGGTTTAGCTTTTCACGGTTGTAGATATTACTTCAGTTTCGGTGCTGGAAAATATGTACGACATACTAACAGAATTGAAAAAGAACAGAGATTTGGGCGTTTTTTTTTCAAAGCAGGTAAATAGGGCATCAGGGCATTGGAATGGTGTCCTCAAAAATGCATATTCCTTGTGGGCATGGAGGAAGAAGGAATTAGTAAGCAAGGGTAATCAGAGGCAGAAGCTTAGCCCCATTCACACAGAAATAAATCAGGTGAGCAACCCCAGGTTTTAGCATGAGATTTTTATTATGATGCTGTTGTATTAATATTTTCTAAATTTCAAAACACAAATTGAATGTCTGAAAATTGCTGGGTCCCAGTGTTGGTGGCTGTTGGAGTTTCTGGACCACTTGCTAGCAGTGATTTAAAAATTATAATTAGCTAAAATCCAAAACAAAAAAAAAAGAATCAACAACAAAAATTGTTTGGTGCAGAACATGCACCTTGACAATGGTACTAACTTGTTATTCTCTAGAACATGTTAGAATAGGTCTATTTTTGCCAGTGCCCTCTCCTCCAGTCCTCTGATTACATTTCACTAGAGTTCCTTAAGAGAGAGCTGTATATTCATGGGACCTTTTTTAAAAAGAAGCAAAACAAAAGATTACTTTTTTCTATGTGATTAATATATCTTACTTGATCTGCTTTTCCTAAACCTCAGTGGCTTTTCCCTTAGGCAAGGGTCGGGGTGGAGGGCAACCTACTGGATACGACTGTTTTCAGATACTTTAGAAAAAAAAAAAAAAAAAAACCCCACCTTTTTGTAGACATGCTTAATTTTTAAGCGGTTAGGCACTGAGAGTAGCAGAAATCCTGCAAAGCTTTATAGTCTTTTAGACACTCGCCTTGTCATTTCTCTGAGTAAAGTCTTGATTTCAAAAATAGTGCTTTTCTCATGCCCTGAATCCACTGGAGAGGGGTGTTGGTATTTTCAGGTAACAACATTTGTTAGCACAAATATTGCAGACCAACATATAGTACCCTCCCCCATTTATCATCTTCATTTCACTTCTCTCATTCTTTTTTATTTTGGAAAATCATATTGCTATGGTGTGTACCTTAATCTGCCAGCAAACACCATCTACACTAACATTTGTCCCACACACATCCTCAAGCGAAAAAGTTGTTGCACCTTATGTATATCTCAAGCAAACCAAAATATGATGCTCTTCTGCTTTTGTTTTATTCTAAATTGTTGTATCATATCTTTCTGAAACCATTCTGAATCTAGTTGAAATTATCAATATTTATGCTTTTAACCTTAATTTCTGGATTCAAACCTGTATATAAATCTTTTGAAAAAAATTGTCCTAGCCCTTCTCTGTGTTGCTGGAAGTGGATGATTTAGTCTCAGATGGAGACACAGTACTGTTCCAGTTTTCTTTAGCCTTTTATTTATTTAGTTATTCTGGGTATTTTCCTATGTAATTTTGAAGTGTGTAGAGTATATTATAGTTACTGAAGCTGCAGCTCTAAGAAGCTGAGTGAAAGAGAGAAAATACTGTAAGACACCCTTCTTAAGTGTTTATTTGTTTGGATAACTGTAATGAGGCCAGGAAAAGGAAAAAGGTCCCACAGCCACTTTGAAGACACAGGTTCTTATCCCCAAACTAGGTTAGTTCCCAGATTTTAGATGAACATGGTGAATTCTTTAAAGCCCTCTTTTTTAAAGGATATATCATACCATTGTAATTCTGACAGTCTTTTCCCCCCCGAAAATATATTTATTTAATTCCGTCAGATGAGCTTTCTACCAGTGCCCCCTCGAAGCCATGCTGAACTCATTCCCACGTTATCACTGTTATTATAGTTCCTGCCATTAAAACTGCGGCAGAGGAAAAAAGTGATGGAACACTATGAACAAAAAGGAGCATCTGAACTGGTCTGGTTATTTAGAATCCAACTTGTGTGATCTCTGTCACTCTCTTACCAAGTCAGATGCTACCCTGCCTGAGTCATAGAAAATTTTGTTTGCACTCTGTAGTCCTTGGCTCATCCTCTGGAAATGTTTGCACCTGTGTAAAATCTCAAGCAAATTATAAATCGATACAGCACTAGGAGTAAGCTGAAAACTGAATGACATGTTTTGTTTATACAGTTCCGGGGGAGGGATGGGGAATATCAAGTAACTCTGTTCCAAGTTTGGCATTTGGCATTAATGTGAAGCAGTGGGACCATGCTGCCTGCTAAACTACTGTATGAATCCTAAGTGTTCTGGAGACCAGCAGCTGGAGGCTGGAGGCCAGCATCCATACAGCAAAGGGGAAGCATCGCCGCTTCATGGGGGAAAAGGAAGGAAGTCGTGCAAGGCCTGGAGTCATCATTTGTAAAGGGAAAGTCGGGGTGTACGTGATGCTGTGAGAAGTTTCACCTTTGATTGCACTGCTCCACAGAGCCCTCAGATAAGGCCAATCCTAATGGGCTACCTCGGCTTTAACGGTTAATTTCAGTAAGTCCTGTTTCAAAGGTTTGTCTTTTTTTGCTTCTACCTTCAGTGCCACTATTTTCCGCTGCAGTGTTTTGACCTCCCAAACCACTTCTCCAGAGAGAACAATGTATTGCTGAAAATGGGCAGTAGAAGCAAATGCTCTTATTACATTTGACCTATAAAGTATTCAGAGTGACTGCTAGGTGGGAATTAAAATTTAGCTTTCCCCACATAGGATCTTGTTTTGCACCTTATAAAGAGTGTACTAATTGTTAATTAGGTGTTGCTTTTATTTATACAAGCATTCCCAAAGAATTAGATTTGGATTTTGTGTTTATTTGAGTTTGGGGATTTTTTTTTTTTTACAGTTATCTTGTTTAGATTGAGTAACATCATACTTAACAATAAGAAAAAGAAACAGTTGTTCAGTTCATCTTACCAGATATGTCTGGTGAAGTATTCAGGGTTTGATGGACTGCTTTGCTTTTATATAGTTTGGAAGTGATAGTGAAGTTTATTATACCCCATATTAAATGACCTTGTCCTTTTCACAGGGGACATTAGCTTACATTTTAGAAAAAGAAGCAGCAAAAGAGTGAACAATAAGACAAGTACATTTGATTCCCCTCATACACCTCCATCTGTTTGTGCTACGCTTTCCTTAAAAATATAAATATACATTTTCTTCACACATATAAAAAAGTTTCCTCTCCTGGCCAAATTTTGTTTGTGGTGGTATGATTTATACTAATAATTGAAAAGAGGAAACCTTGTGCTTAGAAGTTCGGTGGCCACTGTTTTCTTGTTGCAGTCAGTGGTCAAAATTGATCCTGCCCTTAAGTTGATCTTTATGCACAGAATTAGTTATTGTGAACGTTACTACTCTTTCCAAAGATTTTCTAATAACTTGGGCCAGAACTGGTTACCGAGGAGCAAGGACCTAATTCCATGCCTCCACACCCTCCCACCGCACCGCACCACACATCTTACCTCACAAGCTCTAACCTAAATCACAGAGGCACGCGTTTCGTGGACTAACCATGACCTCCCCTTGCGGCCCCAGGGGGGTGCTCCCGTCCCCTGACACCTCACTTTAGTGCCTCAGCTCGTAGCGGCAGAACTGGGGTGGGGGAGGTTTGTGATCTGGAGCTCAGCACATGCTTGGCAACATGTTTCTCATTTCCTTAGCACTCATGTCTTGCTCTCAGGAATCTGTCAAAAAGGAATAAAAACCACCTGAGAGTCCACATACCAGATTATGAACTTTTCCCATAGGTTTGAATTGCTTACTTACCTGTCATAAATTAACCACAGCTTCATTTGACCACCAGGTCTTAAGTCTGTTGACAGTTTTCAGCATGACCGAATCGCTCATCTTTTTTGCTTTCAGAAATTGGCTTGGTTCTCTTTAGAGTTGGTGTAAACATGCCATGTAATAAATGATTTCCACTTAATGGTACAACAGAATTATTGCTTTCTTAGATGTACGTGTAGTAAAAGTCAATATACACATTTATATAATTTCTTTCTTCAAAATCTTATACTTAATTTGATATTTCTAAAAATTGCACATGTAAGTCATGTGTATAACATGCTAAAGTACTTTAACTGTGATCTTAAAACTGAATAAAAAATATTTAATAAAAATTTGAAATATTTTAAAGATATTATTCAATTTTTTTTTTTTTTTTTTTTGGTTCACACTACTGGCCATAGTGTATGTGCCTTCAATATACCATATTTTCTAAAAACAGTAGGGAAAATACTTGAATGCAAATAAGACGTTTCAACTATTTTAGAATACCAAATGATGGTCTCCCCTAAACTTTACCTGAGATTCACCATTGTATGAGCAGCCTTGGTTGCTTTTGCCTAACGTGTGGAGCAGAAATCAGCCCTACAGAAGAAGGAAAACATGCTTCAGTCTGCTGTGCAGGAGGAGAGGCTCCTTGGGAAAGTGTGACCTGCCTGAGCATACCATCTTGCCCCGAACTATAATAAAAGGATGGAAATGGTATCGTTAAGACTGTAGTATAAACTCAGGCCTCAAGTTTGGTGAATCTGATGTTCCGTAGAACCTTGGATATGCTTTTTTTTTTTTTAATCCTTTGGATTGGCACACAATTGTGTGCATGCACGCACAGTGTATAAATACATATATAATTACGTCACAGCCGTTGCGTTCAGACAGACTCGGCTCCAAAGTGTGGCTCCACCCATTTACTGCTGGGTTTCTTAACCTCCCTGAATCACACTTCACTAACCTCAATGATGGTGGTTAATAATAACTTCTTAACACCACTACTGGGATGAAAAGGAAATACATATGAAAATGTTGGCATGGGGCCTCTAACGAAAATGCTCATTAAGTGGTAATTGTTGACTGTATTATATTTATTCCAACTGGAAGGTTGATATGTTAAGTGTATTCAAAAGAGAGGCCAAGTATAACTTCGTCTTCAGAATGAACTAGGGTCCTGATGCCTTAGGGATAAGCTGTTTGGATTTGATGTTGTGGAAAACTCACGGTAGGTTAAGTTCACATAGCTAACTCATGCTTGTATATGTAGCACTATAAGACTCTCCTGTAAAATCTGTCTGCCTAATGAATTACATTTTCTAATACTCCAGCACACTTCCTTTGAATGATTGAGAATAAAATGTATTGGGGGAATATAAATTCTGTTAGGGAAAAGGGTGATAATATGCATATGTGTGTGGTTTTATGATCCTACATATACAATCACATCTGTCCTTTCGGGTAGAACATGAAATCTCTTGCAAGGAACAATAAAATGGTTCTTATCAATAAGTGAGCTAAAACTAATACTACTGACTCTATTCCATGCATATTGAACAAAGGTAAAGTTGCTGATCATAATGTATCGGAAACCTTGTCACCTTTTTGAAATACAGAAATTTTCAAATATATGCAAAGATAGAGCGGCTAGTATACTGGATTCCACGTACCCATCACCCAACCTCAGGCACCTGCATTTCCTCGATTGCTTCGTCTGTATTTCACCCATTTTCCTCCATTTCATCCCCCAACCCCAGATATGTATAACCCAGAAGTGTGATTTCATGTATAAATACTTCAGATAGTCTTTAAAAACAAATATTTTGATATGCACATTCATTTTAAGTATCACCTCCTCACGATTCCAAAAGTATGTTTCTTGTCCAAAGCAAAAGCCACAGCACTGCTGGAGTGAAGATCATTTGGAATTAGAAAACGCTGTTCAAATTGGGTATCTCTGTATTTGACATTTTTAATTTACAGTTTCTAAACAGATTTTAAGAAAGATGGACGTTTCTTAGCATGTTATTTATTTATTTAATTTATTTAGGTCTTGCTTTCTATGATTTTGTTGTAGTTAATGTCTAAAAAGGCCCAAGGGCTAAAACTTACAACTATATAAAACTTTTATAAACTTGCTGTGTCCTTTACACTTTTCCCTCCAACCCTGTCCCTGCTGCATTTTCTGTCTCAGACTTTTAAGAGTGAAATCTGTTCTTGTAGGGGAGAGGTAGAGACAAAATTTTAGATGAACTCTGGAAGGCAGGTTGCCACAGACTTTAAAAATCTGCAATCCTGGGTCAACAGGCCAGAAATTAAAGCATAAAGTGAAATCCCTTGCTGGAAGAGATAAAATGATAATTCCTACTTTAAGGCTCATCTACTCGGTGATCCCTTACACTAGAGAATTTCACAAAAGGTCATTTTGTCTCAGGATTGTGTATTGCAAAGTCAGAAGAGAAAATGTGGGGATTGAAAGTTTCTTGAGAATGATGGAGGATGAAAGGGGGAAAGGGAGATTTCATACAAACACGTCTTTAGAGTTCAGTGTCTAAAAGTCAAAGTGGTTTTGAAGCCAAAGTCAAATGGTTTTAAAGCCGGCATGGAAATATTTCCAAGAAATATGCTTGAGTGAGTATAATTTCTTGATTTTTTTCTACTATTGGGCATCATATCTGTGGTGCTTATGAAAGACATTAAACAGATAATTCATATCTTCCAGAAATAAACATATGAAAGCACTGAAAAAATACATTAAAAGCAATTAAAATATACTCAGTAGATACAAAAATAGGTAATAATTTGCCATCTAATATGAAGCACCTATTTGAAGTATATTTAATAGAAAAGCAAAATTGATATAATTAAAATTATTTTTTCCTTGGGGTTATAATCTTTGGGATAAATACTGGAGAAGTTTAGATGGAGTTTTACAAAATAACTTTGAAGTTTCACTTCTCCCATACTGCATCTTGGCTTAGGTATTTATAGCAATATATTAAAAATAAAAGTGATACTCTGACAAGTTCTCAGAAATCTAAACCCCTCTTGTAAATGGAATATGAAGTACTTAACACACCAATCAGCCTCACCTGTATTAAACCTGTATTATGTATCAGTCAAAATAAAAACTGTGTTGTTAGAATAAAACGCCTTAAAAACAGTGCTTCATCCACTTCTCTGTTTTCAGAGCCCATGAAAATTAGTTCACCTCACTTGCTTTGGCTCCAGAAGAGTTCTTTACCCATATGGCATGTCCATTAAATTGCTGTCATGCTCTTACAACAATCCAGTCGTTCCACAAATCTGCGGTGGATGCCTGCTGTTGGACCGCTAAGCATCAACAAGACAGTCTTCTAAGGATATATAATCTAGTGGGGGTTAGAAATGGTCCACTGAAATACAATAGAGATGAGGTTGGGCATGGAAATCAAAGACTGTCAGAAAGGAGTTACATGTAAGTGCATGTGAAACTTGATAATCTGCATATTAAAGACTAAAAAAATGGGTGTGTTACTGTTCTACTTTAAAAGAATAAAATTCTTTTAATTTCTCAGATCTCTGAGAGTGACAAAAATGTGATAAAAGCCTTTGGGGACGATCCATGGTGCAGCATATGTTTCTTTTACGTGTGTCCCAGGGTATGGAACCTCCCAGCTCTGCTAATTCCAGGACTGATGTGCAGTTAGATAGCACATCGGCTACAACCTTGCCATGATGGCTGGAGAATATCCCCAACTCGCAAGGTCAAGCAACACAGTTTAAGCATTTAGCCTTAGGGTTAGAGAGGTAGTCCCGGAGCCAGATAACATGACTCCCCGACTTTCTTTTCCTTCTCCGTGGGCTATGCATCTTTTCCCTACCTTAGTCCCAGCTCTTGCATCTTGCTGAGACAACACACCTTCCCAATTCCACATCCTCCCTACTCAAAAGCTGTTTTCTGTTTTCCCTTTCTTTTTTTCTTCTCCACTGAGAATATCTGTAAGGTTTTTATGGCTGGGTGAATGATTCAAGAAATGCTTTGCTCCAAGGAACTATTGGGAAAGGTTCTTGTTTTTTGATGTGTGCTGACACCATTTCAATTTGGGTCTCAATCGGGCACGTGAGTCCTTTGCTAATCCTCAGCCTTTAGAAAGGAAGAACCTAATCTTACCCAGAACTCTTCAGCATTACTTCCCGTGTATTGAAGGCCATGAATCTAATTTTTAAGCTAAATACTTACCTCAGTACGGCCAAATCAAAATCCCCATTTTAGGGATTGATAGTTACAGGAATTCTTTAACTCCAAAATCATCTGCTTTAGGAATTAAGATTATCTCTTACATATGGAAACTGCCTTGTAATTTATGTCTGAATTCAGAAAAGTTCTAGAACTTTAAAGAGTTTAATTCAAAATTCATCAGGCCTCTGTCTGTGGCCCTCGAAGGCTCAAGTCAGTGGGATCTGTGTTGCCCAAAAGTCTTCACTGGTCTTCCTCTCCCCACATCCCAAAGGTCTGACTTCAAATGAGTGGGTCACATATGGAACAACATTTCCTGAGTGGCTAGCGTGTGCCGAGGACCGTGGCTGAGGCAACAGCGAAGATGAGGGTCTTCAAACGCTGGCACCAGCCCACCTGGTGTGACACCTGAAATTCGAAGGGGAATGCAGAGGGGTTGTCTGTCTTACACATGCCACAGTCCTCCCTAGGGACACCATTCAGACTGGAATCAGACCAAGATCTTTTTCTTCTGTGTATGGGCATTTATCCATGTGGATTACTATTTTGGCTTTCCTCTTTCACTCCTACACATACATCCAATATTCCATATGCCTTCTTTGAAAAAACAACTGGTTGTCTGGTCTGGGTGTGCACTCTTCTCTTCCGAGTCGCCTTTGTGTGACATTCTTGCCTGCTCCCCCCCACGACCTGCTCCTCAGCCAAAGATCTATTTTAGACGGAATCTGTCCCAGCTTTTGAGCCTACCGCAGACAGCAGCATCGGAAATTGGTGGTGGCGGGATGAACTGAGTCATAAATTAGCTGGTGAATAATATTTCCTGGGGAAGAGCAGCCCTTCACCTACAGCCAATGACAAGGCAGAGCCAACCAAGTGGCAAGACTGCACAGCGGGCGGGGCCCTGGGAGATGCCCGAGTCACGGAGCAGGGAACCGATTTTCCTCAGCGGCTCACCTCTCCCTGCTGAAGAGCGCTGACTGCCATCACAAGCCTCCAACTCTTGAAACAGAGCCAAGTTTTCTGAGATTGATCTGCTACAGATGAGCAACGCAGTTTACACTTCTTGGTCCCTTTGCTTCCTAGTCAATTATATATTAAGGTTAAAACTTTTTAACTTGAATGTCAACCTCATATGAGCTTAAACCATTTACAGGTATACCTCAGAGATGTTGTGGATTCGATTCCAGACCACTGCAATAAAGAGAGTCCACAAGAGTTTTCTGGTTTCTCAGTGCCTATACAAGTTATGTTTACACTATACTGTAGTCTATTAAATGTGCAAAGGCATTATGTCAAAAAAAAAAGGGGACATACCTTAATTTAAAAATACTTTATTGCTAAAAAATGCTAGCCATCAACTGAGCCTTCAGTGAGTTGTAGCAACCTCAAAGATCACTGATCACAGATCACCATAACAAATATAATAATGAAAAAGTTTGAACTATTTTGAGAATTTCCAAAACGTGACACAGGGACACGAAATGAGCAAATGCTCTTGGAAAAAAACGGTGCCAATAGACTTGTTCGACGTAAGGTTGCCACAAACCTACAATTTGTTAAAAATGCATAATCTGTGAAATGCAATAAAATGAGGTATGCCTGTACCTTCAAAACTTACCATATACCAACACTGTTCTCAGCTTGAAAATCAGGCAGAAGCGTGATCCATTTTCATGTAAATTTTTACCTCTGTTTTTTAAAAATAAAGCTAGTGTATTATAGCACTTATATTACAGTTATTACCCAATATGTTCGAATAGAATTATATGTGCTTCAAATTCATTCCACAGCCCAATCCACCTGTTTTTTTAGCTTTAAAAGAATATGATTTTTTCCCAACTGCCCCATGAGCTATCAGTTTAACTGAGCAATCTCTGCTACAATGTTGTGTAAACCTAATCATGTTCATTTCCACAGAGCCCTCTTTTTCTTTGTCATCCATACCAGGGAAGTATGACTCAGTTTATAAATCATTTGCAGTGTCTACTCTAGATCCTTGCACTTCTTATACGCAAGTTGGGGGCCTATTTCTCAGGCAACGTCAGAGTTCTGAATGTCGGGCTCCGTCCCAGATCAACAGGCTCACCATCGCCCTGCTGCAGGGCCTCCAGGGAACCAGAGAGCGAAAGGAGCTACCAGACACCTGAGTTCATTTGTACTTTCCACTTGGCTATGATGATCAGCCAGAGAATATTCTCCTGAGAGATGGCTGAGACCGAGTCTGTTTCAAATGACTTCTGAAGGACAACGCTGTCATCGCATACTTGAGGGAATTGCCTGCTGTACAGAGGAAGAGAAGCCACTTTCTGAAATGTGATAGCAAAGCATAACTGTAAAATGAAAAGCAATTTAAATGTATTACTGGACAAAAACCATTAGCCCAATGAACATAAATAACCTTACCGAGGAAAGGCACTGTTTCCAGATAACTGCCCCCTTAGTTTGGAGGAAATTTCTCTCTTACTGGAAGGCCTCCGAGTGTCATTAAAGGGGTTGCAACTGAAACATGTTATCAAAGAGTCAGATTTTTTCCACTTGTGTAAACAACCTCATTGGAATTACTGTGACATTTTTGCAGGCAGGGAAGCCAATAACAACTGGTATAACCAGAACCAGGCAATTTTGCTTCCTGAAAGAAGGGTTGTCAGGTCGTGATTATTTCTCTCAGATGCTGCCAAATTCCTATTGACATCACCTACACCATTAACCACTCCATTAAATTCTTTGTAGTGCTAATGTTGTCTTTGTTTAATCTGATTCAGCCAAGAACAAGAAGAAAGGGAACTTTAAATCTCTAGGCTCAGGAAAGACGTGAAGCTGGAGACCCTGACACTGCCTTAGGCTGGACCCGAGCATCCAGGTGGGCAGAAGTTGACATGTGGGTCCCTGTGCATGGGTGATGTCATTGGGATTATCTATAGTGCAGAGTCATGGTTCCTTTACTGCTAGTGATACACTGAGAGAGCTTATGCAGCTTCCTAATGTGCCATGAGTCTCAAAGTGTGGTACCCACCTCCAGAGAGGCTGAGACTAGAGTAAAATGGAGATCAGCAACCGCTAGTAGATGTGCTCACTCACAAATAAGCCAAAATGCAGTATGTCAGCTCACAAAAATAGAGAGGTTTCACTTTTTCATTTTCGTATTGTTTGTCGTGGGTTGTTTTTTGCTAAAGGAGGAGAGGGAGTTTCCAGGACAATCACCCTGGACTCTAAAAAAAAAAACAAAAAACATTTTGAAATCTCTTGTCTGAATGTAGCTGCACTCCAGTGGGATCTGGACCACAGGCACCCCAAGATGGAGGCTGAGAGCTGGTGGAGTCACCCCATGGAGGGCAGGAAAAGTTTTCCCTCCTTCCCTCTAGGCTCTTTGGATGACCTAATACTTAACTTGACATAGAACAGATTAACAGGAGAAAACCAAATTTAATTTGGTATATAGGAGAATTCATTAAAAAATATGAAACTCAAAGAAGTGACCAAAGCAGGCAGCTTTTATACCTTTTAGACAAATAATAAATTTGTGAAGAATTGGCAAGGTAAAGAAGTTTAGGCTTGAGGTAGTAAATTAGTGAAGACAAGGTTTGCCTTGTCTTATTAGTGTAACAAGGTTTGTTTACACAGCCTTCTCAGCCCTGAAGTCCCTATCTATAGTGGGAAGGATGTCTCTTCCTCCCAGTATAGAGAGGGTACTTTTCACTTGGGAGATATATTTCCTGCTTTCTGGGGAACAAAGGAGGGTCAGATTGTCCTTCTTGTGCTGGCTATCTTGACTTTAATTCAAAACAATCAATATGCCAAAGTGGCATGTTTGGGGTGGCCTGCCCTGAACCCCATCATCCACTGAGG